>NW_020799113.1:4589924-4791314 GCF_003259725.1 Athene cunicularia
CCTCCCTCCCTCCCTGTTTATTGTTTGCTTTGAGAGATTATGCTTGGATATTTTGTAATTTTTTTTTTCCTTTTTCACCTCTGCCTTTGATTTTTCTATTATTTAGCCTTTCTTTGATATACTTCCCTACTCATGTCTGATAAAATGCATTTTATCTCCTGGAAAAAATCTGCACTTTATTATCATTTGTTCTTGTTCACGTTCCTGAGACTACCTACTAAGACAACAGAATTCAGTGTCTCTGATACAGAGATTCCTCGGAGATGCTGAGGTCCACTGTGAATATGTTAACGGAAGGATTTCACAGTAGGAGAATGTAGTATACTGTACAGATCACACTCTGATCCGCTGAGTAGCTTCAATTGTTATACATTTTAATGGTTTTCTCTAAGTAGTTTGTGTTTTTACCTGAAAGCTTAACGGTTCCTTTGGGAATTCAGAACCCATTGTGTCAGTGGGTATATAAACTGTGGATTCTTTGGCTGCAATGCATGTGAACAAAGTTAGTATTTTCTAAAGGATTCTAAAACACTAGTTCAGTTGGGACTTTTTTTGTTCATTTATAGAAGGAGCTATATATTTTAGCAAGTTTGGAGCCTCAGCTGGTGGCAACACATGCAGTAACTCTGATGAGCCTGCAATGATTTATAACAGTAGAGGATCGAGTCCAGTAAATCAGATATTCCCTGCACGTGCACAGATTATATTCATAAAGTCGCCAATGTACTACAATGCTGAAGTAACAGATTATGAAATTTCTATTCGAAACACATTGAAATTCACAGATGTCCTGTACAGTGAGTAAATATAAAGCAGTGAAAGGAAAAAAACCTGAAAATTAGTTTTATTATATCCATAAATCCCACATAATTTATCATTTTTAACATGGTTTTTATTATTGCTTATTGTTCTTTATATTATCCTAACACCTCTCCTAGTGAAAGCAGGGCCTCATGATGCTGCATACTAAGCAAAGCACCCAGTAAGAGTCAGTATTCACACTAAAGAGGTTACAGTCTAGACAAAGTAAATGATGGTGTGTAACAGGAGAGGAAAAGAAAGTGATTTGGCTGAGATTATATAGCAAGTTAGTGGCCAAAATTAGAAAAAGAATAATATTTTTATATTTGCACCTTGTATTCTATTCATTCAATCCCACTTCTTTTGCTACAGATTGAATGCAGTTATGTAGTTCTTCCCTCCTATTAGGAGGAGAGTTATGTGATATTCCTACAGCTGTGTAACACTGATATATCCCTGGATTCTGATCTCCATGCCATTTAAGTTAACAGGCATTATCACTAGGCAATGAAAGGATCAGACTGCATGCATGTTTTAAGCCCATAGATTTATAAGCAAGTATGACTCAACATGAGACCCACTACTTCCATCCATCTCACCACAAAACATCTCTCCTTCAGAAAAGAGAAATGGTTAAACTGTAAAACTTCTGACACAATCTGCAGATCTGGTACTTTTGTGTCAGTGTCTTGTCATGAGCTCACAAGAGCTCCAGTGCGTCACCAGTATGGGTCTTCGTGAAACTTGACTATCTTTTGCTCATCAGACAAGTGTATGATGACAATAAAATTTGAATACTATGAATTAGAGCTTATTTCATACTAATATTCATTTGCATGGTGCATATGTTTTCATCCCTTTGGAATGAAAGGGATGAATTCCACATTCTCTGTGGAGTTCAAGCATAGAACTGTTACCCAGAAAGTGTTTCTTCTGCTCCAAATTTTGTCTTGCTTTTGATTAATCTAGATTTTCACTCTCATGCCTGGTTCTCTTTTCAGCTTTGGTATGATTCATGATGGAGAAGGAAATCCTTGTAGAAAAGCTGAGGGTAATATTATGTCTCCCACACTCACAGGAAACAATGGAGTGTTTTCTTGGTCTGTATGCAGCAGGCAGTATCTCAACAAATTTCTCAGGTAGGTCAGATGTAAATTTGGGCTGGTGCCAGGAATGTATCTTTAGTAACAGGGCTTGAATTCTTGAACAGACATAAAAATTGCTTAAGTGTGAAATTCACCTCTTTTAAAATGTGCCCAAACCAATGTGCTATTTGAGCCCACACACTTGGACTTACGAAGCGTATAGGTGGTATGGCATATGTGGTTTTGTCCTGCCTCGTTTCAAAAGAATGAATTTCACCCTTCATGAATATCCGGCAGTAATGACTGGCATATCATTCTTTCCCAGGCATTCCTGTCAGCAGCTAGGTTTATTAGAGAATTAGTAGGAAGTGAACACAAAAGAGGGCAGACACAGTGGTACCAAAGTCATTACAAAATGTAAATTAACATTAGTGGCCTTTCTGACTCGATTTTCTCTCTTGATCTAGCTCATATAGTGAGTAACAACATTTTAAATTTTTCATATACTGTTTCTGGGGGGGAAAAAAGGAAAAAGTGAAAGATGCCAATTATTTCTCCAGCATGTTCGCATTACTCAGTGATGCTTTTAAAGGAGCTGGTTTTCGGTCTATGTTTAATGTCATCAGAATTGTAGCCCTTTCCTGTACAACTTTCCTTTTATTTTGTTTGTTGTACATGGTAGACCATACATGATTACTAAAATATGTCCAGGCAGTACTAAGACCCAGATCCAATACAGGCATTTTAGATGTTAATTGCTTGGAGAGAAAATCAAGCACCTAGATAGTTCTGTGTATCTGATCCTTGAATTCCAAGTTAGTATCTTAGAGTGTCAGCCAGGAAAGGTGACAGAGTTCTAGTGATTTTTTTCTGCTGCCATGATGCAACATATTCTGCGTACACAAGTGAATTGCAAAGTAAAAGGTCAGATAAGCCTTCCAACATGGAATATGGTCCAAGAGACTTACACTTGGAAAATAAATCCAGCATAGAGTGACCTTCTGTGTACATGGGTTTTCAAGCATATACAAAGGAAAAAAGTAGACCACAGAATACCTTTGCTCTTAAGCTGAACACAGCCAACCCAAAGCACGCAAGCTGCAGCAGCCCTCTGTTTGTCAGTCCACACAAAGTGAATGGTGAAATGAGACAGCGTGCCTGTTGATTCCTGATTTTTGGAATCCATTTAAGGGGAAAGAAGTAGACTAGATCACCTTGCTCTTTTCCTGACACAGGAATAAAGTGAGGAAAAGAAATAAAGCCTGGAAATTCCTGCTTCCTTAAAACTTTGCAGGTCAGGCTCCCAACAAGATCTCAAGATCTTTTGGTTCCTGCAAGCAGATATTCTCATTTCAGTGTATACCTCTAAAGCTAGTTAAAGGTACTGTATGCCGTATTACGTGTTTTTGCTAGTCTGTAGCAAATTAAAATATTTTGATCTATAGATCATAGTCATGATTAATATATTTCTCATTATAGTACAGCTCAAGCTGCCTGCCTGATTGATGAACCTAAGCAAACAGGACAGTATAAATACCCTGACAAACTGCCAGGACAGATCTATGATGCTGATACCCAGTGCAAATGGCAATTTGGAATGAAAGCAAAACTGTGCAACCTCAGCTTTGTAAAGGTACCTATTGATATACTTCTGAAAAGTTAAAATTACATTAGAGAACTGCAGTACACTAAATAAGTACAAGTCATACAGTGTTCTTCAGAGGCCTGGGCTATTTCTCTACCTTATCTTGCTTGGCAATTTGCTTTGAGGGTATTGGCCTCTTTTGAGGAATATCACAATCCCAGGGGAGTTTCAGAAGGAAATGTGTTCTTTCAAGGAGTCGAAGGAGTGCAGTTGAATACATAAAGCCTGTGAGCTTCTATAGCCTGCTATGCTAAGGGAAATGAGCAGGCAGTAGAGTTTTGATCAAAACTTGCATGGGGTGTGGGGTAAGGACTAAGTTTCTTGTGTTTTGTTTTACTCATGCATTGACAGCAAAATCTGGAAAAGATCTGTAGGGTTATTTTAGAACAATAAAAACGTAACTTATACTCGACTTTGTGATAAAAGATTAATTTAAATTAACCCATTATTTTAGTGACTGCTACGCTCCTTGCTGACCTCTTCAGAGAAGACATTTTATTAAATAATCTGGAGTGCTCATTTTGAAAACAAGTGTAATTTCTTTTACTCCTGTTATTATCCTGGAGTATTTTGATTTATTTTATACTGACCACATTTATCAGGTAATGGCAGCTGTGTTTCTTCTACAGCTAATAAACAAAGAAGAGAGAGTAAACAGCACTGTGAAGAGACTGTTTCCAGATATCTCCTGGGTTTTAGAAAAACTAGTCTCTTCAGAGTATTATTAGTCCTTGTAATCTTGATGGAATTTTAGCCTTGACCTTTTTAACACTGTTTTTGTTCTATTATAGTCTCACACTCAAAATAGTTTTAAAAAATATATAGTGAAGCAGTGCATAAACAAGATGGCAATATACAGGATATGGCTGTGCTATGAATCTTAAACCCTGGATTTTCTAAATTCAGAAAATTTATATGGCTTTTAAGGTAGCAAAAGCATGTATCATTTGTTACTCTTTTGAAACACCAGGGGATAATGGGAATTATGAGTACTATGGTGAGCCCTTTTTCTTTTCCAGGATATATGCAAATCTCTCTGGTGTCACAAAGTGGGTCATAGGTGCGAGACAAAGTTCATGCCAGCAGCGGAAGGAACAGATTGTGGTCTAAGTATGGTAAGTTCTTTTATAAATAGGACAATGTCATTCTAACTTCTTTTTAAACTGTATTGGATCAAATACCAGTTCCTGTCAAAACCAGTTTTATCCAGATCCCTTCAGGTTTGATATCATGGACTTCCAGATTGCTCTGTAAAAGATTGCACGGTGATACATAGTCAGGGCTGATCCTCATATTGGCACCTGTCTGATGGTTGGGAGTGATGCCTCTCCCTTTGAGACATGGAATAAGATATATCTGCAAATCTAAATCAGTAAGAAAATCCATTAATTATAGCAGAAGCTACATCAAGGCTTCAAATTCCACTCTGCTATAAACATTCCTTAAACCATAATATTTGCTATACAGACTAAGGCCATCATGCATATTTATCATCAGTGATCACTAATGAAAGAGCCTTATTTGTTTTAGTTGAACCTTCTAATTTACAGTCATCTATAATTTCCCAAAATACTTTCTTTTGCTGTAATGTTTCATCCAGTAGAATATTGTTTTTATTTTCAAGTTACTGACAAATGTTTTATTTCACATTTTCCCTTTGTGCAGTATTTCATGATTGAATGATAAAAGGGAGAAATTTTAGCAGAATTTTAGCAGGCTATTTTTAAATTACATGGGAAGTTTTGAGGTTCTGATGGCACAGGACCTTTAATTAACATGGAATTTTTTTGGAAGAGTAAGACAGAAAACATCTCTCCAAGAGAACAGCTTTGAAAATTTATACCTCAGAGATCTTCATCTCAGAACTTGGACAAATTTTAGGACAGTATTTATACCACTGTGTGGATCAATGTCCTGCTTCAGAGCCCTTGTCCTACTGTGAATCATCTCACTGAGTTTAAAGGGTGACCTCACATTTATTATAGTTAAGTGCCGGAGCTTTTAGATGTGGATTTTTTTTCTTTTTTGCATCTATTAGGTACTGCTACCACTGATAGGATATTTTTTGTCATTCTTTTGGCAGTGGTGTCGAAGAGGACAGTGTGTCAAGTACGGGGATCATGGACCCAAGCCTGTGAATGGCCAATGGTCTGCCTGGTCCGAGTGGTCAGAGTGTACTCGCACTTGTGGAGGTGGGGTCACATATCAAGAAAGACACTGCAATAATCCAAAGTAAGACATAGATATGAAAAGGTATTAGTTTTATACTAACTATTTATGCTATTAGAGCAAAAAAATAACAGACTCCAGTTCTGTAGGGAAATAGTATGTTTGGAAATGTTTCTAAGACCTTTCTCTCATGTCCAGTATGGCCAGTCAATAGCTGAAAGATAGAAATATGTCCTGGTACTAGAAAGTAGTGGCTGTCTGAAGACTGCTAGAGTACTACAACATCTACAGCCCAACTTTCTCAGTTTATTTTGTGACATTACAGTTTATCAAATACCTGCAGAAGTAACAAAATGCCACATAGACGTATTCACACCAAATAATTTAAGAGCAAAGGAAAAAGGTCTTAAAAGATATTAAGACTTCTGATTAGATCATTTTATCCAAGATAATAAACAAAAATGTTTAAAGTCAATATCAAAATGTTGTGTTTGTATGTCTGTCGTTCTTTGCATTCTTTTATGTTTCACAGGTCAGATAGAGTTGCTGAGCCCTAGAATTGTATGCTAACTCATTAAACATTTCGGGTATTTTCCTCTAGTGAATGTCTTATCACTGCAAATACTACTATTCCTTACAATTACTTTCCCCATCCCTGCAGGTTTTTAAGAATTGAGTTGACATAGCACTTAGGGATCTGATGTAGTTGGGAACTGTCAATGTTAGGTTAATGGTTGGACTGGATTATCTTCCAGGTCTTTTCCAACCTAGACGATTCTATGATTCTGTGATACAATACTATTTCAAAGTAAAGGTAAAGTGTTACCTGACCAGCATCTTTCCCTACTCAATTCACTTCAACTTACAAGAAAAAAAGGATTTCACTGTTTTATTTCATACACAGCTTCAACAGCCATAGACACATGTATTCTTCATTGCACACAATAAAAACAGCATTTAAACTGCAGTAATAAAAAACAGAGAAAATATGACACAGTTTATATGAGGCTGTAAAGAAGCCTCACACCTACTATACAGTGCTGCAGTAATAATATCCACGCTTCATATACTATGTTATAGGAAAATGTGAGTTAGTTAAAATAGTCTTTATTACTCTCACTCAGTCAAGCCAATTTTTGCAGATCTGTAGCAGAGCATTTTCTCAACCTTTTCTATTGTTTCTCAGTGTATTTTGATAAATAAAATTACTTGAGTAGTTTTCTTTATTAAACTATTTAGCAAGAGAATGCAGGATCTCAATTACACATCATACATATATTTTGGTCTTCCTTCTTTGATCCCTGTTTCCCTGCTAAATTTGTATGAATGCACATTGTTCTTTGCATTTATTCATAAGCCTTCCCTTGCTCTCCCTGTGTGACAGAAGAATGCCCAGGATTTGAAATGTTTCAGTTTGGTGCACTATTATAATGATTTCCAATGGTCTTCAAACGGCAGCTCTTTAACATGAAGGGTGTCTGTTACTGTAACATTAGGTATTTAAAACTTGCATTCAGAGTGATCTGTCTGTTCTAATTATAGTAAGACTTGATGCAAGACTTGATGTAATCAAGTAAAATTTGATACCACAACTGGATCATATTTATACTAAATTTAATTCCATTCTATTAGTGATGATTTAGTTAGAGCAAAGAGAAGGTACCATAAATCTCTCTCAGAGCTGGAGTGATGATATGACAGGACTATAAATAAGCCATCCACACAACAGTGTATGAATATCCAGGTAGCTGTATTTCCCATCACAGCACTTTTGTATAGATGTGGAATCATCAGAAAAATGATACTATCCATTTTCAGTGTTACACCACATGGAACAATTTATAACCCAGTCACTGTTCATTGTTCACCTCTATAACTACACATAAACAAAGAATAATGATTCCTTTCTTTTTGAACTTCTGAAATATTTTTCAGATGTTTATCTATTTCAGTACATACATGTATATTATTTCATATGTAATAGATTTATTTCACTTTTCCTAATTCGGATTTGTGTAGGAGCTAGTGTTTATTTTGTTCAAAAGCTTGATAGATGTTTTCTGGATAGCAAAATTTTGAGAATGACAAAGAATAAAATATATTTCTATAAGAGATTAGGACAAGGGGTGTGGATCTCTAAAGAACTGATTGGACTCTAAAATTAGGCTATTAAATAGCTAGTCCGTTTTTCAAACTTACTTCCTATGAACACTGAGGGACATTTCTAGGTTTCCAGTGATTTTAAAGGTGACACATCTTATCAGAAGCTTAAAGACAAGTGAGGAACACAAATTCAGGCTGCTGCTGCTGAAAATCTTGTTACCTGTGTGTATGTGAAATTCTTCTCTTGCAAATAATATCCACCCACCAAGCTTTCTCTTGACAGTTTTAAGGCAGACCTTGTGACCACACCCAAACAGCCCTGGGTATGGCTTCTGAATTACCACTGGAGTTATGTATGGATTCATACTAACAAACACCTATGGAGGTCATCTGTACAACACAGAACTATACAGATTTGCTAAAATCATTATGTTTCTGTAAATTGTCACAGTGTAATTTCATGGATCTGGTTTTCATACCTCACAACATTTTACAATTGAGGTACTTTTCCAAGGTAGAAATAGATTACCTAATTTAATAGTTTAGCTGGGAAAGAACCTGAAGAGTGCCCAAGAGATTTAAATTAATACCTAAATCATATCTGTGGGACCAAATCCTATCCACTTCACAATAGTGCATTGTTCAGTATGAGTAGAATGGAGTTTTAAGCATGTATACAATCAAAAGACTAAATCAAAATTGCTTGAACACATCTTTTTAATCTTTTGTGTACAATATCTGTAACAGTAATTACAGACTGATGCAAAGTACTGATGCCATTTAAAATACTGTGAAAGATCTTTCAAATTTATGCAGACAAAAATAAACTAGCTTTGTGATATCATCATAATATAGTCATAATATGAGCGGAAATGTTCTCACTTTATTTTATATGATTACAAAACATGAAAAAATAGGAGTCCGGAATTTCAGTCTAATTCCCTTTGTAATGCATAAAATACTTTCCTTGATCAGAACAATTCCAGGATTTCTCACTATGTTGCATTGCAGTGAACATCCATTCCAATTCCATTGCTTGCTCATGAAGTCTATTCTTAAAAGAGTACTGCAGAATTAATTTAAGCTACTTCTGATCCATTTTAATATCAGTCTTGTATGAAGTGGAGTATTTACATCTTTGCACTTATATTCCAAAGTCATTCTTTGGAGACTTCTTTTGCTGGCCTTTCTCACTGAATTTCTTACTTTTCCAATTATGCTCTACAAGGCCTCAGCTCTAACAGCATTATTCATGCAGGCATCCTTACCGATGCATGCCAACACTGGGGAGGTACAGCGATGGATGAAAAGTTTAGGCTCTATCTGTCTAAGGAGCACTGTGCCACTACAGAAACATTAGAATACACTCTGTGCAAAGTATTCCATTGGAAGTGCAGTTACACTACCAGAGATTCTGTAGGCTGTCAAACCAAAATCTATTGGTGGTATAACCATCACCAATAAAAGTGCAGTTTTGTTTGTGTAGATAACAGTCTTTTCTCAGAAGTTTGATTTTGTAGATCTACATCTATTTTCCTGTGAATTACTTAACTCTTACTGACATCTTGTTGGTAAAAAATGAAGGTGGGGAAGTTTCCATAATTCTCTGGCCAACAGTTTCAGTAATGGGAGTGTACTGTAATATTAAAATCCTGTAACAGAGCTGGGAAACAGAATGCCTCTTTCAGTGCTCCCTTAGTTTGGTGGAATTTTATACCATCCTCAAATGCAACACTGTGGCTAAAAATCACGATCTAGCCATAAATAATTCTATTATATTGCTTGTTTGGTGGCATTTACTTGGAAGGAGGTTTCTTCTTTTCCTTACACTAAAGCAGTTTTGTTCTCTGAGGCTGAAGGAGGTCAAAAATCATACATGTGCTGAAGCTGTAAGGAAAGTCTGTAGAGAATTGAGTAATGACCCAACAGTTTGGCTGCCTTAACTCAAAGTTCTCACCAATTGCACAAAGTCAACATAAATACTCCCTGACTTCACTGACGTTGAATATCCTCCCTGCCCTTCACAGACTGAATGGCCACCAACCAGGACAGAAAATTTGACTTACTTTTAAGACCTTTGCTGTTGTACTCAGGGTCACTATTGCTAGTAGGTGACCTCAAGAAAAGTCACTGGAGGTTGTGGGTTTTTTACACAACACATTTTGCTGGCGCTTTAACCCAGTTTTTAAACAGAGTAGCAGGTGGGTTTCCATGTCTTCTTTTGAAACACTGTTTTGTAGCCCAGAACTCTGGAAAAGGCAGATATTACGTACATTGAAAGCTGATTCAAAATATAAAAACCAAGACCCAGCTTAGTTAGAGGGTTAGACATAGGAGGGTTACAACTTAAGGAAGAAAACAGAAAAAGCACCTGGATTTTCTCATCCATGTTGCACCAAGCTGTCTCCATATTACTCCAGTGAGATGCGTGTCAAGAGAATTTGCATGGGATACTTGATATGGAGAATAATTATAATGTAGTGTTAGGGATTGAAGCAAACAATAGGTTGCAACCATATCTTTTATACTATTTTATTAATTTTTAATTATTATTGTTAGTTAAAATATTATTATTCAGTATCATTTATATTATTCTACTTTTTTCCTTAATATGTGTGTAACATGAGCAAGCTTGTCTTACAAGTGTATATGTTCCCTAATTTTTAAGATCATTATATATATGTGTGCAAATGCAGTATTGTTGCCTTTCTTTTCACTTGATGCAAGAAATTGTCTAATACAACAACCACTTCTTAGAATTTGGTGGTTTTGAAGATTTGGCTCAGTACTTGCAGATGTATATCTGAGGACTGTGAAACAAAGAATAACATCAGTGAAGTTCTATGTAGATCCATAAGGAATACAAAAGTGAGTGAATACATTTCTCAGCAGCTTGTGAGACCTCTCAGTCACTTGTCTTACATTATACACTGTTTTACAGTCATGTAAACAACCAAATTACAGACCAAATAGTTCAAAACTTATTATTCTAATAGCAAAATAAAAGAATGTGTTCTTTTCATTCTGGCCAAAATTAAGAGAAATGCCCAGGTAAGGTTTGCTGATGTGGACGTGACATGTTATCCGTGAACTCCCAACATTTTCCTATAGCAGAGCAACTATGCACAATCCTTGTTTTCTTTGACTGTTTAAAAGCACATCTTTTCAAAATGATTTACAAAACAAATGAACAACCAAATGTAATTATTCGTTCTGTTTATGTTTGATCAGTGTTATGTTATCCTTTATTAACTCTTATTGTGATAGGTAATTCTTTGCACATGTTCATTTCTGGGTTACAGCAGAGTAAAAATAGCTACATAACAAGATTGAAACCAGCCAATATAACATAGCCCTATAAATTTAAATTAGTGAAAACATGACTCACCTCTAGATGGTTGCATCTTTGCTGACTTTGCAGTGACTCAAGTAGATAATTCATGGCAACTGCTTTGCTTAGTTTTAGGAGCCATGAAAATTAATGGCCTGTGTAAGAAATACTGATCTCCTAAGACAATATGTTCTCTCATTTTCTCAGTATTCTCATACACATGTAAGATGCCAATCACACAAAAGTAGGTTTTGCAAAAGAATGTTTTTTTCTTTTTTTTAGGCCACAGTATGGCGGCAAATTCTGCCAAGGTTCCAGTCGTATTTATCAACTTTGTAATAATCAGCCATGTCCAGCAAATAGCTTGGACTTCCGTGCCCAGCAGTGTGCAGAATACAACAGCAAACCTTTCCGGGGTTGGTACTACAAATGGAAGCCATATACTAAAGTAGAAGGTAATTATGCCACAGCTCTGATGGACAAAGTCAATTGCAGGAAGCGAGCTATAGGGTGTAATTCATCCATATTGTTTGGGCAAATATCACCCTGATGTAAGCAAACAGAAATTCAGCTGGTTTATTTGAGATGTGTTTGCTTTCTAGCATAGTTGAATCCAGCCTCCTGTGCGATACTGCCTGTATGAACATGCAGAATTGGTTTTGGTTGTGAATTTAAATCTTTGTCCTTAGTATGACTCCCTAGCTGCTGCTACCCCCCTCTTTCTTTTTATATTACATATCAGTTAGTGTAAAACCAAACCAAAACAATTTCCATGGATTTTTCAGCATAGGAAATGTGAGCTCCCACAATAACACTACCAGAATCTTCCTTCCTTTGGAATGTTCTCAGATTTCGAAATGTAACAATAAATCAACCTTTTGACATTTCTGCTGGTATAGTCCCATGAGAACTGGAAAAACAAACAATGCACTGGCATAATTTTTTTTAAGTCATCTTTTACTAAGAGATCTTTATAATGTTCAGGTCTCAATAACTATCTCTTGTCTTTTGTACAAGCAAAGTTTATTTTTAATTTACACATTTCAATTTTGCAGATATTTTGAATCACTATTCATTTCTATCAAATAAAACAAATATTTTTTGCTGTTTGAAAGCACAGTTTGTAGCTGCAGTTGCTACTACTTGAATAAAAACAGCTGTATTATGTCACATTGTAGCTGCTTCATTTAGCACCTGTACAAATAAGCTTTTGATGATGTGTATGAGATATATATATATATATATATGCAGATGCACTTACATGCAACTTCCATTCATAGCCTGATTATAGTTTCTTCAAGTCTTTGCAGACATTTTTGTGGGTATTTAGAAACCTACATCCTAACAGCCAATGTGAACAGAGGAAAGAGGAAATATGGTTTCACATCATGTAACAATGGATGATGTATAATAGGGAGAATATCATGCATCTTGTTTAACAGAAATTAAGGTAGCCTACATTGGTTTTAAAGGTAGGGGCTGTGTTTAGTAAAAGAAATAAGGGCTTAAAAGTAGGGACAAAGGGCATAATTTTCAGAAGCAAGATGTCCCCAAGTGACTTTGAACTTGAAAATGCCTGTCCTTACTCTCGTAGCTGCTTTTCAAAATCTCCCCCAAGATCTACATTTACAGTCCTGAAAACATGATTCAAAATTGCTACAGATGCCTTGCCTCTGTAGAAAATACTACTGAAAAGCCAGCTGCTTATTTAAGAATAAAAGAATACTATTTGGAATCCAATTTCCTGTTCTGCAAAGTTTTGTCACACTGTTTTATTTGTTGCATTTACTATTTGTATTAAAACTGTGTACTTTAGCAATTGTGACAATATTTACAATTGCCTGACTGTTTTTGTCAATATAGAATTAATCAGCCCTTTAGAAAGACGGAAGACCATCCATGTATAAGAAGAAATTTGATTGACAATGGTTAGGATTTTTTAGAGGAAAAGCACTTTTGTAAGGGGGAAAATCTGACCCAAATCCTAGGTTTCAGCTGAACTGATCATTTATGCCATCTTATATATTTTTCAAATTTTAACTAAAAATTGAATAAAATTATGGCCATCTCCCATTTCTCTTAAGAAATGAAATTTGAAACTCTGAACCAGTGGAACTGAAATCAGGGCCACATAGCAGTGCTAATGCAATGTGCATGTTTTCACACTGGATTTGAATTCTGAAGTCTATGTGTAGCCAGTCAAACCCACATGTTCTTTTAAAATAGCATAATATATACTAGTGTATTTGGCTTTATTTATGCCCATCTTGTGGTCCTAATATGTCACCACACACAATTAATCCTTGTAGCTTGTCATCTAGGATGCAGGAAGAAACAATAGCAGGGTGCTTTTTTTATCTTTGCTTTTTTTTTTTTTTTTTAACTGTGCTGCAAGTCTGCTAATAGTTTATTTTCTTGTGTTTTTGTGTTGTTTGTTGTTTTGTTTTTTTTTTTTTCCTCCAGAGGAAGATAGATGTAAATTGTACTGCACAGCTGAAGACTTTGACTTTTTCTTTGCAATGTCCAGCAAAGTGAAGGATGGAACTCTGTGTTCTCCAAATAAATATGATGTTTGCATTGATGGAATATGTGAAGTAAGATAAAATTAAGTTTCTTACAATGCTAATGCCTATTTTTTAAATGGGCAATTGACTCCTTTATGGAAAATGCAGCTGTTTTTTCAAATTCCCTTGTGTCTGAGTCCTTCACTTGTGCCTTTTGGTTGCAGCAAGTAGGGTGTGATCATGGACTTGGTTCCAAAGCTGTATTGGATGCTTGTGGAGTTTGTAAAGGAGATAATTCAACGTGCAAGTTCTTTAAAGGCCAGTACTTGATCCAGCACAAAGCTAATGGTAAGGAAAGCTGTTCCACATGATCATCAACTCATTGCTCTGCTGTAGCCCCATGTAATACGTATGACTCCTTGCTCATTAGGGCAGTGGCTAAAAGTCCAGATGTGAAGTGAAAATCACAGCGAGAGTGAGAGGAGAGTTCACATTTCTCCTGTTTCTTTGTAACAAGCAAGCTGTGAGCATAAGTCTTGGTTAGTTAATTTGCAAGCATTCCTCTTGTTTCTTAAGCCACATTTTCCCTTTACATGTGAATTTCCTCTTAAAAGAGATTTTAGGATTCAGGCAAGTGAAAAAATAGCTGTCAACAGCTCTGACTGGAATGGGCCTGTAGAACATATAAAAAGCAATACACAGCATAATGCCAAACATGACAGTATTTCCATGTCCATTTTCAAATTAAGTTGACTGGAAGCTGTCCAGCTGATTCAATGGATGATCCAGTCACTGGGAGGTGGACTTTTCTTTAGTGGACTGTCACAGGCTTCTTGTGAATAATCTCACTATGCCGCAGTTTCTCAGGCATAAAATGCAGATAATATTTCTTTACCCGCGGGGATATTTTGCAGATCCATTTACTGTTCATAAGACATGGCAATACTACAGTAATATAGGCCAGGAAATTGTTTAGGATACAGCAATACAGAGATGCAATGCTAGCAAAGTAATCTAAACTAAATGCTCTGCAAAATTAGCTGTGTGCGGTGTGTGTTGGAGATTGTCAGCAGTGTCTCAGCTGACTGTAGAATGAGTGAGATTTCTACATGCTCAGAGTGCAGTGGCTCACAGCAGGGAGATCCAGTGGTATACAGGGCTTTGTGAAAACTCCCTGCATCCCAGTGCATCTCACCTCAAAAACCTTGTGCAGGTTGGAAGTAGGGACTTCCAACTCCTGTAGGGAACTACAGGAAAAACATGGTAGAACAATTACACTGAAACCAGGATTAGTCTGTTCTGCATTTTTCTCAGATGAACTTGCTTTTTCTTGTCTTTAATCGCAAAGAAAAATTCCAGGAATTGATATACCTCAGAGTTACTCTGATTACAGACTACATAGGGGGTTTAAAATCAGAACTGGTTTCTCCTGTGAAAATGGAGGAACTTTGGTGGATCAGAACAGCTGTCTTCAACATCTTTTAAACTGCAGAAATTTCAAACTGGCTCAAAAATGATCAGTCATCTCTATCTGTATGACAACTGCAAAAATGTTGCTTACTTCTTTAATTTCAGACTACTATGCCGTGGTCACTATTCCAGCAGGAGCACGCAGTATACAGCTCCATGAAATGCAGATCTCCACCAGCTACCTTGCAGTGCGCAACCTCAGTAAAAAGTATTATCTGACAGGAGACTGGACAATTGACTGGCCAGGAAAGTTCTCTTTTGCTGGAACAGTTTTTGATTATCAACGCTCTTTTAACCATCCAGAGAGTCTATATGCAGCAGGACCAACTAATGAGACGCTGGTCTTTGAAGTAAGCTTTCTTCTGTTTATTCTTCCCTTGATGTCTATTACAGAATTAGTAACGACAGCTTTAGCTCTGCACTGTAGCTCTCAGCAAGATTAAAGAACAGCATTGAGTCACGATAGTACTCAGACTTAATTGTGTGGTCATGCTAGATTGAAAGACCTTTCACCAGTTTATCAAGGTCTGAAGTTTAGTAAACTGTCAGAATTCAGTGAAAAAGAAGGTGCATAAAACACACCATGTACCATTATTTGCCAGTTACTGCGCAATGATAATAGAGATTATAAATGCATCCCATAAACGATACGCAATAAAATTCAGTGATGTAAAAATTAAATCCCACATTATGTCAAGACTTAATGGTAACATTTTCAAATAATGCTCCTGAAACTTCAGGCACATGTAGCCATTTTTACATCTACCTTGGGACACAGATGGTCACAGTAACACACACAGGCTCTTGTGTAATTTCTGTTGATTCAGTTTTATTGGTGATAGCATCTAAAATAATGAATTTTATATAAGTTTATCTCCCAGTCAAATTTGTATCACCTACTCTGTTTGCCAGATGTCCTGTGTTGAAACTATATTTAGTAGAAAGCAAATTTGGTACCTACATGGTTTGTTGGAACTGGCCACTAGTACTTCTAAGGAAAAATCTCTTTCTGCACTAGGTTACTTTACTAGATTTTCTTTCAAAATACATCAGAACATCTGAGGGTCAATTTCTGGCTGAATTGCCAAAGTCTTTACTCCCTGTTAGCTATATCAGCTTGCCCGCTTTGTTAGAAAGCTCTAGCAAATCTTTGCCTCTGTAAGTCATCTGTTTTGTCTGTTTTGCTGAATCCTTCCCTGTGAGAAGGAAGGACCCCTCCCCAGAAGGAATGGAACTCCTTCCCCCACCTTCCAGCAATATGCTGGCCAGCTCACTATCAAGTGCAGAGCTTTCTTTGGCTTGCACTCGGGGAGCATGAGAGCAAGTGCCGTACCCGCTCTCTGAGGCAGTGCTCTGCGGTTCTTCACCCCATCATCTAACATGGGCACTGAAAACTGCTCTCTGCAGAAGTTTAGCAAGAGCAGCTAGCTGAGAACTCTGCATCCCGTCTCCCTTGTGCAGCTTTGTTACGTTAAACTAAGAAACACAGTAAGTATAGGCTGTGACATGAAATATATTCTTCAAGGTTCATTTAAACTTTCACAACTATTCAGTAAAGTGTTTATTTGGAATACTGAAGAGCCTTAACTGCTATTCATACTGATTGAGTAATGTACTTAAACATATCTTTAAGAACCACTGAACTTCATAGACCATGAACAGATGTTAAAGTACTTTAGGATGAACACATGTTTTAGAACAGACAGTTTGATGTGGGGTAAGGGTGTGTATTTTCACAAATTGGTATCACAATTTGCAGTGCCTTTTTAAACCATTTTTTCTCAGCTGAGAGAAAAATACATTTTGGGTATGTATGTTAATAGCAACGCTTTAGTCCAAGGGAGAGTTTGGTCTACAAGTTACAGACATGCTTCTATGTCTGTAATCATCTCCAAAATAGCCTTACACCAAAGAAACAAGTACACTTCTAAATACTATGAAATGTTAAGCTGAACTCTTGGGAATCTTATTTGTCATATTACAAAGTAGATTGAACTGTATTATTATAGACCTAAAGTATGAATAATAAATTGCCTGCAAGATGACTTAACTTGGCTGCATATCATGTACATACTTTGCAGAATAAAGATTAAAGAAAAATTTTTTAGTGCCAAATAACACTTCTATTTTCATCCTATCAAATTATGCTAAACAGTTTTATTAAGATTTAACATTTAACTGTAGGCTATTGCTCCTTTGAGAGCTTATTTAAACTTCCCTTTTATTTTTATTGAAATACCTACACCACTGGCATTGGTAACTAGGGATTCTAATGACTGAAAATGTTACAGTTACGTATTTCCCAATTATATATATCTATGAGCTGCAGTTAAGACTTTTTTTCCTTTCAGTAATTTAAGCAACATTCAACAAGCTGAATGCTGAAAAAAAATGCAAAATTTTCTGTGTCCAGAGATCTGCGCTATGTTTTACCACTAACTCTACGCAGCAAAAATGTCAATGAAAGCGAAATGCTTTTATGAGAAAATACACATATTGCTTAATATCTGTTTGCAGCAGTAATAATGAATACTGCTGCTATATAGAAAATACTACCAAATCCTACCTCAACTATAAATACCAGAAACTGATAGAAGGCTAAAAAAAGGAGTGTTTAAGCATACTATATTTTAGCATTGGTTTCATCTCATCTGTAATTTTCAAAGAAGCATAGAAAAAACTCCTGCCAGCAATTTTTTATCCAATTAAGTTGGTTTTCAATAAAATAAGGCTTTCCAGGGCTTAGGCCTCAACTTCTTCCTGTAATCTTCAGATCTTTTTTTCTTTTTTTTAATTAGGTTATATTCAAAAGAAATTTAACACTTATTTTCTAGATTAGTTTTTTTTCCAGAAGAATTCAGTACAAGACCTTGTAAAAATGCATGCTGCAGGTATTGAGAAATTAAAAAAACTCCACGCATAAATACAGGAACTTTTATTATTCAGGTGGGCAGAAATATAAGGTTTTGTAGGTATATTTATTGCCATTCCTCTATGATCTGAAAGAAAGATTAACAGAGCTTGTGCCTGTTTAACTCTATAGTCCTAGTTTTGCTAGACATTTGTGTGGTAACTCGAACAGTCCCGGTTTTTGACTGTGTTTCTGAATGCAAATCAGCCTGCATGTATCCAGAAAGTTCAGGTTAGGCACAGTCCTCTGAGCAACATTCACAGGAGAGGATGGGACCAGCGCTCTCCAGGTCCAGACAGGTCTGGCAAGTCTGTGCTCAAGGCAATCACTTCCTTTGAAATGCAGTCATTCTCCAAAATATCTTCTTGAAAGAGACATCTGAAGCATGTATTAAGAGAGAAGGGGGAAACCCAAATAAGAAAAAAAAAAATCTTAAAATTCCCTATTGTCTTGCATATCCCAAGTTCAGCCTTGCAGCTCTAGAAAATGTTTTGTATTTATATCTTATTGTACAATATGCTCCTATGCATCTGTTTTTCTATTGGGTTTTTCAATAGTTCAAGCTGAGCATGTATTATTTAATCAGACTTTGTAGTCCCAAACACTGTTCAAAAATAGATGAGACAAGAAAAAGACTGATAAAGTGCTTTTCTTATTTACCCTGGAATTTAATAAAAAAACCCCTCATACATATATATATATATATGTACATGTATTATATGTATGTATTTATGGGAATGACTCATACCAAATAAGACAAAGGGCAGTGAATCTGTAATTTAACTAGATTGTGGGAGAAAAAATACAAACTACAGTGGCCAAATGTTTTCAGAAGAGGAGAATATTGGAGATGAATGTAAAATTAAATGTGTAGGACTAGTATTTCCAGAGCACAGCTACTGGAAGTCTAAATGCATGAGGTTTTAGAATTCAACATAACCCCTTCTCAATTGTTCAAGAATTAATTTCACAGATGGAGGGAAGGCAGAAATGAGTAAACCACTGCCCTTCAGAATTTGTGTATCTGTATCCTTCTGAAGTTAGTATTATTGATACTTTGGTGATTATGGGTCTGTAGAAACCAATAAAATCTGAAATGAAAAATAATTGTGGATTCAGAAGGCAGTTCCTGAAATGGTCATATTCAGGTTAGATGAAATAATAGGCAGTGGTCAAAGGGGTAAAAATATGATAGTTAAATGATAATCTAGGATAAGAAATTAGTAATAGTTTTTAAAAATACAGTTTCTTTAGCATAATTGTCTCATCTTAAATGGAAACATGCTGGAATTTATTTTTAAAGTAGTTGAATATATTTACCTCCTTTATCTGTCTTTTGGTCATAGGTAACCTAAAGTCATCACTTTCAATTTAAAGACCCTGTCAGTGGTTTTCCGTTAACTAAAAAACGTTGAACTTGAGGAGAAACAAACAGTAAATTCATCATTCATTTGTCTACCTTTGCAAATAAGGGCTGCCAGTGGGCACCACTAACTGCTGAAAATACTTTCCAGAAGAGATGAGCAGAGCACAAGGGACATTGCTGTCACAGGGCTCAATCATATGAGGTTCACTTGTGACATCCATTTGCTAAAATATTCAGTCACTCTTCATGACTCATTTGAATTAAGGGAAGGATTCTGAAAGGAATACAGAAACCAAACTGTTATGTGGGCATTAAAAATATTGCATGACAAGGGATTGATAAACTAACTTCAAAACATGAGAGTTTAATAATTTTGTTTTCCATTCCATCAATAAATAGATGAAGAATTGACTGATTTGAGAAGTCAAATAGGACTGTAAAGTTTTTCAGGCCGAGATAGGATCAGTATCCTCACTGAAGTTTACCTCAAACTTGGTGAAATACTGAATCAAGAAATTCTGAATTCTTTGTGAGAAAAAAAATAGTTTATTTTGACAGCAGTAAGTAACAGATGGAAAGGATGCTTTGCAAAGAAGCAGGCATTCAAGGGAAGAGAAGATGCATGGAGCTTCAAGGCAGGAATATGTCTAAAACCAGTAAATCACTTCCTCTTTATCAATAGGGTGAAAAAAGAGAAAGGAGGCCAGGTGGAATGACTTTACTGATGATCTAGCTGCCATTGGAGAAAGCCAAGTTGCAGTTATAAAGCATTACATTTATTATTAGCTACTAGATGATAAATTTGTACTGATTTCCCCTAAAGAGAAAGTGAGCTAAAGAGAGCTAAGATGTGCTTATAAGATACAGATGTTGATTCAGTACAATGGATAAAAGGGTTTTCCGTTAGTGAGGAGAGATTAGCTGGACAGTATCCCTGAAGGTTGTACATTTAGCATGTGAACAGTAAAAAAAATGGGGACACAATAACAACAGAAGATAAATTTGAAACAGCTGAAGTAGAAATGAGATCATGCAGGACCTTTCAAGGATACTCTTTTTTTTTCTTTTTTCCCCTTTAATGACCTTAGTGAACCTTCTTGAAAAACAATAGTTGTCATAAGCTTTTAGTTAAGATTGTGTTTAAAGTGACTAGAAGTATTGAAAGGATAAAACCCCTTTTGTTTTAAGGTTTGGCTTAAGTAACTAATGGGTAATTCTTCCTTTACTGGTGCTTTCCAAACAGGTGTTCTCTCACTTTCCTTTGAAGCTCCTTGTGCTAGCCACTGTCAAGGATCCCATGCAATAACTGCCCATTCAAAACAACAGTTGTGCTTTAAAAATAGTTTTAAACAGTTTTCCATCAGCATCATATGCTGCATGCTTAGATTTATCCCACTCAAAATGGAGTAAATTTATAAAAGTCAATGGAATTAGTCTTGACTGAACAGAGGAGTCAGAATCTGTCTTAGGATGTTGGATGTTACAGTATTTATTAAACAGCTTGTAGATTCACCGTGGATGAAAACTGCAGGTCTCCGAGTATAATGCAGCCAGGCACTAGTCTTCCACACAGATTTCTCCATCTGCCTTTATTAATTGATGGCTCACTGCAGGCAGCTTAACTCTGTTACATCCACCTAAAGGAATTACGAAGTATGGGAGTGACCCAGGAAATGAAATGCAATTTGAAGAGTCAGATCAAAGCTACCATGTATACTGGGATTCAAAGTCTGGCCTCATGCCCATTTTGTAAATTATGCACATGCAGAATGAGTAAAGATGAAAATACATAAGCACATATGGGTAAACAGTAGCTATTCCTTTACCTGTCTTTTTCTCTATGCACAGCTTCACTCTGTAAGTGATTTGTGAATGTCTATTAGTCCTTCACAGAAATAATGAGTCATTTCTTCAGCTTGTTACATACCAGGCATTAGTATGCTTTCCTATACATTGGACAAAATATCATCAAAGAAAGAGGAGTTTCTCTTGTCCAAATTAATCTCTCTTAATCCAATGTGTTGCAAGTAATTTCACATACACATCTTACAATAAAAAACACCCAAATAGCACAGTCAATCAAAACAAAGCAATGTTGATTGACACTTTAAAAATTTGACCTGCAAAATGGAGTATTGTATTGGAAACTTAGGATAAAAAAATCTCAAACAAAGGAGCAGATGCACAGCTAGTTTAGAAAATTTATTGGTTTAGCTTTGAAATCAAAATTAGCAGCAAAAGGAAAAGGTTCTTTACTCAGGAGAATTCAATTTATCCATTGTTTTAACATTTTGTGCCCTAAGCAAAAGCCACAGTTTTTTCTTCAGAATAGATCTGGCAGATTCCAGCCGTAGAGTCTGTGGTTTTCAAACTCAAGAAGCTGTAAATTTTATAACTCTGCGCCCTGCGGTCAGAGCTGCTGAGTGTTGTGTCTGAAGTCAGGTGGTTGGTGTGTTAAAGGTAGACATTAAACAGTTCTATTGAGGAACTGGAAATGTTTAAGGAGGTTGTTTGCCAGCTGTAAATTTGGGAGCAAATGCCAGTTGGCTGAAGAGATGCTGGAATGCATCCAGTTAAGTAGACTAGCACTGGAGGTCTTTCCAAATTTGTAGGTCTGATAACTTGGCTGTATATGCAGACTTCAGTTATTGGGTTGTTAAGGAAGGGCTTTATAATGAATGTTTGAAAATAGGATAAAAAACTTTTTATATGCTCATTACTTTGGCAAAATTGCAACTTTGCAATAGTATTGCATTCCTGATGAAAACTCCAACATTATACATTGTATACTATTTTTCAGCTGAGTGCCAGGGACTTCAAAGTATATAGTTCTGTGCCCTGCAATATTTTGTCTCCAGTACTTTTCCAGAGTTTGACTTTGCCCTTTTTCTACTTAGCTGGGATGATACAGGAGGAAGAAGACCTGATTGTGATGCAGCTCTTGCTTTGTAAACATCTCCTCTTGTAGTCTGCTGGGTGGGAAGGGGCTCTAGCTTTGGCTGCTGGCCAGGGAACGGAGGGGAAATTCACTTCATCTGCCCATTATAATTGTGTCTACTTGCCAGTGAGCAAGGGGGAGTAGCCCAACGTCTTAAACTGTGCATGCCCAGCTTGCCTGGGGTGCAGGATTTACCCCACAGGCACTCACTCAGCTGGAGGCTGCGAGTTTCTTACATTATTGTGTGGTTGTTCTCTGAAGTGATAGATACTAACACATCTTGTTCGAACTCGTCCGAGATCAATTCCTCTTCATTCCCTTCATGCTACTGAAGCACCAGGAGAATATTACTCTAACAGGAGTAAAACTGGTTGCCGCTTCTGTCTTCTCATCCTCCCTCTTTCATGTTCTGAATTCGGTTGTTCAGGATGCATTCGTTCTGTTTCTTGCCCCTACTGTCACAAAGTAAAGAGCACTTTCAGAAGACAAATGTTCAGTCTAATGCATCAGAAGACAAATGTTCAGCTAATGCATCAAGAGATTTTTTTATTTAAAAAGTTTTAAGCTTTACTCTTTTTTTTGGCCACTGACATAGCACAGTTTTATGACAGTTGTCAGAATCAAATGAGACAAGGGCTAACCCTTACACAAGGTCTTGAAGTATGGACAAAACCTCCTCCTCTTTTGACACATGACTTACTAAAAGGCCAGATAGAATTTCAGCCTCTGCACTTGAAGCAACACAGAGCACCTACTGAAATGGGAGAAAGTGCATCCTCATAGGACCAGGAAAGAGGAAGTCTGACTTTGACTGTTCATACATTAGCCAGACCTTTTCTAACACAAGATGAAAATAAAGCTACTCTCTGAAATTGTTTCTGTCTGCCTGAGATGCTGAGATCTGTGCTAATACCTTGGACTTGCAGGACCTTCCAATGAGTAAAAGCAAATTAAAGCATTTTGAGGTCTGATCTGTAAGAAGAACCAGGAAAGGAATGGGTTTAATCAAAGAATAGTTTTCTGGGGCTCAATTCTTAGGGTTCAGTTAGGGTTAATGCACCCTATTTTCTTCTGAAGCACATGTGCTGAAACTTTACAGATTAGATATTTGTCTCAATTTGTCCTTAAGAGGACTGTAGAGTGAACACATACTGTTGCAACCTGTTTTTTTCTAGAAACTGTAATGTCCATAGACTTGAGGTTCACGATTCAAAGTGACTGTGGAACAGCTGTTTTAACAGAGTTTACTGACTTTTTACTATCAGCAGTTGGAAAGCTTTCTAAAACTAAAAATTTATATATAAGAGAGATTTTCCTTTATCTGAAGGGGCTGTTAAATCTTAGAAAACATTTACACCAGATAGTGATGAATATCCAAGGAAAAAGAAAGGTCCTGAAAAAAGTTACACTGGTAACGGGTTGAACAGAGCATAGCAAATAGGGCACAGAACCACACATTGATGAAGGAGCACAAAGTAAAATATAGAAACTTTGTAATATGCTCATTAGTGAGCACCGTGTGCTTTGTGCACTGAACACGGGAGGAGCTTTCTGGACAGACAGTGTGAGATCCAGAGATTCGGAGTGTGTCTGTGCAGGGCAGCGTGAAGTGGCACAGCAGTGCTTCCTAATTTCAGAGTGTTTGATTTGATTCTTGTTCTTGTAAAACAGTTGTGATATATACATGCATACATGACTCACCCCTAAAGCAGATATAGTAATAGTCTTTCTATCAAGAATATTCATTACAACTAGAGAGGTCAGTAATCACTCTCATATCTATTTCTTCTGTAATCTCATAGGTATTCTAAGGTGCTCACAAATTAAACTTGCATAAGTGAGATGAAAACTTTTACATGAAATTAATTTTTCTGTGCTTGTAGGATCTTCTAATCTGAATCTTCCAATGTGAAGGCATGTACTCTCCAATTCCTTTGGAAGTATTTTGCCTTGTACAGCCCTAATTACTATAGTTTCAGTTTGGATCAATATTAAGGTTCACTGACTGAAATAAAATCTTTGGCTACTCAGAATGGAAAATATAGCATCCGTTTTTCTTTCATCTAGAAAAGTAAACAGTATGCAGTCCAGGTCCTTCATGTGTTCATTATTGAGCTGGAGGTCTTGTAAATTTGGTCTGAATTTTCACTGTCATGGGTAATTTCTGTTTTCCAATAGGTACATTTTCAGATACTTTAAAACCCTTGGCTACATTTTGAAATGTTATTATATTTCTTGGTCTTAAACTACATAAATGCAAGTTTGTTGCTATTTTATGAAACCAGTCTACACAGAGATCAGTGCTACCTACTTGGATTGCTTAAGCACTCAGGTTAGACATCATGTGAACTCAACTGATATTAATATTTTGAATGGTAATCATTAACATAGACTGATGTTGTACTTGAAATGCTAGTGCTTATCAAAAAGCATATGTAAGAACTGAGGTTAACTGCACCTGCTCTTTATAATACTATGACCAGAGCCATACTGGTGAAGAATTAAAACTTCGTAGAGGTCTGTAACTGTAAACTCTTACATTTTTTCTATTAAGTATGAATATAAATGCACTTTGCTGCCAAGAAGTTTCTAAAATAAATGCTGTTAAATAGAAATTTCTCCCTAAATTTAGGTATGTGTCAGATGTTAATGCATCTTGCATTGATTAAAATTCAGTCTTGAATTGAATACAGCAAATTTTAGAAAGTTGCCTACATGAAAACTGCAATATAATTCACCACTAAAATAGTACACCCCTGAGAGCTAGGCTCCCCGAGTTAAATGACAAAGGTTGTTATTATAGTTAGTAATCACACTTTCTATAAATTTTCTAACACATTATGCTAAAATCATGAATAAAATATTTTTTCCAGTCCTTTTTGCCTTGTAGACACCCAAGGATGGGTCCTTTCCTGGACTGAAGCTTTAGCATGAGAAAAATACCAGCTGAGGGTCTTCCAAACAAATTTTTTTCCTAGTCTGCATAGAAAAAAAGCTTTTTACAAGAAAAAAAAACATCTACTTATACCCTTAGACTCAAGAACTGAGGGAGCCATATCTAACCACCTCTATCTCCAGTCCCCACACAGCTATACTACTGCTGTGCTCAGGCTTCTTTCAGTAAAGCATTTGAGTCTTGCTTACTTAATGGGCAAAGGCTTCTTCATTCATAGAAGGCATTGTGGAAGGATCAGCTAGTCTGGATTTTGCTTACTAAAATGGAGGAAATTTCTCCCACCCCCAAATCCTTAATCCACCACTGGACTGCTGCAGGCAAACTCCAGCACCTGCCAGTGAGCCCCCAGTGAATGCAGGGACCCATTTGTTAAGGACCAGTCACAGGAGCTGAGGCACTGAGCTGAGGCAGGGGCAGCGACTACTACTGCATTGCCAAAAGTCTTTGGATGATATTTCACACCTACTGAAGCCATTTCTGCATTACCAATCCACTCAAACGCCTTCTGATTTAAAGGAGCATTATGCTGAACTGTGTATTTCTGCACTCTTCTGTATATGCCCTGCAGGCATTAGTCCAAGCAAACGCTTTGCTGTTTAGGAATTACTTGGATTTAGCGTATCAAGAAATTAAGGCTCCTGAAAATTTTTTCACAAACATGGTATGTAGAAATTTATTATGTGTGTATCATGTTTAGTTCATTTTCCTTCAGAATGACAAGAATCCTTTTCTTTTCCTTTATCCCCTCCCCCCCTTTTTTTTTTTTAACAACCCCCGAATACCCCTCTATAGATCCTGTTACAAGGCAAAAATCCTGGAATTGCTTGGGAATATACATTTTCCAAAACCAACAATGAAAACAAGACATCTGTCAAAAAACATAGCTACTCCTGGGTGACGGTGCAGTCAGAGTGCTCAGCTACTTGTGGTGGTGGTAGGTAACTTTCCAGTTGTCAATCCTCTTCTTTTTCATTTCTTAAAAGCATCTCAAACATTTCAGCTGCCTTTAATTTTGCAAACATGTATCCATACATACAGGGGGGTTACACTGAACACCTGGTCCTTACTTTATAATCTTACAAGTTATAACATAGCTCAAGTACATTTATACTTCCTTTATAGTAAAAAAAATTCATGCCAGTCCCAATTCATGTCACTTATAGTGACTCAGTCTTTTTCCTTAGGTCAATTCATATGTACATAGTATCTTGATACTGAAGTAATGTGGGAATTAAATACGTGCTTTGATGTTGTTGCAATTTGGGAACATAGAAAGATACCAAATAATGAGTAAAATTTATCTTATCTGTAGAGAGTAATTGAAGACCAAAATATTATCAAGACCTTTACTGACAGTTGCACCCTTATCTCCTCACTGTTTAATTACAAATATTTGAGTTCTGCCAGGTCAGTGTCTGAAATTCTACATTAGCTAAGGAGTTCTTATTACCATATTCCTCTAGGTATTTGCTTTGTGCAGATCATCTATTTGTTTTTTTCTATATCCTGGATGTTCTGTCAGTGAAAGTAATTCTGGGATGTAACGAAAGCAGAAAACTGGAATGTGGGAAGTCCTGCAAAAAGAGTTGAGAATGAAAATTTTAGTGTCCTTTAAATTGGAACTGGGTCATATAATGATGCACTTGTCTTTAATACTGAAGTATAGGACAGGGTGACCAAGGAAATGCCATGTTATGTTCTTGTATTGGCAAAAAAGTCCAGGTGAAATTCAGGAATATCTTGCTAGTGTGTTGTCAGACTCCACGGCATCTCAGTAGACTGTTCATGGAAGAAAGATCTACCAGGAGCACTGCAGACATAAAATATGACAACTGTATTTTTCTTGCTTCCCTTTAAAATAAATGAAGGTTGCAGCATGGATATAAAGATGATGGAAACAACCATGTTTCCAGATTTGACTTGCTGTGCCCAATGAACCATGTGTGAGGTGAATGATACATCTCAATTAAAAGATAAATCTATAAAATCACTTCATCTCTTAAGGCGTTTGTAGTCGTCTGTGTAATCTGTCCAGATGTTGACGCTAGATAGAGTTTAGGTACAGAAACCTGCAGAATTCTGAAGTCTGTAAAGATACACTGTAAAAAGTTGCAAAATGTTTTGATGCAGTTTTCAAGTGCGTGAGGAGAGATCTAAGCACACACTGCTAGTTTCTGCAGGGAATTAGGATTTGAGGAATTACTAATTTTTGCTGGGGGAAGACTCTGCAAATATGCTGTTTATAACTAAAATGTTTCATCTGACTTCAATAGTACCTGTGTTACAGAGAAGGAAATTAATGTTAAAAACATGTTGCCAAATTAAATCCTATTTTATTTAGCTCAAGTCAGTGGAATTGTACCAAGGATGAGCTTGGACTTGTTTAGTTAAAATTCTTCCCTTCTACTTTTTCTCTTATATTTTGAGTTAATGTTTATTATACTGTACTTTTTTTTTTTTTTTTCTAATACTTCCATAGGACACATTACAGCAAAAGCAATTTGTTTAGAAGATCATCGTACACGAGTTAATTCCTCCTTTTGTGGCCCAAGGATGAAGCCTTTAACTGAAACAAAACTATGCAATACTAATCCCTGCCCAGCGTAGTAAGTTCTCTTTATTTTTATACCATTTTGCTGTGCCTAATGACTGAGTTTGCCATGAAATAAGTCCACTCCAACAGGCACGCAGAATTGTATAGCCTGCTAGATGAACTCACTTTTATTCTGTAACATAAAACAGTAATTGTTTAAAAATGTTAGTTGTGTAGGCTTCTGCCCAATGATAATAATAGAGGCGGTATTTCTAATGTTGCTAAGCAAGACCTCCTGAGGATTGCTTGCAGCTCTGTCACCATGCTGGGGTTAGCTATGTGACACTGAGTAAATCTAAGTTACTTAGAGGCCCATTCTGCCACCTTTACTCACCTTGAATCAATAAGACCATTTCCTGAGTAAAGTGCTACTCCCTGTGTGGAAGCTTGGCCCCATGACTCAGATTCCACATATTAGATTAGGTTAAAAGAATCTTGTGAAGTGTAATTAGTGATTTTTGGACAACATGTCCCACAGAGTATTATGATACCGCAAAGAGGACTATCTAAACCAAATAAATCGTCAGCAATGCTCCTGGTGCCCACAAAAATAAATATGAAGACATTGCCTATGTGAACAATCTTATTTTCTAAAAGACATAAGAAAGGTGAGATGCAAAGGAAGACACTGACATATAGATAAACATTTAGAATCCAGCTGGTCTAAATCAATAGAGCTCCTTTAAAAACAAGGGAGTTACACTGATTTATAGTAGCTGTAGTAGGGGTCCTTTGTGAAAAAAAATGTTGTGTGCTCATATAATTAAACACAGTATTATGTGGTTTAGAATATAAAAGGGTAGATTTAAGGACACATTGGCCATCTTCTGTTGGTTTTTTCACTTTTGGATTCCTGACATTGCAACCTTAGCATTTTTTTAATTTTATACTAAAGATCAGAAAAGCTATAATATGTTGAACTAGACATTTTGGCTTCCAGAACAGGAGATTTTTCTAAAGCGATATGTTGAAAAAATTAAGAGTGTTTTAGTGAGAAATAAAGACTGTTGAAGATGCATTGAAGTGCACAGGCAGCAGAAGGCAGAGGAAATGGAGGAAAGCTCTAGACCTGGTGTCATCTCCTAGGTTTTCTCTGCAGTGATAAAAGCAATGGGTGGCAAAAGCAATTGGCTAAGCCCGCTCCCATCCTTCATCAAACAACACATTCAATGAAGTTTAATAGGAAGCATTCCTCATCTCCCCCAGTCCAGAAAAGGATGATGGGGCAAAGCAAAAAGATGTATACGTTCTGCAGTGGCTTTGTTTTTACTTAAAAATCCACAGTTTGCAATATGTTGAACATATTAAAAAATAGTCCATAATAGTTTGGAATTTCCTGCAAAATTTAAAGATTACAGCAGAGTACACAAAATCCAAATGGCAAATTATACACTCGGACCACAAAACGATAGAGATAAGGTTTAAATAATGGTAACATGTGATATGAGAGCCCCATGCTCCTGCTTCAGCAGTTTCTTTACATTGCGTTTAGCCACATGATTTTCTCAATACCAATTTTAAGTAATCTTTGTAGCCAAACACAATCTTTTCATATGCAACTTATCTTCTGCCAGAACTATTTTTACCCAATGAACTCAGTATCGTGCACACAGAAATGTATTGTCTATGATGTTCCTAGGAGTCTTTTTAAGCTGTTTATGCCTACCTTTGGATTGATGTGGCATTTACTGCTATAAAGCTTCACCAAAATCATACTCATTTCTGTTGACTACACCCAAAATTTCCATTTCTATTAACCAGAGATCCCAATGTATTTTGAACATCCACTGATATACCTATCACTGAAAATGCTGAATATCCATTTTGACAGGCCATGCAAAGTTTTCATGCTTAAATTGCTCTGATATTCTTAGATTTACTACTTTAAAACACAATTAATGACTTGAACCCCAGAAAGAGTACAAAAAGAAAAACCATAAAAGCCCCAAGCCACCTCTAGGGAAAAACAATTCAACTCACTAATTAATTATTTTTTAAATCCTTAGGATATATTAATGTATGGAGGATCTACATGTAGGACCATGTCTTAAATTAACAGATTGCCATTCAGCTGAGTGAAACTCTGCCAGAATATCTCTTCTGAGGAATCTGCCCAGAAAGTCATGGCATGTAGTATTTCCCATAAAAATGAGACTGCCAGCATCAAAAAATGTAGTATCAATAAATACCATGGAGGAAACAAAGAACGCTTAATAGCCAGCAAATAAAGCAAACCCAAATCCAGTAGGCGTAATAGGCAAGGGAAGGAGGTGAATAATAGATGAGCTACAAGCGTGTCAGTTTTGTGACATAAAAGAGGCTCCAGACTTATAAAGGTCAGTGAGGAATAATTACTGCATAAGAACAAAGACTTATTAGTCTGAGTAGGAACAAACTACTGTCCCAACAGTAAGAACACAGAAAGGCATCAGAATTGCACACTGTTGTTGTTGGATTTCACAGCTGCCAAATCTGGTCATAATTATTTAGTTATTTGAGCTAATGAAAGATAGTCTTGGATCACAGCCCAGATAATCTTGGAAAATGGCAGTTTACTAGAGGACATTAAAGTAGGGTTATTGCCCTCTCCTCTGTGAAGAGGGGGACTTTCGGGGCAGTTATGGTGACTGAACTCTTAAAATGAACACTTTTGGTTGCTCTACCAATCACTGTTGTCAGAAACATCAAGGCAAACTAATTAAAAGTTGTAAAATAGATTAAAACTATAACTTTTTTCCAAAGGTTCGTACTGCAGTTGTCCAAATATTTATAAATTAGACAAAAAAGAAACATCTGATGTGTTCTGGAATTACATAACTACTGACTTTTCACATTAGTATTTCTTTGTCCTTAAATTAGTGCTTTTTATATTTCCCACTACTTTTGGCAGTTACTGAAGTTACTAGACTGAGAGTTTAGATTTCTTCTATTCCCGATGGGATTTCTCCAAAATAGGCTTTTTATACATTTTTTACAAATTAGAATTAGCTTTGTTTTCATGCAGATGTGAACAGACAGGCAAATGGGATGCTGTTCGTTTTTCACACAGTAAGAAAAGGAAAAAAACGAAGCTTTCTTGTCATTAAAACTGTATGTAAGCAGCTATTCCAGTGGCCACAGGATGAATGCTGTGAGAAACCATGAAAGTAGGATAGGCCAAGCAGTCGGATTTGAGCCGAGAACCTTTTCTGTGGTATCAATTCTTAAAAATTTGTAAAACTGCTGTTCTAAACTCTTTAGTTTAATTTCAGTGCTGGGTCTTTGAATAAGAGTTCTCAACCTGAGTAATAGTTTAGTCATTCATAATTTCTTTTGATTCTTCACTTCTGTTTTTCTATCTACTTGTTATTTATGGTCGTATGTTGTAAGCCTTCCAGGACAGACCCTTGGTTGTATGTTTGCAAAGTGTTCCACAAAGGCTGGGGACCCACTCAGTGCTTCAATCATAGAAATACTGAGCAGCTATTGACATTTCAAAACTGAATTTATCCTAAGCAACTGGCAATAATTCTTCAGACTTTGTGTAACTTCAATGTCATGATGCCTAACTGAATTGTGCCTGTGACTGGAGTATGATTTGCCCAACAGCTTTTGCTGGTTAAATATTCTCTGTTTTATTTAGATTCTACATCATCTGTCTCACAAATTTATTAGTCTGAAGACATTTAAATGCTCAAGACACTAATGACAGGACTGCTGATTTTATCAAGCAGGTTCTTTTTTGTGAACAGGGGCCGGTAAGGTTTGACATAAATACCACTGGAGAGCACCACACCAACGTTTGTTGTCCTGTGTGAGTGTATCTACACCCAAACGCGTTGGGAGGTACATGCTCAGCTAAACTGGCCTCATTCTGTCCCTGCCATGCCAGCTTTTCCCTTATATCAGCTTCGATGACTCTTCTTCCTCTGTCCTGTTTTCCAAGAGAGATGTATAAAGGAAAAAAATGAAATAACAAAGGGCAGAACTTTCCAATAATTGAATCTTACCAGTTTACAGAACTCCATTTATCTGGCATCTTCCCTTGGCCTTGGGTCTGTTCATCTATTTGGAGGTCTCAGCAGCTGAAGTGGCCAAAGTGATGATCCTACCATTTCTTCTCCTATTTTAGAGAGATTTTTTCAATTAAAAGCACAGATGTGGTTAAAAGGGGATGGTGGTTTGTTAGCCAGACCCTTAGATCTTCTAGATACTCCACCAGCCTCAATGGCAGCACCTCTCTTCTTGGTCCTTGTGGAATTCCAGATTCCAGGTTGGGTTCACAGGCAAGATGGTTCTGGTAGATGAAAAGTGTAAATAAGTAATACTGGTTTTTCTAGTTGTGTGACTTACATTTCAGCCCTAGCAAAATGTTCCATGCTTTGAAAATAGATTATGTAACTACAGCTTTTTGATTGCTTGAACAGATATCAGTACATCAGGAGAGTAGGCTAAGCAGAATCCCTGAACAATTCACATTTGATAGGTGGCTCATATGTATAGATTTTATAAAGCTAATTGGACTCCTGTGTTTCTAACATACATTTTCTCCTTTAAGCTGGTCAACAGGTGATTGGAGTGCATGCAGCAAATCTTGTGGAGGAGGGCAACAAAGTCGTCTCATTCAGTGTGTCCAGAACAGGGCTTTCCAAAGAGAGGAGGTAGTGGCCCATTCCCTGTGTCCCGTCAGCACCCCTAAACAGGTGCAGATGTGCAATAGTCAGGACTGCCCACCCGAATGGAGCCCTGGCACATGGTCTCAGGTAATTTGGAGAAAAAAACTTACATTTTTGTCTGCTGGCATAATGAAATTATTGCCAAAAACTGCTCTAAAGGAAGAATAGTGCAAACTTGGTGAAGATCAGTATTTTTGCAAGTGGGTCTACTCATTAAGATAATTCATAAATTATGTATATATTTTAACTAGCCTTCCTAAGTGCTTGGACAGGAGGGCGTGCCAGAAGAGGGCACATGGTGTCCTTTTTGGTACACACAAATAGATGGACATTTTTTTCTGGTTTCACAACTGAAGGCTCTATGAATTCTTCAAAGCCATTAAACCCCCCCTCTGAGTTTACTTCCCACAGCAATATTAATATTTCTCAGAGATGACAGGCAGTCAAGGAGTGAAGAAATATTTGGGGTTAGAGTTGCATATTAATGCACACATGTATGTGACTTGTGGGTTGATAAATTTGTGATTTTCACGTTCGCTAATCACTTCTGTACTTTTGCCTTTGTTAGAGTAACTATTCCACTGCAAATAAAGTATTGCTGCCGTTAATTGCCGTGAGGGGCATAAGGCCCCTGGGCAGATTCCTGAGCATACACACCCTGCTTTACAAACCTTCCAACTGCCTGACACTAAACCAGCCTGCGTTAAAAAAACACACACATGCTTACACAAAACTCATCTCTGCTCTTTATTTCAATACTGCTGATGCTAGTGTGAACTGTTAATGTAAGGATAAATGAAGTACTGGGAAATCTGGGATTTGAGAACTGACAGTACACTTATCTCAAAAATATTTTTATTTTTTCCGTCATTATTTAATGAGATTCAAGTTGCATTTAAATTTACTGAAAAAAATATTACTTCTGTGTACACTTCTTGATACTGTAACTCTTTAGATGTTCAAGAACATCTTGACCTAAGCATTCCCAGCTGAGAAGTACAGTCTGCCTCTCCAGGGGAGTGCCCTGTAATGGTCTATGATGGACCAGTAACTACTCAATAGTCCATTGTAACAGAATTTTAACACTCAAAAATAAACCTTTTCTTCCAGTGTATGTGAAGGAAACCTTAGTGTGGCAGAAGATTATAAAAACCAGGTATGGTGATTAGATACTTAAAATGGAAGAACAGTCTTCAAACACATTCACACTTTCAAAGTTTCCTTCCTCTAATATAAATAATAATAATAAAAAAAGATCCATTTTCCTCCTCTTTAAGAGGCGTACAATTCAAGGGGGGATTTTCAAATAAGCCTGTGGAAATTAAGTTCACAAGTCCTGCTGAAATTTAGTGAACAGGCCTATTGAACAAGTTAGTGAAGTTCTTAAGATTCAGTTGTTGTATCACAGGCTCAAAGGAGTTAAGATGAAAAAAATGCAAAGTACTACACAAATCAGAGTAATTTGAAATGAAAGGAGTTTTTTCTTTGTTTGAGGGAAAGATTAAAACCACAGATTTTCAGCATGCAGCTATTTCTTTTGAATCCTCGGTACAACTCTGCTTTCATGGAATCTTTTAAAAACATTTGTGATTTAATACAGATCATGATAGTGCAGGATTCTGCCTTGGAATGTGCCCCTTACTTATTAGTAAAATGAACAATTAGAAGAGGATGCAACAAGGTAGAAAGCTGGCAGCATTATTTCAGGGCAGTTTATTTCTTCATTTCATCAGAAATGGCTCATTTATGCATTTTGTTGTATGCTAAGGCAATGAAAACTACAGATTGTCTTTTCAACTGAGCCATGGTTCAGCAATGCTTATTTATTCACTGGTGACTTGTCCTAAGCTTCAGCTGTAAACTTGGCAATTAAAATATCTTTGGTCAAACTTCTCAACCATTGTCTGTATCAGATTCTGTCTCATAGTGAGATTCATTTAGTGAAGGAGTTATGTCTAGATTCCCTGGGTAGTATTCTCTGCCTCTATCTCATCCCTCTAGGCCAAGGTGAGGACAAAATAACAAATAGCTGAGAACATCTTGCCGTGGGAGATTTTGCGATGGGAGGTTAGGACCAGCTTTCAACTGTGCTGTCCAGGGAAAAAAGCATTTTGCTCACAAGTCCAGTTTACCTCATCTACGGAAAAGAGATATTACTTATCTGTTCTACATGGGGGCTGTAAGAGTTCATAGTTTACATTAAGAAAGAACTGAGAACAATGTTTTAGAAGTGACATACAGATGTTACTGTTGCTTATTTACCAATACAATTTCAAGCTTACTTATAATGGCAGTTACACAGCACATTAGCCACGGTTTCTATGATCTGCTGTAAAGTACAAATAATGCCAATTTTCATTTCCTCTAGTTCAAATGAATATTTCTTTCCATCACAGTGCTCTAAAACTTGTGGGAGAGGTGTTAAGAAACGGGATGTCTACTGCAAAAGTACCGGTTCTCCCAAGGTTAAAATCTTGCCTGAAAGTATGTGCAGCAGAGACCATAAACCTGAATCCCAGCAGACCTGTGTGCTAGGACGCTGCCCCAAAAACGACCGACTCCAGTGGGTGATTTCTTCCTGGAGTGAGGTAAAGCGGTGCAGTTACATGGCTCACTGCCTTCCTTTGCTGCTTTTGGAAACGTTGACTCAGGGACACACACAAACCATGTGGGGGAAAGAAAGCTGAGCTATCATTTGAAAATCGGGTGTTCTAGGCAAGCTGCTATAAAAACAGTTCTTTACATCCAGATGTAGTCAGATGTACCCTGATGTCTTTGTTTCTCAGGCCCTTCACTGACTTGGATTCATATTTCAGTTTACACATTATAGAACATGGTCGTTGTGGTTTCAGTTCTATAATGCTTTTGTAGCATAATTTGGGGTCCCTTGCACATAGCACATTGTCCTTCATCTGAATGCGTTTCTATAGATTTAAAAGGTGTGCTTTACCACTGCAGTGCTCAGCCTCCTGTGGCCCTGGTGTACAAAAGCGAGAACTAAAATGCGGCGAGAAAAGCATCCATGGGAAATTGATCACCTTTCCTCAGAGAAGATGTAGAAACATCAAGAAACCAAACACTAACCTGGAAGAAGCTTGTAACAAGGGAGCCTGTCCATCGCAAACATTGTATAACACGGTGTCTGGCTGGTATTCCTCACCCTGGCAGCAGGTAGGAATGGGAAACTTTCTCACCTCTCTCCCCTTCCCAGCTAACACTCTCTCCAGCACTATTTTCCATGTCTGGGCTTTTACGGCATTTACAGAAGGAATAAGTTTCTCTACTCATTAGCTCAAGTAGCATCCCCTAGTGCTTTTCACTACACGTGTGGAAGAACAAAACAAATGCAATGTGCCTGCAGACTCCCGGACAGTGTATCCACCCTAATTAGAAGGTGAGGCTGCAGTGCTGGACTGGCACAAACACCCCATGGGTGTAAGACGCTGAAGCCCACACCGCTGTGACTGGCAGTGTGAGCCCACGCTCCCGAGATTAAAGCTCGCTCCAGGCTTACACTGTGCTCTATGTCTGACTGTATGGAGGAGGCATCTCCAGTACTACAGTCCACAGGTGTCTCCTGCATGTAGCCATTCCTAAAGAAGGTCACACTGCTCTGCCACCGAAACATGATGCAGCTGGTCCACATCCATCATCTACTTTGGTGCAGCTCATTTCTTTGTCCTGAGACTGAAGAATGTCACCTAAAAATGTTATTCATGCTCGAGAGGCACTACATTCCATGCTCATTTTCCAATGCTTGCTTCTCAGTCTTCTTCAAACTGCACTGTGGTTGAACTATTACATATCTATATGCACAATGTATTTGAGCATCTGCACAGATTGCCTGGAATTCCCTAAATACTATGATTAATTATGGGATCAGTCTGTATTTGTTTCTACATTCTTGCAAACAAGCTTCTGTATTTCTGGAACTTATCTACTTTATGAGTCACATATCAACGAGACACACACTCATTTAATAACATTTACATGAAACAATGTATGCCTGACAATTGTAATCAGATGAAAATGATCACATTTATCTTAAAGACAACTTTTCATGAAACACATACAAGTAAAAGGCTTATTCATTTTAAAATACTTCATAGGTCTTCCTGCAAACGCATAGTGTTTTTCCCCAGATACTGCCATAATTATGGTTCCAATGGGAGTTTTATCTCTGTTCAGACAGCAGGATTGGGCTCAGAGGCTCAGAGTTCACAAGAAATCAGTGCAGACAATCAGGAACAGGTTTTCTAACATGTTCTGTTTCTGTCTCGATGTCTAAGTAAGGAACCAAATTTTCAGCTGAGTCCTTAAATAACCAAACTTGCGGAAGGGAGAACAGATGCACGCATCTTGAAAAGTTGGTCCTGATGGGGGTTGCTGAACAGCCACACATCCGACCCTGATCTCTCTCGCTTTGAAAGTCCCACCCAAAGCCCCTGAATGTTACTCCTTTGGCTTTCATGGGCTCCCAGACAGTAATGAAAGACAGCTCTTTTCTCTCTACAGTGTACAGTAACATGTGGAGGGGGAGTGCAAACCCGAAGTGTACAGTGCCTGCGCCAAGGAAGACCAGCTTCTGGGTGCTTGCCCCATCAGAAACCAGCAGTCCTCAGAGCTTGCAATACTAACTTCTGCCCAGTCCCTGTGAAAAGAGGTAAATCTCAGCTCTACATGCTGCAGCAGGGTTGGTTACTTAGAACTCTACATCCAGCAAAAATCACCTTTTCTACTTACACCCACTGAAGATTAGTATTTGGCATGTTCCTTCATAAATGATTTTTTCACAGACTTTCCAGCTTTATAATTACTCTCTGATACTACAGCATCTCTCTTCTCAAATTGAACCATCTTAAATCAGACTTGAGAGTATAACTGACACAGGGGATTTTGAAAAAGGGGATATGTTAAAAAAAAAAATGTGCAAAAGTTATGCCATTTGGTTCTGAGCTGCATCTTTATGCTATCTTGAATAACATAGAAGCATCCTATGCTGGTACTGTTTTAATGATAAAAAATAGCAACTTTTGAACTAACCAATAAGAATTTGCCATTTACTTTTAGTCTTTTCAAGTCTGCCTAAGGTTCAGATTGCACCCGTATCCTGGGAGTCCAAAAATGCTTTGTCTAGAATGTACTTCTCTTCTTACTGCTTCTGAGCAGTGTATGATGTGCAGTCAGGGAGCATGATTAAGCTTAGTCCTCACTGGTATGTCAGCTGTATTCCTCTCCACCTCTTCAGTGTGTTCAGCAAATCTAGAGGAGCTGGAGGAGCAAGAGGTTTTGTGTCGCTGTGAACAGTGGAATTCTCTCAGAACTGCCACAGGAAGAGAGCGGTGCATTAGCCCCATCCCATGTACTTGCTTAAAAGCTGGTTACAGTTTGTGACTCCTTCTTAACTGTAGGAAAAAGCTCATGGAGGTCCAGTTTGCCCGATGTAATGCCAGTTGTCTGGGTATGCTAAAGCACTTTAAACATTAACTTCCAAAAGACTGTACATTAACTGTCTTGTTACCATTTTAAAACTGGGAGCTCAAAGTAACCTCTATAAAACCTAGGCTGGATTGAAAGAAAAATGTGGTAAAAAGAGTTGGGAGCAAAGGTCAAGCTCTGGCCCTGCACCTTGTAAACTGACATTAGGCAACCACCCCCCTCATCTGTACCGATTCCTGGCATTCACCATGCACAGAAACCCTGTGAAATCCAGAGGTACCTCAACAGAGCATTCTACTGCATCAACTCAAGATATGTATGCAAAGGATCAACCTATGTATCGGGGAACCTGAATCCAAACAAGGATATATAGGTTAAATGGCCCTAAAAGGAATAAGTAAATAGTTCTGCTGTTTGTATAAGTAAATGTTCTTAACACTTTGAATTAATCTTCCTTAAAAGTTCTGCTGTACTTTGTCGTTTCTGTATTACATCTTTTTCTGTCATGATATAGCAAGCACTTTCCTTTCACCCCTGCCTTTCTCTGCTGTATTTCATGTCTGGAGTAATGTCTGTTATTAATTTTGGCCTTGGCCTGTTTCTCTCTCTCCTCACATCTGCAGGAGCCCTTTCCCCTTTATTATAACTGGGTCATCAGGCTCTAGAGATCAATTATCTCTTCACTGCTCTCTTACTTTCTGTCTAAACCAGCAAAAAGAGAGGGAACCAGCTGTGCTGGAATCACATTGAAGCAAATCAGTCTCTGTTATCGGCCATGCAGCTCCAGCTCAGTGATCACAGTCAAGAAATTAATGTTTCAGGGAGAGTTTACACACTTTCCTAGACAAACTGGGTCATTTCCATCTGTTAAATGCAGTTACGGTCACCATAACTCCTAGTAAATCCAACTGCTTAAAATGAATAAAAATTTAAACACTATTATGAATACTTGCATAAATAGAAATAAGGAACTGATGGCTTGATCCACATCCATTGAAGTTTGTGGGACTCTTTGTGTTCATTCCAATGGTCTTTGGATTCCGTCCCAAGAGTAATGTTTTCAGCTATACCTCTGTAATGTTAACATTGCACTCCGAGCTTCAAAAGGAGCATAAAGATTTATTAAGATTGCCTTCTCGGTGCTTATACTTTTTTTTTTTAAACAGTAATTCGTACTTTTTGAAAATTTACCCTTCCATGGCAGGAGAGCTTCTTCCTGACTTAGTCAGAACCTCTTTCCTCACTTTGTGCTGTGCATGTTTTTCATCTGTTGTCTGCTTTGGGGCCACCCAGCCTCAAATTCTGTCTGGTGGACAGTAGGTGAAGTAACATGAAAGCTGGTGCTGGACTCCCAGTTACATCCCTGCTTACACTCAGTTAAGATCAGAAAAGCAACGCTGTAGCATGGGAGGGCTGCAGCTTTCCAGTTCCTGGATAACTGTTCAAGGACAGTATCTTCTTTACATAACATTAGCATTTACAGACAGGCTTATGTTATTAAAAACTGAGGAATAAAATGGCATCTTTAAAAATATATATAATTATTATTTTCTTATTAATTCAAATAAATTTGAGGGTGATAAAGGTATACAAAATCACCTTTGCCATCATATAAAAGGGAATCAAAAAAAGCAAAGTGGTGGCTAATCAAAAGAAGTTCCTATAGAGAGATGGAGATCACTCCTGGCCCACGGCATATGAAGAAATTGTCTGTGCTATGTGAGGGAGCATTTATCTTCTGTGACTCAGCTTAGCTGATCTGAGAACGCAGACAATGGTGGCTAGATTTTTCTTCACTGTCTCCTTGTAAATTCCTTTTATTGACCATGTAAACAGTAGTTCTGAGAGTCGAATGGAATCTTTTCCCATGCTCACAGGAGATTTCAGTTTAGCTATAAATTTTGCTAAACCTCATTTAAATGTCTTACTGCTCTCTCAGACATGGTGAATTTGTTTATAAATCATCCATATGAATCATCACTCTGCTCTTTTGAAGAAACATAAAGCATCCACTACAAAACTGTAGAAAGGAGCAGCTAGGAAATGTTTTTAAAGCGACTGTGCTATGCGTATAAATGAGCTGTGCATAAATCTAAGGGAAATCAAATCTTAATTGAAAAATACGTTTTGTTTATATTTGTAATTAAAAGCTGGGCTTTTCAGAACTGAAGATTTTCAGCCTGTCTCTTTTCCTGTTGCAGTTAATTAAGATTTCACCAACATGGCATAGTCAAAGTCCTAAAAGCCTGATTCATGCCACCTAACTGAAGTGTCTAAGCAGAGAGATTTCTTAGGCTCTCTGCCTAGTCAAACGGAGAAATAAGTCCCTCTGGGAAGTGCTGGAACACAAACAGATAGCAGAGCACTTTGTGCACACACGCGCACAGTGCAGGGTCCATGCACTCAGATTTCCGTGCGGTTTGTGTGCACGTGCACAGACACTCAGAGCTGATGCTACTCTGAGGTGCAGGTAAGCTCCACGTGAATTCTGGCAACAAGCAATCAGAATCAAGCATGGAGTGGGCTCATTTGTGGTTTAGAACAACATTTGTAATCAGAGATGAAAACACAGGTGACCTTTTTTTTATCCTCTATGGTGGAACTTCCTCCTGTTTTCCTACATTTCAAAGTGTGCTTAATTTTTTAATTCCTTTAGCCTCCGACCCTATTTTATTAGCTCTGTATCTATCAATTTAACAAATTTGATCTCTTGACAAATTAAACATCTCAACAAATTAAAAAAGAAACTAATATTTTTGAGATGAATGCTAGTTCATGGTTCCTCTCCTTTGAATTGAGTCATTCATTGTGTTTTTAATATTACCAAGTGCATACAAGCATGCAGAACTATTGCCTGACTTGTAGACTTGCTAAAACACAGTCTTACCATATCGCTTGGATTTCTTTCCTTCAGATGATCCTTCTTGTGTGGATTTCTTCACTTGGTGTCATCTGGTACCCCAGCATGGTGTCTGTAACCACAAATTTTATGGCAAGCAATGTTGTAAATCATGCACGAAGAAGAACTGATAGCAGCGTGTTATCTGAACCCTTCAGTGACAGGATTCTCTTCTTCAATTTATGTTGGAATTAACTTTGCTTTGAGGCAAGACATGGTGCCACATAAACCACTGATGGAAGAGACATTTATTTAAGGGAATGTCTGAGGTACAGTAATTGTTGGATATATGTTGAAAAAAGGAATGTTTCTTTTTTTTTCTTTATTTGCTGACCTCACTAAAGTACAGGGTACTATGGATCACTTGAACACTGAGACTCCGAGGGGCAGTTCTTCTTTCTTTAAAAGTGTCATTTTGCACTGTCATATGTTATGAGGAAGAAATTAAGGCAAAGAAGCCTTTTCTGGCTAATTTACCAGAATGCAAAGCAAAAGAGTTTGGGAGCTCGAGGAGGAAGGTTACAGCGTGGCAGCATGGCAGATCGCACTATCAAAAGTGTTTTCTTTTGGTTTTTTTTATTATACTGTCATCGCAGGGTAAGGAAGCTGTTCACTGCCACTTTCACAGAAAGACATTCAAATGGCTGTTGTCTGGAGAATGCAGCGTCACACGTGTGACCACAAGAAGTAAATAGTGCACTACAAAGATATATGGTGCTTCTCTATTAGACTTGCTGCTGGAAAAGCAAGTTTTGCATCATGCTTATGTTTTTATTGTTTTAATGAATTCATTTTCTGCTTTGTGTAGAAACTCAGAGGTGGTTAACTAGTAACTTGAAATGTATTCCTAGAAATATTCAGCATTAGAATATTTGGACTTTTGATATTGCTGTGTTACAAGTAAAATAGAATTTCATATTTCAACTAACTCAAGGAACTCAGATTTATTGAGCTCAATGGTTTTGTTTTCAACTTTCTAAGCTCATTAGATATGTAATTTTAAAATTTAAACTTTATGTTTTAAAGTAGTATTTTTTCAGAAGCTAGTTTGTTTGAATGCCAGGATACTGAAGAATGTCTTCCTTTTAATCTCAAATCTCTCTGCAACTTTTGATTCATCCGCTACCCAAAGGAAATAACAAGAATATTACAGTCTATTAATTCATGCTAAACTTCTCTAAATAGTTATTTATTCACACAGGTTATATGAAAAAAAATGAAAAAGAAAAGTGGATTATTTACTCTAACCAAATAAAAGTCAATTATATTTTTATACATTCTCTTAATACTTTTATTTAGTTCAGAATCCACCAGCAAACAAAAGAATTGTAAACACAATGATTTTTGTAATCATTCAGTATCAAGATGTTCGGTGACACTATATATCAAATGGTACAATTTTAGAAGTTTCTGCATTGAAAAAGTACCCAAACTATTTGCCAAACCCGTTCTGAGACAGAGCTGTGTTCTAGTGTAATTTTCTGGGGAGTGCCTACGAGGGACATATTTATCTAATTCCACCCAATCCCACAACTTTGATGAATGTAGTTCAGTTTTACTGTTTTTTTAAAGTATCATTTCAGTGTAAGATTAGCCAGCTCAGCACTAATGCCAGACAGTGGTCACTTAAAATTAGCAGTTCCTTCTGCAACAGTTTAAATTAAAAACATGTATTCTATGATACTTTAAGAAATGATGATTAGAAACATATCTCAACCTACACTGCTCTGTCTTGATATTGGACATTGTGTACTTACCACCTTTTTTCTAGGAAAACTACAAGGGTTTTTTTGTTTTGTTTTTATAATTGTGTCCTTTTTATTATTTGATGTAAAATAATTAATTTATTAATGCATAGCTTTTCCTTTATATTTCTTTGCTCACTTCCTTAAGTGACAACTGAGGAAAGAAAATGGTAGTGTCACAAAGTATGAATTATGGTGTAAAAAAGCAAAAAATATAAGTGTATTATTTAATTATTTTATAAGCTTTGTAATAAAGTACTCTAACTGTTTCATTATATTTGGAATTGTAAAATTCATGAATAAAATATGGAGGTTATAAGTAAATATCAAGTAATGTAAGTGGTGTGTGCATTCATTCGCCTTTGTGTCGATTGCCCTGTAGTATCTTTAAGCGAAATGTTATCTTGTTTTCTTCTGCTACGTAGTTGGCTGATGCCTGTGAGCCTGAGCCTGCGCCAGTTCTGTGCAGGGGTAGTGACAAAAGCTGCCCACAAGAAAAGCCTGTTCTTCGGGGCAGTGGAGGTTTAGCCACCGAAGCTCAGTGTGACCCCTCTGCCTAACCATGCCCCGACCATTCAGGTCTTGTACGGGTTAATATTGGTGGGGAACCCTCAAAACAGTGGATCTGAGTGTTAACAAGCCATTATGATGAATGGGATGGAGGTCATTCCTTTCAGGCACTCAAAGTCAGGCGTATGTGCTAAGGTCATGTGAAACTTCTCTACTTTTGAAGGTCCCATTATACTGGCAAGTGAGGAATGCATGACTGGTTATTCAACAGTGTGAATATATTGTGTTGCCTTTTAAGAGCAGAAGATGTTTCTCATCTGAATGACTACCCTACCATTGAAGCAGCTGGCTTGGGCTGTGCCCATTTCAGGCACAAAAAAGGCAAAATGGACATAACTTCATGGGTTTATTTTCATAACAACACAAAGGCTAAAATACACAAAAATACAGTTGCCCCCCATGTGCAAGACAAAACTGACTTATTGCTTCTCTCACCACAGACAGTGGGAACTTGTGTATTGCAGAACCAGCAAGATTCTTCCCTGCATGTAGTTATCTGCAAGGTGGTTTGCATTAGGTTTAACAGCCTCTCCCATCTGCTTGGGGATACTTTATTTTTCTAAAAATGACCCAGCTGAGAATTTTCCAAGCCAATCCCTGGTCAGGACTACCTCCAGTCACTGGATCATTTCATACATATATTCTCTAACATCGCTTTGCTGCTTTTCCCTCCATTCATCGACAGACACTTCTCCGACACCAGCAAGCTGTTCAGAGCATTGTTGATAGGAAATACTGAGCTTGCTTCTGCCTTGCAGTATGAGCTAGTAGGCGCTAATAAGCAGTAATCAGTCTGCTCCTGAAGGATTCCCAGCAAGTGCTCTTTTGAACATGGATTGGACTAGTGATTTCAATAATTAATTTGCCCACACAAGAATTCAGACTCTAAACTGCTTTGTGTTCTGGGCTAGAATTTTGGAATTAAAATGAACTGACGGTTGACAGTGAATTATAGCATTGGAGATGGATGTTGAAAGAGGAAATATTGCATAAAGATGTGCTATTGTGTGGTTGGATCAACCCCAAGTCCACAACTGTTTTATTGCTGAGCCCTTACAACGATATTTGGTATACAAAGCTTGGCAGTTTTCTAGAAGTATATTGCTGCAAGGCTCACTTTATAAAGCAGAATGGGGTCTTTTCACAAAGGAATAGCTCCATTTCCTGTAGTCAGATTTCATCACTCAGGTAAAGCGTGCATTTGCCTAAAACTCAAACAGATATTTAATGAATGGCTTGATTGTGTAAATCAAACTCAACTATCTCGGATGCCCAGAAGACATGAAATGTTGGAGACAGATGAAGTTTCGCTGCATGTGGTTTTATGGTAACATAATCCATATCCCATATTTCCTTTATTTTTCAGCAAATCCAAAAGCATCAATAAAATAAATTAACATTATTATTTCTATTGTAATTGAAGTCCAACCCTATTGAGTCACTGGGATCCCATTGTGTACAATGCTGTATACACATGTCATGAAGGGCTCACGGTCCCGAGTGTACAACAACAAACAATAGTTAAAGGACATGTTAACAGAGGGCTCGCTGTAATTAGGGGGAAAAGTGTTGCTCGTGGCTCACTGTCTGTCTGGACACTGCAGAACGTTTCAAAGGTATAAGATCTGCAAGAGCAATATTGAGGATTTTTATCTTGACTCTGTTTCGAACGCAAATGCTGAGCATCGCTGAGGTCTGAGAGGACAGCAGAGGGGAAGGGCAGTAGGGAAGCTGGGATACAGTGGAACGAATCAAAAATGAGGTAAGTTCAGTGCTGAGTCCTAACCGAGATAGTGGCAATCACAAGAGAAAAGCCATACACATGGATCGTTCAAACTGTTAGCCTGGCAGTTACTGGGGACTACAGAGTTTTGGCAAGGCAGTAAGTCTTCTTCCCATCAAAAAAAGTTCTGAAATAAGGAGATGCAGGTGCTAAAAATTACCTTAAATTTCTGCCCAGCCAATATTGTATGAACATCAGCCAAATCAAGCTGACCTTCCTGTCTGTCACAGCTATGCTTCACCCCCTGCTCTTCAGAACACATCCAGGTCCAGCCTGGGCTGGAACAAGTCCTCTGGTGTGTATCACATTCCGAAGTGCTCCACCTTGCAGCTTACAAATAACACTTGCTCCCCACAGAACAGGCAGTGACGGGCCGACAGCGGGGCCATATTGATGCAGACGGGACAGATGCGGGATGCTGTCTGCAGCATCTGTATTGCACTGCCCATGGGAAGGCATGGCCTCTGCCCCGCGTAAGGCAGTCGGAAGCACACTCCAGCCCCAAGACCTGCCCTTCTAACAGCCAACACGCACCAGGTAGGGCGAAGGGAAGTAGTGTACTCATTTTTCCATGAGAGATATGGGGGCAGAATGTCCTAGCTGGGCTGAAGTAGAGACAAAACATTAATTTCTAAAGTCACAATGAAAAGTAGTAACATCAAAACCAGTTTTCCTCATGCTCCCTAAAGAAAAGAATCTATTAGAGGACCTATACTTCAAACTACTAAATATTTTATGTACTTTCTATTCAATAATAATAAGTTGTCAATCATGAACAGAATCTGTTTGAATTTCTGGATTATGGCAACGGAGGCAGGACCTTTCAGCTAAGCCCTAACTTCCAGGCTTACTTTCTAAGCTTTAAATCAAGCTATTGTCACCAAACATTTCAGCCTTAACACTGTTGTGTACCTACTGCAACTTAAGACACTTTAGTAACCCTGAGGTGACTTGGGCTGTCAAGCATTAATTTATTATGTTCTGTTGTGATAATGTTCACTAATCCTTTCATAGTAACATAGGAGAGACGACACAAAAGCTCATTCAAAAATAATATGAAAAGGTTTATAATGGAAATGTTTACTCGTGAAGTTCTTACCTATGGCAAGCGAACAGATTTCAGAGAAAAGCATACACAATAAATCCCTCCTTGGGATCTTCACCTTCTCCTATCACCATAATATCTGAATTCGGTCTGTCTAATAGGAGAAACTGAAGGCATTCTCCCCAAAGCAGGAATCCCCTGCCAACACTCCTGTGCTTGCATGGAAATAATGGCCCTCTACTAGCTCTGTTTAGATTACAGCTGAAGACATTCAGGATATCTGCAGAATTCAAGAGTTGTTGCACGAAATACTTAATCCTATCTACAATGCTCTTTCTGACCAATTGCCATAGAGCTCTGAGCATGGATATGTACTGCTGCCATCCTGATTTCTCACTTGGGCACTGCAGGACACTGCAATGATACCCAGGGTTCCTGCAGGCTCACGTGGAGAACACCCAAGTGGCTACATTTTCCTTCCCTAAGGTGAGAGAAAATGCCATTAATGTTTTTCCTGGATGCAGCTGAGACTCGTCTCAGAGGGAAAGCCATTCCCCAGAGCACTAGAACTCACATTTCCACACTGTATATTCAACGTAGCTGTTGAGCAAGTAAAAAGTAATTGAGGTTTCTATTTCCTCAAAATGCACCACCAAAAAATGATTTTTACAAGCTACTGAACAAAACATTTTGTGGCTTTTATTTTGGCAGCTTTTGATAGCTGAAATATAACTTCTGATTTAAAAAGACAGAATAAATTTTCTAGATATATTTTTAATATCCAAACAGATCATCTCACTGATTTTTTCCCCATATAATACAAATAGATAAACCCTGCAGAAAGTCCTCAGAGTTTAGTCACTGTATCAATGATATGTCACTACTTATCCACAAGACCGGAATAAAATTCATTATGCAAATCATTGGTTCAGGCTCCACAAAAAGATACTCTACTTCCAAGTCCATTAAAGGTATTTTAACTTTCAAAGAATTTAATTTAACTGTACAGCACCCACCATTGATAGATAATATTTTAACTGGATCAGAACATTGTTTTTCTAGCCACAGTTATTGCCTGTCAGCAAAAAGCTCATCAGCTCTGACTTTATAAAAATACACTGCAAATGCCAAGTTGCCCAGAACTGCTATGATTTACTCATACTTGTCTTTGGTCAACCAGCACAGACAATAACAGGCTGTAAACACAGCTCTCTCCAATTAAATATAGTATATACTTCTTCAAACTGTACCACTCACCACAATTTAATTTTGAGGGTTTTGGTGTCCACTTCCAAAATACTAGTTGCAAAATGAAAATTGTATATAAACAAACTGGAACATCTAATTTGAAAAGCATTCAGCTATTGAGTGAGACCATCAGATGGTATATGGGCCACTGTGATATACATCTACCATATTACATGTTCTGAACTTGAATTGGGGTTGTGTCTTGTGGCCTGTTAGCATCTAATGCAGACTTTTTTTGTTATTGTTGTTTCTCAACTGCAATGGAGCTTGTCATGGAAATCATGAACTTGTTGTAAGCTTATTGTTCAGCGAAGCGTACAGCCTGCTCAAGTGTCAGAAACAGTCTACTAATCTCTAGCTACACTCGACCTGATACATGAGCCACACTGATTCAAGAGTGTACCAATGCAACACTCAGGTAGCTGATATAAAAAAACCTTGACTCACTAAGACACATTTAACATCTGGCACACTCATCAGCCATTTTATTTATCCCTTAGCACAGTGATCCTACCCTAGAGCTTTCATGGTTTTGAGAATCCTGCTCAGTTTCACCAGTCACATTGCTGTCTGTAAGGCAGAGCCAAAGCCCCCATGCCTCCCTGCCACAGTGCAGTGTTGCAGGCTGGTTGTGACTCTGGTGAAAAACTTCACCTGGGCTAAGTAGCTGAGAAGCCAGAGGTTCACAGAACTGATTATATACAATACGGGGTTTGATGCCAGAGATCTAAACTAAAATTGGGACTACAGGGCTTCTGAGCTTTGACCTCTTGTCATCAGCAATGTGAGGCTGAAGGGAGGCCAGACTGACTTGCGTTTGCTGCGCAGTACTTGTGTTGCACTGACTTTGACCCACTCTTCCGCTGAAGAGTGGTCTTCAGCAGGGGCCAAGAATGGGGTTTTCATCTTGAAACATAACTTGGAAACACAAAAAAGAATGGAATTTATCTTTTGCCTGACAAAAAGCAGAGATGAGATTCTCTACAGGATTTGCTGATACTCTCTTGTTCTTGGTCTAGTGATTTGCTCACTCTTTTTGTACACCCAATGCTAAATCTAGGGTCCAGAAGGAGGATTTTTTTCTCACCCAGTTAAGATCATCTGGACATCTTCAAATACATTCCTGGTATTATTGTACATATTTTAATCTCTTCTACAATCTTCTGTGAATTACCAAGTTTTGAGTCTTTGATCTTTCGTATCAAGTCTACTCTAAGGTGGTAGATGGTGGGTTTGCAACTTGCACTGGGGAAGGAAGAGGGGAAGGGGAACAGAAGAGCAGATACTCTTTTGGTTCATTCTGGACTCTACACCTGTGACACAGCAGTCTCTTGTGTGGTCAGAAACTGGATTTGATAAAACAAGTGATCCCTTTAGGTCCTTTAACCACCTCTCTCTAGCTCACTCTCTCCTCTATCCCCTCTTTGATTAGTTTAGTTAAATGGTTAATTTTATTTAGGGCAGGCACAACTCATACGTCATGTCTGCAGGAAGGCAAGCATAATGGGGCCTGGTGTTGACTGGTACTGATAACACCACCGATCTGCTGAGAGATTCTGACTTAAAGGGAGATTAAAGGTCTTATTCTTCTTTTAGGTCAGAGCAGAGATTCTTCTAACAAGGTCAGATTTAGAATCTGCCACCCAAACTCTTATCCACATATATACAATATACTTATATCATTTTTTCCGGGCTGTTAATCTAAATCTAGATTTTTAATTATTTATTTTATTGGGAAAAAACCCAAACAATTTCATATATGCTCTGTCTTCTTATTCAAGAAACAGCCAAGGTAAAATAGTTCCCCAGCTTCCTAGATGACACAATCACACTTTGCCCAGGAACAAAGTACTTCAAGAACTGGGTTATTCTTGGTGCTGGCTTTTGTAAATGCTCTTCTCTGAACTTCTCATTAACCTTCTGAACCTCATGCCTACTGGATGGATCCCAGCCAGCATCCTTCAACTACCAAAGGACTCTTTGAAAGGAGAGTTTACACCTCAGTTTCCAAATTATGCTTCTGTGGCATACTAACTATATAGAAGAGGAAGGAAAACAGTGGATTTGCCTTTTTAAAAACAGCAGTCGATTAAAAAATAAAGTACCAATAATGTGAGAATCATACAGTCCTGAAACCTTCAGACATTTTGGCACACAGCTCTGTCTCTCTCGGACAATTGCATCCCCTTTTTCACCGCTTCTCTCCTCCTGTTCCAAAGCTCCCCCCCGAAGCCGTCGGGGGGTGGGGAGCAAAGTGGGTTGTGAAGTGTCTTGGGGTAATCCACTTTGACAGGGAACTACGCTGATTAAAAGTTATGGCTTTGGAACTGTAAAGCTCCCACTCCTGTCCATGTACAAGTTGCTGCTTTCTATTTAAACCTTAACAGTCACATCTAATCAAGAGAAAATACGAACGTTTTTATGAATTCCATGAGAAAAATTCCCCTCAGGTGCAGGTTGCACGGTTTGATCAGCTCCACTATCATGTTTTAGCGTTTCATAGTAATCCCGCAGACTCTGAGCCAAGAATGCTAGCTTTCATGCTCGCCTGACAGCCAGGCAAAAACATTTTGGCAATTTGTTATTATTTCAGCTAAACTCTCAATATGCAAATTAAGATTTATGGCAAATGAAAGCTTAAAACTATGCATTTATCTTCACGTGGAAAAGGTATCATGTAGTTGCAAGGTGCCAAAAAATACCAGAGCTGGGCAGAGAACAAGCGAATTACAAATCCCAGAAGACACTGGAGAGTTGTACATCAGCATTTTGTGTCTTGATGACAGGAAACAAACTATTTCACAGTCTGAGATTTTCTGGAAGATATGGCGTTGACCCAGCCCTCAGACTAAGTATCTCATTTCAGTGTTTCCAACTGAAAATTGTTAAAGTGTCAGGTAAATCTAGGTTTTTCAACAAGGTTAAACTCAAAGAAAAATTATTGGTTTATGGAATGTAAGTATCCTGTTGAAAACACAGTGATTAAGCACAGAAAACGTTTATATTCCCTACTATTTTCCCGTCTTTCCCCTTGTTTCTCTGTGCATAAGCAATTAAGATCATTCCCAGCCATGTGCAGATTCAGCTTTGCTGCAATCACATTGAGGCAGAGACACGACACGGCCTATTCCCTGCCTCATCTTTCTGGGGCAGGACGCAGTAACACAAACCATGTAAGTAAGATTCAGAGGTGCTCTAGAGAGATGCATTCCTGTGTGGTCTTATTCCCTGCTTTATATTCTGCAGTACTGAAGACAATAGGATGACACATGGACTGGAGATAGATCCATGCATACTTTCCTTCATAAGTCAGGGTTTCCAATGAAAAGCATTGGAAAACTGAGATACATGCCCAAAGTTCAGCTCAGCCTGAGCCTTGGGGTCCAATTTTCATCTCAATCAGAAATAATTTCCCTTAAGTTAAAGGATTCATAACCATACGAAATCCGCGTGTACAAGCCAAACTCAAGGCACATCTGGTAATAAGGACTTTAACAAGAAGGATGTTATACAGCACATTTTTTTTTCTCAGTCTATCCCCTCACACACAAACCACAACTTTGGAAGCTGCTTTGCCTCACTCCTCTAGCTTACTGCAAGAACAAACTCGAGTTAGTTATGCACAGTCTACCTTATTCCGTGTTTTTACCTAACTCTTAATTTAAGAGTTCACATAGAATTTGAAAACCTGGTGTTGCAAGGAAGTCCTGGACGTAGTTGGTACACGTACTTCATTCTGTGTGGGAGAACAGATCGGTTTAATCGAAGGGATGAGGTGTCCAGCGCCGCTGGGGCTGGGTTCGCTCAGCCCAGCCCTTGCCGCTGGTACCCGGACCTGCTGTGCCTGACGCGCGGCTGCTCTCCAGTGGAGATCAGAGCATGGCACCGCTGCCAGAGCCCCGGCTCGGCAAGTAAAGGAGTTTGTGTGTGCTTAGACAGCCACCTAGCGAGGTTAGTGAGGAATCGAGAGCTGGAGGGAAATCCAGTGAACTCTCACAGAGCCTGGAGTTACACTAGGAACACAGCGTTAAAACGATGCTAACATCGGCAACGGAGTTCATAGTGTTTTCGCCTCAGAGTCAACGTAGCAGCAGAGCAGGAGGGCTCCTGAATTACTTAACGGCTGTGAGACGAGATTCCTCAACACTTAAGGTTCTAGAAATGAATGTTGGGGTGAGAGTTCATGTGTTAAAAAAGATGTCTGAGGGTTAAGTGAATTTCAAAATTTTGTTTAAGAACAAGTATATGTATATATACACCTCACTTTTTTCATCCATACCCATTTCTAAATCAAAACTTTAGTGTTGACTGAAAAAACCTGAAAACATGCAATACAAAAAGGGCTAAATGCAGAGGGAGAGATCCTTAGAACTGCTCCTGGGATTAGCACAGAGCCCCCTTCACTGACCTGTTTGTATTCGACCATTTTTGCTGAACTACATTTGAATGTGGTTGTGAAAATAACAAGAAGTCTTTTGAGTAAGACAAGAGAACCCATGAGCGAGCGCAGTTGGTATGGGGAATAGCACTTGTGTTTGCTAGCTGTGTGCTACATTCTAGCTCTAAGAAAGAAAATTTTTAAAAAGCCCTCAACCATAAAGTCCACAGAAGAACATTCAGGTATGTTTTCTGAGTTTGCCTTTACCAAGTTATTCCAGGGAGGCCTCCGACAAAGTTACACCCTTATGGTCTCATATCTGTGCTAGGGCTCTGGACGGTGACTGAGTCACAACAACGCAACTTTGTCCTTATGTTAGAAAGACCCCAAATGTGTGGAATTATAATGAAGCAGAGTTGGCACCTCATAAGGCCAGCAGTTACCTATTAACCACTGCTTGCTAAGTTACTTTTTGCTATGAAGACCACTTGCAAGAAAGCTCCCAGATAGTCCCTTTTTATAACTGTGATCATTGAAAAAAAAATTTTAAAAAAAGATCAGCTGAAATAAAAAAATAAGATAGTAGTGGAAAACATTATCAAAACCATGGTTCTCAAAAGTTTCATCTAATATTAACATGCCACAGAATAGCTGCAGGGGGGTGAGTAGGTCAAAGAAGAAACAGTTAAACCCTGCTGATGATACTCTGTTTGGGATGCTGTAGAATTTCTACTTAGATATATACTGCCCCCCAAAAATCAGATACAGAGAACCGCTGTAGCTACAGATCACGTCAGTCCTGAACCACTGCTGCAGCCTTGGACATAGAGTTTCTTTGTTCTTATATACTTGCAGTGTTTGTAATCCCCAAGTCGAACAATATAATAAGATACTAAAAATAGCTATGAGTGTGCTTTGAATTCCTCTCAGAAACATCAGCTCTACATGCCTAATTAAATATCCTTGACACACAAAAAAATAATTGCAAGGAAAAAGAAATCTCCCTCATGAGGGCCAGATGTTTTTAATTAGGTCTCACTCAAAATCCTCCCTAGCCTCACATGGCTCAGCTCACTACAAAATGCTCAGTCACACTGAGATTGCACGCTGTGCTCCAGGCCTCTCCTTTCCCTTTCACATGGGTTGCTGCTCTTCTGTCCCAATTTCTCCCTGTTCCTTGAGAGTTTACCGTCATTCAGCCCTCAGAGCTCCAGCTCTGAAACTCTGCAGACGTGGGGCTGGTGCCGTTTGCTGATTTCTTATTTCTTTAGTACCTCGGGAAGAGCTAGCCTGCACATATGGTGTGCTTCTGTGTAGAAGCTGAACATATGCACAAAGGTTCCACACAAAATCTGTGGAGGAGGAGAAACAGTATTTATTTATTCATTCCAGATAAGAGCTACAGCCCCTTTATCCTCCCACAGACACAAGCAGCTCTGCTATCAGCCCAGCAACTGGAATACAAACTCAGATCTCCCTGCCTTCCTTGCAGGGCCAGAGGGGTTAAATCCTGATGGCAGCACAGCAGACCCTGAAGGGTACCACCAGAGGGAGTGTGGGTGCCACTACCAGCAGAAGAGATCCTGACAAATTCACACTTCAGCCACAAGTTTCACAAGCCTCTGTTTCATCTCTTTTGTACCCTGGGAAGAATTTGTACCACGATGCTGTGGTGTTCTGTGACCGTGCTGAGACATGTGAGATAAGCACTTTTCAGTGTCCCAGTTCCAACTCCGATATTTAGGGCTCTGGCATGAAAGAACTGGGGCATCTCTCAGGTACAGTCTTCCACCTCCCCCTTTCCCAGCCATACGTAGTAGTACTAAGTACCAAAACATATACGACATGAGAATTGGAATGACAGGAATATCCCGTTTGCTCTAAGTATATATTTACAAATACTAGAATTATTTCATGCACTTCAGTATAACAGAGATTGGTTGTCACACCAAAGTCCTGCAGTTCATTCTTGTGTGATTTTTCCCTTCCTGGTCATGAGTACTTTAAAGCACAGACTTCTGGTTTGATATTTTTTGTGTGCACTATGGGTTCAAACATATTCAGTATTAAGTGTCACAAGACTCATCCTGGCCCTGAATGACTTTTGTTTACTACAACATTTTATCTGTCATCTCAAGGGTTCATTCTAGATCTTGCAATGACTTTTAAATGGGTTTTGTTTGTCTGTTTGTTTGTTGTTAAATTGCAAATTAGGCAGTTTGGGAAATTACAATTTACAAGATTAAATTGCAGCTGTTGGAAAGACTTAAAACATGGAACTCACACCTTCTGAAACATCTCCACTACAGTGTCATACTTCTCCTCCACTTGGGGTCACCTGCAAGTGTTCCCCGAAAGGCCACTGGTTCCCAGTGCCCCCATGCTGTTGGACTTCAGCCCTCACAGGTACTGCGTGTGACGTTTTGGTCTGAACTTCTGCCAGCCACTTCCACAGCTGCTGAGGTTTCCAGCTCTGCTGTTAGGAGCTCTGTTCCTCCATGTTGGTTTTTTTTGTTCTTTATCTTATCTAGTACTGCAACTTATCCGGAAAGTTTATCAAGAAATCTGCTTCCAGTTATCGTTTAGTTACACACACAAGCCTCTTTAAAGGAAGAGTCTTCACAGTCTCCATGATTCCCATGTGTGCTTCTCCACTCTAACACAGATATCTGCACAGGTCTTAGCAAAATTTAGAGGCCTTTCTCTTTAATTATTAGAGGTTGAAGTAACAAAATTAGATTAAGAGTCATATTTAATTTGGCCAAAGAGAGAAAGCTGCTTCATGCTGTTGTATTAAGGTAGTGCTATGCTAGTGATTACAGTTACAAAAGTACTCTAACCTGAAGCAGTTCCTTTTGCTCTGAAGTCATGCCTATATTGAGCTTCCTGCCTACACCTATAATTCTTATTTTTATGCAGCTCACCTGAAGTGCAAGTAAAATTCATCCCTATCAGACTAAGCAGCAGGTATTGCTTCTTAACACTTGAGAGTATATAAAATATATTTCCTTTATGTTAGACATGTAGAAGTTCTTCTTTTAGGTAACACTTGTATAGCACTAATTTCTACAATATGTGGTTGAAATCTTTTCAGTGATGCTCCCAAAAAACAGTCCTTTAGAATACCCGAGTTCCCCTGGAGTAGTTTGACTGTGTGTTCCTACCATGTGTCTATAGGTCCCTTTCTGAGACCTCTGTTCCTGCAGAGTAGATGACTATTGCGTGTTTATAGACATCTGCTATGGAGAAACATCTTTCCTGTGAAGGCAGATTCAGATGTTTGGGGTTTCCCCCCGCCTCCCCCACCCATGACCTTTTGTTCTGACACAACCTTGTAACCATAATCCCCCCATGAGGTACAAATTAACAGCCATGAGACACTGACGAATTTAAGTTTGTAGAAACAATAATGTGAACAACTTCTGAACCTACAGGTAGGTTCAGGCACAGCCTGTAATTTTGTTCTAGGACCTTTGTTCGTTCATTTGACAAATTGTTCAATCCTGTTGCTCTTCCATATTGAGTTAAAAGTCTAGGTAGGAACTGAAAAAGGAACTGAAGGCAGACCAACTTTCTGTGGCCACTGGAAAAATATCCGACTTCTCATATAAACGACCATTAAGCTGTGTCCATCTTTCTGTGGTTTGAAAATAAGGGCAGGACTTGACCCAATATCTTTGTGATCATGGGTTTAGACTTTAATGATTCGGGGTAAAAAATATTTCTCCAGGGTCTTCTAACATAGGCAGAAATGCCACCACCCTCTCTGGTGAACTACCCCTGTAAATGGAAATTTGGTATCCCCCGAAGCCTCTGGAAAATATTCCAATCAGACTGGCAAATTTAGAACCGTGAATTCTTCTGCAGAGGACAGTTTGGTGGATTTTTGTTGCTTCACACACATTCAACTACAGAAACATTCCTTTTAAAACTTTGTAGACCTTTCACAAAAGAGTTTGGATTATTTTATTGTTCCTACCCCTGATTTACTAACTAGAGGTTTTCTTTATAAGTTTTGAAGGCAGTCAAGAACGTGAAATTACAGCCTAAACTAGTGAGAACTAGAAATATGGAACTACTAAAAATTCACTTCTAATGTCTGAGTAAAGCCATTTTACAGGAGTAACACTGTACATCGATATAACACTCTCAAGCATATGAAATTGAACATGTACTGGAAATTATTTTATTATGCTTTTATTCTTTCAAATCTGAAATGCTGACACAGAATATGGCAGAGTACTAGGAACGCATATGTTTAGATCTCCAGTGTATTTTATGTAAAAGTTTGTGTTATCCTGTGAACATGAGATATACAGGAACGCAAATTTAACTATTAAAAATTGTTAGATTTTTTGACAACTTCAACTGAGCTGCAATCAACCAAACTAATGTAATGTGTGTTTGTGAAAGATGCTCTGCAGACATGTGTAAGGAACTGAGAGAAGTAATGCCTCAAATCAAACATTCATCGACACAGAAAACCTCAAGGACAAGCTGTGGCCTTTGGATTAGCCTAAGGAATGTTCCCCAAGGAAGCTGGAGGGTAGGGAAGGATGCACCCCCCACTCCCTTGCAGCTGCATTGACAAACTCCTTAGATAAACTTCAAAGGGGAGAAAATGGACTGAGTGAAACAAAATGTTTCCCCTCAAGAACAAGTACCTATTGTTTAAGCCCATACTTTGTGGCTCTATTATGCAAACCGGACAGCAGGTTTGCCTTACTAATGACTTTGCTCCTTCACCATTGCAGTGGTAAGAAGAACTGATAAAAGGTGATCATTTATAGGATGACTGATAAGAAGCATGAAGTCAGCAAAAACTTGTGGGAACAGAGGGAAAACCAAAGGTGGGCAGGGTGAGTACAACCACCGACTCAACTGGAACACATGCTCCAACTTTTTCCTGTCTCTCATGGAAATGAATTTGTGGAATACCTGCCCTTCCTCATCTAATATGCTAATCAGCTGATAAAATGAACTTAAAAGGTGACAGAAACTTTACTGTGTGCACCCACCACCCAAGAGTACTGGACCTGAGACAACACTGGATCCAGGGGTGGTGATCTGGATTTGACTCTCTTTCTCTCCTTTCTTTTTCTTTCTTTTTTGTTTCCTTATAGATTTAGAAGAGATCAGATTGCTTATTATCCTTTTCTGAGTTTAATTTTTCTCTACCACAAGTAAAACATTTTAACTGGTCATTTGGTGTCATTTCACCTTCATTTAACCTGAGGGGATCACAGAACCCTTGCAGTTTCTGGGCTTCCAGTCCATGTTGTGACAACATAACTTGCCTGAGATTTTTTGCAGGTAGCAAAGTTTCAAAGTCATATCAAGAATACAAGAAAAAAACCCTCTTTTTGCTGGATGACTTGCTTGCAAAAACTGATTTGTTTCCATTCTAGTGAAAACAACCTCAGAGACACAAAGTTTTCACACTTTTTGTAAAACAGGAGAAACACTAACCCATCTGAGAAACTTAGATACACCTACTGGTTTAATAACATTACATGGATTAACAGTACACTTGAATCGATTATACTACAGAGCTCAGATGACAGAGCCAATAGAAACACGCTACTGAGCTTGGAGATAGCTTTTCTCTCATCAGTGTTGCTCAATGCCAAGCCTATCTAGTTTTGGAGAAAGTCTCGTATTTTGGATCTGAAAGAAATTTAAAAAAAACCCTCTCTGTTTTCACAGATTTAGGAGATTTAAATTCAGGCAGTCTGTGAAAATTCATAGAAGCAAAAACTTCCCACAGCTCATCTAGAACTTAAAAGAGGTGTTTGCTCGTTCCATTTGATGTTTTACACTCTTCATGTGAGACAATTCCCTCCACTGATCTCCCTAGTGGTCTTAATTTCATAACAGAAGTGTTGTATCACAGAAGCAGACTGCGTGGTGAGATGGTAGAATAAGTTGTAAAGAAACTTATGCCATATGGGAAAACTTTGAAAGCAAGTTACAGGTGTTTAGATTATTACAGAATGAATGATAAATCCTTTTTTTATATACTTTTTGGACATTATTAGAAGAACTATAACAATCATACCCAGAAGTGAGCTATTCTTGCTCTTCAGTATCAGTAAGACCTGAAAACTTTTTTCCCCTTGTTCCTGTATCTACACATCAAGAGTGCTGTGAAACAAAACTGCAAAGAGGCTGCCCCTAACAGGCTCTGAAAGCATGGGAAGAAAGAGCTCGTAGAGGTCCCCCAACTATGGCTTGCTGCTATGTAAGCATGAAAGGAATCGATCAAAGGTCGGTGCAACATTTGGAAGAGCACATCATGGAGCATGGGAAAGGTATGGAACAACAAGACAACTGTTCAGGTAGATGTGAAGGACTTGAACCTGCCTGCTAGATTAAATTCTGTCCAGGTTAAACCTAAGCAGTATAAAGTCTGTATTATGCTGCTCAGAGCACACTAGAAGGGTTGGCTCCTTACAGATAAAAGTTACAGGTCTGAATAGGAGGTGGCCTACTCATGGTCAGACAGATCTTGTGAGTCTTTGCTTAAGGGCATTGTCACCTTCACAGTACACACCAGAATTAGCTTTGGCTTGATTCAGATCATAGTAAAATCATCAAGATGGTACCTAGGGGAAACCTTGCATGAGGAATGGCACAATTCTTAATGTAATGGCTTTCTACTTCTTTCTGTGATTTCAGTGTAGCTCTTCTCTCTAGCCTTCTGAAAGCACTGCATACAAGTACATGGCAAAACAGCTGGACTGCTACAAGAAGCAGGATCCTTGCTTCCTTCCATGAGGGAAGTCCATACATAAATATAGTTCAAATGTTTCCAGCAAGTGACAAAACTCAACAAGGAACCTCTTTACTCTTTCATGTTACACCTATCTATTTGTAAGATACCTTTGCCAGTAGCATCCCGAGTTCATAAAAGCTGAGGAAAGTTTGTTAACGTAACCACGCTCTCTAACTCCCGCGTCACAAGCCTACTTCACTGAACCAGGCACTAAACACAATGTGTAAATGAGCAATTGCGTTCATATTGTCTGCCTGAAGGTTTTGCACATATGTGGATCTACTCATATGCTTTAAGAAAAAATACTCCCGCAAGTAAAAACATGAATGTGTCCTTAAAATTGCCCTTCTGAAAATAGCTCAGCCTGTTTGTAAGAATTCCTGCAACTTAGCACATGCTTCATCTTTAGCTCAGAGTGTTAGCCAAGTAATAATCAGCACTCAGCAAGAATTAGAAAGCCAGTTTGTCACAGTGAGGTCATGGGGAAGATTATTCCTGCTTTATGTCTCCATTTATAATAAATATTCCATAGCCTGTCATGGAAAGGATGTAGAACATATTTATACTTTCAACCTCCCTTTTCACATACAATTCATCAACTTGTTCTGCTAAATTCAATAGGAGCCTATTCCCTTTTGTCATTTTTTTACATGCTTCCTGGCTCAGAAGAACCAATAATCTACCTTAGAGTGCAATGGAGATACGGTGTATCTTTGAAAGTTAATGTAGTACAGATCTAGATTAGAAAAGGTATTTAGGTATTTCCTTTGAAGGCAGAACATAACTGTATAAATCTTCTTCTCAGAGACAAGTCAAACATATGATGCACTCACCTCATCTAGGTCGCTTATGACCCTCTGTTGAGATATAATGATTCAATTTCACAAATTCATCTCACTTCTATCCCAGTATTTATTGCCAGGTAACTGTGGGGTTGGAAAAGCAGGCTACATGGCAGTGTAATGGCCATCTCTTCCTCTTTCATGAACACTTTCTGGAAAATCTAGTGCATTTCTCAGAACAGAATCTTTCTCTTGTCTGCAAAAGGCAACAGGAAATGTGAGCAGTGTCTCACTACGTGGCAATGAGTTATTGGAATAACTTGTGGTAGTCATTAAGGAATTAGTCCTACGCTAAGGGATCTCATGAGAACATCCTAGACAGTGTAGTTATCTCTGCATCTGCACGTAGAGGTCTCAAAGAAAACGGTGATTAAGTTGGCTATTGTACAGCTTGATGGGAGTACTATAGGAAAATATTTTCTGCAGATGGTATTGACTATGTTGGGGAAATCAGTAACCCAATTACAGTGTCTCAGTAATCAGGGAAGCCAGAGCAACTAGTCTAATCTATAATGGGTGGCTTCCAACATGACATCTCCCATACCCAGATGGTCAGAGTTCAGCAGACATTAGACACACATTTCCTATATCCTCAGATTCTCAGAGGGATTATGGCAAAGGAGGTGGTGGTAGTATTTTGACACAGACTGGAGACTCTGCACACCAGCAAATTCCCTTGAGGATACTTGGAGAACAGGACATGCAACACCAGTTTGCAACTTGGTGTTGCCAAGTTTGCAAAACAAGTTTAAGAAAAACTCTAGGTTCTTTGCCTTTTCACTCTGAACATTTTAGCAGCACTGCAGTGACCATGCAACTTTAAAAACAAAATAACAAAATAAATCAGTTTGAGGAATGTATTATAGTTTGGGTCCCAAACCACTGAAATGTTATAAAAAGACAGGAAACAAAACACGTCAGCAAAGATTTCAACAGGATGGTATCTCAGAAAGGCTTATAGCATGAAATTGGCCAGCAAACAGAAAAAGCATTTATTTACAAGACATGAAGATACATGTTGTATCTGTGTCCACTATAAATATCAAATGAATATTTTAATGCATATTCTTGAAGCAAATTGAGTACAGACAGCTATTTCTTTTTATAAAACATATGGGAATGATCACGATTGAATTACTCTTTTCAGAAATGCAGGCATGAAGTTTTGGGGAACTTCCAGTTGTACTCCAATAAAATAATTGCTTAGAGAGAAAACAATTTTTCCTACAAAGAAAGGTTCTACTCCTACATTTCTTAATCCTATAATTCTTACCCAAATGGCTTTCACTTGTCTACTGCATAAAGAAGTATTCTCAAGTGAGTGAAAAATAATAATGAAAAAACTAGTAACATATTTAAACTTCACAAAGAAACAGGGGTTTGTCTTGAGACAGTGAATGAGTGTTTGTCTTGAGACCAACTTGAGAAATAACTTGCATATGAATTCTTTTTTCACAACAGCATAGCAATTGCTGATAGGGTTGTGTGGCCTATCACAGGTGAGCCGATTCTGCATTAATATTCAGTGCCTAGCAGCATTTAACTATTTCACAAATAGAGCTTACAGAGCAAATGAATGCACCTACACCTACGAGGTGAGAGGACAAGAATGCTGGAATTAGAGAGGAAGAAGGATTTATTTTTTTTTTCTCGCTAAGGCTGAGAATCTGCTAACACCTTATGTAACTTTGTGGAGTTTTTCAGCGAATTCACACAATTGTTATTTCAGGACAAGAAATCAGAGGAAGGAGGAATGAATGAACAAACAGTCAGAAAAGAATAACACTGAGAACAAAGCAGTAACCACATCTAGGTGTTGAAAGATGTCAGAATTTGTATAAATTATTATATAATAATAATAATATATACATATATTATATATACAATATATAATAAATATAAATAATGTGTATGTAAATACATATATATTATATATACAATATATAAGAAATTGAAATTATCTTCTTGCTCTGATGACCTGAAGATTAAGTACCCTTACCTCTATCTCCTGGTCTTTTCTTGAAAACATGCATCCCCTCCCAGCTGCAGACCTGACCTGGGTCATTTCCCATAGTTGCTCCCTAAAAGCTCCTGACCGGCACCTGGTCATTTGCTCTGGCTGTCTCACTTTACAGTAGCCATATCTCGTTTTCCATACCCAGGAATTGTTAGCCTCCCATCATTCAGTTCACTGGACATTTCCATCATTATTCTAAGCAGGATCCTATGACATTTTAGCAGTTCTGTCATTTCAGCCCTCTAACCTAATGCTGCTTGTAATCCGAACAACAGAGTCTGCATTCTGATATATATACATACACAGACTTTCACGTTGCATGGAAAATACTGGTGTTTAGCTAAACAAAATGTCAAGCGAGCTTAAAACCACCAGGTTTTGTGAGTCTTTCTGAGGCTGCAGCACTTCAAAACCATTAGCCTGGTGTCTAAACCAGTCAACAGTTAATAGTGTTTAACTATCCTTTTCAACCAACCGTTTGCAGCTGAGAGAGCAGCATTAGCATCTCCAGCTAGGGAGGCAGAGGCAAGAGGTTTATGTCCCTTCTAAAGTAACACCTACCATTAGGATCAGACCTGCTTAGAATTCAGGAAATTCAGTTTAAAACCTGTATACAATCCCACCTACCTACTTTATTGAATCCTTTCCTTTCCCATGCTAACAAACCTTAAAGTATTCTGCAGAATAAAACCTCAAGAAAATAATAAAAAGTATCAAGAGGCAAGTCAGCTGAAAAGTGAGACTAAGGATTAAAAACCTTGCAAGACAAATAAACATATGAGCACTGAAGAAAAAAAAAACCTGAAGCACGTCTCATACACTGTAGGTAACATATCTTTGGTTAAGATGGGCCACACAATAAACCTGTCATAAAAGCCTTCTGCAGACTCATGAACAACTATATTTTAAAAAATCCTATAAAAACTGCTGAACACAAATCCAATTTAGTATAACTAAATAGTATTTCTTCTTGAAGTAAGCTAATGTAGCACGAGCGCAGCACTCAGTTAAATCTCTGGCACTTAGTAGCACTTAGAGAAATACACAATGCAATCTTGGAAGCCAGGCAAAGACAGATGGAAATGAACAATAAATGAACGGGTGGCTAGACAGACAGAAAATCTCACCCAACATTTTATCTTCCATCTGCTGCTCCTTGTAACTGTACCTTTACACAATCAATTCAAGCCCTAGATCTCCCTTCCTGACTCTGGAAATGGCACAAAGAGTGTTTATGAGAGTGGAATGTGTTTAAACACAAAAAACAAACAGCAAAATTAAAATCTGAAGGTAAGCATTTGAGAGCAGAGACTTAGGAGAAAGGTTTCTTTAAAATAAAACATTCTTGTTATTTCCTTTGTTTTTCCATATTGTTCTTTAATCTTCCTCCTAGAGGGGGGTCTGAACAACGGCAAGATATAAGCAGAGAAGAGATGAAAGTAGTAAAGATGCAGCTTTGAAAAAGTAAAATGTGTTTCTCTTTGTCTAGCTCTCTGGTATCACCTGCAGCAATATGGAAAAGCAGTAGGAAACGTGCTGGGATGGGAGTTTTGCCGCAAGCTTGTGTTACAAACAGTACATTTTGTGCATGGCACAGAACACAATCTTTTTCATCCTTCCCATCAGCTCTAACGGCATTTGACACTCCCAAGTTAACATATATCATGTTATTTCAAAACATTGTAAATCATCTTTCATTTAAATGTAAGTTGCTCCTGTGAGGCAGAAGGGAGGACAAACAACAGAAGTGGTTAGAAGCTAGGTAGTCACTGAACAAGTTTCCAGGCTCAATAAAATGAGAGTCTGTGAAGTTCTTTAACGGGTTTCATATAGGAGGATTGGCACCTGTGATGCTATGAGCATATCACCACAGATACTTCAAAAATACATACATTAATATTTTCTCCTGCCTCCAAATGTGCAGCAATAGCATGAGACCAAAACTTTCTCTTCCTCTGCATAAGAAATACTTTTCTACCTAATATAAAGTTAGTTCTTCAAGAAATAAGTGATAAACAAAGCATACTTAGGGCTGAAGGTATATTTCTTCAAAGAAAACAAAACAACTCCAACATGTTGGACTTTAGGAGTTCTCAACATCTACATCCTACTGCATCTACTCTATCTATCACTTTGCATCCCCATTGACTAGAGAGCACAATAAAACATTTTCAAAAGGATTGACAAATTTAGAATCAACCGATTTTATTGGTGCAAAGGACAGTGGGATTTCTAGTAGCAAAAGAAACATCTATCTCCACTTGAAGCTTCCACTAATCTAGATTTCTTACTTAAAAGCAGCAAAACCCATTTGAGTTGCCCCTGGTGACCAATTCCCAACGTGAATAGGGTTGGCATGGAGCACTAAATCAGTGCAAAAAAGGACACCGTTCCCTGGCACTGATGTAGTGTGTTTTTAAGGCAAAACCATACTGATTTCAGGACCATTCTGTGGTCAAGCCTTTCAGAGTGCTGCAAAGTCTTTGCAAGAATTGCAGCACCAAATTTTATCAGTTGTGTCAGTTTGATTGGGTTGTATTCTAGCTTCAGAGATGCCAGCTATGTAGTAATATTTTATTGTTTGTACCTCTGACAAAGGCTGTATTATCTAGCTCTAGAAATGTACTCAGAGGGCTGTAAATAAAAAGCAAAATTTTGCAGGACTAGGATTCCAGATTGTGAATGGCAAGAGGGCACATTCACAGTAGGATGCTAGTAGCATTTTCTGACCCCTAGTTAAGTGTTACTGCTATTTTAGCAACTGAATAATGATGGAGGAAGCTACAGCAACTTTGCCTTGGGTCACAAGGGAGATCAGTGTATACAGGTTCAGAAAAAAATCTCTGCATTTCCATCTCCCCGCATGTTAGTTCCCTATCTTAGGGAAAACTCTTTGTTGAGCAACTATAAAATACAGTCTTTTGGTTAAATATCAGAAGTTAAGTACAGAAGAGACTAATTGTGCTGAGCAGAAACTTTGCATAATGCACATCATAGCACATACAGAGCAGAGATGGCACTTCTGAAGATATGTACTAACCTGCATCTAGTGGCTATCACTACCTTCTAGCATATGGTTTATTTGGCAGAACTGCTTATGTCTTCAGTATTGCAGATGACAACACCAACTCAGCTAATGGAGAGTTTACTTCAGCTGACATAGTGGAGAGCTCCTCTGAGAGCAAGGGCTGCAGAGCTTGCATTTCTTTGTCGTGTTGAACCTGATCCAACATCCATTCCAGCTGATGGAGAGACTCCTTGTTGACTTCAGCATGCATTATATTGGGCCCTTGGTGCAGTTAGTTGCAATGACAGTGTCTGAATGCTGAAGTTCTTGAACCCTTATGCTACAAAGATATTTCACAACTTAAGGAACACATATAAGACAGAGCTAAAGAAAGTTATTTTCCCTTCCTTTCAGTGCTCATTTTACAGTCTGCCACAAAAATACCAGTTTCTCCAAGCCACTGAGCAACTTTCTTGCTTCTACATGCTTTTGTTCTTGGGAAAAAAAAAATCAAACAAAAAAATCAGCTGCATTGTCTCAATATTAAACAGCTACTTCAGAGCAGACTGTCTTATTCTTTCCAATATTTAGCAGTTCAGAAGTGGATTGAGAGTTGAAAAGAATCAGCCAAATGGCTAATTTAGTGAATTACAAAATCCTAGTTAAAACCTTCTTCCATTTATGCTTGTCCCTATATCACACAAGGTCATGCACTGCCTTGATCATGGACTAAGAGAAGTGGTTCTCTCAAGAGACTCAGCTGAAAACTTCTCAAATATCACCTCATGCTAAATACTTTAAAACTTGCTAAATGCTAAATACTTCAAAATCAGTTTCAACAGCCTGATTCCCCCCCCCTTCTAAATTTGCTATTTCTTCTAAAATCCACATAATACATGTAGAAATAATTCTGTTTGTAACTGTAGTTATCTGATGCTTTGTCATACTATCACTGGATTAATATATTAGTTCTCAGCACGAACTCCTACTGACAAATAATCAGAAATGAAGGTGCTTAGGGGAAAAGAGGCTGTATATGTAAACAGGATTTTCCTTGTGTTCTATGTTTTTTCTATTCCTAAGTGCCTCCATAATATGAGATGTCACAACTAACATAAGAAATTTAAGTTACTTAATGATCTTACAGTATTCTTTGCCCCTTCTAGCAGCCGTTTCCCTTTATTGTTTAGCAGAACAGCGCCTACACTTGGTAACAGTGCTGTGACCAAGACTTAACAAGTTACAAGTCACTGAGATTTGAAATCAAGGTGAATTCAATTACTGTAGAACATATTTTGGGTTTCGGTTTTGTTTTTGTTTTTTAACATAAGGTGGCATTGTCAGAAGGACATACCCTGGAACATTGTTTCAAGAGAATGAGGGTTACAGGCTATCCATGGAAACAATCTACTTGAGGTATTTCCTAGAGATCCAATCACTGTCATAGTAAAATTTCAATGTGTGAGGCAGATAAATATGGATGGCAACTGAGCTGCAAATTGACCTTGTAGACTTGGGATAGATTTAGCCACTGCTGCCAAAAAAATTTTCAGGTACATCAGAGATTTGTGCCCAGGGGTCCTCTTCTTACCCAACTAACTTGTAATCACAACTGTCAGTTTCAGAACATTTATATGACCCTGTGGAGTGTAATGTGAGTCAACCATCTGAATGTGAAATTCGTTAGACAACTGCAACATGCTCAGTGGGAGCAGACTGTGAGACAACGGTGATGTATAAGAGAAGATGAAAGAACAGGTTAAAGGGTTCCTGCAGTGGTTTTGCAGGTTTGGGAATAGGTGTGCACATATTATGTGCCAGTGTGCCTTCTCACACACCTCAAAAGAGATCATTTGGATGCTGTGAAAACTTCAGCAGTAACAGAATCTGACACCTATCTCTTCCAGTATCAGGGTGTAACAATGATTGGACTACACTGTAATAAGTCTTGCCATTCCTTGTTTATCAAGGACATCAGGCTTTGAAAGCACAATTTGCTAGATTATAATTTTGCTGTAAGAGGTGTGAGCTGCCCTCCCCACACCACTCTACCCATTACCACAGCACCTCTTAGCCTATGCCAAGCACTCATCTGTAAAGCATTCTGACAGTATAAAGGGGTTCTGAACACTACTAACTTGTGTCTAGTAGAAGCAGGGTTGATTTATTACTCCTCCTCCATTTGTTTTAGCCTTCAATGGTCCAAAAGGAATCTATTGATACAGCTAAGGGCATTATGTAAAACTGAACCCTTAGGCAATGAGAGACTACTTGGCAGGCTCTCACTGAGTTATCAGTTACATATTTTTTTCATTTAAGTCTAATTTTACTTCCCACTTCTATTTCTCCCCATAATTTCTTATTGCTGAGGTGGGCACTTACAGAGAAAAGCAGTACTGCTATTAAAAGAATCAATACTTACGTTGCACAATACTTACACTGCTTCATTCTGTTTGCATCCTGTGCCCTTCATATGTCAGGAATAGTGATCAATTATGATCTGTCAGGTTTGTTATTACATGAGATCATTTATTCTGTTAAGAGGATAAAGCAAAGTCAGCAAGCCAAGAACACATCAACTACAGTTTCAAAGCCTACAGCCACAACCTGTTACAATTATATTTCCTATATTCTAAACTCAGAGCTTAAGAAGAAAAGGACAATTCTCTTCAGCCTCACCATAAAGAAATTGAATTGTGAATCACAAAATACAGCTTGAAAGTTTCTGAAAAACTTTTTCTAATAGTGTTTTTGCCTAAAGGCTTTCTCCTAAAGGCCTGCCCTCCATCATAATAACAGTGAACCAGAACAACATTTATCAGATCCTTTTTATACTGGACCAAGAGAATGACTTCATTTTTCCATAGCTGGCCCAGTTCAGGTTCTCTGAGAATTACAATTAGAGCATGCTGTTGTGGTCTTCTCGTGCCTCTCTAAGACAATGTCAACTTGAATTTGCCAAAACTAGCAGATGCCCAAGTTCAGTGTAATAGGTAAAAAGGTAAGTAGCAAGTATGAACAGAATACAGCTTCCAGATCTCTAAGAGCTTGTTATTAGTGTGATTAAGCTATAGTATTATAATTGAATAGGTTGGACACCATATCATTAGACTTGCAAACACATTCGGTTGCTGACTAACAACACTCTAGTTCCATAGATGTGTATGCCCAATCTAGGCAAGCATTAAGGTCAAAGGCAGACTTTGTTTCTTAAGGTTTTAAGGTTTTGCTTTTCTTCACAAGATAAAAGACAATGACAAGAGCACAATTTCTTACAGTGATTTTCAACTAATACTTTGAAGGGGAATTTCTGAATATTTCAACTTTCCTTCACAGTGGGAATTCTGATATTTGTAACCACTGCAAAGGAAGGATTTTTTACTACTAAACTGGTTGAAACTGAAAGTGAACATACTGCAGAGTCCGGGAGAGATGCCAGAACTGTGAGTTCTCTGCGTAGCTACAGAACAGGTATAGTGCAAGTACAGCATGTTCAAGATATTTTCTATCCTTGGAAAATATTTCATCCTAATTTGGAAAGCACTATGTTGAGGGTAAAAAGTTTTTCATTCTGCACTTCCATTCAGCAGTGATTTAAGGAGCTAATTAACGCCCACATTTGAGGTCCAGATCCAAAATAAGCATAAGCACCTATTATCTATTGCATCTCATGCCAGCTGAAAGCCACGTACCTCAGGGGATGTGAACCTGTAAGAGGTACAGCTGTACATGTTGAACCACGTTGCTCTCCAGTTAGAGGAAACCCATGCACATGGAGACCAGGTCACACCTGTACTCAGACCTTACAGGCAGGAGTAAGATATGAGTCTGAGAACATGAAGAGGAACTTGACCCCAGCTATCAAAACCAGTAAGGTTAGTCTATGTGGGTCTTCAAAATCCTAGATGAGCTACCACTTAAAGTCCTGAATCAAATTGTTTCCATTACAATGCATTAGGTGAGAAGTATCTGCTTGGAGGCACTACCACCAACACCCTTAAGACATTAGCTGCTGCCCTAAAGAATGCTGCTTAAAATAGGCTTCTCTGTCATTCTGCTTTACGGGACTCAAAGCAGAAACTATGGTCTTAAACCACATAGACTGAATTCTTCTTCTAGCTCAGCTCCTGGCTAACCTACACAATGTAGTCTGGGCTATTTCCAGGGCCAAATTTTCTTCTCAGTACAGACTTAAATTAAACTCTACAGAATACAGTGGAGATTTTCCAGAATGCATTTAAAGCTGAACTTTTTTTTTTGTTTCTTGTTTTTCTCCCATATATCGCACGTACAGCTTTCTTTTAAAATATGAACAATCTTAAGATATGTATTTGCATATATGAAACTAGAGTTTGCATCCTACTCTGAATGTGGCCCAATGACATTTGTGTTACTGTGCCTGTCCTGAGTCTGCTGATATATTACACAAGCAATGACAAGCTGCAGAGAAACAATTTAGAAGAAAAGAAATGCAATTCTAAATGTGTTATGCTTACCTACATTTGTAATTCCAGTCATGGATCCTATCTGTTTGTAAATTTCAAAGCAAAATATCTCTGAACTTGCTAAGTCAGTATGGATATGCTCATCTTTTTCTTGCTGCATAAAATTAGACACATACTAGGCAACTGTGAACTGATTAAAAGAGTCTCTCCAGCAAAATAAAAGAAGATAGGTCTTGTTATCAACTTGGTTGCTGACTCTTGACAGAGGTAAGAACATAAGGTGCATTGAGATGCTTATGAGATTCCTACTGACTATTATGAGAACTTTAAGAAGTGGTTATATGCTGAAAAGTGACTCTGAATAAATAGCATTGTGAAGTTCCAAATTTATTTTCTCTCAAAGTCTTAGAGAATAAATTTGCCTGCTTTACAGGTAAAGATACATTTTCTTTTGCTGACAGCCCTGCAAACTCTGAAAGTCACAGCTGTGTTCTCCTTGACATGTGCATTTCATTACTGCTCTTCTGAAGTGGCGTCTTAGTTAAAATTCTATTGTTAGAAAGAAAAAAAATATCCAAACTACATCCCTACTGCTCCATTGATTCTACAGGACTAACAAGAATAAAAAGGCCCTGGAAACTGGTTTTGCCATATAAAAGGAAAAAGGCACACAGGGAACAGATCTAATGAGTACGAAGGGAACACTAAACATGGCTCCATTTTTGACCAGGACAGAAGGAGCACAGGGGTAGGCAGATGCAAGCAGTGGCCTGTAGGTTTTCTGAACTGAAAAGAATTTTCTTGCATTCTTCGGCAACCCACCTTCCGACCTTTAGGTTTCTTATGCAAAAATTATGGAATAAATCCCCCCAAAGTTAAACAACCCTTTCATTCTGACCACAAAAATATCCTGCTCGTGTCCAGTTCAACTTAGAGGTAAAGGTGCAATCTCACATAACCTACTGGTGTGACTGACTCAACAGTAAATCTAGAGCCCAAGTGCAGTCGCGGCCCAAAGGCAGCTGTGTCTCGAGGCCAGCATGTGAAGGTAGCTCGTGCACCACACTCCGTTCCTGTGCTCAGAGATCAGAGCTGGCAGCTTATTATCAGCCAGTACAGCTGTGCTGCTCAGAACAGAAAGTGAATAGCCAGAGCTTATTTCCACACTGTCTAATTTGATGGGTTGTGTGGAGTCTCCTCTCCCATTGATACAAATGCATATGAAGAGCTACTGTGGAGTGCCTCTACGCTGTGCTTACCCCAACAGATTCCGCTGTGGAGACAAGTGTTTACAACTGTGACGGCTGCAGTTGCTGTGGGCTATGAAGTAAATCTTTAGACATTTTTGCTGCTGCTTTGAAGTCTTCCCTGACTCTAGTGGAACTCCTCTCTGGAAAACCTCTCACTTCAGCCACATTCATAAAGACAATTGGCCTCATGATGTACTAGGAAAGTGTGCAACCTGCAGTACATTTACCCATTTAGCTTCAGATATAAATCCTTTAACAGGCCTTGAATATAAAACACAACTAGTGCACATCCTAAGATTACTATAAAGCTATAACCATAGCTAAGGTGAGACACAAATCACTCTGAGATTTGATTTCTCTGAATCATAAAGATTCACCATAAAAATCTAGTTATGAGCGTCGTTAAAAAAATGAGCTTCAGAGCATGAAATGTTAGAGACGTTTGCAATCGTTTAGAAAAATAGTGTTCAAGATCAGACTTTAAATCATCCTCTCTTGCAGGCAGGTCAAAGAGATGTGTAAAAATGTTGTCAAAGTGTGTTTTAAAAGTGTCATGTAACACACCCAGTACTGGGATGTCATGGTCTGCTCTTCTCAGAAAGGGATTAGGGTCACATTTTGAAAGACATTTCATTTCTAAAGATGTAGATAAATGTCTATTGACAGTTTTGAAAATTTTTAGTATCTCATTCTTGTCAAAATCCTTTAAATCTGGAAGTATCCCAGGTGCTTTTAAAATTCCAGGAGGTACTGAGCATGGCAAGTGCCCAAATGACTTAAAAAGTCTAATCATCAGTGTGCCTTTAAATGCCTGGCAAAAGAACATACGGAACAGACCCCTTACATATTTAAAGAAGCAGGTAGATTTTAAAAAGTAATGGGATATTTAACATTGCTCTGATTCTGTTCCTTTTATTAGGATAGGTCATGTTATGTCATCAGCTGCAGTGTACAGCTGTGAAATCAGTATAGGATAAAAATCATGCCCGATATGAATATGTAAAAAATACAGTAACATTTCTTGTTTGTGAACAGATAGGATGTCATGATTCATCTCATGTTAGGGATTTCAGGATTTTGATTAAGAAATGAGCAGAGTTCTTTGCTGGATTTCATCAGCATGTTCCCATCAGCATGTTCCCATTCTTTCCCAGTGGTGCACGTGATCTCCTGCATGAGCACAGGATGGGAAAGAACTGGAAGCTCTACTTCCCATGGATCGCTTTGGGACTCTTTACTTGAATCATATGGATTTTTCCTTCAAACTGCCCTCTAAATGGCAGCAAAATGAGTATGATGTGTGGTTTGAGGAAAGTGACTTTAGCTGCTGATCTCGGGTCAAAACTTTAAGGAAGGTTAAACTTTTATAAAAAATATTGTAACTTTTGAGAGAATTTAAAAGATCTAGAAATTTAACCTATTATGTTTAGTTCTTTCAGAGGGAATCTGGATATTATCTAGTAAAACCTCAGCTCTAATGGACCATTTTCATCTACAGAAAGAATTATACATGAGAGACTTATTTCATCATCTTATTTTCTAGATGGGAAAAATGAAGCACAGGAAAACATGATGCAGGAAATCCAGAATGTCAGTGCTTAGCATCCCACAGGTGGTAACTTTACCCACTAAGACACATGATATACTTTCCAGCAGACCTCCATCAAATGAGGAAATATGCAGTATTTGATACCTGTCTGGTAATAACACCGAACACCATTAAATACCAACCAAAACATGATTTTAGAGGTCTCATTTTCAAAGAAACTGGATATTCCTGTTGATTGCTTTTACTGAAAATTGCAACTAGCCAATATGTTATTAGACCAGGTGTAATGAGTCACCTAAATAGTGATACAGGGTCATTAATTTTCAGCATCCACTCTAGCAAACTACTAATAGCCTGTCTACTAATACATAATTTTTCGCTGGCAGAGGGACAGTAGTTACTGTCCCTGCTTTCATGGAGAGGGTAGTTCTGGATTCACACTCCCTTAGTATGGGGCTGTTTGCACCAAGAATTTGGTTTAGACATAAAGAAAGAACTGGGACTTAGTAACTTTCTTCCCATTTCAACTTGTAAATTTCCCTGGAAATTGTAAAGCCTCAGAATATTTCCATAGAAAAATATAATTATTTACTTTTTTCTCATTCTTTGATGCACATCTAAGTCTCACGAACCAGACATGGTAACAGGTCACACTCTAATTTGTTCATGCCACTCTACAAATATGTTGTTTTGAGCTTACACTGCCATGTTTATTTATTTTATTTATATTAGCCCATTGCTAAACCAAACATTTTAGTTTGAGAGTTTAGAGAAACTTTTAGCCACAGGAAAACTGGGATTAAATCAAAATGCCCATATGGCACCAGCGGCATCCTCTTTGGAGTATGAATAGAGATGCGGAGAGCAAAGTAAAGATCCCTGTGTATCCCCAGCTCCCTTGGTGTGGAAATGAATATTCGAAGCACTGGTCCTTAGTAAAGACCTTAGATGACTGACCCAACCTAAATCAAGGGATTGCAAAACACCTCTTTTCACAGATATATGGTCACTTCTTCTCAAGTTTAGATCTGCCCGTCTCTTCAAAACATGCATTTGTTCAGTTTTATAGATGGAATCTTCTACATACATTCTGAAGTAACACTAGAGGGCAATAATGTATGAGATATTCAGAATTTCTAAGCCTGAAAATCTTTGAGATGGGTGGTCTTCATTTGTTAACAGCTAAGCAAAATACACAATTTGCTTCATGCGTTTGCTTTAATTTGGAAAGGACTTGTGCTGGGATAGAAAAGGAGGAAGAAAAAGCTTCACAGTATACTGGAAATGAAAAGTCACTCGCTTTCTTTCACATTTCTGTGCTATTCTTAAAAGAAAGTGAGAAACTCTTTTGGGAAAGATATCTGCATACAAGGAAGGGGTGTCTCTTTCAAACAAAATATTAAAGGACATTTTAAGATCCCTGAATTTATTTTGCATTTTGGTGAAGCACTGACAGAGGAAAATCTCTTGGTAAGGAAAGTAGAGAAGAGGGGAAAGGGAAAATAGAAGGAAAAAGGGAAAAGAAATGGAGAATGATAAGAAAAAAGCAAAAGTTTTATAGAGGTAGGTAGAATTTAAAAAAAAAACCCAAAAAACCAAAACCAACAACAACAACAAACCAAACCAAAACTCTTCATTAAAGGTTATCGTACATGCACAGCCCAAAAATTGTACCTACCCTTACTGTCAAGTCTCTCTATAAGTTTTATCTTTAAAGCTAGTTGATCTGTAAACTGAGTTTGGCAAAGGAGGAGAGGAAGGGTTTGGTTTCATTCTCTTTGCTCTTGAATCTAATTTACCACCCTTTCATATCGTGTCTTGGGCCATATATTATTTTTAACAACTTTGTTTACTCAGATTGCTATTAGTAAAGGATTTTATCTAAAGCTTGGACATTGTATGGTGTTGGAAAACAAAGCAAAAATCTTCTCATCTTACTGCTTTCAAGTCCCAATAAATTCAAGGTACCTGGATGGCTTTTTCTCTTGAATTTACAGCTCTGGTGATTAACATCTTCAGGGTGCATTCAGACATCAAGAGAAGGTTTTGCTTCAAAAAAGCTTTATTTTAGGAACGTCAAGTGCAAAATTAATGATTCAGGATTTAGTCTGGAAGAAAGAGATATAAGTGTGAAGTGAACCTTTAACGGTCTGTAAGGGGGAGTGACTGCTTAGAAGATTTTTTATAGCACTGCACTTCCTGCTACTTCAATAATAATAATAACAGTAACAGTAATAATGCCTACCTCTTATATTTCACTTCCCATCAGCAGAACTCAAGTAATTATGTTCATTTATTATCTTAATGCAAGTGTTACCAAAGAAAAGAAAGTGATAATGCAGTATGTCTTCTCTATCTGTGTTTTTAAGCAATGTTAGCAGGAGTAGCTTTGCCTCCTCTACTGAGGCAGGATGCAGTGAAGGACAAAATAGCTGATAAAACTCTTTTTGAGCACCCATATTTTAGAGAGATCTATATAATTTCCTTAAAGGTTAGGTGGGGATCATGTCATGGCCACAGAAGATGTCTGGCTCCTTTAAGTATAAAAAGCATATGTTTGTTATTAAAAAAGCTCACCATTTCTGCTTTCAGTATATAGCACAGGTCTAGCATGAAGCCACATTAGTATGGCATGTTATTGATGGTTGATGCTACCTATCAGTTCAAGCCAGGCAGTTTAAAAACCAAAGATGATGTTCTTTTTAAGAAAAGGGATTAAAGAGAAGTCTTAAAATGCTCATCACTCTGAACGGATTTCATTTTTTTCCCTCCTACATCCAATAGAAAATTATCATGCCATATGAAATTAATTCAGGTCATGATAGTGCAGCTATAAAGCTAGAGGACAATTCATGGAGATTGCTCAGAACAGACTCTCTGTTTTCATGTTGCATTTAATGAGCCTTTTGGTTGAAAAATTCGTTATGATGCACTTCATTTCCAGTTTAAGATGAATACGGCTCCTGTGTTTTTGATAATTACTGAGATTCAATTGTTTCTACTTTATGTATTCATGTTCCATAGGTTTACATTCATTCTGTCACTCACAGGGTATGAAAGGGAACAGTAAGGATATCCACATATGTCAGGTTTCCCTGAAGAGATCTTGCCTCTCATACTGGTGTTCTTTCTGCTAATCCAAACGTAAAGATGAATAGTAACGATTCATTTCAGCTATATATTATTAATTTTAAGCAGTCTAGTTTTTCTTTCAGCCACTTTATATTACCCACATGTAATGACCCTTGCCCACATAAATCAGGCAGGAAGATTTAATTTGCTTACTGATGAACCCAGTTCTGTTCATTTCCAGACTCTTCCTGCAAAACTCTGAACATAACGTTCAGTTTTTCCTTAGTCTTCTTGAAGAAGTAATGCATAACTAAACCCTTCAGTGAAACTTGGAAAATCGCCCTTCAGCTCCTAACTGCTGACTATTAACAGCAGGAATTTTAAGTGTTTTGCTCTATTGTATTTAGCTCTACTATTCTAGATTATCCTTTATATTTGCACTGTCCATTTTTGTTGAATGAGGTGATAATTAAACACATGCAGTCTATAGAACAGAAAGTGTTATTCAAAACTAACCAGCAAAGGTCACAGAATAAATACACTGACAACTTGCTAAGAAAGGAGATTATCCAAAGTCTTGACTTGGTGTTATTTCAAATCCCAAGGCACAAGAGAGTTTTCATTCCCTCTCAATTCCTTTGTTGTTTGGGGATTTCTATGTATTGCTTAGCTTTAATTTCTGTCAAAGCCATCCAATCAACTCTGTTGACTGCTTGGTAAAATTCCCTTCTACACTTGGGTCGGTATGTACTGAAGAAGAAGGTTATCTGCACTATTAAACCTTTGACTTCTTGTCTTTTGAAGAGATCATTTTGCATTTTGCTATGGCAGAGCTGTAATTAGATCTGTTAATTAAGGACAGAATGAACTTTTTAAAAACTCTAAACTCCTTTGCATTTTTGATAAGTTTGCTTAGGTTGCTACTGACCTTCGAACAGGGTTTGCCACTGCTTATTAATTGTTAAATTTTAATTAGGCATGCTGATGACTGTGCTAGCCTTTGCAATAAATAAAAGGTAGCTTCATTTATAATCGGATATTTACCAGTCTAGAGTGAAATTATCTGCTTTCCTAGAACATAGTTAATTTAACATATTTTGATAACAGTAATTGGTGATATATAAACCCCAAACAGATAAATATATAACGACCCTCTGGTTCAAAGACTGGATTACCAGTGCAAACTGAGCCGGGACACTGGATCTTAAAAAACATTCCACAGGCACTTGAACTAAATTACTTTAACAGCTGGTCAGAAATTCATGGTATTTCTACTGAAATTCTCACAAAACATGTTTCTCAGAGAAGAATCAACCCTTCTTACATAAAAAGCAGGTCAGACTGGAGAGATACAGAAGTAAGGGGATGAAGAGGAAGACCAGCTTTCATGCTTAAGGGAAATGAAAATTTGCAGCACGGTCAAGCAACCTGCTTTTTACTTTGCCAGTAATAAATATGTGGCCGATACTTGTGGTTGTGTGACCCATTCAGGGACTCCACAGACTAGCTCACCAAGAAGGCTCTGAAGAAAGACAATGGGAATCTGCCCTAAACTCTCTTGAAATCAGAGGGTATCAGGAATCAAAATAATTCTTTCCTATTGTTCTATAGTCCCATATCTGAAAGAAATAGCAAGTATCTATCCTGTTTGATTACTCTAGTAGAATTAGTAACCACACTGCTTAAATTTGACCTCCTGTCACTCTCACCTCTTGACTCTGTGAAGGATCATCAGAGAATATTCTCATGATGAATGAAAATATTTAATTAGCCATGTCCCTTACCATGAAGACAGCTTCTGACACACTCATGTATGTAACTTTATCCTCAATTTCAGTGCCATAACTCTAAGCTGCACAGCAAACTGTGAAAATAATAGAGTCAGTGACTGAAGTCTTGGTCAGGTAGAGGCAAGCAGCAAAAGTCACCCTTAATTCCCACAAAGTCCCTGCCAGACTTCAGAAATCAATGGCCAAATGCTCTGTACTGCTCTTATCAGGACTGTTAATTCCCACAAAGTCCCTGCCAAACTCCAGAGATCAATGGCCAAATGCTCTGCACTGCTCTTATCAGGGCCCACCACATACACAAAGAAATGATATTGCAGCTGGTGCTGATTTTCCAGCTGTTTCAGCCTGCCTTGAAGAAAGAGTACATATGATTCACTTTTTTTCTGGGAAGTTTATTAACTTAAAGGATCAGATAATTAGATAATTATCATGTTGTCTGTGTTATTAGTGATGAAATGCTACCTAAATTTCATTAGGGATGGTCCAAACAGGTTTTGAAAGCTGATGAAGTGCATTGCTCAGAACTGTGTGTGTAGTGCCAGGGCTTCCCTGTCCTCTGACCATCTCAAAGCATGTGGTCACTGCTGTCTGGTTTGATGCCAGTTCTTCAAGTGTCGAGTGCTGCTTTCAAGATTCACACTGCAAGCAGCAGGGCTGATGATTGACTTGCCAGGGTGATTTCAGGCAGTCATGAAAGTACTACTTCTCAAAGGCTGGTGCTTTGGGAGCATTCTACCATACTGTGGGAATATTTTGTTAGCTGTACACCTAGTTGCTAACTGGATTTACAGTGAGAATTCAGAGGACAGTAGCCAAATTCATTTTCTGGGTCCTAACAGTATGTCTCCCCAGAAAACAAGTTTCAACAGACCCCTTATGTGGGACTCAGTGATACGTGTTTGATTATCTCCTGACATTGAAAGAGAGACCTAAGCCAATTTTCAGAGAGTGTTCAAGTAACCTGTCTGATGTTAACCCTGTTTTATCCACAGATGTTACTGGCAAGTCTGCTAAAAATCAATTCTTTTTCTTTTGAAATCAGTTATGATTGCATGCTTGGCTTCACTTTTCCCTGCAATGAAAAAGCAAGAGAAGTATCTGAAAGCTTTCCCCCTTACGGACATAAAAATGACATTACAACTTCAGCACAGGGTGGGGCATGCTTCATCTAATACTTCAAGACACAGACTAATGCATCTTAGGCAGTGCTGTTGATTTAAGTGAAGACCAACACCCTAGAAATACAGCTGCTACTGCAACAGAAAATGGGGATATGAAATCGAGGCCACATATCAGTCTTTTTAATAATGATCTCAGAGCTGTATTAACGAGCTGGAAGTAAGGAATTATAGTTGAGCAGAATTTTTTCCCCTTGAACTTAGAATAGCAGCAGGACATGAAGGAGCTGTAATAGAATGTTATTTTACAAGAAGTAAATAATGTAATAGAGTCTATAAGGATGTCAGCAGGAGAGTTAGAACTGTCATAGCATAATCCTGACTTGAGCAGCAATGTGTGAAAAAGTAGCCTGCAGCAGTTTTTCCAGTACTTCAATAATTTCTGCTTTCTCACTGATCTTTGTTTACTCTACTTACCTTGTCAAAAAAATGTTTTACCTTGTGTTAAAATGCAAGCTAAAAGAGGAAAATGTATTCCCAAAAATCCCAACTTTTCAAGCATATAAATTTTCTTTTCATTTTGAGTTGTTGTTGTGGAAAAGATGGAAGAACTGTATTCCCTTCAGTTAAAAAATATGAAGAGTAGTAAAACCATAAATAAAAAGAAGAAGCCTGTGTCTCTGTGTCTTTTTTGTGTCTTTTTCCTTTTGACTAATGAATAATTCAAAAAATTGGCAGTATTACACTTCACATTCTTGTGATATGATGGCAGTTTTCCAATGAGTCCTCAAATGTAAACTCAGGAGGGTCATGAAACTACACCGTTATCATTACTGGAATACAACAACATCTTCCAAGATGCTGCAGCACCTTTATATCATTATTGAAGCAAGGCAGAGAGGACAAGTTTGCAACCAAATAAAATGCTAAGTATTAAACTGAAGTTACAAAAAAAGGGGAGGGGGGCTGAGTGTCTTTTTTGTCATTTCTCTTTTCATATATCTATTTAAATTTTCTTAAATCATTATTACAGGAATATAGTAAAGACTGTGGGGAAAACTTTCAGGATGGCTTTACTCCTGCCCTGACATCATGAAAAGAATTCTGATTATGTACCCCAGAAGAACGCTCTCGCAACCCTTCCCTGGCACAAATTCAGTCTGACTTTCCACGGGATCTAGGCACCTCTACTTTCCTTTAAAAAAGTGTTGCTTCTGTTGCTACTTGACTAAGCGGTGCTCTTGCAGAACCCAAGATCATATGCAGTTCTCTCACCCCGTCCTAGTCATAGCCTTAGGAATACTACGCCATGCTTTTAAATCAAATTGTATGGGCTTCTCTAAGTTTGAGAGAGACCTTTAACATCAGTTTGGTGTAATGTGTTTGTATGGAATATTTGTCTTGGTTTTAAGGAAATACATTAAAAACCTTTCACTGAGAATATGAGATATTGCATTGTCCTTGAAATTGTGTTAGGTCCTTCAAAGCCATTTAATCTCAATTAAAGCAGAGCATACAAGATAAGGTGCTCTGAAGATGCATTAAAGCGTGTTATAGTGCTAAGCCTCTGTGCACTTTGACACATCCTAAAAGCACTGTGGCATTGGTTTAAAGGTACGGTTCAAAAATCTCCTTGCGACCCATTATCCATGGATCATTAGCATAATTCAGAACTATTACAGTGTATTGTGCCAATGCGTGCTAACAAGAACTGTTAATGTATGAAGTCTTGACATGATAGATTGTAATGCCTCTGGCTCTGTCATGTCAATGGAAGTTTATGCATTAAATAAAACACGCCAGGGAATTAGATAGTTAAGAGATTGGAAATGCACTATAAAGCCTTTTAATTCAAAATCACCATTTGTAATCTATGCTGGAACTGCAAAGTACAACCAAAAGTTTGACCTCAGATGGATGGTCAGAAATTTATTTGAATGAGTTCAGTGTTCTCAGCGCAGTCCTTCCACCACAGGACAGCATCTTTCCTATCACCCCTACTGGGATCCTAAGGGCTGTCGGTGAAACAGGCTACCCGCGCAGCTGAGTGAGCACAAGACATTTCAGGGTGACATGAGCAAGTTTATGCTGCCATTGATTTTGTTGCACTAATTCAGAGGATAAACAGAGGACTCAATTCTCCAGAGTTATCAATCTGGCACCTTTCAAGCACATTTAGACTGCCATGGGCTTTTGTTTTCTGGTTCCTTTTTTTCCCTTCCTAATTACATGTTAAGTGCAGCACTGTTAACAGATGTCACTAGAATACAATTCACAAGGATTTCAAGAGCAAATAACACTAGGAAAAAAATCGATTCACAAAGAAATGTTTAGCTATCATGATCATGGAAAATAAACGACTTTATTTTTTTTTAAATTCTTGTTTCAAATATGGTTTTTAGAGTTATTTTGTCATAAGATTTTGCAAAAGTAGCCAGCAAACAGTGTTAAATTACAACCACACAGGGAAAAGATGGTGCAGCAGTGATAATTCACGAGTCACAAAGATGAAAGGCCAGATGAAAGGTCATGGGTTTTGCAGTGGTCCAACCTCCACACCTGTAATACGGTACATATTGCAAAATACTACTGTGGCAGACAATGTATTTATATTTGTAATGTGCTGTAAAATACCACGAGTACCATGATATCTTGGCTCTACTTCCTACTTTTGGGGCTTAGAAGACCATTTTTGTGTTTCTGTCCTTCTTAATTTGTTAACAGTGATTTTTTTTAAGCAGCTCACCTACTACATAATTCTGTTGTTAATAAATTTACCGCTGGTTTGACTGATAAATTTAAAAAAAATAATTACACAGGAACTTGAAGTAATTAATATACTGGAATGTTTGTTTAGATTCCTACAAAATAATGATCTCAGAAGCAGAGAGTTCCCACAGCTTCTGAAGAAGGCGGTAAAAGCTGCAAAGATTAAGCCTCTCTGAAAGCAGAGTCGTTCTCATACATCTGCCCACACGTGGACATACACACTGAAACTGATCCCCACAAACTTTATAACCTCAACCATAATAATAACAACCGATAAATAATTAAACTTCTTTTTGGAGTTCATTACCACTGCCGCTTTATTTTACACGTTAGTAATTTTTACTGTGTATCTATATAGGACATGGTAAAGCAGGTCACAAACAGATGAGCGCTCTTACATAAAAACACACAGATTCTCTTTGTAGTTCATATACAAGGATTGTATGTTTGTTTAGTGCCACCCAGGTCCACTGCCACAAGTAACACCAATAAAATTAGAAGCATAATCTGTGAAAGTTTATTTCTGTGTAAAATGGGAATATCCCTGACCCTTATCAGAAACTCTGCTATTCATCTTCTACAAGACCACAGCGCCTGGAGCTGTACTGGCATGTCAAGTTCCGACCAGTCTCTCCTACACGTCGTGAGCTGGCCGGCTGTGAAGGAGGTCTAGCCTGGGAGCCACCTGGCCGGGCCAGCTCACAGCCACCTGAAACCTGCCCAGAAAGAACTAACTTGTCTGGCCAGCTCAAAGCATGGGGAAAGCAGATGTGTATCTGCATCTGATCATAGCGTTTTTCACTTTTTCCCCTCCAACTTTGTCCCTTAGACTTTGGGATGAGATCTGCTCATTTTGTCCATTCTGAGTTACTACCCCACTCTGAGAGAGCCCATCGGCACCCTTCCCACTGACATTTCCCCACAGGCCCTGAAGTCCTCAACACCAAAGCAGAAACTGGCCAACACCCATTTCAGAACAGTTTCAACTGTGTGCTAATGTTCCTTCTACTCCATACCAGAGAAAAAGCAATTCCAGGAAAACACATCAAAATTTTGCACTTTTACCCTTACACTAGTGTTCATTGTTTAAAACGTGAACAGAATCTGGGTTTTATCTTCTTAGTGACCCAATTTAGGATCATATTTCCAGTACTTCTGCAACTATTTCAGTAATGAACTGTAGATGGAGTTATTAACCCACCAGAAGCATCTGACAGAGGAAAAGGAAAAGGCCTGCAACTCATTCTTCTCCAAAACATTTCTAATCTTTGGAATTGTTCATTAATTTACTAAAAATAGTATATTTAAAAGCGTGGAATGGCAGAAGGCTGGAGTTATTGACGCATATGACAGATACCTGGTTTGGAAATACCACATGACCTTTTGTCCATACACCATTACCCACCTCCAAACACTTCTGAACGAATTCTGGACCTACAGAAAAAAACCCAAAAGCCAGGAAAAAAACAGGAAAAAAACAGGAGAGATCTCAAGATCAAAAAAAACCCCACAACAAAACCCATTCTTAGAACACAAACAGCCAAATTTGCTTGATTAAGTTTCATTTTAGGAGTAGCAATAGCTCCTTACTGTTCCCCAGATATCAGTTAACATCACAGCTCACTCTCTCTCTGTGTTTCAGCCTTGCTTTCAGCTGAGCTTCAGCTGTTATAGAACTTGGACAATAGTCAAACCCCTGTTCAGTAACATCACCATTGGGCTAATACAAACAAAACCATCTTCACTTTTCAATAAATGCCAATTGCCTATTGAAAATACTTGGATGACATTCTCTTTCTTTGCAGTAGAACTTTTCTCAATTGTCATAATGCTTTCACATTTCTAAGAAAGCAGAATACCCAGTCAGCAGTAGGTTAAGAAAATCCCCTGAACTGCATCATAAGCAAGTTTTATTCCTGTTCAGTGATTTATTTAAATGCAGTTATCTCTGAAGGATAATAAACACATCCTTAGGGTATTCACAGAATCAGGAATCTAGGGCACAAGGGGATTGTTCACCTTCAGATCAAAATAACTGACTTTACTTTAAAATGAGGATGGTCAACTGGGATGGTCAACCAAATACTTGTTCAAGACTACAGAGCATGACTAGCAGAGAAACTCTGCTGACCTGAAGGGTTTTTGAGTAATCTGAAACCTCAGCAGTGGGAGCAAGTGAGTTAGCATTAGCAGAGACTACTGGGGCTGAAAACTAACAGCCAGTCCTAAACAGCATCCTGGAGAGCTGTTTGCTTTTAAGACACTCTTTGCTTCCTCCTCTTCTAACCCTTTTACAGGGGGTTTGGTATGCATTTTCTTATCGCTCTCAGCAATATGAAGCTATCAAGATACAGTTAGGTCTAATCTCTTCTAGACAGCTCTTCTCAGCAACTGAATGCCCAGGCAAACATGGAAGCATCTTCTCACATCAGGAAATCCAGGAAACGGAACCTCTAGAGCAAAGAGGACACAGCAGCCAGGACATCACTGCACTAAGCTGGAGGAGACACTGTCTGTGTTTGTAAGGCTCTTGTACTCCACTACAGAGCACATTTGTCACAGGGCCTGAAGGCAAGATGGCTTGAGGCGTCCTTTTCCTTCAGCTAGACTGCCTCTGCTCCCTCGCTGTCAGTTTTTCCAAAAGAAACAATTTGTTTTGAGGTCAATATTACATGTATATTTTGAATATTCACAAAGATTTTTCTTTATGTGTTCTGAACATGAAAGAACATTCTGATCACCTTAATATGACTTTCTTCTATACACATATATGCCCCTATTCATACATACTTCCACTGTTTGCCTAATGCCAGAGATTTAATTTACACCAGAGTATTGCAGAAGTTGGACTAATTCCGAAAATTCCCATCACAGACATTCATTATAGTCAATCAGAGCAAGGTGGTACTTGTAGCTTCCATGTAAGCCTACATAATAGTTAAATATGCAAGTTTTCTTATGCAGATAATGCCACAAGATAAATTGCACACAGTAAATAGTTCACATTTATAGGCAGTATGAAGATCATGCCTTTTAGCTATCTTAAAAGTATGCAAAGATAGCATTTAAAAATAAAATGCTTTGATAAATATTTGTTATAATCCTTATAATACTGCAATTATTTGAGCTGAAAAAACTCCACACCTAGCAAGACAGTAATTTGATGGCTTGCTACAGGAAACAAGCCATAATAATGTATTCATGTTAAGATCCCACATTAAATGGAAGAACTACTTGAAAAGATGTATGTCTGATTCTCTGTTACCCTAGGGCCACTTTAGACTACTCCGATAAAACAGCCTTAGATCATCAGTGCTGTTTATGTATTATAGCAGAAATGGGAGTTCTGGCTAATACTTATATACTTAAGAATGTATAGCTATTTTTGATGTATTGTATTAAAAACACCCTAGAAATGTTAAATGAGATTTAACAGAACTGATGACCTGGTTATGCAGAGTACTTTGTCAAAAGAACAGCATTGTGCAATACACTTTTTTTGCTAAGAAACACTAGAGGTCTCTCTAAACCTGCACTCTTCATGTTGTCTCATTCCTGGAGTGCTTGTGTATGTACTCTTATTTTGGACCATAGTTTCTGTTTATGCTTTAGATAATTTACCTCATATAACCTGAATGCTAGTGTATAACACCCACTTAGTGAATTAATCGTTTAATAGGCCAATTAACTTCAGCTACTTCTCTCTATAAGTGCGCAAATGAGATCATTCTCTCCCTTTACATAATATGACACTATTGTCATGAAAAGTTAAAGGAGATTGGATAACGCAATGTAGCATTCGTCTTTTGAGCATGTTCCAAGAATTATTGCAGGCAGTGGGACTTTTGATGTTGAATTCAGCTGCATCCGGATTTGCAAAAGGACACTTCACTACAAGACAGAGGTCCATTAAACGGTGTCATTTTAACAGATTCATGTATCACTCCACTCACTAATGCAGAGTTTACTTTTTAGGTTGTGTATGTGTTAACTAATCTGTCTCGTATTTTGTATTTTTGATATGATATTCCAGATCATTCAAATAGTTGGTTTATTAAGCAGTTTTCACACTCCTTACACATTAAGAAAACCTGACTTGCACACTCAGTTAGCAGTCACTAAATAGTGTTTAGAGCTGAGCTTCTGAGGAAATGCTGCCATAAACATACTCAGGGTAGCATCTGCTCAGTGAAGCACATAAATTCCTTACTGTGTAATTCAGTGTCTTTGGCTGACTCCTGTCAGGCAGCCTGCACAGAGATCCACCTCAGCATCATCACCATCTCTAAATTAACCCGTGGCAACTAAGGTAGCTACAGCTTCCAGCCTTTATGCCACTACTCTGATAGAATGCATTGCCTCATGGCAGGAATAAGAAGACCCCTTGTGTGTTCCCTCAGGCACTGAGGTTTGCACTGAGGTTTGCATGCTGTTCATGACAGCATAGCAAAGGGCTCTCACTTCAGCTCTTGGAGAGAGACCCATCCCATTTCATTTCTCCCTCTTTTCTTCTCCCTTTATTATAGCCTTTATCACCAGTTGCTGGAAAGAAGTGGAGAAGTGTTTAGGTTTAGATGTCAAAAAACTTTAAATCTGATTTAAGATCCATTGTTATTTGTATAAAATTTGGCTGTATTAAGTGGATCAGTGAGCACATGCCTTGCACATGTTAAAGTCCCTCATAGTTAAGAGTTGTGCGGTCTTCTAGCTTATTTTTCCTCACAGTAAATAAACATGTCTTTCTTTTGGTGTGTGGATGTGCTGTTATCTCCATTTCCACTTGGGAGATTGAGTCAGAGCGAGAGTAGTTTGCTAAAGGACCACTCACTTCTGACAGACCAGAGCCAAAGCCGGGTATGGAAAAGACAACTAAAGACTTGGATACTCAGCGTTTCATCAAGCAGTGGGGTACCCAATCTCCTTAGCTGGCAGCAGGTTCTTAGTAAACAAAACAAAAGCACTTTTTCACAGAATGCTCAATTACATTATGGAGTTCAGTATCATTTAATGTTATGGAGAATAAAAATGTAAATGAATTCAAAAACAGAAAAGTCGATCCCCATGAAAGATGGTTGTATTAGTCTGTCTAATCAACAGGCTTTTTTGTATTGGAGTAAACACAAAACTCCACATGCAACAGCAGCAAGTCCAACCCACTGGATGAGAGGAAAAGGTTCAGTGACATACACACTCCTTAAACACTAGCCTCATCTTCCACCCTGCTCACTCTGGAGAGAGGATGTTTCACAGGAAAGGATTTGTGTGGAAGTTACCACTCCATCTGAGATGAGAGAGAGGAAAGCTCTATTTCATGAGGGGTATCTAGTAAGCAAGTGCAGTTATGGTTATATAATGCAAATAGGATTTGCAGGGAAGGAAGAGTTATTTTTATGTTTTTTCTCTAAGGTTCAGAGACTTTGTTCCTATAAAAAGTATCATGTCTTATTTCAGAACGGCTTGTTCAGGATATGCCATGGAACAAGCAAACAATAATGACACAGTTTGTATCATGGCCAGAAGACTAAGCTTGTTAAGTCAATCCAAATGGTTTTCCCCTTCCACTGACAGGAAATCAGGCTTTTGTGGCCTGATACATAGACCATAATACACTACATAACATACTACCAGGTAGGCAAATCAATACACAGTAAGAGAAGACAGAACTTTCAAAAGGACCCTTTCTACCTTTTTCAACCCAAACACAGTACAATGGTTATAAGGGTAATTTTGAAACTAAGGGCACCGCGACCTTGTTTTTGTTATGCAAGGCAAATGCCAGTTCTCCAAGTGTAATGGCAACTGATGGCAGCTCAAGGCTATATCCATTTTTATTCCATGAGTGTATCAGGAACTAGTAGTGCTGGGAGGTCGCTGGAGAAAGTGAGGGAATCTAAACAAGTACTGTTTACATGAATATTCTAAATATGAGTTTAGTAAAGCATTGTGGTTATAGAACTAATTACCCCTCTCATCTCCTCACTGACTTCGGTGGCTGCACCTACTCCCTTTCAGGGCAGATCTTCCATTTTTCATATAGATCTGTATATGCCCTAGTTTTTATTGATTATCATGTGATGGTCAAACCAGATAAGTGTTTTTTTCTCCTCAGGATCCTGTTACTAATACTATATTTATTAAGCAAGTATATTATTACCAAATGTAGCAAAAATGTAAAGCAAATGAAAATAAAACCAAACACAAGCAGTCTATTAACATGCTTATTCTTATCCAATGATACACTTCAATGCTGTCTAGTTAGATAAACTGCCTTGCAGTTGTAGAAGACTGGAGCCAACTTACAACTTTTTACTTTCTTAGGTCAAGAATCTCTTTGTTTAGCAGGGACTGCTTTAAGTGGTGAATGTCTCCCTCAGCTCAGCTTTGCACTTAAAGGAAGCTGGATTTTTTTTTTATAAATTTCTAAATTACATTTAAATTACATTGTTTTCTGAAATGAAAGAAATAAAAACTTGATTTTTTTAACAGTTTTCCTTTTTTAGGCAAAGAAACTTCTCAATTTGAAAGAAATCTGTAACTCGGGTTTATTAACCTGAAGGTGCGTTTTTAGCAAACAGGTATTGCATGTTCATAGTAATTTCACAGTTAGGCAGATGGACCATCCATGAGGATGTCCACATGACAGTCCTGTCATTGTTTGCCATCTTAATGGCTTAACTGATCTTGTGCTTGCAAAAAGATACATGGGAAGTATCTTTGTGATAACCCACCTCTGATCCTGACTAAACTCCATTTTGGAACAGCATTGTGAGAGCCCCACCACAGCCATATGTCTCCTCAATAAGTAAACAGACTGACGCTACCAGAAGCCTACTTCATGTTACTTTTATTCTATGTAACAGCTTTAAATGGAATATAGTTTGGCTCTGAATATTTTCATTTAGACTCTTAAGAGACAGACATTGTTACCATTAGCAAACCTTTCAGATACATCAAGGAAACAGCGTTAAAAAGAGAGGGAATTTTAGATAAACCCAGTGAGATAAATCTTTGCTCCTAAACAGATGCTACAAAATCTTTAAAATACATGCAGCTCAGGATGTCAGTTCCTAAGGTCTTATTTCAGTAAGTCTTACAGCTAAGAAAATTAACACAATCTCACCAAACACAAGCTGAATCAGCCTGCAGGATTCATGGATTTTCAAGTAAGTAAAGACAGTTATGACTATCCAGTTTGATTTGCATTGCTCAGGCCAAAGAATTTCATCCAATAAATCCTGCTATCAAATGAATTATTGCTTCCTTCCATGTAAGCAGCCCTTAGATCCAGTAACTTGTGGCTGAATTATAGCATATCTTTCAGGAGGGCATCCAGCTTCCTTCCATCCTATAATGCTTACAAGGCTAGGCACAAAGCCCAATAAACCATCTTCTTTTCCATTTTATAGTGCTAGAACTTATTCCAGCTATGATACGAAGGTAAACTTACCTTGTTGTGACATACTATTCCCATACACCGCTGCCCTTACCCCATGTCAGATTTCTCCCTTTCCTCCATAAGTATTTCTTCAGAAATGATGACTAGGGTACAAGGAAAGAAATCAGCCAACAAGAGGATTGCTGTCTACAAAAGGAGTATTTCCCATTTGGATCTCTTCCCAATTTGTTTTGCAGACTTGGTGGAATTTGAAAAGTGAAGCAGAAATTGGAATGAGGAGTGAAAAAGATAAAATGACAAAGGGCAAGAACATGAAAATACCTCACATTTATCTGTGCCCCTCACTGGATATTTTTGAAAATAATATCCTGAACTTTATGAGTGTTACCCATAGTCTCCCTATACTGTCAGCAGTGAGTTACACACTTCTGGAGGAGAACTTAGATCAAACAGGCTCTGAATCTTCTTTGGGTGCCTCTTTATATCTGTGAACATACAGCAATTTATAGACAGAAGATATATTCATTACCTAGGTACCAGTTTTGTGGGGTAAATCTGAACATTAATCATAGTTATGTCTAGATGAAAGTAGACTGAAAATGGTCCTACTTATTCTACTGGTTGGCATCTGAGATCATCTTGTAGCTTAATTTGAGTTTCTATTGCACAATAAAATATGTTTAATAAGCAGAATCCCAACAACTTCAGGATGGAGGAGAGATTTTTGTTGTTGTAGGTGTTTGCCATTGGTGACATAAGCAAATAAACGATGCCCCAGCTGCAACCCATTCCCCAGTCTGATTCAAGATTTTAATGTGAAAATGGCTATTTTTAGGCTAGAGCTCATTTGAGGTTGTTCTCTGTCCCCAGCATGTAGCTGATTGCTGATAACCTGTTTGGGGGAGTGGGGGTGAACTAGTGCAATCTGCAAACATTACGAATCAGATTGACTGAAAAGCAGAGCAGAGCTGCAGAGACCTTTCTGAGATTGCAGTCTGATCTCTGATACTCTGCCTTCTCTTAAAGATCCACTCTTTAGTTGTGACACTTCTTTCACATTTTAAATAGCTGGCAGAAAATAAAAAGGAAAAGACCCTAAAATGCTTTTGCCAGACTAGTCAATGCATTTAAGATTAAGCTGAACATTTCTATACATCTGTGACCTTTAAAATCTGTTAGGAAGGTGAGATGTTAGGATTTAGTCTCAGCCAGGTGATTGATGTTTTTTTTCAACTGTAAAGCAAAGCTATAGCCTGTAGTCTAAAGCCTATTTATAATCCTCTTTAACAGCACTTGGTATAAAGATACAACTCATTTCTTTGTGAAAATAGCCTGGCTCTGCAATAGTACGATACATTTAAAGAAAACAAAGTAAAGATCTTGCCTCCAAGATATATATTAAAGAACTGTCAATAATTTCCCTGCATTTGAAGGAATTTTGTTAATATGAAAACCTGATAGCATTCCTGTAAAGTAAGTGTCAATAAAGGTATTTCATTTATCCATTTACCTTCTGGAACAAACTGGCAATGACAATAAACAGGAACAGAAGCAGCTTTGCGGGTGGGGCATTTGTTTCTCGGGCTGCTCCCAAGGATATGTCACTTTATACCACTTGCGAGTAAGTGCCAGTGCACTCAGAGCAGTCGGAGGGTCAACTGCCTATTGACAGCAATGCTTAATGCAGCCCCCTTCGCTCTTCTTAACCTGGCATGCTCTACTGATCCATTCTTCATGTGCTGAAGGCAAGGTATACATCCAGATGTAAATGTGCATGCCATTTGATGAGGTTTTACCATACAGCTTTCTTTTCCCTGTCTGTAGAAAACTAACGGAAAAGGAGAGAGAAGGTCTATTGCATTCTCTGAAGTACAGGAATGGCCCAAATTCCACAGCTTGGCACCTCAATGTCAAGTGGAAAGTCAGAGCCTGATTGTCCATTAGTTCTAACTTCCTATCACGATGATCCTGCTGTCTGCTTTCTGTTACCTTCATTATCTGACACTGGATTGCAAATCTCACAGTAAACCATTAATAAACCCAGGCCATGTACTTACACGGAACATTTTACACTGGTCACCAGACATTTACCTTGCTTCTGGAAGGTCAGGCTGATTTTTTTTTTTAATCCTTCATTGTGTTTTTTCAATATGCAAGGCTGTAAATAACACATTGGAAAATGCAGCAAAAATTACAAACAAAATCTATTTGTTTTACTTAAAAGGGATCTACCTTAAAGTCTGTCCTGATCCACTTTCATCTACTGACATACAGAGCATGTATCACCCTCTGTGGGTTGGATAAATATTACAGGCACATTACGCACTCAGGTTTCAATCCTGTCACCACGGAAATTGCTTGATTTCAGTCTTAAAGCTGAAGCGAAAATTTACAAGGAAACACATCCCTGGTGCCTCGTCGCAACTTTTTTTGGAGTCTTCCCATGAAGGAAAAAGTGGGAACACTGCCTAAATGATTGCAGACCAATCCCCCTGTGCATTCAGTCCCTCCCTGCCAGTCAACCCAGATGGATGTGTTCCTGGCTCCTATCTTCTTTCACTACCCTTTTGTCTTACAAGGTGAAGTATGCCTCACTGCTGGCATTCAGACTGATGGGCCTGCCTGCTCCCTCCAGAGCAGAAACATTTTACCCTTGATCTTTACCCCAGGGAAAAGTTCTTGCACTCTGCAGCTACTGGTGTCTATCACTATTTGCATGCCTTTTTTTTCATATTCAGTAACTAGAGGAGTCATGAGATTTTGCTCAGGGGGATTTTAACATGAAAAGGATGCTATTGAATTTAACAGTCACCTTCTTTTTGCAGCAAAACACCATGTTTGTACAATGACAAAGTAAAGCACTCCTTGCAATCACAGATAAGGAATTTTCTAGACTATGGATGTTCCAAGAACTAGGTGTAAATGAACTAAACAAAATGAAAAACACATAAAGGTTCAGGCTCAGTTGAGCACCTATCCGTCTAAAAACCACTGGGACTTAAGTACAGTGCACAGCCTTAAAAAAACCTCAACCAAATACACATTTGGAAAGGATCGAAAGACAAATTTATGGGTAATGTGATCAAACCTAGGGTTTATGTGGGCAAGGAGGAGGAAATACTGAATCAACATAGTGGAAGGAAGGTCTCATTTTATTCTGTGTAGTCAGTTTGGAATTTCCTAGCTTCTCTAAAAGTACTGCTGGAGGAACACACCATATATATTCCTTTTACCTGAAAGTGATACTGGATCATTTCCTGCTACATCTTTATATGACAATGTTAAGTGTTAGTGCTGCACCTTTCAGGGAAAGAAGCAGAAAAGAAAAAAAAAAAAAAAAGCCTCAAGTAGCAGGTAAGCATCCCTGCTACTAAATCTTTCTCTGCATGTCCAGTCTTTCTATTTTGGTTCTTTGCTGAAAGGAAGTACAGGACTATACCTAAGAAACATGACTGTCAGCATTCATTAAGACCAATGCTTAATCTCAGTTGACAACATCAATGTCAGAATCGTAGCTGGGAGCTGGCAGCATTTCAATAGAGGATTCTTCTGAGCTCTTACACACTACTTCAATAAATAATCCTACCGGGAAATATGGAGAAGAGCATTTAAAATGATTTTAGCTGGCACGTCACTACAAGGTTGAACCATCATGTAGTGATGTGCCCACTGCCTAATTCCACTGTGAAATGTTGAAATACAGCTTTTAGCTCCACAGAAGCATGTAGGCCTCTATTTACATGCAAATTAATGCTATTCATGTGTGAACTACAGCAGGTACTGACTCTGCCAGATGGAATAATTTGGGGATGGGCCCATTCTCTTTTGCTGAGGGCTGCATGTATTCACGCATGCTGTAGATAATTGTTGGAGTTTCTGTGTCACCAGAAGTCCCAATTAAATAACTATTTAAATAATTTACTTTTTTTCCAAGTGAAACATAGTCATGCATGCAGTTGCGAAGACTAAAAATGATGATGATGATGATGATGATGATGATAATCACACTTAAAATACCACTATTAGTAATATCATCATTAGCAATAAAGGAGAAGCAGGTGGTTCAGGGCAGAGTATCAGGAAACCTGGACGTGTCACTGCCCAGTGATTTTGGACATGCCATTTCATTCTGTCTCGTTTTTGCCTTTGTTTTAATCCATAAACTATCCACGGAAGGCACAATACTTTAGTCGGTTTCCTGTTCTGAAGTAGGCAAACCCCCCACAAACATTACTGTAACAGACATTTACAGGCATTTCGTTGCATTAGCCCCCACTTGACCTTCACCAGCAGCGAGGGTCACTTGATTTTAATCAATGGCAGCCCCTTTCCACAGAATTAGGATGATATTGCAAAGCAGTAGGTGGCTAAACTGACTGATGAAAACAGGCCTGCTTTGGCTGATAGTGCTTTATTTGAAGCACTGATATGCTTAATATTTGTTCAATTATCATCAGCAGTAAAATCAAGATATCAGTGTGTGAGCCTCCTCAACATGCAGTGCCCAACCTCATATAAGGCAGCAACAAACACAAGACCCGAGAGGAATCAAACAACTGAATCAGCTGATCTATTTACAATTGGAAGCTACAAAGGGGTTTTTAGCCAGTGATTTTGATTCTCTTGAAGCTGGAGATGCAGAGACAGATTTTGACAGTTGCACAAAGAAAAGGATTTAATTAAACTGAAGAAAATGAGATAAACTTTGCATAACAAAAGACAAGAGTAAAATACACCTATCTTGCAGAAATAGGCTGGGACAGGATATGAGGGGCTGTCCTCACCTCCTGCTCTCCTTGAAACCGGTTTCTATAATGTGTACTTCAAGTCATACAACAGGGAGCAGCCTTGCTGCTGCCAACCCACACTGTTTGCACCGACTCTGCACGCCGGGGTGTTTGTTATAGGGACAGGCCTCGGACAGGGCTAGTCCTCCACAGCTGCTCCAGCCTCTGCCGGTCCCAGCCTTGCTAACAGCCTCTGACGGGCCCTCCAGCAGACACCTGCCCGATTTCACCCAAACCAACCGGCTTCGTCAGTGAGCATCAGACGTGTTCCTACAGAAAGCAGTGAGAAAGGAGTACAGCAAGCAAAGAAAATCAGTTGCACATTCAAAAATCCATAAATGGAAATGACTGAAAACATCGTAAACAAACAAAACAACAACAACAAAAAAACCCACACCAGAAAATCTCTAAACCCAGGCTAAATATGCAGCCATTAGGAGGGTCAGCAGAGCCCTGTCCTCTTCCAGTTTCTCCTGTTCCAGAGCCATTTCACGAGCACTTGGCTTCAGTGTTCCCACCCCCTGGAACACTCCCAAATGCCTTTACATTTCAAGGTCCCTAGGGCTAGCGGATGGGTTTGCTTCACCTGTAAATGTTGGCTAGCACTGCAGAACATAGGCTTACTATGAAATCATTACAGCGGGAAATATAGCATCATCTTCCAACCATGGAAAAAAAATCCCTTTACTATAATCCCTAATTCTCAGTCCAAGATACTTCTCCCTAAATATAATTTCTGAAAGGCCATTTAAAAATAAGATCAGACAATCATGTATTCCTGCAGAAAAGAAAAACCCAAGGTATTATATGAGCATCATGGGTAAAATGGCACACATTCAGAAACTAATTCCTGGATCTTCTTTCTTTAACTGAGGTGAAAAAACATCAGGAAATAGTTCCTTCTAGACTTTTTAATTTCCCAATGTTCTTGATTCTAGGACGCTAGCTTTGTTTTGGTTTTTAAAGTCAGTTTTTCCTTGTCAGTTCTATGGGATAATAGTAATTGGGTCAGAAAGTGGAATAAAGGTCACTACCATGAAATTGATATCTGTATCTGTGAATACTTGTCTCTTCAGCTGGTAAGTACGTATTTGTGAATAGAAAGGTTTGATTTCCTTGCCTGGCTCACCAGGGGTTAATCAGCATACACTGACAGAACTGCCTGATACCTGATATATCGAAAAAAGCCTTAACAGAGGAAAAACAACGAAAAGTTACTCTGTGCTGCACACTTCCACAGACCCTAAAAACTGCTGCACTAAAGTAGATGAAAAGACCACCTAGTTTTGAAGTCTGTCCCTGGGACTGACCAAGGAGGGAGTACAGGAAATGGAAATGCACAGGGAAATGCTTTCCTTGCTGTGCTCAACAGTTCAGTCTCTGTGACAAAAGATTTAAACGCAGTCTTGCTTTTACTAGCCACTAATAAGCTGGTCCTGAAAGAGTTTAATCACATTCTGAATCTATGTTTAATTTGATATTCTAAAAATCCTGTAGCAATGAGTTCCACAAACTAATTATACATGGTTGAAAAAGAACTTCCTCTTCCTTCTGTTAAATGTACTCACCAGTAAGAACACTCGTTATGTTCTCGTGCACCCATCTTGAAAAGAAGTAAGGTAATAATTTCTGATGCTTTCCCTTATTTATGGTTTTATCCATTCCATCACATGCATAACCTTTCATTTATTTTCTAAACCAAAGACTTCTAATCTGTGTGATCTTTCCTCCTATTTTGAGCTTTCTTGTTTTCTTTCTCCTGTTTGAATATTCTCCCCTGAGCATTACTTTGGACTTCTCAGTACTACATTTGATCTGTTATTTTATTAGTTCTGTGAGTTTAAGGTCTAAGCTTTTCAGTTTTCAGTTTGACTATCCTGATAATTTTCTTATTGCCACTACACATGACCCTCCTCTCCAGGATCTCTGATAATATGTTGATTAGTACAAATCCTAGCTCAAAGCCTTGGAGTACCTCCCTTCAATAGAAAGGCTGTTCATGTATTCTTACCCTTTATTTCTTATCTTTTAAACAGTTTTTAATACATGAGAGGACCTTCCCTCTTATGCTTGACAGCTTAGTTTCCATGAGAGTGTCTCATGAGAAACCCTGTCAGAAGTGTTGAATGGAAACCACTTGTATGAAGTGTTTCCTATCAGGAATTAGAATATTTATTCAGGATCAACAATCTATGGAATGGACTATTTGATTTCTAGAGAAAGGGAATTGTGAATCATTTATAAGATATTTTCTGACATTCTATGTCAAAGTAGATGCTGCAGATGACATTAAAATATTATCATTTCCGTAGCTTAGCTGATGTTTTAGTAGGATCTGGTGAATAATAGAACTGCTAATTTTCTCTAAATTCTATATAATCCCAGTTTCACTTATTTTTTAACTGAAAGCTAAAATGAAAACAGGGATGACCTGAAATTAAAAAGAACAAGCTGAATTTGCCTTCAAGCACATTTGGGTGAGGCTGAAGAAAAATGTCTGACCTCACAAAAGCCAATATTCAGTGCTGGAGCCCCTTGGCTGGTCCCATCAATCCTGGCTCAGAGTGCAAAGCCTGCTCAAGGTACAAGCAAGACAGACTAAAAGAAGTGGCAGACTCTCTCCTTTGCTGTTGTGTACTCCACTCTTTAACAGTGGATCAGCCTGAACTGCCTTGGCAGATGCCACATTGCCATCAAGCATGTGTACACTTTCTGGTACAGGCCACATTCCCTGCCAGCGCTGGCAGTCACCTCTTGCAGCTCCATCCTGGCAGCAACAGCCACAAAAAGTCCCACTCTAACAGTCTCCCCAGCTTGGCACCTTTCCTCTCCAAAATCCTAGGAAACGCTTCAAATACACTGTGCTCTGACGTAGGGCTGCTTCCTTTAAAACACAGTCAGGAGAGAGTAGAGAAATGCAAGAACTTTAAAGTAGGCGGGAAGTGAGGACCCCTTTCAACTACTCTCCTCCAGCAAGACCCATGCTGAAGACCTCTCTCCTCCAACCTTTCTCTGTCATAAACCCCCTAAGCCTCACTGTCAGCATTCTCAGTTCTTTTCCTGCTTGCTTGCCATAACCTTAGGGACTACTGGCAGTCCTCCTCCCGCAGCAGAAGCCATTCTGCCATCCCTCTGAAACTGAATTTTTCCCCCTCTGCTGAGAAGCTGTAGAAAAGCAGAATAAATGGAAATTTATACTGCTGACACTGAGGAGGTCTCCGTCTGTTTGAAATGTAAGTTATCGTAGTAATTTGGAGAGCTAAGCAAAGTGAGCAGAGAATCTGTGTGAGCAGAGAATCTGTATAAGCAGGCTTTCACATTCTGTTTCTGGTCATGGCATGGAGAAAAATAATTTACCAAGGAAATGATCTCACAAAGACATAATGTAAGAATTACTAATGTCTAAAATAAACTCTTTGTATGTTATATTTTCCTGTAATTTCTATAAAAGAAACATTTTTCATCTTGAAAAATCCAAGTTAGGTTTTATTTTATTTTATAATCTTGTGTTACATCCTGATGAATAATCACATGGAGATATAATTCAGATTCACGTGTACGAGGCATTTAAGGATATAAAATATCAGCATATTGTCAATTCCCCAAGCCATATATTGCAAACCTAAGAATACCAGCTTTAAGATTGCACTTAGAAGACATCTGCAAATACTGAGAACAGTAAAGGTCATTAAATAAACTTAACACTTCCCTGTACTTCAAATAGAACAAAAAGTTTGAATTTCTGCTGTAGGTGCCAATCCCATTCTAAGTCTCTAGCTATGATCAATTTCATATGGGAAGTTATCATTATAACAGAGAAGCTCCCTACAAGGTAAATATGGAGCTAGACAACAGTTTTAGAATAAAAGCTACAAAAATGAAATTTTAAAAGGAAAAAACCCAAACATAAAAATAATCTAGGAACAGTTAATGCAAGAGAACTACTGCTCCTTAACAAAATGGAGAAAGATAACATTACAATAATGTGTTAGAACATTGTTGAAATTTTTCTTTTCTTCGGTGTTTTGTGTTGGCTGGGAGCCATTTACTCCTGCACTGCAATTGAAGAGAACATTTGCCTCCTTGGTTTTCGACTCTAATATCTCATAGCACAAGCAGAGCTTTTGTTATGCATCAGCAGCTGCCAATATTTTAATGAAAGGCTCCAACAGAAATGGTTGTCCTTTGCTTTTGATTTATTTTAGCTGGGAGCTCTTCAGAGTTTCACTCCCCAGTTCAAAACCAGTCTGCTGTAGCTTCTATACAGAGTCCTCCAGGATCTCCCAGTATTCTCCCATTACAAACTGATTGACTACACTGTCACAGCCTTTCAACAAACTTTCCAGTTTCATTTAATTTGCAAGAACTTTGTTTTCAGTAAAGCACATTCCCAATTCTACCCTCATCTACTAAACTGGAAGGAAGATTTTACATCAGGTATGTTCCTGCTGAATCTAGGCATTTAGCAAAGTCTGTAATTCTGTCTCTTCATCCTAGAGTCTGCATTTTTTGTCTTAGCAAGTAAGGCCTTCCTTTACCTATTAGTCTATTTAAGGTTTTAATTTTTGATTTTTTTTTTTTTTTTTTTTTTTTTTAAAATGTCAGGCACATAAGAAAACCTGTGCTTAAGACACATAAATCTGCAGAAGTTAAATACATGTCTAAATGCTCTCTTGAACTCTTACTGACAAAAACATTTGTGCGCTTTTTGGACTCTGCTGACGGTTCTGATTTGTATTATTGGTAACAACAGCACTTAACCAGCTTCTTTCTGGTGTGATACCCTAGGATCTTTCAGTAAATCAGTTGCAATTGGGGAAAAAAAACCTTGAAAGAGAATAAATGTCAATTAATTTGTATAACGAGAATAAAAACAGGCTGATTGCAATACACAGTTTAGACAAAAGAGTGGAAACACTATGAAATATTTTCTTATTCATGACAGAATTTAAAAGCACAGAATTTGCCCAGATTAAAAAAAGTCCTAGAGAGATCATATTATTTTACCCATTTCTACTGGCTTTCATGATTTATCTTGCAGTGATGGTTCTGTAGAAATATAACACTGCTTGGCGTACTAAATAGTGTCACTTCTGTCGAGTTTTAATGTCGACTAGCACAAGGAAATGTTAACCTCTCCTGTTCTCACTCTTTCAGTGTGATTTCTAATACATCTGACACAATCCCTTGCAAGTCCTTATTTCTCTGTAATTACATTAACATGATGATGTGCCTTCATCTGGGACTTCATCAGGATTTCATCTTGTAAAGAAAAAAAAAGTTCTAAATCATTGAAGTACCTTTTTCTTATGAAACCGTCTTCAAAGCCTTAACCTCAATGTTTCTAGAGATCTGTCAGCTTAGAAGTAACACCTGACACCGTCAAATTATTGTCATTATCACATCCAGGGCAATCACTCCTTCCTCCCCTGCCATCCAAGGTTTTCAGAAAACAAAAAGTAGGGTTTCTTTCAACTTTGAAAGTTGTTAGCCATGAGTGTGACTTAGATTTACTGAATTATTCTACTGTAGTGTCCCAGCAAGACTTGGCAGAGATTGATTCTAGCCACACCAAGGATGACACATATCAAACTCCTTCACAGATGCTTATTCACCCATCAGATTATATAATGTTGACCCTGGAATTGCTGAAAACTAAAAGGAGTAAAAAGAGAGTTGTATGTGTTTTATCTGGGATGCCAGGTCATTAAGACTATTCTGGTAAGATATAACAGAATAGTATGATGTAGACTTTCTACCTCAGGCTATGAACTTGTCATCTTAGAAGTGAAGTGAAGCCAGTCTGCTTAACTGCCTGAGCAATAAATAGAACCTCTTTCCTAGCACATAATAAAATCAATGAACAACTTCTACTTAACTTTTTCTTCTTCATTCTCTCTTCTAAAAGTGCCCTGAGCTCTGCTGGAGTGTTTGTTTAAGAGTGCTCAGTGTTGATACTTGTAAGTAATTAGCCATGGTAATTGTGCTATTTTTTATGCCATGAATGTCATTGTATGTTTACAAATACAGTGTTGTAATTTCATGAAATGGTGGAATGTGGTTTATCTTTTGCAACCTGAAACAATGCTTAAGATGGGAAAGAATAAAAACTGTAGTTATTTCCTAAAAATTTCCCACAGTATGTCATTAAGCAAAGTGGAATGTGAGCAACACAGAACCTAGGTCGTTGCTGTAGAGCTCAGATGCTCCCCTGATGATACAGTCCAATGCTAAATATGCATTTGATTACATGTTCCATTTAAAGATGGTTTCTTCCCTATAGCAGAAACCTGCCTATTGGACAGGGGACAGAATACACGAAATAAAGCAAGCATTCAGTTTTGACTCCATATGATAAAGGCTTGTTCAGACTCTACTACTGAAAAAGTGCTCTATAGTTTGGCAAAAAGGTATTAGGGTTTATTGAAAATCCTACATTGGTGAAGGACAAATACAAGACTGACTGACTTCTCTCCCTCTCTTCATATTCACCGGATTTAAGATAGCTGAGCCAATCTGATCTCCTATAATCTTGCAGGACATTAATTTCAGTTACCTACATGTTTAGCCTAAAATCCTGGTCTAGACTAAAGCATTTTGATCATCAACAAACCAACCTGTGGCAACCACAGGCAGACGGTGGGAAAGCCTGATGGTATGCCACACCATGCAAGGCATGGTTTGCACAATAGTGCTGACTGCGTATGATCTGAAAAAAGTTGTTTGTATTGACCCTTTTCCTACGGCAATACACTAAAGCCATATGTTAAGGCAACTGCATGTCATGACCCTTACCTCCTCTCTGACTGCTGCTTTTTAGTTGCCTCAACTTTGCAGTAGTAACACGTTGCTTTGCCAGATAGTTAAAACTTAATTCCTGGCCATTTTATCATACTAGTCATTAGATTTCTTTAGAGAAAACATATATTAAAGTCTAATATATGATCTTTGGTGCACCTGTCTTCCAGTAAATACATTTTCCTTCCTATGAATGGCTTCACATTGACCTAAATAAAAATATGGCTTGTTTTCAGTGTCCTGGTACAGTCCATACATCCATAGCCCTCTTTTTCTGAGGTGTTTCGGCTTTGAGTTGCCAGAATTTGTATCTTCAGTTATTGCAACGAAATCATGCTTACAAACGAGGAAGATAATCAGGTCCCTTTAAAAATCAGGTTTATGGGAACCAATCTAAATGTGAAGTTAACTCATTTTTAAAGCTGCAGCTTAAACTGTCATTAAAGCAAAAAAAATAAAGGCCTTTAGAGAGAAGGGAACATTAAAAGGAAGGAACTGAGACATCAGGTTACAGATAGAGTTGTTTCCTGCCCAGCAAACAAGTAGTAGAGCTAACCACTTCATCTTGCATTGCACATAAACAAGTAGTTGATGATACAATAAACACAGCAAAAGTGAATCTCAACACTGCAAATAGTTTTATGCCAAAGTGCAACAAAATCAGGCTCTGAGGTTGTATAAGCTCTTTACAAACAGGCAAGTTAAGACTGCAATATTACACAAGATCATTTAAAGCCTCTAAAAACCTTTAAAATTTCTCTTCCCCTTTCACTGGCACTTTAATAAGGCAATTCCCAATATTTGACTTGTGAAATAGCCTGGAATATAACAGTTGTATCAGCAGCCTGAGCTAGGCTGCTCCTTATTGGTCCTCTGTGAACATTTTAAACACCCTTTGTAACATGATGAAAGCCATACCTGTTTCAAGGCTTATTTGCTCATAGGGAGTAGTTAAAAGTTTTGATTATTGGGACTGCAGATGGTGGGGCTGATTCTGGGAGTAGCAGTCTATTCTTCCAGTCCCCGGCATCTGGAGACCACTGGCTACACTGGCACCCATTTTTTTTTCTGAACTAAGTCCTTTTCATCTGATAACAAATCTGTGACTTGCATTGTTCATTTCAGTAATCCAGCTCAGTGTCACATCATCTTTGTCCCCGTCTTTAAATATATTCATGCCATCTGTCTCATGGTCTCAACTGGTAAAACAATTGCATCGTAGGTTACGTACAATCAATTCCCAGTTGTTCTGAACAGCTTGAGATGTCTCAGTGGTTTGTGGAAGAGACTGATAAATGATTTTTTATAGAAAGATTATCAGTTTAGGATTCCCTTTACTGACATTTCAGATGCCAAGAAGTTCAGAATTTAGCTTGATATCTTTGCACTTTTTCCCCATATGGTTTTGGTTCCTCTTTCAAAGAGATGTGTTTCTCTCCATATGTCTCTTATCTTGAGTTTTCAGTGTCATCTTTAATTAGAAATTGAAAATCAGTTGGTTTGATTTATATCAGTATTTGTCACTGCTGCTATTGTCTTTCAGACAATCATATTCAGATGTTAATGTCAAATTAAAATTATTCTTTATGGGGTCATAAATATGAAATACGCAATTAAAATGTTGCCATTAAGAAATAACAGAGTGTATGACAGACTCTTGTTCATGATGCTTCAGCAGCACACCCAGTCAGCACCGTGCTTGTGAGACAGTGTTGTGAATCTCTGTCACTCAGACCTACCACAGCAAAAACCTAGATTAAATCTGTGGCTGCAGGTGTGACACAGTTCAAATTCAGACACCAGGGGAGTTAGATTTGCTTTCAGCTCTTGTGATCATGATGAAATTGTCAAAGTGAATGATGACGCATCATCCAAATGGAGAATGTAGGTGGTCCTCACTGAAAGCTGTATATCGGGAGCAATCGGGTCCCCTTACATCTGTGGGAACAAAACCCAGAGGGAGCAAAGCTGTGGCCCCTAGCAGGATACAGCTGCTCCCTTCTGGATATGAAAGGCTAACCATACGCAGAGAGAAAAATTTAAGAATGTGGAAAAGCACAGGCCTGAACAGGCAGGCCAGCACTTGCCACACAGATTTGTAAGCAAAATCACTCTCATCCCAATTCTATTTCTGAAAGTACATCACATTCCTAATTATTTTTTTGGACTTGAAAAACATCCAGCTTCCTTATGAGGTAACTCCACACTAACCTGTGGGTTCTAGTGACAATAGGTAGGTCCTTGCCTTGAAGCCTCTGGAAAGAGCTGGGTTTTGTCTTTTTCTTTAAATGAATGGAGCCTGAACAAATGTATAACTTCATTTTGGTAGGTCGTTTTTCATCCCGAGTCTATAACCAGCATTTCTCTTTCATAAGGAACCCTCTACAGTAACTTAGTTGACCCTTTTGTTCTGTTACAGGAGCACAGTAGTGTGAGAATTTCCAGCATTCACTCATTACCTTACCCAGAGGTGGTAATAGGGCCTCAGATAATCCATAAATAGTGCTAAGAGCTATGTGTGAAGAGCTGTACACAAAAGAAGCCTTTCACAATGAAGCATAAAACAAGGTATTTGATTTATCCTGCAAATCACAGGAACAAATGCTGCATACTCCTGCATGCTAGCTACTGACATGCTGTCTTCAAACTAGTTATTCAAGCTAGTTATTTTCACATTCTCAGAGATCAGTTTTGTCATTATGAATGACTGCAGCTGTCTGTATGTTTAGAGCTGTCCCGAAGCAGAGAATATATCCCTCTTCCCTGCAGCCACACAGGGTGGTGGCAGGGAAAAGGGAACCTCAGGGTCCCTAGAAGAATATGGAAAAGAAAGAATTTGATTGGACTGATGGCATGGAGGACAGACTAGTCCTTATAAATAAGGGAGCAGGTAAAATACTCATTTTAACCAACTTCTAGAATTTTCTTGAATACAGAAAGGATACAAACTTAAGCACAAACAGCCCTACGGGCTCCTTCATCTGTGATCAACAGTGCTCAGAAATATGATAAATACCTCCCAGAAATGGCCAGGCTTCTATGGGAATTTTATTTCTGTGTACTATTTTTGATCATTCAAACCAGTTTTAAAGTGGATTTTCTTCTGCTTTCAGCCATTCTGTGAAGCCCTGGTTTTGTGACAAGCCGCTAGTTATCTTGGAAATTGTTTTACCACCTGAGATGCTTCAGCTCTGTGCAGGGTTATGGGGACATTGACCATAAAATAATAATATCTGAAGCATTGCTCTGGATACTGAGTAAAATCAGTCACATTTTTGGAAGTCACCCAAGTAGTTCTAACCTCCATATTTTCTTCTCTCCTACTAGGTAAACTGAGAATAAATCAGGGTCTTCTATTGCGATACAAAAGAAACAACCTGTTACATTGGGTTTCATGGGTCAGTGATTTGATGTCCTTGCCAGTATAAATCTGAGCTAAAATGTACTTCCTACCTACACAGGGAGAACAGTAAAGAATGTGAAAGGAGCTCAGAGGATAAGTAGACTAAAACATGAATAATTGAGATTGCTTTTCAGTAGACATTGCATTCATCTGCATGAATAAAATGGGTATGATCTTAATTTTGCTTCCACCACAGTCAATGGCAACACAGCCTTGTCTGTACAGGGGAGAACGGGATTGCACAGATTATCATCTACAGTGCACTTGCAAATTTCTGCTTGAACAGACTGGTGCAAATACAGCATCTCATATATTTTCTGGAGCTCTATTTTGCCTGTAACATACCAACTGAGTAAGAGGGAGAGATGGTAAGAAGACTGAAGGACTATATCCAGGAATTTGTCTAGCAAGCCTTAAGAGGGGTCAGTGAGACTGTGGAGTCATAAAGTTTATCGAGAAGCAAATTAAAATGCAAAATATGGGGGAGTCATACTTCAATGTCACTGCAAGAAGTCCAGTGAATATCAATCTAAATTAATTTTGGCCTCTTTAATCAATCATGTCTTTATGAAATACAAATAAAGCCACATCAGTATGACATGTTATTAAGGAAGAAAAGAGATGTGCCCTAAAATTCTGGTGACAATTTACATAAATGTCATATGAGGCAGCGAAGTTAGACCTCAGGGAGAGAATTATAATATTCTAAAGATCATCAGCAACTTCACTGTATACAAACCATCAAACAGAGGATTTGGTGCCTAGGAACTGGAGAGTGTTGGAAGAGTGGGAGATAAGAAAGTTAATTTGGCATCTCTGTAAATCTTAGAGTTTTCATGGCATAAAAGTAATGTAAACAAGTCATCAAAGAAAATGGCTTGAAAGAAGAATATTTAGTGCAATTTTTTTAAAAGAAGAACCGCGATCCTTAACTCATCCAAAAATTTCTATTTTGGTAAAAGATCCGTTTAACTAAGGCACATGGTTATTGTATTTATTATATTATACTATTACTGTTACAGTATTTGTGTTACCATAAATACCAAATCACCAGATGAAAATGGGACCCTGTTATACCACATACTTGCTATAAAGTCACACTGGGAATTTTATATTCTAAAGAGTAGAAAAATGGAAGTGAGATTGATTTCCCAGGGATAAATTGAACATGGCTGGTTAAAACACGATTAAAGCTCAGGAAATGCCATTCACAGCCAGTGCTGTAGTCAGTACACAACCCAGCTCTTGCACCCTATATGCCTCTGATATACACCATGGGTATTCTTCACAAAAAGGTCATCGGATCACACTGAAATCTCAGTCATAGCTGATTTTTCTCATCAGGTCTCTAATGTGTGTTTTGCTTTCCTTCCCTCCAGCCTGTTTATCATTTATTCCCATTCTCCTATATCAAAAATGAACAAAGACACTTTCTAAAGGCCATTTCACAGCTTTAGGGAGCTGTATTCAGGAGAGTAATGTGTGATCTAAGGCAAGCTGAGGAGCATTATTTTCCTATCACCACCCTACAGATGATGGGGAGTGACAGATTACATGTCAGTCACAGCACACTAGGCAAGGGGCCAGTCTGCCAGTAGTTCTGTCCTTTCTGGCTCCAGCCAAAGCATTGTTGAGAATGAAAGAATGGTTTATAAATAGCTCACACTGAAGTCAGTCTATCATAGGGGCTGCAGATCAGCCCGGTCTTTATTCAGGCTGTTGAAGATGATGTCTGTATGCTCACGTACACGCAGGTGTTGCATACACAGTCTGTAAGGATCATGTCCCAGAGCTATTCCCTTCCTAGCTGTCACCTTTCTTTACAAGAAAAATAAAACCTACTGTGAGCACATTTAACTTCACTCTCTTCACTCCTTTTTACCTTTACTCTCATTTGATAGATTCCACATTAATGTGAACTTTCTTAGAAAGACTTCTTTGAAAAAAAGTTTTCAAGTATCCATCCTTTCCCCAAAAAACTGACAATGAAAAAAGAACAATACCTTATTAGCAATCATGTTAACAGATCTCCCACAGAAAATGTAATATAGAGAGTAGGTATTCAGTAAATGAGTGAGCAAAACCTTCTGCCAAAACTGTAATGAATCAGTTTGGAGGCATCACAAATGAGTCATTATTTTCTAACCCTTCCCTGATCGTTCACACGCAAAACTTATATGGATTTCCAAGACTTTCAGTTTATACTATGAAATTTAATCCATCTGAATCAAAATATGAGTGTTCTCAGTCTGCTGAGAAAATTTCTTACCAGTCCTAGAGGCAGAGTGGACACATGACATTTTTATGCAGTCTTCCTACTACTTAACCTATGGGCGGACACCAGAAGATCCCCGCCTGGCCAGGATTTTGTGATGCCCCAGCCTCTCTGTCCTGTAATTGAACACAGCTACCAAAAAGTGTCTCCTCTGCCAAGTAAATTACCAGAAAGACTGGTATGGAGCCAGCTACAACAGACCTGCAGCAGCATTCCCTCTTCTAGATGATTCCCGAACTGCTGTGGTGTGGTGGCTTTACACGAGGGACTTGGAAGAGGGACTGCCTTTCTAATGTATACCTCCAACTGGTTTATTTTTAAATAAACTCTCTGAAATTAACTTTCTGCATTATCCATTAAACTTGTTCTTGGTGCTGCCAATAGGAGGGAAGATGAATAAGGCTATTTGTTTCAGAAGAGAAGTCTTAAGCTACAATAAAATTTTATTGCCAAAAGCAAAACCAGAACAGATTGGAACAGAAACTGTGCCCACAGAATTTTTTTAAAAAATTATAATTAAATATCATTTATCCTGTTTTAATCTTATGTGCAGAATATCATTACTCCTGAGATATTGACCAAGAATAAAAACCGACAAGTTACTCAGCAGCTGAAGGTGTAAGATGAAGACTAATGAATTATACATATGTTTTGGACATACCTTAAATCAAGACAGTATGGGTCTAAATAGGGATTCACACCTACCAAAATCACACCATCTGAAATTTTCAGCCATATACCTTCTGTCTGTTCTGCATCATCCTCACATGTAAGAGTAATGACTGCCTGGTACATCAATGATTGTAAAAAAAGAGAGAATTACACTACAGCTCATCTACAGTACTGCATACATTATTTGTGGACTTAATCCTTTGTTGGGAGGAAAGAGGGAGATGATAGATTAGATAGATAGATAGATAGATAGATAGATAGATAGATAGATAGATAGAGGCAAAAGGACAGATACACAGATAAATAATATACAGCATGCTTGTTCTAACATCTACACTCATATAAATCACTGAAACAGACACCACTTTTTGCCAGCTTAAGGGTATGAATTCAAATCATGGCTGCTATGTAATGGAGAGGTATACAAGTTAGCTTCCTTACAGGATTAATTATCCTTTAGAAAAACTCTGCACTACAATCAAAGGCTGCTTCTAATATCTGACACGTAGGCTTTTATGGCTATCAGGGCATCCTAATACTGCAGTACTATCTGCATATTAAATATATCTTGAGTGGAAAATGCATCAGGCTCTCCTTCAGTACAGCAGAATTCATGTTTCTCTGTTTGTGGTGATTTTGCATTGAATGTGGGCCTGGCTCTGAAAATCCTTCCTCCAAAAAGTATTGCAGACACAATTTGGACAACTCTCCTGAGTTCACATTGCCTCTACTGTTTCCTCTTTTCTGACTGTGGAGGGTAACACTGAACTCCTGGCAAGAACCAGAAAGATGGTGACAAGCAGTTCTTTGTGCAACAGCTGAAAATAGATGTCTTAAAAGAGAGCCTAAGTGTTATCCATTGATCATGTCTAGTATTGTCTACACAAATATAAGCAGCTGATTGCCAAAGTCCTCCACTTTGGGAAAATGAGGATCACGTTGCCAATTTAAGGCCAGACTGCACATGGGCGAACAACAAACTAAAGACAGAGGAATGGGAAGTGCTCTGCTCAAAGGTAGCAGGGTATTGCATGAGTTTTGTGGTTGACCTCTCCTAGCAGATCTTCAAAGCAATTAAAAGTCTAGGTAAGCTTTTACTTATGAAGAATCATCCTCAGATAATGAAAACTGGCATAGTTCATTAACTTGAACAGTGAGATACTGATTTACATGGATGACTATATGGCCTGACAGTTTCATTGAAGTCATTGACAAGAAAACCAGAAACCATGCTAACAAAGATAACTAAGCCTCAGAAATCTCTGAATTTAATCAACAGAAGAATTTTAAAGCTGTACTCTGAGGTGTTTATATCATGTGCAATACTATTACAGTAACCAATTACAAATAAAATTATTTGATCAGGTTATTTACTGCTCTTGTGGTCATTTTTTTTACCACTGTTACCCTCACCAGAGGAGGCACTTGCAGAGTTTGGCCATGATCCTTCATTGTGAAGACTGAAAATTTAATGAAAATGCTACTCTGTTTTTTTTTTTTTTACAAATAACTCTATTATTGGTCCATCTCAGACAATAAGCCTGCTATTTTCCCTGAACCCTACACAAGATGAATCCTGCAGGTTGTTAAGTGCAACTAAAATGACAGCAGGCATTTCTTGCAACGTATCCAAAATAATTCTATTTTACTCTCCTCCTCTATCCCTTTCAGTGGTGGGAGGTCAGGACCTGCCCTACCATCAACCGGATGTTGCAGAGGATGAACTTGGCTTCCAGGAGAGTAAGAAATCAGTGAAGATAGGCCTTCTGTAGAAATCATTGAGAGTCAGGCATCTCAGCACTTTTGAAAACCCCACCAGGGACCCAGCAACATCATTTGGCTAAGTACTTCTCAAAATCTTTTAATGTTTCAGACTCCCTTAAGCCTACAACATAAAGGACCATATTATCAAAGATTAAAACAAATATCTTTTGTTTTAGTGCCCTCTGAGTGAAGCTATTCTTCCAGGAATCAGAAAGAATGAAAAAGAAAAGAAATAAAAGCTGTCCCATTTACCTCTTTAGTGTATAGGAATAGCAATGCTAATAGAAATATTGCTTAGTCAGATCCTGTTTTGATATTCCAGTTGTGCATATAGTTCTAAACCAATATCTTTGATATTGAATTCCCTAAATAATTATTCACTGTAAAAAATATTCAGTCCATAGAATTTTTCCTTTTATTTTCAGGGATTGAATCTGGAAGTCCTTATTTAGGTAAGATGCTGCAGAAATCCACAGGGTTTACCTGAGTTAAGTGCTTAGGAACCGGTCCTGCATATGCACATAAATTGCTTTGGGAACTGAAAGATTGCAATGTAAGAAAAAAAAGAGTCCATAATGCATGCAGGCTTCTGACAGTTTTTGCAAACATCAAGGAATATGACACCTACCCTTAATATGTTCCTGCTCTGATTATGAATCCCCAACTGCACTGAGTCCATCTTTGCATATGCCAGATGAATCATTTTTCCAACCTGAGCTGTCTGGTATCTCTTTGAGTGGATGAAGAACTTGTTAAAAATGAAATACAGAGTAATGGGTACTTATAATTTAAATGAATCACTGCATGCAAAGTAATTTCTTTAGACTATCTGCCAGGTAAATCCTGAATCACCAGTATGACATATTTGAAATTTTAAAAATTTGAACGTACATTATTTAAATACTAGTACCATTAATTGACATTTAACAGAGCACAATTCTCTGTTTGAGGGAAAAGTCCCAACATGCTCATGCAAGAAAAACTTCCAAAGTCAAGAGAAGTTATACCTGCAGACAGAGAAGAGGTTACAATACATGCACGGACTCTCTCCCACAACAAAGGTCCCACTCTTCTCTGTGGGACAGGTTAACCTAATGGTTACCTTTATCAAATTGCAAGGAAGAATATTCACACTTCATATGATGGAGGAAAACATTATCTACCTCATTATTTAGAGACCTCTACTAGGCCAGCTACAAAAGGCTTAGGAAGGTAAGTTATGGAGTTGCCCAGTGAATCAAGATTTTATGTGTATGTTTGCAGAAGCTGTAAAAATGCACACCATTTGCCTCCCTTGGCTTCTTCTAAAGCTGGGTCAATGCTATGTGAATCTGAAAACACCTCACTCTAAATGTAGCCTGACACACTTGGAATTGGTCAAAATCTTTAACTTTCACGATATACAGTCAAGATTCTGATGTAAAAGTTTTGCCTGTAAGAACACTACATACTTTTAGGAACATAGGAAGATGAGGCAAGAATTTGCTAGGGAAGGATTTGAGGTAGGGAGATTGTGTCCTACTGTTCTGGGAGATTTTCTGCAGTGTTATTTTTCTATCAAATTTTCATCAACCCTAGTGGTAAAACTCAGGCATATTTTCTACATAACTGTCTGAAACAGCTAAAGCATAATGATGAGCAGCTGTGCAGATGCATCAATCTATGCAAGTTTTACACAGACCTAAAGTGAGGATGGGTGATGTAGATGAGAAGATTTTGCCTTGCAGGTATATTATCTTTGCCTTTGAAGATGTTGATCAGCGTTTTGCAATACCTTACGTACACTCCTTAGCTCCTATGACATGAACTAAGGATGTACGTCCAGTGTAACAGTCGGATCAGGCTCTATATGGCATTGTGCATACCACAGATTTGTCCTGGTGTGATTGTTAATTACATTTCATATTTGGGACATCTTTCCACTATTATAAAATGCTAAAAAATCAGACTGCTAATATCTGACCTAAGATAAACATCCTTATTCTAAGAAGCAGTTTTCTTCATATAGACATTGCTTCTTTTAAAAGGGTAAGAGGTTAAGAGCTATCATTGGTTTAGCTCATAAGCATCACTAAGATTGAAAACAGTAATGAGGAAAAAAGAAGGTGCAGTACGTTCAACACAACACTTTTAGAGTTTTTAAGACTCCATATTTCCCTTTACCAGACCTAAGGCAAAGCTATGTTAGGCTATTCTATTTTGCCTTCATCACTGGGAAACCAGAGTGGATATTTAAAGTGCATTAAGTGATAGGACTAGGTCACATGAGGACTGATGCTAAATTGAAGAAAATTGAGAAATCTCTTCCTTAACTACAGTTTTCTGTTACATTTGAACTTATTTTCCCATGATGATTTTGAAAGCTTTGCCTCTCACTAAAAATAATTAGCCTAATACTCAGTAATGCATTTGAAATCAATGAAGTTAAACAGGTATATCACTGGTGTAACTGGTATCACTTATTAGAACAAACTCTGGAATTATTTTGGTTGCTTTTTGTCAAGGAGTAGTATCTCATTGACTTCAATGAGCTTTGAATAAAGCTCTACTGCCTCACTTGATTTTGGATTTGTATAACGAGGACAAAACAAGATGGTTCCACTGAAATAAATGGAGCTACAATTATAAAAAATCAAGGCAGAATCAGAACTGGGATTACTGAAATTACGTTTTTGGCAATGCAAATGTAAGAGAGTTGGAAATAAGATTCCTATTATGGTCATTCTGGAAAAGTGTTTTCCTTTTGTTTGTTTTAGTAAATGTTTTTAATAGAACAAAAGTGCTTCACAGGCAACATTCATATTACCAAAACCAACTGGATTTACAATCTCTTTTTATGACCACTAAAGGAACACTAATTCAAATTTTGGGTGCAATGTAATGCCATGAAACACAATAATCTTATTTTTATAGCCCTACACATGTAGAACAGCTTAAGCTTTCTTCTTTAACATAGTGCTCAAATGGCATTATACTTGGTAAATGTAGCTGACAGCCATGATTTGTCTTTCTGTTGTCTTCATGTTTCTAAACACAAGTATTTTTGTTCAATATTAGGCCAATTATTCTTCAGGTTAAGCAAAACCCCTGCATTTTCAATATATTCCAGCCAAAAAGCTGTTTTATCCAGCTTTCTCAGGTCTAATTACAGTTCTCAGAAATGTTGTAAATATAATGGATGGAGTCACCCCAACACAATACACTTCAGTAATATTTAGATGTTTGCACAGTTCACTGCTTGGCTTTGTTTACTCAATGACCATCTCTCTGTCGACTTCAGTAGCCTTTAAACCAGCCCTTTAAAGATTACGCTAATTCAATCACTGTGTAAAAAGCCAGCTAAGGCAGTTCAGCTATGACCCTTCGCTGGAATAAGCTATTAATTTAAGTTTTATGGGGAAATAATATTCTCGTTATAAATAACCTGCTGCAAAACCAATGTTATTAGAACAAAAGATAAACTAACAAATCAGTAAATGTCAAGTTGGAGGCTGGATTGCACACTGTAAAGTAGAGCCTTCTATCTTGTCCCAGAATATAAGAAATGTGTTTAGAATTGAAAGTCGTTGAAGTAGATTGCACCTTGCAAGACAGTGGATTGCAGGGCTTGTGAAAGCCTGACCGGGAAATCAACTTACACATGTGCACAGCTTCTGAACAGCCTTGACTCCCTGAATCTCCTCTGCCAGACTAATAGAAGTTTCACCTTAGTAGGAAGGTTTTGGGATCCATCTGGAGTATGTCCACTCTCTCTAATGTTTTCATCTATAAAGCACAGAATATTTTGCAGTTTTGACTGGATGATTAGAGTGAAATAGGGAAGTGGACATAAGCAAATCAGAATTGTGCTACTAAGGTCATCTGTCAGGAAGGTGTCATCAGGGAAATTGCCATACTGAAGCTGTTGGTGGGCAGTTCAGAGCTTGCTGTCCCTTTGCAAAGGATCGTTAAACTTGATTGTGTCTTTAGAGGTGATTTTACAATGGAGGAATACCACTGATGAGCAGGGAAAGGATTAAATGCGCGGCAGCTGATGAGAGTGGGACCTGATGAAGATGGTATTTCTACCAGTTCCTGTATTTGACATGTTCAAATAGTATTACAGGAGTGAATTCTACCCTTCTGTAAGCTCTGTTTGATTGGTACAATTTGTATTTAACATCTGCCTTTGATTTCCTGGCTTTATAAAATTACTCCCATGGCTCCTATTATCTAGCCCACGCATACCACTAAGTTAAAACTGGCAAGGTGGGAAGGGCATGATTGAGGCTAACAGCAGAAAGCCCTGACAAGTACAAACTACCTAATCTTTAAACAAAGAAAGCAGCTGAAAATCTTTTATACATGTTTACATGTATATTTTGCCATTAAACATGATACAAAGTTTGTCATGGAAAGCAAAAAGTGTATGAGCAATGTGCCATTGCTTTATTTTGAAGTGTGTGCTTGGGGGAAGTTGCTGGGAGACAACAGAAGAATGTCACTGTTGAGAAATGGTTGGCTTTGTTCACAGCTGTGTAATTTCCAAGCTGATAGATTGTCTACACACAGACAGAACAAATATATGTTGTCCTGAAAGCCTGAACTTTTTTCGTTTCCCTTTAGAATTATTTTTTTTTCCATTTTGAAATGAACATATTCCATCAGTGTAGAAACCCCAGAGTGCAAATGTAATTTCCCATAGCTAAAGGAGAGCCCCCATAAAGTCACTTATGTCTATCATTCTTATTCAGGAAATAGTTTCTCCAATGGTATTAATAAAATTGACAACTTGAACATTTTCTCAAGTGGCAAAGGGGGATATTTTTGAATATAACTTTTGCTTAATATATTCTTCTGTTACAGTTTATCCTTAAAAATCAAAATGAAATTAACGTACCTATCTGCTACACTGAAGAAGTTATACAAATGGGCCATGGACTCAAATAGGTTCGTGAGCATTAGTAAGCCATACATAAATGAGAAAGCATTGCTCTTTTTAAGCTGAGCACCATTATTCTTAGGGACTCATTGTAATACTCTGAATACTTCAGCTTGTACTAGTTATAGGTATGAGACGGTGACTGAAACCAGTGTCTGATGGGAAGAATGTGGAAATGTTGTAAAGTTTGGAAAATGACACAATAGCAAATTACGACAGAAACTGCAGTGAAGGCTTGGAGACAATTTTAAAGTGTTCCCCCTCCTCAACATGTTTATGTCTATAACAGCAATTCCTTGATATCAGTGAAAACACAACCATAGCCTCAGAGGTTAAACTTGTGAGACAGTGACTGGAGTGATGTATTGGCCAGATGCCACTCCCTGCTACTGCACATCTGTGCCCATCGGTGTTTTCCACTAGACTGACTAATCTACACCACCACCACCACTGGCCCTATTTCTAATTTAACTTTTATTAAGATAAGGTTAGGGATGTTATGGATATACAATGAAAGCAGGAGGTGGTCCACTGTACATCATTTTCCACACAGCTTGTTCAGACATTCTCTATCATTTTGATAATCTATAAAATGTTCTTTGTAGCTTTTGTTTTGAGCTCATTTATAATACATAAGTTATGCAATCTGAAAAGTTTATGTATTGCTATACCATAATTTTATATATCCACTAGGTTGGTGACCTAATCTTCCAGAACTCTTTAAGCAGGCACAAAAAACATAGTTAACAAAGTTTTAAACCTCGTCAGTTTAAAAGCATGTTGCATATATTTAGTGCTAATTTACATATGAATTTATGCCAGTCAGTCTAGGATTTTCTAATTAATAGCAAAATAAATATACCAAAAGATAAGATTCTAAAGATGTGATATTGTCGACTTCCCATCTCCCTTCATTGATCAGAATACTGGTGTTGAGAGAAAAAATGAATTCTAAGAAATTCTGTTTCTTGGTGCTTAGTAACATTCTCTCTTTCTTTTTAGAAACAGGCTTTTGTGAAAAAATAATTGATGTATCAGCCAATATACTTTGTTATTCCAAAGGAATTTCCAGTAAGAATTTATGCTTTGTGTTTCCTTATACAGATTTTTTTTTTCTCTAAGAAGGGCTGAGTTTCTGATGCTGTACTAATAAAGTCCATTGTTTAAATACTCTGCTAAGTGTTTCAGTGTGCCTTTTGATCAAGGAAAGAATTTGGCCAGCCATCAGTAGGTTAAGCAATTAATATGCACAAAGCAACAAATGTGACAGCAGGTACTTACACTCAGCTGTAATTATACCTATTGTGATATAATATTGTTGGAATTCTGTGCCCTAACTGAAAACACTGGGGATATGGCAGGTCAGATTCTCAGTGGAGGAAAAATTAGTGTCATGGAATACGGGGAATACTCTTAAGGCAGCTTGTTATTTTAGTTCTGTATGCAGTAATCTGGAAAACTGTTGTTCCAAATGACAGTGGTTGCTCACGTCATTCAGCAACCTTGCCCTGTATGCCTATGACTGTACCTAGGGCTTGGCTTTGTCCCAAGTTCTGGTTCTACTTTTAGAGATGAAGACAACAAATTCCTGGGCTGCTGACTGTACTCCAGCCGTAAAACCCCTTCAAGCAAAAGCCATGACATATTTCTTCACAAACTACACATCATTTTTATACTATCAAAGTAAGCTGTAGAGACCTGCTTCTTTTTCCTGTCTTGTGCGACTTCTGCTAAAAATAATGTAAATTTCCTTTCTTAGTCAGAAAGGATGGCCAGGTCAAAGGACTGAATAATACTTACTCAGACAGAAGAACCACCTTTCTTACAATAAACTCTGGTATAAATTCTCTCTGCGAAGCCATATATTTCCATCTTGTTCCTACTATGTAAAGGATAAAGATGTACAATCTGTTTCTCACTACTACTCCCTTAGGCTAATTCAGGTGAAGGCAGAGCTTTGAGTGGTTTGTGAAATGGAGGATGATGTAAGATTGAAAGAGGTAGGTCAGATGGGACAAAAAGAATGCGTAAAAGAAACAAAGGATGACAGGTGATGTACATGAGGGTAATGTTTATACGATATTCCTCTTAAAAGGACTTCATAATGCTCTGTGCCTCCTAAAAAATCTCAACGTGATTTTGGTGTCAGCCAATTGTGCCATAGTTTGGGAACTAACGAGAAAAAATGCCACTTTGTTTGCAGCCTTTCAAAGAGAGTTAACACTCATATTGGCAATGTAACTAATGAAACAAGAAATGAGAGACAGCATTGGCACTAGCACAATTCTAATTCTTAATTGATTGTTCATTCTTCAGAAGAGATTGATTCATTTTATCCCACCATGATGCTCACCACCATTTTACTTCTCTGAAAATGGAGGTGTGAAGTTCTAAATATCACCTACCAGAAATAAAGCAATTAGCATCTCCTACACAGAACTCTATTAATCTCATGGCTACAATATTCAAGCCCAAAGCAATTTACTAAGATGATGTATCTCTATTTAAATCTGAAAAAATAAATCATAATTCTATATCAATCAAGCGACTTGTAGGGGTGTGGTTATTATGAAATACACATCTTTATGGGGAGTACTCAGCTTTTATATAGCAAAATGCCAGAGGATATTATTGTCTCATGATAATCACATCCCATGCTGGGTTTTATTGCTTATAATTCTCACTTTCTTATTAGAAAGACTATCTTTCATTAAGTTTTTTATATTATCAACTAGCATAGACAGTAACTGAACCTTATCCTTGTATTCAAAGTAATTATTAGGAGAGTTCAATTGTTGGTTTAGAAATCAATTATTTAGAAAAATATCTCATTTTAGTGCTTCTCTGAAAGGTCTGTTTTTTTATGATGTGAATGTTTTTTGTTTGCACAGCAAAGTGAAGTGCCCAAATTCGTCTGTCAAATTTGTTTGCTATGCAAATACATTTAAAGAAGTAAACAGGAATGTGTCTGAAAATTATTATTATTATAATTAAAACCTAACAGTTACAAGTATACAAAAGGGTTTAAAAAAATGTTTTCTTGATGTGGCATGTGTTGGGGAACAAGTTTTGTTAGGTACTTGTCCAATTTTAAGTTTAAGTCATGAGGGAAAAGAATCCCGACCTTTAACATCATTCATGCTGAAGAAATGCAGACGAGCTGTCACCGGGACATCCTGGGATCTGAAAATGGCAGGCTAGATCCCGAACCTGGCTTTGGATATGTGATGCAATGGTACTATTTTCCAGACAAGTAGTATTACAATTCAGAATCCTATAGGTGGTAGCAGGGAAGACTCTTTGATCCTTTGTTACTCTTTTGTGTTTTAGGGCATTCATCGCTTATTAATATTGGTCTGGAAATACTTTTCCTGAACATGAGATAGCTGACATGTTCATAAATAGTTCTGAACAGATGTATGAAAAGAAGAAATCATAACAGGGATAATTAAGCACTGCAACAGGAGTCAAATAGAGCTGTGGGAGTCTCCAAAGTTGGAAGTTCTCAAGACAGCCCTGGTCTGAATTCAGAGGTTGGAGCAGGAGCCCTCCTGCGACCCCTTCCAACCAGACACTTTCTGTGATTCTCTGAGAAGTGGATTAGACACCACAAAGAGACACTCTATCGACCATGTGACTTAGGCTGTTAACTCTGTTATGTTTTTCAGAAAGAGAGGATACAAACCAAATACATAGTAACTTATCCACCCATAAATCAGAAAAAAACTGACAAAGAATAAATAAATGAACAGTAAAAGCTCTAGGGTTACAATCCTGAGAGATGTCCTGTTTGAACTACGCTCAGTTATCTGGGAGCTGAAAGAATAAGAGAGAGCAATAGAACTGTAGATTTTTAGTATGTTTATAGTTCTTTTGTATGTAAAAGAACCAGCAAAATGCCTTGGGCAAATTCCAACTGGTGTTTTGCACAACTCCTCCAGAAAATAGGTTTCATTGCATAGGCTTGCTGGTACAATCTGTCCTTGAGAAGTAATTTTTGAGGCATACGAGTGAACAGTGCAGTTCAAACACTATATTCCAGTTGCAGTAATACCATCCTGTATTAGACAGATAGGAGTAACACACAGACTAGGTATTTGTTTCGGGAACTTGCTGTGAGAGGCGACAGAACAGAAAACAGAAACTCTAGACCAAGATCATTTTGCAGGCTGAAAACCCCAAATCTTGAATCTAAATCCAAATATAAGATTTCTTTTTCACTCATCACTTGGTTGCACTGCATCATTCATTGTTTAGACCACAAGTATAATATGAAGAATTCATATATAATAGTTAAAATGAGACTGAAAACAAGATTTTTTGCTGGTGACCTGTATTTCACTGAGGAACTGAGTTAAGAACCTGTATCCAAATGCCTGAAACAAAACAAAAACCTAGACAGAGCCTTTGTTTTTAGATTAGAGTTGTTCAGAAGACAAACATAACCAAGGTAGAGTATTTATTTTTTTTAAAGTTTGCTGCTTTGTCAGGCTTTTAGTTACTCTAAACCAATTATGACAATTCTGATTGATGATGGTGATGTGATGCCTAAATTTACATGATGCAGATTAACTCAGCCAGTCCATATCAGGGTACAATATTAATTGAAGCAGAAATGCATGAAGGAAATCTGCTCTGCTTACATTTAGCATTTACTTCTGGCAAATGCTCTCAACATCCTATTTTTATCATGTGGCAAGTTGAACAGGGAACAACTCAGAAAGTACCAGAGCTGTGACAAGAATGGCACTTTCGTTTTTCTAAAGAATTTGTAATTTCAAAACAGTTTTCATGCCCATCAGGAAGTAAATCCTATCACTTCAAAATTCTCCATGAAAGAAGATTCCAACCGTAACAAACCAAAACACTGTCTCAGGCCAGCTACTGACAGGTTTTGTTTGACAAATATCAAAATGTTTTATTTGGTTGAAACTGCACTTTAGTGTAGAAACGCAAACTTCATTTGAAAGGAAAAAATTTTGTTAGAAAATATAAATGCTGGGCAAGGCAAAAAGTGCTTTACCAGCACATGCCTCTATTATTCCCAAAATAAAAATTCAACAAAATTAACAATCTTTCAAAGCGTTCAGGTAAGATGAAAATCTACTTTCCAATAAAATTTCAAAAATATTTTCAATAAACACTTAAAAAATACCTCAGGGGAGATTTTCTGATCCATCAGTTCCTGATATACTAACTTGTAGAAAACAGAGACAAAAGTCCCTTTTTAGATACAGCTTTCAGCTGAGGGTACTGTTCTGTAGGTTGCATCCTAAATGTCTTCCAACACAACCATGGATAAGACTACATGAGACAGGAGAGCTGATTAGAGCCAGGCCTGGCTAAAGATAACAGACTAAAAGTCTTCCAACCCCTTCCTGTTGCTAAGGCTTACTCCTGCTGATGCCCCAGCTCTCTGCAGAATACTGCATTTCCCTGCTCAGGAACACATCCAAAGCAACCACCTTCTGTGTGGTAGTGCAGAAAGTTTCCTTTCACTTAACTTTATTTGTCCTATCACGAAAAAAAGTGTATTGAATAACATCCTGACATGAATATTCTTTGGAAAATAAGTGATTTCACTATTACATATGTAACTACCTGAGTTCAGGTACCGCTTGAGTAATTACGTGAGTCCAGTATTACTTCTTCAAACTGTTGTGCCATAACACAAAAAGATGCTAGCAGCCTTTTATTTTGTCCTTCTGTCCCTTGAAATATGATCCCTTTGTTCTTAACGCAAGAAAATATATTTGAAAAGGAATATATTACCATTTAGCAGATCAGATTTTAATACAGTCTCCAATGTAAATTCAGAAATGCTCCAATGAGCTCCATGAGTTTACACAAGTAATCTGCTCATACCTCTGCATTCCTAATTAGTGCAGAGGACCAAAATGTTGAGACTCTTAAAAGTTAATAACAGTCATTTATTTGTACAAGGATACAGTACTACTAGATCCATATTTGACAGACTTCTGCAGTCAGATGTAAGTCAAGAAACATACTACAGGCAATAAAAGTATACTCCAGCAAAAAATGGTTGAATATTGGAGCTATTTCTAAAGTGTACGCTCAAGGAACATAGCAAAATAAACAGGGTATTCATGAAGCTACTTATTATTCTTTACATTTAACAGCCACACTGGAAATGTATTTGTCTTATTTTAAGAAGAGTAATTTCTCATTGACCTTAGATTTGTGAAAATTAGGTAGAATTAGATATAGTATGTCAAACAGGAACACCTGTGTAGTAATATAAACATATTTAAATATCAACCTTTGCCTCTGATTGTTTTTTGTAGAAGCAGCCACTGATTAGAAACAGAAATTGCAAGCCATGACCTTCCATGACAGGAGCTAACATGTAGTGCCATTAAATTCTGTTATTGAATCATCTTATTAAGTAAAAAGGGCATTCTTCAAAAACTATATTTTTTTTAGTTTTGCAAATCAATATGACTTGCACTGTTGTAAAGAAACCTTGAAAGCAAAATTTCTGGTCTTTATCCATGCTTGCACAAAGCATTATAGTCAACACATATATTATGAATAGAAATAAAATATACCAAAGGCATCTGTCATAATGAAAATCTTTTTTCTTTTAGAGATGTTTTGAATAAGCAGTGGGTTTTTTTGTGCCACGGCTCTCTCCACTGAGTTGGAAAAGATATTGTTCAGTATATAGGTAAGATTGTTAGTCTAAATAGCATCTGATAAAAGAAAATTTATTTTATTGTTGATCATTTATTACAGCAAACATATGTGCCAGTATCACAGCTGTTCAAATCCTTAGATTTTCTAATAAATCCTTTGTTGGTGTTAAAGTTCAAATTTGGAGCAAGTGCAGATGCAAAGAAATTATGTATTTGGGAATTTTTCTGAAACCATAATCTTGTCACAACAGATTATCAAATGAACAAAGCAATAAAAGAATGAATTGGGGTTTAAACTTTTATGAAAAAGCAGTTATATTGTAGGATCAGACTTTTTAATAGACTGCAGGCATTAAACAGACCTTGTATTAGGCTTTGAAATTAATAGGTCACTGTATAACATTCCAGTCTTCATAGATTGATAAGATTAATGCTTGCTTATATAGCAAATTCAATGGCTCATTTAATTTCATATGAATGTTTAAAGTTAAATTGCTTTTGGATTAAGTCTAAACTCATTATTCATTTTAATGTCTGAAAGAACTTTCATTTTTCTTTCACTTTATTTAATCAAGTGCATCATCATTAAGTAAAGGCTATGAACTTAGATAGCTGAGAAATAAGGAAGTTTATTAATTTAGTTTTAAAAAGATCTATTTGTTAAACTTTAATTCAATGACCATTTTAGGTTCGATAAGAAGTTAGGAAAAGTAGTGACTGCAACTTCTTCAGCTTTCCTGTAATAATAAGAGACAGAGAGGGTGCTTTTGGGCAATATGTTTGCAGCATATTAATCCCTCACAGAATTTGGAAGGAAAAAATTGTTGCTAAACACACTCTTGTATACACATCTCTTTGGCATTCTGAAAGACTGATCCTCCCTCGCTGTAACTCAGCAAGACTTTTGCGAACGCTTGGCTCACAATGCATATGAATCAATTTACTTCAGTGAATATACATCGGTTTACATCAGGTAAGACTTTGACTCTGCATAGCCTACTGATGTACTGCAGTACACTGGGCTGATAAAGGATTTTCCGTAATACTGTATTAAACTTCAGAAATCTGAGTGCCAAGAAAAAACTCTAGTACACTTTCAAATGGAAGAAGATGCATTAACTTACTTATCACCAGAAGCCATGCATCAGTTTCTGCTGCCATTCCATGCAGAGTGCACTCTAATACCATATGCATTCACTTTCATCACAGAATTAGACACTATGCACTAATTACATGTTCCAGAATAAATATATCTTTAAAAACACTGACACATCCTCTTATTATGTAAACCTTAATACATTTGATGAGGAGCATGGCTGAGGGACCACAAAAGCCCTCTCCGGGATTTACCTGGGACTATCAGAGTTTAAAAGTGTTAGCTAATGAATTATTCAAAATGAATTAATAGCTTGGGAGAGTCCTTCACCTGTCTGACACAACTTCATTTTCCTTAGATAAGGTTTCTCAGCAGAGTCAGACACTGGCAAGCAACTTTGTTTTCCCTTTACACTGTGTGTGCAATGGTTTGCACTACAGACAATGAAAAATATATTTCACTGCATAATCATAATCATCAATAATAATAACAGCAATAATAATAATAAATTTCACCTAGCTGCAATGTAATTTGTAGATGGACCTCTGAATGTTTTGCAGTGGAGGCACAATTACCACCATCACAGATGATAACCCAAAACCCAGGACAGAAACAAAACCCAGGACAGAAACAAAACCCAGAACAAAACTCAAGCTGCTGTGCCCAACTGAGTGCTCTGTTCTTTAGGCTCATTTTCTCAGAATGGAAGGACAGCTTTCCAATAAAGAGATAACTTTTAAAGTTACTTCTTCCAGTTCATTGTATATAAAAAGTATTTTCTAATGAGACATGTTATACTTGTATCATATTTGTCGGTTCTTTTCCCTGAATAATGTCTTACTCAGGGCTAAAGAACAATTTGCCTGTAGTAGTACTGCTGTCTTTTATTTATTGATTGATTTATTTAATTAGCAAGTGGAACCTATTTTTCCTTATAATTGAGTTTGCATGGTGTGTGTAATGCCAAGATCTCATAGTTTGTAAATGGTGTGCATCTGTGTGCAAAGACACACACACACACCCCTACGATGAATTGCAGCATTGCGTCTTACTTTGTGATGCACTGTAAATTGTTAAGCACTTCTAAATAAAAACACTTTATTATAATGTTTTTTACAATGTTTGAATTAGTGTTAATCATGCAGTAACAGAATAAATTCAAATCAGGTCTATGCCCTCTTGCTTGATGTTCCTTTATATAAGAAAGCAGAAAACAATTCCCAGAGCTTCTAGTAACCTGTCACTAAAACTGGACATTTCAAACTAGATAATGACTTTGACTCCATGCTGAGTCAGGGACAAATAAAATTAAGATTCCTCCCCCCTTCACCTCAAATGTCAACCATGTGGAACATAGGTATGCAAGATTAGTGAGTTTTATAGTGTGATACTCCTGCATACCCTGAGAAGCCACAGGAGTTATTGCTGTGCTTTCTCTTCCATCTTTCATGATGGGCAGGCAAACTGACCTGCCATCACTATAGTGTAATTTGTTGCTGCCTTTGGTTTACAGCAAATTACTACTGCCCTGAAGCAAAGGAGAAGCAAGGAGGGAATATGTCTCTGAGGCACATTTCCTTTGAGGCTATTCCAGGGGGGATAGCATTTTATGTACTATCTTTTTGTGATCAACAACTATATTCGAAAATAAATCTGCTCAAGAGTCCCAGGAGGTTTGATAGAGCCCCTCAATCACTCACAACTCTCGGGGGATCCTGCTGCAGCCCATCCAATCCTCTTGCTCCCCTTTCTCCTCCAGGGAAGACCAGCTACAGCTGGGGTCAAAGCAGACAATAAGATGGGAAATGAATATGGACTATGGGCTGGAAGTCACAATAATGAAAATAGTAATGTAACATGGCATCAGTAGTGACATGGAGGCTGAAAGAGCAGCAGTGTTGTAGAGATCAAAGCAGTGGGGAACTGTTCTTTGTACTATTAATATCTCCCATATTTTTAAAGTGGAGAAGAAACGTAAAGGCAAACTGTATACTGTTTTCCCTCAGGCCACCACCATTAGAGGCACTTGATAAGCCTGGCAAACTCCTACGGAAGGACAGCAGATCACTGGAGTACAGAATATAACATGTACTATCTAAAAAGCTAACATGACAGATACAAGGCAAGGCAAGTATTCAATTTGGGCTATCATGAAAAGAAAGAAAAACAAGAAAAGAATCTTTTGTGACAGTTCACCAAGGAAATGGCTCTGCTGTATCTGGAAGCGTAGCCCGGAGCCAAGAGAGTGTGTTTTGTGCCTGTGCGGAGGTATGTGAGACAGTCCTTAACAGGAGCAGGCTTGGGAAACAGAGATGTTCCTATGATTTTTGTCATGTTTTTACTTTCTTTCCTCCTTACTCTTGATTAATAACTCTCAAGGCAGTTGTCTTTTCTTTCTAGCCAGACTAAAAAGAAACTGCATCATTCCTCCTACTTTACTGCCCTCCACTCTTAGATCAGAGACCCTGAAGGGCAACCTGAGGTATGTACACAAAACAAAGCTTCGCCTATTCCCTGCTTGTAATTAAAGCAAGGAGCATGTTTACTCTTGGAGGGTTGGACCGTAGATCTTGCTAACCCATGCAGAAAAGAGACCTTTCTTTCCTGTATAAGGAATCAACTGAATTTTTAAAAAGTAAGTAATTTGAAAAATTGGAGTAAGAGGGAACATAGATGTCTAGAAATGGCATAGGGCAAAGAGGCATGTCACTTGGTTTGTTTTACTCGTGCAATCCTTATTTCCCTTACTGTCTTTCCATACTTTCTGTATTTCCCTCTGTCTCATCTAGCTACACTGCAAGCTCTTTGGAGCTGGAACTGTCTCTTCTATAACTCAGCAGGGGCCCTAGGAGAAGGAAAGTTTGATCTTGGCTGTATCCCTGGGTAACATCATAGCACAGATAATAATTTTAGAAGTAGGATTACTGAGCAAAATATTTGCCACAGAAGACAGTGAATATTGTAACAGCAATGCACTGCCTGCTTGACAGAGATTGAATATATATGTATCCTTAGATTATAAGCAAAGGAATGGGTTTAATATATTTCCAACAAAATAATCTTGTGTTGGAAAGTATCAGTGAAATGGAGCTTTACTTATTTTTATTTCTTATTAAACATTGTTCATTAAAATTTCTTATAAAAAACTTCAACTGATTTATCAAAATTGAGTATTTATTTTGACATTAAAGTTTAAATATTCTGTATTTTTATTCACATCATTTCATGATCTGTTAGTAGTAGAAAATGTAACACTATATCCTATATAAAGATATCAAAACCAGCTCCTTCTCTATTATACTGAAAGAAATCAGCAAAGTCCCTGATGATGTTTTTGTTCCTAGCAAATTCTCCCATACACTGTCATTTCTTTAACCAGACTATGACATCAAAATAATAAAAAAATAAAAAGACAATTTTAAACCTAAACTTTTGAGTTTGAAATGAACATTACTTTTTGAAGGTGCTATTTAGAATTTTCCTTTTGTAGGAAAGTTATTTGTTCCATTTCTGAACAAAATTGAACTTCAAGATGTCCACATTTCCGAAATAGAAATTCTATATTCTCTTCAGCTCTGTTTAAAAATTCAGCATGTTATGCAGTGCTCTCATTGCTCAGAATAGTGCTATTTAGAATTGTGCTATTTGTGGAATATTTGACAATTATTAACAAAATATCATTTCAGCCTAGCTTATAACTTCAGTTCAAATTCTACTTGATAGTGTTTATGTGCTAGCTGAAGTGTTTTTCATGTGTTACAATGACATCTTCAGATGTCTTGCACTATCTTACAGTTTTCAAATGAGGCAGCTCAAACAGGACTCTTTTTAGTGGCAATTTCATGAAAATCATCTAAAGAAAAAGGTTATTTAGAAGTAAATGGAAGGGGGGAGAGCAAGAAAAGTAAATGAGACAATACATTTCCAGCTAGGTGAAATGTCAGATTAGAATTCGAAGAAGCAATAATGGTAGGCAACTGTTGTCAGGTTCAAATGACTGAGAAATGATCGGTCTGATTTTATAGATACTACAGAAGCTGCCATATTTGGTCATTGCAAAAGCTGAATGGGGCAGATTCTCAGTAGATGTAAAACTTTAAAAGCCCTACAAGATGGCAAAGGGAAGGTGACAATTCATTTTGGATGAAGATCTGACTCATATTACTCATATTATTTGATATGTATGCAATATATAACATATATATACAAACATATATTATTTATACGACCTTCCCTTAATTTTAAAAGACCGTTCCATTGTTACACTATCAAAAAATCCTTATATTATTTTTCTCAACTAAGTGGTATAGTTTTGAAATATCATCTGTGCAAATAAAAACCAGACTGTACATTTGTCTCCAACTATGCATGTTATCTGTGCTTGTCTTAAGCATGCAAAGAGACACACCCTGCTGTACAAAATACCTGCTCTAGCTATTAAATGTTCTCTACTTGTCTTTTTCTTCTGGCAGGCAGAGAGATTCTGGTATTGCAGGATCATCCCCTGAGTACTGGCATGTAAAAACATCATATAACAAATTGCCAGATTGGTGGTGGAACGGCACAGCCTTCACGTTTGCCTTCCTCCCTGTAGTGCTTTGACTTTTAGGAACAAATATGCACATTTCCCTGTCGGTCTCCAGCAAAATACATGAAGAATTTTATTTTTTTTTACCTTCCCCACTCCTTTGTGAATTATGGAGTAGTAAGCACATTCTTAAACACAGCTTTGTAGACAGTGAGATACAGCTCCACGCCATGCAAGACAAATTGAAGCTCATTTATGAAAGTACATCTAAAAATGCCAAGGGAGTAGACTTATCAAAGAGATGACATCAAGTTGTCATTCATTCTTCGTACATGCACCTGTGATTGAGAAAAGTGTTTTCTTTAATATAACTTGATATTTGAAGAGAGTATGACAGAATGAAGTCCCATCCTTTCATCTTTTACATTATGCCTTAGGGGTACAAAGTTGATCTAAGACATTTTGATTTATGCCTATTAGTGAAGCTGTACCCACAGATGATCAAAAGGCTCATTCTGATTCCTATAAAATAGTCAATATCATAGTTAGGGAAACCTATTAGGTATAATTAAATTACAGCTATAAATGACATAAACCTGAGATATTTTATGATAAATATCATTTGATATACCAGCCTTTTTGAAGAGTTCATCCCATCTACCCTCCTTCTAAAGACAGGTCCTAAACTACAGGGCATGAAAAATGATGAACATAAAAAAAGGAAGCTACTGTGCTTAGACTTACAGCTAACCTATCAACCTCTTGTGCTTTCCCATTTAACACTGCACAAGCTATATCATGAAAGAACAAGCACAATGAAAGTATCTTTTGTCTTTATTTCCCTCATATGTATCATTTGCAAATCAAGATGTAATAGAGATGTGCAGAAAGGAAAGAAAAAAAAAAAAAGAGTGATACACTGCCACTGGGATCTAGTAGAGCTTGATGTACAATTTACGAAAGTCAGTGGGCTTTTGTATGCAAGCAAAAAGCTCTGGATGGGACTAAGGCAAGAAAAGAAAGACAGCATGTTGCAAGAAATTTATTTCTCATATTGGACATGCAGAAGACGTACGCAGCAGAACATATATCTAAGTATACACAACGAACTCAGTGGCAAACATTACGGGTCAAGAGTCAGAAGTATGCCCAAATGTGCACATTAACCAGGAGCAGAGCAAAACTGGTTATAATATCCTGAGTGTGTCTGTTTCAGTTATTAGGTTACCTTTACAATTGTAATAAAAGGTAAATGGGCTGCAGATACTCTAAGTAAAAAAAGATGAGGTTAATACATTGTTTCAATTTGTTTCAGAAGCAAAGATGTGGAAATTATTTTCACGTGGAGAAAATCCTAGTTAACTAGTGACACGAGGGCAGGGAGCAAACATGGGAACTGCAATTATGTTTGACCTATGCTCAGACTAGTCTGTTGTACTCTCTGGACTACGCAAGCACCACATCCTTCGTCTAGGTGTAAGAAGATTCCAGAAAAATAAAAAACTAAAATTGTGCTAAATCCTATTACTGAAGGAGTGCATGTTACCATCACACTTGGTAGGTAGTTCACTGTAGATACACATAAAACTACCGCATAATCCTTCCTCCTCAGGAACTTAACACTTCTCAAAGCCTATGATGAGCTTATTGAAGGACAGGCTGTAGTGCATTGAGCCAGCTGCCTGTCATGCTGGCATTATTTCCCATACCATTTTCTTCCAGCAGTTGGTATGCTTCCGTTAGCTCTCATTTCATTCTTTAGGCTGCAGCTTTCCTGCGCATAAAATCACCTTTTTGTTCTTGCATGAGTAGTAGAAGACAAGTGATGGAAAGCAACTGGGCATATGACCTCTTAAGGGATGCCCATGCATAGTACCTAGACTTGCCAGATCAGTGACAGAAGTATATCTAAGTGAAAGGGGGAAAAACTAGAAGTCATACACAGGTATGGAGTGTGAAAAAGTGACCCAAGAGATGCACAGCCAGCTTGGAGTGTCTTAGTAAAAAGAATATTTTGCAATGTGGCCAAGCATCTGGTAACCATCTGAAACAAGCTACTGCACTTGGGTGCCGATACAGTAAGGGGTTTTGGTGAACAGCTAATCGTAATTGTTTTGACTTCAGTGAAAGTGCTCATCTGTTCAACATCAGACAGCTGCTTAATTTCCTGAATGGATTGAGTCCTACAGAGCTAAACATAGAGGTATGACAAATGTTAGTTCAGGTGGGGGAATTATGCCGTTTTGAAACAGATGTTCATAAGCCACTGAATGCATTGAAGTCAATGCACTAAAAGAGGACTGAATTTGGCTCTGTTTCTACGTTTCTATATCCTGCTGCATTATGACTTTTCCTTTCCTTCATTTTTGCATTCCACTGTCTCACTCCACTACAAACTGCATGAGACAGGGCCTCCTCAGGGAGCAGCTAGAGATTTGAAATTCACATCACTTTTACCCTTAAGCCTGTCAGATGATCAGATAGCCGAGAAAGTGCTAATAGCTTATGCTCTGGTGAAATATGTTTTTCTGTACATGATTACCTTTGTATTTTGTTCCCCTTATCCCTGATTGTCAGTATTTTAATTAAAAGTAGAGGTGTGAGAACATGGGAAAACCTGTCTGCAGAACAAGGTTGACTTTGATTTAAGTTGGTGTACTAAGTTTGTAAATTTGGAACCCAATTTTCTGCTGCTATCATCTGTTTGGAGTGGTAGCATGGAGCTTGATGCTGAGCAATTCAGTTTGCTTTCTGAGGCACCTGTATCTCCCCAGATAGGGTAGAGGGAGTGTAGATAGCAAGTAACACTTGATAAAACTTTCCAAAGGTGCTTTAAGCGGCTATTGCTTCTCTGACTAAAAGTTTATGCCCCTGCTACAACACTGGGAGACCATAGGATGTCCACTCAGCTATGCCCGCTACTCGGCTCCTCCAGGGCCAGTTTACTGGTGTTTAAAAGGCTCTGTCTCATTCAGCTTAAAGCCTGGATTTAAAGTTGTGGATTTAAGAGATTAATATCCACAACTTTTGTCTTCCAGGACCTTGTAGACAACGCAATAGGTAATTTGCCTAATTTCTCAGCTGCTGTAGTTCACAGACTTCTGTTCTTTAGTGCATATTAATCCAGTGGTTGGTAAGGAGCACATTTATGTTAATTCAGCCACATCTATCATGGGGCTGCAACTTTCATAGGAAAATCAAGGACAGGTGCAGACAGTAAGCTCTCTGGTGAGCACAACTTGAATCTCTGCAGCTTGTAAGAGCCCTCACCAAAGAAAACGGCACACTAACATGGGGATATACACTCTCCTCTATCGCAGAGAAAAAAACTGCTGCAGAAGGACAGGAAAGACAATAAAGGGCAGTAACTTTTTAATCTGCCACCACAATACTTGCTAGTTTATTTGCCAACTTCTCTGGTACCTTACTTCACTACATAAATGTAACCTAATTTATTGACAACAGCCCTGGCTTTGACAGGGTTGGCCTGTTCAAAGCAACAGTTACGTACAGTCATGATCCAGAGTTAGATCTCCTCCATATTCCCTGGGAGACCCAACTAGAAGGAGCCACAGCTTTTGCCGGATTCAGCTTTTTGTAACTCAGTCACTTCTGAAGATGAAAATTTTGCTCCTGCATTACATAAAGGCTTTTTAAAAGTAGCCAATCTCTAGTGAATTCTGTAAAATAGAAATTGTGAAAGAAAGAGAAATATTTATGTTTCTCCCGTTATACAGTACTTGGGATCATGATTTTATTTTTATCATGGCTTTTATGATCAAAAATATCTTTTTGATGCCAAAACAAAAAATTAGCACTCCATCACAAGAAGAAAACATACTATCTTATCATAAATCAGTGAGAAGATCAGATTATTTGCAACCATGACAGACCAGTATCTTATTGCTGAGGTGACACAACGATTTGACAGAAAAACCTACAAGATGAAAGGAAGTAAAACAATATGATAAAGATGAAAGATGATACAGCAAAAATACCATGAGGAAAGAACTGAGTATGAAGTAATAGCATTAGGACAGAACAAAATATGATGTGATGGAAAAGAATTAGCCTGATATGGTTCATGATGCTGCTGCATAGGAAGAAGCATTATGATGATATATTGCAGTGACAAAAGACAATGTTGGATTACACAGAATATAACATAAATGGACAGAGCAGAAAAATGCTGCCAGACACTGGAAAGAAGACAAAGCATTCTGATATTTATATTTTAATGATCTCATTCTAATTCTATGGAGCTGAAGTCAATAGCTGTGTTCATATGGACACTTGTTAACTTAATTGAAGACATTAATTTGATGTAAATAACCTAAAGGTCTCATCAGAGACAGCGATAGCCAGCAGATATTCTCTACAAGCACTAAAGCCCTGCTGCCCGTGCTGTATGGTAGCACTCTCGGTGGTGGTAAGATTGATGCATGACTGGGATTTGAGATCATGAGGGAGAGCAACACTTGGCCCCCACCTGTGTGAGCAAATACAAGATGTGCTTTATCTCACTGTAATGTACCACACTGTTGGGTCCCTAATAATAAAGTCCAGTATCTCTACTGTGTTTATATATTGCCATATTTAAACCAAGGTAAAATCACTGAAGTTTAGACAAATCTCGGTTTCAGATTGTCTGTGTGACTTTTAGGATGCTGTGCATCTGGATTTCTCTGGCAGGAAAGTAGGTTGCTGATATTCTTGGTTCATCTTTGCTCACAGAGGTAAAATTAGAGGCCTTGAGACTCCTGCTGGTAGAACAAGCTCTCAATTTCTCACTGTCGAAATTCAATCTGATTTCTATCTTTTTCACTAAAAAGCTGTCAACAGAAAATAAGCAATTCCCATCAAAGAGTTATATTAGTTTCTGAGGTATATATATTTGTTTGGTAGATGAAGAAAACCTCAAAGTAATTTAATTTTATTTTTTTAATTTTAATTTCTATTTTCTAGGAAACTAAGCAAAAATATTAATGCAGGGCATAACTATAACCCACCCAAAAGAAAATAATCAAAAAGAGAGATGCTGATTCACTGTTAGATCACTAATAACTTCTTTTCTTACTATGGCCCTGGGTCTGATTTTCTCCTCCTTATCCTGGTGTAGCTTTGTCGACCTGATTTTCCCTCATCTACTGTGGTGAAACAGGAAGACAGCACTTATTATCAAGGAATAACATATAACTGAAATCAGAAGCTCTCTTTGCAGTATAGGATAATAGAAGATCTATCAGTAGCCAATGGGACTATCTTGATATACCAACAATACAACTCAATTTTTCGTACGTGGAATAGCAGATTTCAAATACAGAGACTGTATAAAGCAGATTTCAGGTATGTTTTAGCATCTGCAAGTCACACTTCAAAAACTGATTTATGTTTTCTTCATAAAGAAGTATAAAAAAGTAGATTATTATTTATTTTTTCCAACTATTTAAAATCTGAAAAGAATGGTAGGGGTTTTTTCACTGCAGCCTTTACATTACACAGATTCTCAAGGGAATTTTAAAAGTGGACAATTTGTAGTTTGAAGTTAAATTCACACTTTCTGTGAAATCTCCTTCATCTTTCTCAGACCTTGGAGAATTACATCTGAACTGTCTACTTTTCCCTCTTCTCTGTCAGATATTTAAGCAATAAGGTTCGGTTTAGGTTCTATGAGCATTTAAGATTTTCTCCTTCTATTTGCTATTAGCTATTTGTTTATAGCTATTTCTTCCTCTAGAACAGTACTACTGGAGCTGAACAAACAAGTAGTTTAGAGATTTCTTTTCTTCCCCTCTAAGGCAGCTGTGTAAGCAGGCTGGTCTCCGAATTATGATTCTGTTTAGCTTTACTTCTCTTGTCCAAAGAAGTTACTAACCCTCTTCCCACCCTGTCCTGCTTCTGCAGATTACTTCCCCCAGAGCAACAATGAGAAAGCAGGTGGTGTGTCTGCTCTTTTGACATGCAGTTCACAACCTGGCATATTAACATAAACTGAAACTGATGGTGGGTTCCGTTAATATGCCAGGCTGCAGACTGTGGCAGCTGAACCTTTCCTACACCTCCAAATCTGCTGGCTTTGCCATGGGGTTGATAACCTCCTTAACAGGGTCAGAGAGCCCAGTGACAAGCTTAGCCACTGCTCCTAAAGCTAAAAGGAACTATGAAACTGAGCCCTGATCTTTAAGAGTTGCCTATTTATTGTTTTCTCACAGATCTTTGTTCTTGCTCACTTTTTGTTCATTTAGGAATCTTGATAAGAACTTTAATCATAGTTCTTCTTTCCATAGCTTTCACTGCTCAGAATTATCTAGATAGCCTAATTAACTTCAATTTCACCATTTCTGTTTGCAATATAAAAGATGAATAAATGAGAATGGTAGTGTTCCAGCCAAATATAAAAGTACAGCTGCAGCAGAGAGCATGAAATCCTTAAGAAAACCTGCAGCCAGAATCCCAATGTGCTACAGAATATTTCTCTGGACAGGCACTGGATCACATTACCTACAAGTAGAGCAGCCTATACATACTAAAAACCCCCCAAACTGGCCAGAAAACAATTAAGTAAAACAAATGAAAAATATAGAGGAAATTATCAAAACAGGACACTTGATGAACAGATGAGAAAAGGTAAGCACATGACAAACTTGTAGCTCCTTCACAACAGCTTTCTTAATGGGAACTGCTTAGATGCTTTAGTGCTGAACATTGTCTAAGGGAAGAGAATACAGAGCAAGTAAAGATCTGAGTATTACACTCAGTGCTTTCTCCCATGGGCTACATTTGATGCTTGTAATGCACTGGGGATATTTACTGTGCAGCATTTAATGGCACTTAAAATCATGCTTTCTCCCCATGGTGAGTTGAGGAAGTGCCTACTGTATAATCGAAAACCTGTAGGAGAAGTAGATTTATCCACAGCTGCTAATGGCTTTCCTTTGCTTTCCCTGAGATTCTTTATTCATCCAAATATATTGCTTTCTACCTGAAAAATATTTATCAGAGTGGAAATACACACTAGGAAGCTTCTTCCCAGGAGGGATTAAATGACCACAAATCTAATAACTTTCAGGAAAAAATGTAAATCTCGGTATTTTATCCTTGCTTTTTATAAGTAAATCATCGAGAGAAGAGCTGAGGAAGGAAACAGAAATCCTTGACATTTATCTCACAAATGTTTAAGGCATTTCCTGATGAACAGGTTATAACTACAAAGACAAATAAACTGAAATATTACATACAGAAAAGTTTAAATAAATTCAGATATTTCAGTGAATTCCAATATTTTTCGAGAAAATAGGTCCTGTGTTAAGTTTCAGGACAAGAATATATCAGATCTGAATTTAGGTCTACGTTCTGTCCCAGAATGTGTGTGTGGCTTCAAGCAAGTCCCTTTGAACCAGATTTCAAAGACGTTTATATACCTAAGGAAATAAATAGACATGTGAACAATTCATGTAGGAAATGGACATCATACATTTGAAAATCCCACTTGGCACGACAGCAGCCATTTGACTCTCCAACTGTCTATAAAAAAATCCAGCCCTTAATCCCTCTCCACCTTAGTAAAATGGGAAGAGCAGCATATTTTTTTTTTTCTGTCTTCTCTATTTAATTTGCAATTTAAAGCAGGGCTTCTCTTACTAAATACAGCTATGTCCTCCTGCCTTCTCTGTAAACAGCAGTGAATAATCACCTGCATACTCAGGGCTATAGTCAAAATATTCCAACATCCTGGGGCAGCAATACAAAAGCAGAAGTCTCATCAGAAGAGAATGAGCAATGTGAAGCAACTGGTTTGTGTACTCATGGGAAGAAAGGACTTTGGTTCCTCATGCCATCAGAAAGCTGAAGCACAGAAAGGAATGAGAGTGTATGCCTTTGTGTGTACAAGGATGGAGTGGTAGAAGGGGAGATAAAGAACTTTTATTTTTTTTTAAAGCTTCAGAAGAAATTTGATTCAGTTTTGCACTGAAATTGAAATATAATGAGGAAAATCCTGTAGAAAATCCATGCAAGGATGATAACAACAGGCAATATTTGCCCTGCTAACACATGACTTTATATCTGACCATTGTGTGTAATTGTGGATGGGTCAGCATTACTGGGAGAAGGGAGGGCAGAGCAGCCTTCTGGCCAGCCTAGATGATGTGACCCAGAGGCCTGCAGTGGGCTGGCGGATGGCAGCGATGATGGAGCAAAAGTCCCCTTGGCACTGACCAGCAATCCACTCCCCCACACAACACAGCACAGGAATACACACTCATGGGACCGATAAGCTTCTCGGTGTGTCAGAGCTGTGAGAAAACCTGTGTCCAGAAGAAATAAAACTCAGAACCTGAAGAAAATGTTTTAAACCTGAGAAGCCTGAAAATGCATAGAAAAGGGTATAAAGAGTAAGCTGTTGCAGTAAACAAACTTAAAAATATGAACAAAAACTCTGAAAAGAAAGGAAGAGGAGGCTCTGAATCTTGCTCTAGTACAAAGCGTTAGTAGTTGGGAATGTTGAACATCTGCACTTATAAATATCCTGCTCAGTTCTAGATAGCTGAAAAGCAAGATGTTCCTTTCCTCATGACACAGAACACCACACTGAATATTTTGTTCTGTGTTTTTTTGTACTTGACTGCTGCAGCTGATCTCAATCCTCTATAGTCTTACAGTGCCCAGTAATAAGAATCCCATAATCCAGCTGTATTTCCCACATACTGGGACTGCTATCTTCTTATTACATTGTCTAGTCAGTCAACACTCCACAGTAAATTTTACTTTTGAATATAGATAGCTCTCTACTTTAAACCCTCCAGAGATGGGTTCAAAAATTCTTTTTATGATACCCTCACGGGTTTGATGAATATTGTGACAAGCTGGTTGTAACAAGCTTCTATTCTCATAGGAACAAGGTGAGGCTGAGGTGTACTAATAGTCTTTCACAATTTACAGATCAAGAACTTCAGCACACAGAAACTGAGAGTTTGTCTACATGATAAGGGCAGATATCCCCAAACCCTGAACTGGTATAATGAAAGCCAGTTCTGGTCTCAAAGCCACTAAGTTGTGTTACTCTGGGACTTCTAAATTGAGACAGGCTTGTGCATGAGATCAGAGGGACTTGAGGCTTGCAACTGTCTTTTTCTGACTACTTTGACACATTTTAATCATCCTTTTCAAAGTTAGCCAAGAACCTATGGCAGGAATTCCTCTTAGAAATTAAGCTTTTTGTTTCCCAAGGAAATCCTCAGGGAGTTACAACAATACCAATAGATATAAAAGATACTTTAATTTCCATGCAAATATCTTCCATTTTCTTTCTTACTCCTCAATTCTTTCTGATATGCTACTGCAAATTATAATTAATGCGAAACTTATGCCATCATTTAACACAGTGCTAGCTGCCTGGATCTCTACATTAAATTGCATCGCCCCAGACACTGTCATTTCTCTTGTCATTCTACTTTCAGCTATGTGAGAAAAAAAATTCACATCACAGACATCCTTATTTTTGCAGATAAAAAAACCTGGGGGTTTGTGTGGAAATTAAATAACAACTGTAGCCAGTTAGTTATTCTGATTAGCTTAGAGATAACATAGCTGGCCACAATCAAACAGAACACAAGGCAAACTGCAGAACTGAAGTCAAATAAGAAACAGTGGCATATTAATGAAGAGATGATGTTACTCAAAGTATATTATGCATACTATTTTGAATAGTTAATAGACTTTATCAGGAAACTTCAGAAAGAATTGATTGGTAAAATATGTAATGGATATATATGTATGTAATGGATGCAAATGTAATTAATTTATCGCAAATAATTTAAATCTTTATCAACTGATGATTATTTTTCAGGACTGTCTGGATATATATGTGGCCTAAAGAAGGGGAAAAAAAAAAGATTACTAAAAGTCCCAGCTGCAATTTATTAAATAGAACATGAATTAAATGTATTGGGATCAGTGCTGTTTAACATCTTTGTTAGCAACACAGACGGTGGGATTGAGTGCACCCTCAGCAAGTTCACCAATGACACCCAGCTGTGTGGTGCAGAAGGGATGTGCCATTCAGAAGGACCTGGATAGGCTGGAGAGGTGGGACTGTCCAAACCTTGAAGTTCATCAAAGCCAAGTGCAACATGGGTCGGGGCAATCCCCAGCACAAATCCAGGCTGGGCAAGGAGTGGATTGAGAGCAGCCCAGTGGAGAAGGACTTGGGGGTATGAGCGGATGGAAAACTGACTGTGAGCCAGCAATGTGTGCTCACAGCCCAGAAAGCCAACCATGTCCTGGGCTGCATCAAGAGACATGTGGCCAGCAGGGCGAGGGAGGGGATTCTCCCCCTCTACTCCACTCTCATCACACCCCCACCTGCAGTGCTGTGTCCAGATATGGGTGCACCAACAGAAGAAGGACATGGACCTGCTCAAGCCAGTCCAGAAGAGTCCACGAAGATGCTCAGGGGCTGGAGCACCCCCCTGTGAGGACAGGCTGAGAGAGTTGGGGGTGTTCAGCCTGGAGAAGGGAAAGGTCTGGTGAGACCTTAGAGCGGCCTCCCAGTACTGAAAGGGGCTACAGGAAAGGTGGGGAGGGACTCTTGATCAGGGAGTGTAGGGATAGGATGAGGGGTAATTGTTTTCAACCAAAAAAGGGTAGATTTAGATTAGATATAAGGAAGAAATTCTTCCCTGTGCAGGTGGTGAGGCGCTGGCAGAGGTTTCCCAGAGCAGCTGTGGCTGCCCCCTCCCTGGCAGGGTTCAAGGCCAGGTTGGACGGGGCTTTGGGCAACCTGGGCTAGTGGAAGGTGTCCCTGCCCAGGGCAGGGGGTTGAGACTGGATGATCTTTAAAGTCCCTTCCAAACTAAACCATTCTATTATTCTACAATTCTATGAAATTGAGTCCATTTTTACACTCCAGAGCACACACTACACAGATAGTGTTGCAAAGTGAAAAAAAAAAAAACCAAAGCCCATTCAACTTGTACTTCATAAAACAGAACAGTTCCAATCTTCATCAGGGTTTGCGTTTTTAAAACATTTTCAGCAACAACCACTGTTAGAAACTACTAACAGTAGTTAGTAGATTGTTCAATAAAGTTTCCCTGTTCAAATTCAGTCTAGCTATGTGAACAGGCTTTTATTAATTGCTGTTTATGCACTGTTTAGGAATAATCCCCTGATGTAGAAAAAATTGTAGACCACTGATATACAATGGACTGCAATACTTCTTACGTACCACTACTTTTACCAGCAACGTTCACATTTGGGGATACCCATTCAGAAACAGGATTTATGTTGGCATTTTGGGCCAGGATAGAACAAATATTGTTTGTTACTAAGAAACTGATATTTTGGGGAAACAAAACATAGCTTGGTTTTAATCAGGCTGTCCTATATAACTACTTCTTAAGAAAAGCAATATATTGCATTGGAAAACTATTAGATAAAAAACAATTTAAAAAAGCCCTTTGTGGGTACATATCAGTAAGTAACTGTCCCAATTCTGAGGACATACCATTTGCGATGTCTAAAAGTTTTGCTCCATGTCTAACACAATTCAGCGTATTCATTTACACCTTGGTGTAAAGGCAGATAAAGTACACTGCATATTGTGGATGATACTAACTAAGCACTTTGGATGACAGGATCAGAATTCCTAATGATTTTGACCTTACTAAATTAGAGAGGCAGTCTCAAATCAGTAAGATGAAATTCAATAAAGACAAGTACAAAGTATTCTACTGAGGAAGGCAAAATAAACTTCTAATTACAAAACTGGGGATTAAGTGGCTGAGGCTAGAGCAGGCCACAGACTGTTTCTGGCTGACCAAAGTAACATTCAGGGTTAAAAAAAAAAAAAAGAAGATAAATGTAAATCAGGGATGTAATTATGAGACACTCCTACAGAACACCAGTGAGATAATTACTTCACTTTATAGGCTGCAGGAATCCTCATCTAGAATACCTGGTCTTCACACTAGGAGACATGCAGTCAAATTAGAAAGACTCCAGATGATAGCAATAAAATTAGTAGGATCTTAGAAAACATTACTTATCATGAAAGGTTAAAATAATTGGATTTGTCTGAACCAGAAAAGAGAAGATGGAGGGGGACATGATAAATGTCTTCACAAATGAGGTTATTACAAAGGAGATGGTGATCAGTTGCTATCTAAACTGAACCTTAGAGAAGAAGAAATATGTTTAATTTTCAGCATAGAAAATTTACGTTAGACATTAGGCAAACTATGGTAACTGTTAAGAGCAGTTAAGCATTCAAATAAGTTATCTAGAGTGTCCAGAAAACCACTTTCACTGAAAGTTTTTAGGAACAAACTAAGTAATTATTCATTAGTGATGGTCTAGATTTACCAGCTTTTTTGTTAGATTGGCAGACAGAATGAGTCCTATTAAATGACTTCCAGGTCTGAATTTCTACAGTTCTTTCACAGAGTAGAATTCTGTGGTATCTAAAACCAGTGGAACAACAATTTGTAGTAGACAGTTTAAGCTAATATTGTAAAGAAACCCCACTGACATGATCAGTATCACTGTATTACTGAGCTACAGGTCTGGCCCTTTTCCCAACCTATAAACTATTTTTGTATTTTTTTGAAAAAGATACCAAATTCCTTTCATGTACTTTATAATGATAAAGCTATAGAAGGCATCGGCAATACCACTAATGTAAAACTGTTGTAAGTGAAAAAAACCCTGACATCCACTCTACTGAAACAGGCTCTGTAGAGACTAATTCTAAATTCACAAACCTCTTAATCTTATCTTAAAAAGTAAGCCCACCTTTCTATTCATGTGTGAACAGCTTAGAAATAGCGTTGGTGATCACAAAAAAATGCAAGATATAATCCAATTCTCTAAAAGCAGAACGGGAGGTATTTCTTAATCAAGACAATTGAAAATATTGCCACTTGTGAATAGAAAGTGTATAAGAATTTAGCACGTCTTCTTTCCCTTGTCTTGACCTTCTTACAATTGATTTATGCTGCCTCATTAATTTCAATGATTCTGTTGTACTTAATGGTAAACAGGTCAACATCTTTGTGAGACAAGACACAAAATGGAATTTCATCTCCACTGTAGCTATGACAATAGTCCTAACAACTTCACAAGGTTTCACTGACAATCTTCTACACTTGTGGGTCCAGGCTGCAAATTTGCATTTTTGACCATGCTTTGATGTAAACGTATTATATTGTTTGCCTGGGTAAAGAAAAATCAACCATCTAGCAACACTTCTGTCAAGAGTGCAATTTATTTTAGATTGCCTAGAAGTGACAGCCCATATAAAGCATATCAAACAGAAAGCTCTTGCTTACCTCAAATGCCAAAACACAAGTAGTTCCTTTAGATGGGGACAAGGTGCTCCACACTGACCTGTCACACAAATTCTTTTCTCTCAATAGTGCTGCTAAGATATGCTATCATTACATTTGTCATTTTGCAAGTCTCAGCAAAGCCAATGGAGAGCCTAAATACAAGTGTTCTAACAAATACTTACATTTATTTGCTAGTCAGGGTAACAGGGAAAAATTTGCAAAGACTTGCTAACTAGGAGTTAATAAAGTCAGTCAGCCATGCAGTTACAGGTAATTGAGGTTCAATCCAAAAATGACTGAAAAAGTTTTTCATCTGTTTACGTTGCATGAGAGAAGGAAATGAAGAGGTTGATTCTGAAAAAGTTTCTTTATCTGTCCAGCATGACACAAATTGGCTTTCTGAAGCTTGGAGATTACTGATAAGATAAATACAAGCAAAGAATTAAAATGTAGTGATTCTAATTGGTTTTGAAGTCTATCATAAACAATATAGCTGAATAAAAGATGGATGTTACCAATTATGTTTTCCATATTGGAAAAGACATTTAATCCAAACTATATGGAGAGAAATAGAAGGTAAATTCATTAAAAATTGGTGGCTATATTTTCCATTGATCTAGATTCAGGATACTCTCAGATATATCTACTGAAATATCCACTGTTTTAAAAGGCAAATAAAACAAATTCTCTCTGAATATGACAGGCATTAATATTAACTTGCACTGTTACTACTTGAGAAAAAAAATCTGCTTCATAATCTTTGACCTTTCCTTACTAACATTAGTATTCTTGATGAAGTCTAAATACTAGCAGCTACACATAAATACTGTGATATTTCTTCACTGCTATGATAGACAGTTTCCCAACTGAGCATCCAGAGGCAAACAGGTTGGTAAATGTTTCATGCAAAAGATTATGTCTAGAAAATTTAAGAACTCAACAGGATATCTGAAAGAAAGAATAGAGACTAAATGCTGTATTGTCTTGCTTTCTTCTTTAATAAAAACTGAGAACCTATCTGGTATCAAGAATTACGTATTTCCTGCAGACCCATGAAATACGAAATCATGAATATTTGAAAAACCTTCCTAAACAAAAAAGGAAAATGATCATCATCATGGCAACTGAGATGCAAGGGAAGGCAATTGCACATTTTTTTGTGATCACTTGGAAAAAAACATTAAATTGTAGTGGATCTGTATAAATAAAGGAGGCAAACTATGACTTAATGTGACTCTGAGCTGTCATAGACAAATGTTAACACACCTTTTAATAATATCACATAGTCAAAGAACAACATCAGCAGATTGAGAAGACTGTAAAATCCTAGAAGAGTCTCTGCAAAAACAACGCTGGAGTGTCAGCTGCAAAGGTGGGTTCTCAACTTATATCAGTTATGCCTGACTGCATAGCAGGGCTAATTCATGCATATACCATATTTCATGTGTTGTGGTATATTAGTGTGATGAAAGGAAGAGTCAGGTACTTGTATGAGTATATTCATAGAGTCTGTGCTAACATTGTCTTTATAGACTGAAACAGATACAGCATCCCATCCCAATACGGAGTTGAGCAGGCACAGAGAAAGTTCACCAACAGGGCACAGGGAAAACATGAAAATACAAGAGAAAATATGCCAAAACTCTAAGTGCAAAAGCAAATTCACAAAGAGGAAATAAACAGAATGCAAAAGAAGACCTATTGATACTGTAGAGGAAAAATATGATAATGGAAAATGCCCTGCATATGGGGTCATAAGCAATAATTGTAGCAAGAGAAAGCATCATGTCAAAGGTTGTAGATGAAAAAAACAAAATACAAAGGCATCGTATTAAGGAAGCAGGCAGTGACTCAGGGGATGAGATTTTGCATGTCCAACATTAAGGCAGCACAAAAATAAATAAATGGTTTATAAAACTCAGGGTAGCATAAGATTCAAGGGCAGGCACAGAAACAACCAGAATACTGAATGCCAATGAGAAAGTAGAGCATCAGAGACTCTGCTGGTCTGTAAAGACTCACTCAGCCTTAACTAAGGGGAAAAAAAACCTAACCACCAAGTCAAAATTGCACTAACCTGAATCAAACTAAAATTTCACTGGTACACAGCCATAATGCTACTAGGATAATGTAAATTATAATCAGAATACAAAAGCAAAGTACATAGACCAAAGCACGGACTGTAAAAATATAGTGATGCTGACCCTGACACACAGATTGTACTTCTTGGCTTAACCTCAGACCTCTCTCTTCTCTGTAGGCTTGTCTGATGACCTGGACTCTTGACCGACCCAGGACACTGCTGCTGGACCTGCTCTGCCCTCCTTGCTCAGGCACTGTGGGACTGTGCCCATGGCAGTGAGACCCCTGCCCTTGCCTGCCCCGCTGTCACATGCAGGTCCCAGCTTGCCTCCCCTTATGGAGCAGTGCCTGCTCTTGCGGCTCGCTGGTAATAGCCACTGGGAGAATGTTTTTATGACAACACTGCTAAGAACTCCCCAATCCTCCACTTTATGCTAGCGAAACCTCAAGAATGAGGCTCAGAAATATGACTGTCCAGAAAGGAATCAATTTCTATTTGGCCGCCTGCTTATCCTGAGCAGAACAGCACTGACAGATCACAAACGTAACAGAAACAGAAATCTCGGGAAGCATCGTCCAAGTCAATTATACGGCAGGTTCAAGACAGGGCTTGGAAAGAATCCAGGAATCCACTACAGACAAAGATTTACATGTGCTGTGATCCATCATCCTGTTCAAGCTGCCAAGCACTGCAAGAGTAGCTCCACCTGCCACTTGACAGCATCAGAATCACTGTGATTATTTGGACATATAAATTGCTTCAAACGAACAGAAAAATCACAATTCTGCTTTCACATAGCCAAATACAAATCCTCTCTCAGGAACACAGTGATCTAGAACAAAATTTTGTATCCAGAAGGCTAGACATGCTGGACTATAATTAATAACAATATTTGAGGTCTGGTGGATGGATGTGATATTTATGAAAAAGTGAAAGCCAAGCAACAGAAAGAAACAAAAGACTTTTGTAGCACCAGGACCCAGGCTGAAACAGGAGCAGGTTTTTTTCTCATGACAAACCATATATAAAATGCCTCATTATTATAGACAAGTCAGACTTCTACAAAGTAGATGAACTGACAGACATGACTGTAATGACAGTAACAGGCAAAGCAATACAGCATGTCAGTAGTTTGATGGCAGAACTGGGTTTCCTTGCAAGTGAGTTCCTGCAATTTTCCTGGGAATGAAAATTGAGATTCATCATATTATCACCACTTCCATAATCAGCCAGTCAAAAGCAATGCTGAACCAGTATTACAATTTCAAAGTTTCTTATAGATTGCTAAAAACCTTACTATAGGCCAGAACAAATCATTCTTAAGTGGCGAGACAGTCCCATAGAAAGTCCAGTAAATATTCTGGTATTGAGATGTACATGTACGATAATGCCTGTAGTGTTAATAGAACACCTGATAGTTGAAGGGTAACACATTAAAAGGAAGAAGAGACATGCTAACATCAAATTCTATTATGAAAAACTAAAGACATGTAAAAATACTGTCTTGATATCACAATTTGATTAAAGTGTTCTGGTGGATTAACATCAGCTTTCCCAAACCACAGACATATTGCATCAACAGCAACACAGAAACAGACAAAGGTTGAGTGCTCCTAAATTCTCTGAGAGAAAAGAAAGAAGCATCTAAGTTCAGAATTCCCATGATGGTCCTATCATGGTGACTTTAAGCAGCTGTATACTGTCCTTTGGTGGCTTACCTTTCTGTAGTCAAATATATTAGATTCCATTAAGAGGTACCTAACTCTTCCTATAATCACAGAGAGGCACCAAAGAGCTTCACCTGGGAATTCAGAGTTTCACTGTGGGAGTCAAATGCTTAGAAGTTAGATGTTTCACAGAGTCCTTTATTAGATTTGCTAGGAGTATTTGCAGACAATACATGTGCAATTGTAGAGAGGTAGGAGTAAAGTACCTTAAAATGAAATAATTAAAGGAGGCACTGAAATGCACAAAGATAAAGCCAACAGGACTGTGAGAGATAATAGTTATCTGCAGTAATAAACATTAAGTGAGAACAATTCATGATTTGTGATAACATTTAATGTGAGGATATAAATCAGATGAAAAGAGTACAGTTGAAAGATGGAAAACACATGCACAGCTAGACAGGAATAAAGAAAATATAAAGAGCCTTTTGTTATCTTCACCTTGTAATTGAGATAATGCTTGTCTTTAATGATACAACCTTAGAGCAGCTCCTGCACTTAGCTGCAAGGCTGTAACAAAGACACAATAACGTCTAAGTTTATGGCTATACCTGATTAGCATAGTTCTATGTTAGGCACTGCTAAGCCTGTTGCTTGCTGAGTCACACTGAAGACAGTAAAATTATTGTACAGCTGGCACTTTGAAACATTTACCTGTAAATCTGTACATCAGGCAAGGACTCAACATTTTTTAGTCAAATGATGTATTCCTTATGTTGCCAAGTCTGATGTGTAATTTATATTTTCAAGGCCTAAAGTGCACCTGCACAGGTGAAATTAGAAAAGGTAAGAATGAAGCAGGGGTGCCACATGATGGGTGGTGTCAGGCTTCCTGCCTTAAGGATGCCATTGCTATTACAGGAGGTACTGCTAGAAGGCAGTTAGAAGGCAGAAGGCGGCAGTTTCTTTTCTTCCTCACAGGAATAACAATCAAAAGAAAAAAAAATAGATTGAAAGAGCTAATATAAGAGAATTTTAAAGAAGACAACATGTTCATACTGGTTCCCTTGAAGCTTTTGACATTGCTTCACACAACATTTTTTAAACCTGTAGAAGTGTTCTATAGATGAAACAATTACAAGAGGAGGAAAAACACAATGAAAACTTTAGCCTGAGATTAGTTATGAATATTTCATGGCCTTACTGAAAGGATATTCCAGGTGAGTCTCCACAGCAATCTGCTTTGAATCTGGTACCATTAAGTAATTTCAAATTAATGACTTGGTTAATGGAGTAGACATTAAATTTGTATTTAAAACTGGGGTGAAAGTGGCTGCAAATCTGCTGGAGGAATAAAAATGGTAATACCAAACTGGAGAAATGCTCCAAAACAAAGTGCAATTGTTCGGGGGTGAGAACAACCCTCTGCACACAAGCAGGAGAAAATGTCATGCGAGACAGGAAACTGCTCGGCTAGCTGAGCACAAGTTCTGCAGAAAATCTAGGTGCGTTTACTGCATCATAATGCGAACACGAGTCACAAATAACATGCTGTTGTGAAAAGCATGCCGCAGGAGGATGAGTACCGGATGCAAGACATAAGTAGTACCCTCTCTGACTTTTTTAGCAGTGCTAAGACTTTAGCTGGAGTACTAAGCACATTGTAGTACATCAGTACTAAGTACATCGGGCACTGGATGGCAGTATGGCAAGAACTAAAGCAGCACAAGAAGAATCAGAAATACAGAGGACCTGACTTTTCAGGAAAATTGAATGAATTGGGGTACCTTAGCCTGAAGAGGAGAAGGGTGAGGCAGAATATATAGTAACAGCCTTCAGATGTAAAAGCCAATTGCGAAGAAGAACAAGAGAATGATTTGTGAAGTACAGCTGTGAAAGATGAAACAAGAGGAGTGGGCTCAAATTGCATCACAATGTTCAGGTTAGACCTTCAAAAAGCTTTTGTAGAGTAAGGACAGTGAAACAATGATGAAATAAATTGCCAGAGAAGAGAATAGTACTTCCACCTTTGGAGGTATATAAAACAGGATGGCCAACCATTTATCAAGAATAACAATGAAAGAGAGTGAAAAAAAAAATTACTTCCTGAGTTCTTTCCAGGCCTAATTTTCTATTTCTTTACACTTCTCAGCTACTAAGTTTCCATGATTCAAAGAGCATAGTTCTCTAGTATTTTGTTCTCCCACTTAAGCCTTTCTCTTCATATTCAAAACTGCTGTGACTTTCCATGACACTGACTAAGCACAAGGAACTTGTCATGAATATATATGGACAGGAATTTTCACATGAGTAGCATTTAAACATTAAAACTCATTCTCGGAAAACCTAATAGTGTCCCTAACACTACTGGTTCTTTAGAAATCAAAAGGCAAAACTTAATTTCTCTTGACAGTACTTTTTTTACCGTCATTTGTACAAGGCAGTCATTTTCTTAAAAAAAAAAGAAAAAAAAAAAGAAAAAAAAAAGCCCTTAATGTACATATTTAAATTCAGGTTGGTGAAGGAAGAGAGGCAGGAAAAATGTCTTAATATGGCCAGTGCTCTACAGGGCCATGAAAGGAAAAAAATTACATTCAAATAGATGGTTATTCTTTGAAAATAATTTTTCTGCCTTTAGAATAAATAATTTAACTGAGAATAAGACACTTTAGAACATCTCAGCTTTAGATCCCTAAAATTTTTAAAAATCTAATCACGTATATGATCATAATATCGTTAATATTCTCTGAGGCACACAAGTTTAATGAGGTTTTTTCCATTCTTATTGGCCAAAGAAAAAAACAATTCTGGCTTCATAAAAAAGTATTTAACTATTACTTCAGTTGTGGTAGGTCTTCTTTTATTTATCCTTATAAAAGGAAACAGTCTTTTCCATTAAATTTTCACATACCTTCCATGTATGCTTTTAACAATTCAGTTTTGATTAAGAAGCAGCAGAGTAACAGCCAGTATCCTTTTGTATTTCGAGACTTCCCTAAAGAGCTCATGGAAGTCAAGGCCTTTGAAAATCCCTGCCTGTTTATTTGCTTTCTGGATAACTATCCTGAATTGTGAAAGCAGTCCTGTAGAGCCCTTTATTCACTGGTAAAATGTTACTAACACTTTTTAATTTAGTGTCTCCAGCAAGCATTTAATTCAAATTTAGCAAGCCAGATACTGCTCTTTAATTAAATATGATTGTTAAAAGAGAACTTACTGAGCATTTAGAAGATAAATCTAATAGTCTTGTAATTAGCTCAAAATTACATAAGCAAGAAATGCCTAATCTCATTCTTAGTAGCACATGGACTTTGTAAGGAATTTGTAGATACTTAATTAACAGTTATCAAAATAGCCTAGAGCAAGACAGGTTTCTATTAATTGTTAAAATAGTGATATTTAATAAGCTTGTTAAATGATAATACACTTGGGACAACAGACTCATTTAGTTTTTAAGTATTCCACTGTAATTCCCTTATGTCTTTATCAATATATTATATTGCTGGTTTGTCCAAAGTAACCAGTGATTTTGCATTATTTAATTTTTAAGTCTCCAAAGAGGCATCACCTTCAGAAGTAGCTGTTTAGCTCCTCTTAAACATTGCCAGTCCATGTTCACTTTTGAAAGTTCTGATTGCAACAATTTAAGATTTAACTTTTGGGCAGAGGGGAAAACCTCGCCAGTTTATTTTTGTTTGCAAACCTGAAGTGCTCATCTTCCACAAGCAAGTCACAGTCATAAAGTAACCCTATTAGAAATTCTTTCCTCCTCTGTGCCTTTCATTTCCCCTTCCTTACCACTACAAAGAAGGTGGGTTTTTTGGAAGCTTAGTTTTTTAGCATGAAGAAATCTTTAAGTAGTTTAGAGAGGCTATACTGGCACTGCACTTAGTACTTCAAGAAGACTTTATTCTCCTTTGCTAAGACTGTTTAGAGTTTCTCCTATGATAGCATTGCCTACAATACCCTTCCTCCTGCTTGAATTTTCAGCAGTATAACAACGAGGTCTAACTTAATTTTCTAGACTGTAGATGATGTAAGGAAGAAAAATATATTGATGATGGTATGTAACTGCAAGACCAGATTTCTGCGCCAGTGACAGAACAGGACACTGTAAATCTCTAAGTTCCCAGGCTAAACTGTCTGCTAAGTGCACTAAATGCTGTTTACAAAGAGAAAAAGATTTGCTAATGCAAGAAATAGTAGCAAAACCCCAGTATTTGTATGGGGTCAAAAGAAAGCAAAACCCCATTTGTTTAAAGTTCAAAAGCATGAAACTACCAATCCCATCACAAGTTTCTTAGAAGGAGCACTAAAAGACAGCGTTTACAGATATTTTTTCATTTACTCAAAAAAGAAGGGATATTTGCAGCTTCTCTTTGGTCCATGAATAAAAGGAATTTTATCTGTATAAAAGAGCTTTGGGAGGAAAACAATTGACCTATATAATCTTTTACAGTGGGTATTAGCTTCCAAATATATTTTCTTCAGCACGTCCTTTAGGACCCTAACAGTGAGAAATTACATCAACCCAAGTAACTCAGAGGAAAAGTATTTTTCTGCTTCTTTTTGGGTTTGGGATTTTTTTTTTTGTTTTTTTTTGTTTTGTTTTTTTTGTTTATTAAAGAGCTGGTAGACTGGAAAGAGGGCACTAACCCATGGCCCCTAGCCATGGGAGGTTAAATTCATTAGAGGAGTTAGAACACTTAGTATTATACATTACACAGTATGCTTCATACATTACGCAGCATGCTTAATTCTGAAGAGCTCAGACTACAGATGCTATTGTTAACTCTATAGTGGTTGTTGCCAATAGTGTCTTTATGTCTGTAGGGGAAACAAGAGAGTACTTCTTCTATCTGATACAACTGCAAAAATGGAATAAGCTTTTCAGGAGCCAGTCCCTTCATGATATGACAAAGAAGCAGGTGCCTCCAAATTAACAACAGGTTATCAAGGATGCCAGTTTGACAGATTCCATCACTAACAGATGGATACCTTGCAAGTTAAATAAGGAATAGTGAGGAGATTGATACAATATTAAGATTGCATTGTTCATACCAGTCTGAATTATACAGTGCATTTGGAAAAGTATTCTTACTGTTTTATAGCACAACAAAGCTGTCTGTCCTGGCAATGCCCTGTAGATCATGAATGACAATGCCTATTCAGATTGCATATTGATGTGTACACATTGCTTTAAATGGCATTTATTATTTCACAAGTAGCATGGGAGTCAGTGATGTGGTAATTCATTTAATTTGTTTAACCTATTTAATATACTGGAGACACTGTGCAAGTACTTGTCAGTCCATTAGCTGCTACAGTTCTAGGGGCTGTTTCATCTACATTTAAGGCCATTAATTCCCTAAAATGTTTGTTAAAATTGACTATGTAATTTATTAAGTAAAAGTAACAATGATGCATTTCTTTATTCATTGTCTGTGATAGAGAGAATTTGAGATGTGATCAGTAATCAATGGATGACAAAGGAAGCAAGTGTTACCATTTTCTGCAAATAACCCTGGCAGGGAACACACAGAAATGATCCTCTATAAATAACACAAGAATAAAAAGAAATACATCATTATGGACAGAAGTCTTCTACAGGCAACTCTTTATGATCACAAAGAGAGAAATAAGTACATCCAGTACTATCTGTGGTAAATGTAGTTGCAGCAGAGATAAAATGTATGTTTGTGGACGGGAAAAAAAAAAAAGACAAAGAATAAAAGGTGGCTTAAGTTTTTCTTTCCTGGCTTTTGAAGTTTTACATCAAGAAGGTTATAGGCAGACGCTTAAATGTTTCATTTAACAAAATTTTTGGGAATTAAATTTATAGCTTTTTAGGAGTGTTTTAATGTTTTTAATAGTTTGCGTCAACAGGAGCAAAAGCTTTGTGAAATAGCTTCTGAAGTTTTGCCACAGAGGGGCAACTTCTTACAGAGAAAATGATAATCTGAGTAGAATGTATAGCTGCTGATGGAGAACATTTTACCTGCAGTGAAGCACAGATACTGCCAAAGCAGATTTTATCTGCCTGCTAACAGAAAAGATTTTACCTGGTAGTGAAATGCAACTACTGACAGAGAAGATTCCACTCATCATCAGCAGAATTTCTGTGGCATGTAAAACTTTTTCTGTCAGACACTGCACGTACTTTTTTTTTTTTTTTTTTTTCTCAATTGTAGGATAAAATGAAAGAAAAAAAGTAGTTGCTGATGAAGCTTGTGTGCATTTGTGTGATGGGAAAGAGTTCATCAGTTCACTCCAGTAAACTCCAGAGAAGTAACCTTATTATGCAAAATTTAATATCAACACTGTAATGACTTCATTTTTTAGAGTAGTCATGTGGAAAAAAAGGATGCTTAATTGTTACTGCCATAGGCTGGAGAACTAAGATGACTGGCACACAAAAGAAACTAAGATCCCTAAAGCAGCCTTAACTTAATGTATCCGGGTTGGTTTGTTTTTCAGCCTTGGGTTACGTTCTTAAACCAGCCACATAATTTGCTTCTCCAAATTTTTTTGTGAGGTGATTGTCTAAGTGAAGCCCTGTTTGTGTGGGCACAAACACTTTATGCATCCAGTAATCCACTTGGAAAGCACAAATACTCACTCAGACACAGATGAATACGCAGGCTGCTAGTAGAACAGTAAGTGGCAAAGTCTGAAGAAATGTCATGTTATTTGAGGTAGAGATATCGATCGGTAACAAAGACCTTTGTCTTTCTAAATACATACATTGTGTTTGATTTCATAGCTGTATGGATTTCAGGCAGCTTTCTACTTCCCTACAACTGCTAAGCAGCTCGCTTCTGTGCTTTACTTTTAAGAAGAAAATGTACAACTGCAAAGGTAACCACAAATCTCTTAGACTGCGAAATATACATATAAAAGACATTTCCCACTATTCTAGATTTCAAATTCTTTTCACGTAAGCTATTGAAAGAGATGAAAATGGATAAATGTGTAGCCACCAATGGCGTCCGCCTCTCACTTTATAGAGAGCTACCATTTCATTAAGTTTGAAGTTTTTGAAATAATATAATCATAATGAAAGAAAGGAAATAAAATTCTCAGAAAGTTCTCAAAGGAGTATTAAAAGATGAGATTTGAATAAGACTGATCAAATGTTGGAATGGAAGATGCAGATAGGTCATAAGCCTTTGCTTTTTTGATTGCCCATATTGTCTCGAAACTGTTCAGCAGAACAAAGAGTTTTGTGGATGAAAGACTGGTGTGAAGAAACATGAATGTCAACTTGAGTTCTGAAAGACAGTCTGCTAATGAAATATTCTAAAAGTCATTTTCAAGGTGGTAGAAAGTTCTCACTGATGTGCACCAATGCTTCTGATAAAAAGCATCAAATAGTTATGCAAGTATTGGCTTTTAGGTTTGAGAAAATAAAGCAACGCTTGTATGACTCCAAATGTTGCAGAAACGTATTTAGTTTTTATACTTTCAGAGGATTAAAAACAATAATTAAGGTGTTTGTTTAGATTCTAGTTTTGGCATACAAAACAATTCCAATCAGTTAATTTTCAATATAACAAAATAAGATATATATAGTGTAAACTGAGTAGACTGAAAATAAAGACAGATCCTAAATGCAATTTTAGTTCAAGAAAAAAAAAAAACAATGCACCGTTTGTGCAATAAGTATAAGAAGTATAATTTGAGAGAAACAGTAAATAATACATTTGGCTGTGCCTAGTAGGATAGACTTCTGAATCTGACATTGTGTGATATTTAATAGCTTCTTCATAATAGGAGTTCATAAGAGAGAAAGATCTAAAAGCAGTAAACATATTTCCAACAGTTCTAGGTGAGCAGATCTAATTAAATTTTGGAATATAAAAGCCTCTGAAGTAATACTGCCAATTCCCATCTTCTACAGTGATTTTCTTGTGCACTTGAACTAGCTTCTAAAAAACTTGCTTTGATTTCTTGTAGGGCCAAATTTTAACATCACTGAAGTTCATAAAGGGGAGGCCTAATTTGCCATGAGTACCCACTGTTTCCACCTTGGAACACTTCCTCATTAAATTACTAATGTAAGACTATAAGTCTGTAACCTTGGTGTGAGGATGATATGTCAGACAGCAAGACTAGAGCCAGGGAAGGATATTAAATACCTGAAAGGAAAAGTAAGTAATTTTTTTGCTTTTAGAACGTAATATTGAAGAAAGAAGCAGTGTTGCCTGTAGTTGGCTAAATCACTTAAGTGACTTTTAGAAAGTTCCCTGTATTCATCTCAGGGAGAGATGGGTTACCCCAGTGTTTACATGGCTGAGGCACCTCTGCACTCAGCTATGCCTACTCCTGGCTGGCTTTCCGAAGAAAACAGATCAAAATCACCCAAGGCACTGGAACCTGTTGGCAGATTCAGAATATACAGACCATAGTCCAGAAGGTGAAAGTACGCTATAGGATTAAATTGCAATGATAACTTTTTTGTCAAATACAAAAGTGAGGTGGTTCATATTCAATCTGGTAATTAACACACTCTGAAAGAAGGGAGAGCGTTTCTGTCAGAATGCCTGAAATCAGTCTTTTATTACCTTCAAGAAAACCTTAGTGACCAAGTTAAAGCTTCTTAAAAACAGGTGAGGGTCATCCTTACTCCATCTTTCTTAAGACATTTCACAGTGTATGAAAGAAATCAAGTTTAAATTGGTCAAAAAGGAGGAACATGAAATATGACTTGAGGCTGGATAAGGTAAACAAGATGGTGAGATGGATAACTAACCCCACTGTTCCCTCAGCATATCTCCATGGCTAACTGAATAGCTGACAAGTCAATATCTTTCTTACCTTGAACCCCATTTGAAGGCATCTAGTTCTTGCTGTGCACTGTACAAGGACCTGGTCATCTAAGAAAGCTGAGCTCCACAGAGGCAGCCTCATTTTAGTGATGCCAATCTTCGTAAAATTTGGCTTTATGCCTGCAACTCACACCCATTTTCTTTTGCTTCTATTTTGAGAATGTCATAAATATATATCTTCTTGTTTGAGTTACAGTATAATCTTTTATTCCTAGGGTCACTATTTTCCATTAGATTATGGTAGGGCATAGGTTCTTTGTTCAAAACAATTCAGCCAGGTTTCAAAAAGATAATACCTATTGTACGCTAATGGAATAAAAAGTCTGTACTTGCTTTTAACACGTATCCCTTTGGAAACAGGAAATGACTGGCTGTTATTGGCTGCTTTCCCTTATGATTTAAAAGAACTGTAGGAAGGCTTTGCTGAATGGTCTTTGATTTTCTGTCAATGCAGTTTTGCCAGAATTTTAACCGAGGTCCCATAAGTAAAAGTAAAACATTAATCTGCTCAGTCAGTCAGTCCCTGGATAAACCTCAGAAACTGAAAAAATGTTTACAACAAAGATATCATAACGCTTTGAATACTTAAAAGAACGATAACAAAGCAAGTAATTTTCTATTTAAAAGTAGTTAAGATGCAACACCATTGTTCTGAATCTAGATGAACAAATAAAAGCCAAAGATAAGTTACAGTTTATATTTTAAAGTTACGTAGCCTTTTTCTTAAAATCAGCCCTAAATGAAATGTTTAACTCTCTTTAAATGTGTGACACCATCCATCACAATTTTATAGTTAGACACATAATAATGTATAATCTCAGCTTGCTGTCCACTTGTAAAAATGGGAATAGACTTCGAGAAATAAGCAATTTCCCAACAGAAAATTGGAAATTCTGCCAACCAATTCCAGGTGACCTGCCATCAATCAGTGTTAAATTCTCCCGAGCTATTGCTGAAGGGTATTGCCATTACTGACGGGCTTCACCTGGTGACTAATGGTATATAACAAATACATTCAAGAACTATAGAAATCCTAAGAATCTGTAATTGTCAGTTAAGTTCCAGCAAAGACCTTCTCAGGCTATTCAGAAAGAAAGTGACATTTCTGTAACCTCGAAACTACTCATTTTTATTATGACTTTTTAAAAAAACCTCAGAATTACTTGATGCCATGAAACTAAATTAAATCAGACTGCAAAACACTTATTTGTTGCAGAATGATTTAATGTAAATCTACTTTGCCATATGCACTGAATATGTGCTAATGGGACAATTACTCTAAACCTGCACTTGCATTCAAGTTTCTAGAAAAAATTTTGTGATTAATAATTATGATTAATATTTGTAGTGTGCTGTTCCAGGGTAGTAGTTTCCTTCATTTACGTGACTATACATTTAGAATTAAGTATTCAAGTGCTCTGGTTACCCGTGTAAAGCCAATGTAGCTGTGAATTACTTCATAGGTGAGAAACATGCTACAGACAAGAAATCTTGACAAGAAACCAGTACCAGAGAAGCAGAGAGAAATTATGATTAATTTGTTACTTGGAATCTCCAAGATAGGGAAGTAGGGTTTTCACAGTTGTCAAAACCAGAATCTGACAAGATTTAAAGCTCTTTGTGAAGTACAGAAACTTTAATTTCCACTAAATTTTCAGATTAAAAAGTAAAAATTTAAAAAGTAGTGGAAAGTACTGCTGGGTCCATCCTGGAATCAGATCAGATCAGGAAGTCTCTTGTCCTCTAATAGACCTTCCAAAGTCACTAATCCTGAATTTAAAGGCCCACAGGACTGTTGTCAGCAAAGCTATACACAGGGATCCAATGCAAGAATTCTGCTTGCCTGATCTCTCTATGGGGCATCTCACAGGGGTGAAGAAAAGCATATCTATGAATATTAGCAGGATCTAAATTTATAATACTTGCAACATCATGGTTAACTAATCATGTGTTAGGGGAGCAAGAGATAGAAATATCAGAATACTTTTTTCTCTAAATAAAACTGCTTCATACTGTGTTATGTTAGGAGAATAACTGTGGGTTTGTAAGTTAAGATACTGTAATATTTTAATTCATGGTGAAAAGCTTTATTATAGTTCTATGTCCATAGGACATTGGGCCACTCCCAAAAGTAACACAAATCAACAAAAAAAAAGGAATTAAAGTATCTCATATACATTCAGTATCTGTTTTGTCCAAAAAGGTGGAAGATGATGAAGGCAGAGAATTAGATGTATTCAGAAAAGAAACAGTGTTTAAATCCCTGATAATGTACAAAATAACAAGATTCCTTGCACCCTTCACCATGGCTCAGGTAAAATTCAGACAGAAGATATCTCTACATAAGAGAGACATCTGGATTTTCCCTGTATGTATGTAACAATGGAGATATCATCCCATGTGATACTGATGGTTTAGGAGTTCTGGTTTTGCTCATAATTCGTCATGTGCAGCCTTCTTAACCCTTGACCAGCCAGCAGTGACAAGAGCTGAACACATGGCTTTCCAGAATTACTGTTAAGAACAGAAATCTTCCCTCAAGCAGAGCAAGAGCCTTTTACTCTCAAATGACATCACCAGATTCATTTAGTCATGGCTCGCCTGCTGTTGAGCAGGTTAAATGCAGAAGAGTAAATTTTCAGAAGAGCAGCCAATTTCTCAATAAATACAGGGCTTGCTATGATGGGCTGCAAAGTTATCAAGCACATTCTTTTCTGTTAAGAAACACTTACTAGTGTGTTTGCACTCACAGGTCGAGGCTTGTGAGGGCATTACTAAGAGCAGGTATTGGTTATGAATACAGGACTAAAGTAATGCTATGATCTTCACTCCCAAAGTCAGGACATGGTCAGCATTTCATAAAGTTCTGTGACTAATCAGACCATCTTTGCAGTGTTTATTAACTTTCTCACTGTATCCCTCCATCAGAGTTGCTACGTAGAGCCATTTTACAGATGAAGTATAAAATGGAGAGGTGGTAAGTGGAAAAAGAATTAGTATTTAAGAGTGGGTTTCAGTCCCTTTGACATACTAAGGAATGATGCATCCTATTCTCTCCATAGCTTGCTGCGCTCTCTCTGAGTACTTAACATAATTTGTAAAAGAAATCGGCTTAGATTTTCAAAGTAAAGACTTAAAAAAGCCTTAAATACTTAATGACAGATTGAAAGATTAAGGAATAAAAGTAGAAATATATTGAACAAAATAGCATCTAAGATGTTAATTTAATTACCAAGTCTCCTCTAAGGGTTCAGTAACTAATCTGTGGCAGCAAGGACTTAATTTCTCCCTTCAAGTTCAGAACAGAGAAGAAGTAGATGACATGATCCTCTATTATTCTCTAGATATATATCAGTGAACACTGTATTGCTGTATTTCATAGAACAATGGTCCTTTAAGTTTAGTATCTTGTCTCAAGACATGTTTTCTGAGAGTACAGTCACTAATGGAACTCGTTGAAAGACTTCAAACTGAACATATATTAGATTAAAAATTAGATTTTCCTTTGAAATCACATTTTCTGAGATAATTGCTCTTTTAAAAAATTTTAAAGACAATTTAAAAATTATTTCAATTTGCTGAGTTAAACCCGGGCCTATCGGATACTAACTGAATGACACCCTACCATTAAGCAGCCTTAAATATTTTCAGTCTCTTCAGAAACTGCCCATAATATTAATTCACTAGGTCACTGATGCTTCTAAATGACTTTTTGTAAAACTTGGGCTTTGGTTATTTAGATTACTTTAAAACAAATTAAATATAGATGTTTATCTCATTACTGTTAAAAAACCCCAAGTACTAACACATTTCAACACACTGCAATTTTCAAAACTCTTGAATTCTGACCATTGATACAGGGAACTGACCACCTGCTTTGCAACTTATAGCAATTTATAATGATTTCTGAATATTGCTTAATAATCCTGATTGCCTTGTTTGAATTTTACCAAGGACTACTGTTTTCTTCAAGGATTAAGCTTGTCAGGGATTGGTATTTGTCCTAACAAAGAAAACAAAGCAGCTGAGAGACATGTCCTTGTGAAACAGATGTGTTCTAACATGTTAAGTCCTTACAAGAGTACAGATAGCCGTGTATGGACAGAAGTTGGTGTGCTAATGCTTTTAGATAAGATAGAGGGAGTAAATGGGTTAGGACCACTCTTGCAGTTTAAGAAACTATTTAGGAGAATCTGCACATGCTCCAAGGAATGGGGTGAAAAGTACATGGTGAAGAAGACTGTGAGCCTTCCTCTGGGAGACCCCTGAATACAACCATCAGGAGGCAATATGCAGGCACAAAGATGACACATACATTTTTAGAACTGCTGACACAAGCCTTTTGAACTAACTCCACTTTATTTATGCATATGTATGTTTCATTGTGTGACCCTATGAATATGTATATCTACACTGTATAAATTCCTGGTAAAATGTGCTGTTGGTGTGCGTGTGCTTTGGAGTAGCAATCCCCCATGCGCCCAGCGCCCTAATAAGCATACCTGCTTTATAACGCTTCAGAAGTTTAGAGTTTGTTTCCGTGTGTCACCATGTAGGTTCGATAAGCAAAGGATGCATTCTCCGTCACTGTAATTGGGTAAGTTCCACTGATTACGCAGGAATAGCGGGAGTATAAACCAGATGATTTTTAAACAGTTTTAAAGAGATTTAGAGCTGTAAGTAACAGATCTGTGTATGACAGGTTATATGTAAGAGATAACCCTAAAAAAGACCTTCTTATGAATACTTGTGCTAAATTCACAGGAACAGCTCAGACAATTCCTGAGCAGGAATAAAAATAGGCCTGTACATGCTGACATCTGAAAGAAGAAACAAGCAGGTATTTTCACAACATAGTGCATTTTTGCTGTATTAAAGAGAGTTGCCTTAGAAATCCAAAGACATAGCGTTGCTTATGACAAACAGTACTTAAAACTTCTCAAGCCTGGAGGTACGTGTCCACTTCAAGCTTTATGAACCTCTTACAAAGCCTATCAAGTTTTGCAGACCTGTCCCATATTGCTCACACGTTGCATACTGGCATCGCCATCTGTGATGTTTCACAGCCATGACACATAGGACAGAGAGAATGAGCATTACAATTCACAAAGAAATACATGCTATGGATTGTTTACAAAAATAAGGGTATATAAAAGAACTATAGGAAATAGGTTTTCTTAAACCCACAGTCTGGGTCAGAGTTCTTTCTATGTGACACATCTCATAGTAAATTATTATGGAAATTATAGGAATAGTTTAGCATTATATCGTTATGTAGAATTATGCCATTTCTGTATCATCACAGAAGTTACTGATAAACCTTAGGATATAATAAAGAGTTTAACTGAACTATTTTCTCAGAGTATTATACTATTAGGGAAATCAAAATTTCCTGAAGGGGTAAATTCAGACACCCGTATTCATGCTAAGTAGAACATTACTTCATGAGTTGTCACTGATTTAATAGACTTATTCATTGAAGAATTTCTTAGAGTGGTCTGGAGGCCTGTAAGCAAGCCCCCACTTTTTAATACACAAAGACTGTTTTCCAAATCTTTCCTCAACTGACAATTTCCCCATCAAAGGCAGAACAGCATTAAAAAAACCTGCAGCATTGCCAAGCTTAAAATGAGTGATTCTGTTGTTTTAAATACAAATACTGAGATGTGATTATGCGCTTTGCAAGGAAGACATTCCCCATCCTTGAAAAATGCAGAAGAGAAAAAACATTAGTTCTGATAAATGTTGTCATCCTCTAAGAAAGTTTAGGAATTAGAATGTTATTAAATGGAGCTACTTTATATCTTCTTTGAGTTTTCATTTCTTCAGCAATGGAAACTGCCTTTGGGAAGATGACATGTTTATCCCATGAGTATGTTAAGTGGCTCAATTATGTCCTTGTGAGCAGACTGAGGCAATAAAAGCCAGAGACCTTGCAGTCCCCTGGCCTACTACTTCTGTAGCAAGCTTCTTCAAAGCCATTAAAATAAGCAAGAAAACAGCTCTACAATTCTTCACACCAAGTGATTCAGTAAAATTTGAAATATCAAAAAATGTGTGAAAGTCTGTATTTTAGCCACAAAGCTTTAGCTTTTTGGAAACTTCTGTGTTTTGGACATATTAGTAAGTTTGACTCAACTTTCTTCTCACATCACTGCACCTTATTTCCAGCCTGCTAAATTCAGACAAGATTATATGAAGTTCTCTCATTTCTTTCAGTTGGTTCCTCCCAGCATGGGGTCCCTCCCACCTGTCTGTGAGCTGATCATGTGACTCCTTCAAGATTCTGAATAAATCAAGCAGGAGTAAAGAGCATAGTATCTGTTCTGGATTGTAACTAGTAATACTCTTTAAAGAGGAAAAAGTCAATTTGGAAAAACTTAAGAGTACAAGGACACATAGTCATGATGGGAAAAGAAGTATAGAAGAATGTCAAGACAGCATAGTGTGAACAGCACTTCTTAAAGTAAGAGAGGTTTTAGGAGTTATTAAATCAAAAAGTGAATAGAATAGAACATTAAAGAAGTGAGAGGTGTTCTTTAACCCATAACAGCATGGCTTGCTTCATAATGACCTCCACTGCAGTCGTTCATTGAGCCACTGTCTCTTCTCCCTGAGTAGGAGCTGTAGAATATTTTGTAAAGTTGCATCTCTTAAATTCCAGAAAATAATCAGTGAAGCAAGATGCATCTCCTTTAGAAAGAGGAATTAAACCCATCCTATACTCCATGAAGCCATCAAGCTCATGGCTGAGAAATACATTGTAGAGTTGAATATAATGAGTCTGCTGTATGATGTCACATTAAAAAAACCTGTGCAACACTATAAAAAAAATCCTACTGCATCCTGATAACACAGCTCCCTTCTCTCCTAGTAAAAAAAGTTCAGAAGGAAACTAGGAAATGGATTCAGGCATAGCAATCTCTTACAGTTCATGTTAATTAGCCAGTTTTTCAGTCAAAATATATGCAGTTAAAACACTTGACAGATTTTTTAGAGATTATTGGAAGTTAAGTATATGAATTGCACATGCTGTTATAAAGTGATCCTTCTTTACTATAAATTAACACAACTATGGAGAGCAAAATCATGGTTATTTGATTGCTATAATATTATTTTTATAAATGACCATTAATTAACACTTAATTTTCAGTTTCATTAGTTGACTGCAACTCTTTAGTCTTGAAAACTCTATTGTAAGAGGAATCCCACATAACTTCTAAATGGTTAACCTCTGAAATAAATGTTGAATCTAATTATTCATTCATAATCCCAAATTTGAGGCATTCTTGATTATCCCAAATTTAAATAGACCTAAGCATGACAATGAATCAGGCCTTAGACTTTCTCCTGGCCTTATATGTCTGAAACATTTGGAGTCTTATATAAAGAATAAACATGCAAGGAGGCAATAAAAATCAGTTGCTTGGTAGACTGCAATAAAAGTGGAGTAAGCAAGAGTAAATAAGATAAATCGTCCATATGTCTCTTAAGAGATGACCCTGATGGCAAGAGCCATTTTCCTGTGCAGAATTCCTCATTTACAATTTATGTTTGGCCATTTTTCTTCTCCTTTATTTGAAAATTGAAATTTCATATCCTGCATTTTTAGGGGAAGGAAAAAAAACCCAGCAACAAGAATATACTCCTGCAGCACTGAAAAGAGAAGCTGGCTACCTCAGTCATCTACACCTGAGAGGGTTCATGCAGTGCTTCCCCAGGGCCACGTCATAGATGCTGCCTTCCTACACAGTGGCTTCCTGGTACAGCTACAAACATAGTTTTGATCTATATCTTATTCTGTATCAGGTAAAAAGATATAGTTTGTTCTGTGTCTTAATAGGCACCAGGCTGTGGACTATGAAAGGCAAGTGTTGATATGAAATTTTTAAGAGAGGTCTCATAATGAAGCAGTAGTAGTGACACAGATCTTCTAATCAGGCATTTAGTAATTTTGCTTTGCGGCTTGGAAAATGTCTTTCATTTAAATTCACCTCCTAGGAGCTATATGTCAGGCAATTATTCTCTACCAGAAGATTTCAAAGTCCAAGCAAATTAAATGGACTCTGTTCTTAAAGTAATACTGCCCTCAAAGCATCATTACTGTTGTTAAGAAATAGCAGACTTGAAGCCACAAAGATTTCTGTTCTCTGCTATGAATATAGGTGGAATTCCTATTAATGTTATTGGCAATCAGGTGTGCACATTTACAGATCTCTGGATGAGGAACACAGCTGAATACTCACAATTCTGAAAGACCACGACTGAAAAGGAGAACTGAGTTCAGTATCCAGAACACTGAGACTTCTGAATTAATTTAATTCAATATATGATGGCCTATAGTGATGTTAGTTCCAAATCTGCCCAGATATTAGCCAGGTAAAATCAAGTTTTGTCAGGAATACATTCCTGATGAAAAAGAACAACCTTGCAAGACATGACATGAGGGAGTATCTGTCTGAGTTACTAGTAGGTTAGTGTTCTCGTGCAGTACAGTAAACCTCCATGTGTGGATGAATTTTAGTCTTAGGTTGCCTCCTCACTGAAAGAGAAAGTAAATGGTTGATTTTAATCTCAGACATTCAAAAAGCTTATGGTCATTTACAATCAGCTGGAACCACTGCCCAAAATATAGGACATTTGGAAGCCTGGAGAGGTGTTTGATATACAAATGTACAGAGGGAGTCTGAGGAATTCTAGGGTGGCAGTCCACTTTTGCAAAGAAGAACCATAACCCACACAGAAGCAGCACAACCCTGAGAAAAACCACATGCAGCATGTGTCAAAAAAGAGGTGAAGACAAGTTTTTTAACAAGTTGTGTACATTTTCAAAGTGTTGCAAGGGAAATCAGGCAGAGAAAGCCTTTCAAACCAAACAGATTCTTTAAACAGACCTTCAGAAATCCTTCAGTTAGAAACAGTTCCTCTAAGTATATTCTCTAGCAATATCATTCCACTTAAAGAAGAGTCATAAGAAAATAATGTCCAAGTTTACTTGAAAGATTGCAGAATTTCTGGGCCATTTGCTGGTAAACCCGATCTATGGCAACAGAAAGCCAGCAACAGAATTCCAGTTTCTAATCCAGTACAATCCATGTTGCTAAAACAGTAAGTAAAAATGACAGCATTTCCTCTGATCCCATAAAAACGAATGCCATAATCAGACAGCCTTTCAGCACTATAACACTGTGCTACTGACATCCTTTCCCGGCCAGGTTCACAAAAGCAATATGCTCACAGCAGTTCCCATTGAGAACACACAAGTTGTTGGTTGTCATGCACTTTAGGAAATCTCTCTTATTCCATTTATTTCTCTGTCATTTCTATGCCCATCCTGCATATCTATTCAGTAATGACATAACTAAGGTTGTGTGGTACTGCAATCACTGTGACTGTGAAAATCTGCAACTGGTTAGACAGTGTAAGAGTTTTGCCTCAGTAGAATTTTTCTTCACTGTTTCCTGGACGGCAGGATTTATGCTTTTATTAGTTTATAAATTGTTTGCGTTCTCAACAAAAGTTATGCTAAATTTGGCATAGTTAGTTTACAGATATTGTCACCTGGTTATAATCTTTGGATTATAGTGTTCCAGTTTAACCAGCTAGATATTCAGGTATCATTTCAGCTCTATGAGTAGCACAATTTATACTTTTAATGACATTAAATTGAAGAAAATAAGACAAAAACAAACATGAAGGTACTTAAACACTACTTTCAAAGTCAACTTAAGATAACATTGCCAAAAGTGATCAGAGATCTAGAAAACATAACCTGCGAAGAAAGGCTGATAGAAGGGTTTAGAGAAAAAAGGACATTGAAGGACAACAACACAGTAATTGTCTTTAAACACATGAAGAAACATTGCATGAAGAAAAAGGGACTGTTATTGTCTAGGTGAACTTGGAACAGGACAATAAACATTGGACTTAAATCACAACAAACAGGTGGGAGGACAATACCACTTTCACAAAAGGGCTGGTAAGCTACAAGAATGAACGGCATGGACAGGCAGTACAGACTCTAGCCCTTTAAGCACTTTAAGAACAAGTTAGATGAACTGTTACCAGGAATTGTTTAGACAGAGCTAGCCCTCCTGGGGATGGAGATAATGCACCAGATGACCATTTCAAGCTCCTTCTGTACATATTTTCTGTTATATTACTATTTCCCACTATGAGTTTCCAAGCTCCAGATTTCCAAAGATACAGATGCATGTGTAGAGCAGAATAGTGGAAAAGAGGTCAGTTGGCACTTCAGAAATTCTCCTTGCCAGACAGCAACTAAGCACCACACAGCACTGTACCAGCTACTAGGAAGAAAATTAACCCTATCCCAGTCAAAACTAGGTTATAACTTACCTTCATTTACTGGCACTTAAGAGCTTTCAAAACCATCTAGAAGAGTCCATATCACTTTTAAAACCAGATTCCCAGTCAGCTAAGTAGCACTGAAAATCTCATTCAAAATTACTATTCCAAGTGTACACAAAAAGCATCTAATGATGATACTTGGGTTCTGTCCTAACTATAGGAGAGGTCAAACAGCTGAATAGAACTGTTCATGTTATTAAAGTTAACAGTAATAGAAACATGTTGGCAGAACTGTATGCAGAATGAAAGGAATTCTAGCCTTGAATACTGATACTGTGTTCTTTTGTCTCCCGTGCTTTCAAAAAAGCCAGCAGAAGATACAAATACAGGCAAATACATGCAAAAAAACCTGTCCAAATATTTTCTGAAAGTACTTTTTTTTTTTGTGTAGTACGCCAGAATCAGCTCCCAAGCATGTATTTTATAAAGGATAGTATACCTCACAAATTTAAGTTAACTACTGTTAGAGACTGGGATGAAAATTCTGCAGAGCAGGTTATCTGCCTATGATATGTTCACAGCAGCTACTGTCAAAGATTAGGTACTGGAGTAGCTAAAATTTGGGCCAGATGGCAGTTTTTATGCTCCTACAGTAGTTTTGACTTATGAAGATCCTTACGTCTCCTCATGATTTTCAGTGAAGTTCATGTATTTCAAGCCAATGCAATACCAAGTACTCAATCACTAATTCCAGTTAAATCTCTGCTTCAAACCAACTCTTTACATGCATTTTCCATTCTTCTTGCTCTTTCTATCTTCACTTACAAACTGTTCATTGTTATTGAATCAAACCCTGTAAGCACATTGACATTGCAGCAGTATCTGTGAATGATTAAAAAAGATACTTAATACATTTTACTGTGTGTAACGCCATGAAGCCTTGACATTTAGATATTAGTGCAATGCAAATAATAAACAGTAATACACAAATGTGATTAAAATTGAGACATCGAACAGTGCATTATACAAATGTAAAAAGAAAAGAAAAGGTGGTCTGGGTAGTAAACAAGGACAAAGAAAAATCCATCAGGAGTTAAAGATAAGTACAGTTAAAGCCATAAAATTACCTTGTGTCAAAACTAATTGAGGGAAGCAGCTCGTCACTAATGCAATTGTGCTTTAATAATCGAGATGGCATCTACATGAGCCTATGAGAAAGGCAGCTCTAAAAGACACAAATGAAAACTTTTCAAGAGATCGGGTTTATTCTCTCAGCTATTTGTGTTGTGCATCAAGCTGAAATAATTGGACGCATCATTTCAAAACATACAGTTTCTGCTTGAGTGGGCAGGAGGACCCTCCTGTAGTTCAGGGTAACCCACAGTCTGTTCTGGGGACCTTCAAAATTCACCAGGTGGTCCCCTGAGAAACAACCCATGTCATCTTATCTCCTAGCTCTTTTCTACTCCAAATTTATACAGTCTGTCAAGGTTGTCAATGTGAAAGCCATTTAGATGTTGTCTTGTTTTGCATTTCCTACTCTAAAATGTTCCAGAAATGAATCCACTATCTCTGAATAGAGAATCAGTTTAAGAATTGGCAAGGACTTCATTTCAACTTTTATTAAGGGCTTATCAAGTAAAAAGCACTGGAACAAAGAAGAATAAAATATTTTATTTCCCCGCCCTCCACCTAGTCTGAATGACAGTCCTTTTGAGGTCAGTATTGCTTAAGCCTGTAAAATGAAAGTGCTACGAATCACAATCAAATAACTGTCAGGCGCCTTATTAAATTTCATTCAATTCCATACAAAATCTTAAGGGACCATCGCTATCTTCCAATTTAGACAAAGATTAAATAAAAGCTGATCAAAGATTTATAGAATTCTAAAGTGATACTAAACACAATGTGCTATGCCTGGAAAGCTTTCTCTGGTACAATGGACTTAGAAATGGCCTGCTTTAATGGTTTTATTTAAGCACCACTTTTCATTGGAGGAAAAAATCAGCAGTTTACAACCACCTCACCTAATTAAAATCTCAGAATTCACAGTCTAGATCACATTTACACTGATGCTAGGATTCATATCATTGTCCACATAGAATAAAAATCAGTAACAACATCAATAAAAGAGGCAACATTATCTTTTTTTTTTTTTTTTTTTTTTTTTTTTTTTTTTTTTTCAAAACTTCACTTTGGGGGGTTTCCAGACTAGCAATTTTCAGGCTATCTGTTGTCAAAGAAATGTACAGGTAAGCTAAGAAGGTCTCCTAAGTTCAGGTAGTAGCAGTAGTTACTAGAGTGTCTATTTTCACTACTATAAGATACCTGGTTTCTATCCATCTATGGGAAAGTATGAAATGCAGTTATAACCTCACTATATTAAAAAAATTAACAGGACATATAGGGATAAAAAAGAAGCAATGAGAAGAGAAAGGGGCATTAACAGAAAGAAGCCGCTTCATATTTTCTTTTCTTCTGAAGGAAAGAAATCCTAAATAGGAAAAGAGAAGAAGCAGAGAAGAGTCTGCTTTATACATTTAGAGAGATAGCTCCTAAAATTGCATTTATTTGTTTTCAAGGCAGCCAGGTTCATTACGAACTGAGTGCTTTATAAAGTGTTCTATTGTTCACCTACAACAGAAATTATACTCTATAAGAAAGATTTCAGCCTAAGGCTTAGGCAGAAATTTATGACTCTGAATATAAACTCAAAATTCTTCTGTGGTAGAACCTTTTGAGAATCAACATACAACTATAGCAGGCATCATACTGATTTCTGAAAAAATTTTAATGATATGTAACTCAGAGAATATTTTTATTGCTTTGTATATCTGGTCTATTTTCTTCTATTGGGGCTCTTTGCAACCTTATCTGAATACGCGTAGAACCCTTTGTTAGTAAAGTGATGCTGACTGCTTCACTACTGGTGACTAAGTGTGCCCCAGAAATGTGGATCTACAATTGTTGAAAAATTAAACATAGGACAAAGATGCAAATCTCAGATCTGCCCGTACCTTCTTGACATTGGTGCAGTCTCACTGACCTCAGACAGATAGGAAAGCAAAGGAAGACTTTGCAACACAAACAACAAACAACAGCACTTGTGAGTCCTACAGGTTGTGGGATTTCATAATCACTTTCAGATCCCAAAAGCAATATAAAGCAAGATATCAACTAAGCCATCTTTCTACTGGTAGTCCATGTAGTTTTCCATATTTCTAAATACACTTGGCACAAAATCATGAGTACTTGTCAATGACAGTGTTTATACTTGTAGTTCATCTGTATTCTGTTGCCTATATATGATAAACATAAACCAGGCTCCTGTGAAGGAAATTCATAAATGTTAGACACAAGGAAAAAGTCAATAAAATAGTTTACAATAAGCATGTTTACTTTTTATTAACAAAACCTCTACTTGGTAACATCACAGGTAATCAAGCCAATACCCCTTTTTCATGAACTTAGAAAGGAAGATATAAAGTAAACCAATACATAACAAGAATGATCACAACTTCAGTGTTGGTATGACTAATTCTTTTTGATACTACTTAAAATATATGATTTTGGATGAATTCTGAAGGGGCAAGGTAGCTGAGATATAGAGAGATGGATCAAACAGCAGTTAACAGGCTTTCTTGGGTATCATTTCAAACAATCACTTTGGCCATTTTTATAGGATTAGAAAAGACCAAGATTCAAGAATAGTAGATTGAAAAATAAGAGCAGCAAAAATGAAGTGAAAACACATTGTATGTCACTCATTTACCTGCAAAAGTTTTTCCTTCTGTTCTTCCCCTAACGCAGGATCTTCCTACTAACATTAATCATGTAAACTGTAAGTACTTCTGAAACGTTAATTTCCAACTGTCAGTGCCACAGAAACCTCTCTGTGAGCCCCTCCGATGGGACTCATGTCTGAGGAAGGAGCTCCATCTGAACTCCCTACACTGGCATGGTTTAATATTCCTCTTTTGGAACATCTCCAAGGAAACAGTTAAAGATGAATAGAAATGAGACAAAAATTGGGAAATCCCATCTTCCAACTTCTTTTAAGAGCCATCTTACAAGCCAGAAGACAGACACATACAACAACCAAGCACTCACAAAAACCAGGTCATACACATGGTGGAAGTTTGGGTTAGAAATGTACATACTACGATTTTCCTGTTCTGGGGAATGAGGAATGAAGTTCTCTTATCTGGGCCTGACACAGGCAGTGCTTTTTCTCATCATCCATTTTTGTCTGTGAGAAAAGAATTAGAAGACTCCTAAATTTTCCCTTCTACAGTCTCTTGGCCTTGGGCGATATGAGGCCTGTTATTGCCCCAAACCAGGAAAAAGACATACAGAAATCGTCATTTACATTACAGAGAAGAAAAGTCTATTCTTAATCTATCACTTGGTGGCCACAGAGGAATGATATACAGAGAAAAAACCTGCTCCTCTTTTCTGTCTGGCACCTTTCCCAAGGAATCTGCCCCTCCTATAGTTCAGTTTCACCCAACCCATTCCCTGAATACCCTTTCATCGCAATCATATTTGGATGGGTAAGCTGGCAGAGGAAGGACCAGTGATACAACAGAAAAGGTAGGTAAATTCTACTTTGGCCTAATTCAGAGGCAATATATAATGCATTTGCTCTCAGCAATATCACTGGTCATGAACCCTTCTGTCCTCTTACTGTTATTAGTGCTGTTCCTTGCAAAGAAATGCCATTTTACCACATGATTTCCCAGTTCCTACCTCGGTTCCAGGCATTCAGCAAAACCCCACCTTGAAACCTTTACCCATTTTTGAAGTTTAACCCTATTACACAGACCTTAATTTGAGTTTCTTGAACATTCAGATGGCAATGCTGGGAATCTACTGAAGAGGGCTAAATTAGTTTGAAAATGGGCTCTTAGTCTAATATATGGACAGGCAGGATTAATCACAGTTAAACAACAGGGGTCAAACTCTGATGGAGCAATCTTTCTTTGCTTCATCAACAATGCCCACTATTAGATGAGCATATACTTTGAAATGGAAACGGAAGCCAATGGAATCTACATGGAAAACTTGGTATTAACTCTTCAGACAAATTAAAAGCCAGGCACCCAATGAAATTACCTTTGTTCTTAACCTGTGCTGTTTCACAGATACTAAATTTCTGAGCTCATGTAAACAACTTCTATTTTGCTTCACTTTGGGAATATAAAAAAAGACATTTGATTTTTTTTTTTTTACACTGATTCTGTATTTAGAACTAAGAACAGAGACAAAGAAATCTGAAATGGAAATTAAAGTGCATAAACAACACCCTCATGTTTATTAGGAAAATAAACTTAGTCCTAAAATCTTTACAGGACATTGTATTTGATAAAAGACTTATAAAAAAAAATCATATTTTTCAGTCCAAAGCTATTTGAATGATGAAAAGTATAGTGTAAAGAGTGTATGACACATTTCTAAAGAATGTTTGACAAATCAGACAGATGCTGTGAAATACTTTAAAATAATAACATATGTATTGAAGTAGAAAGCCTTAGCTGGTCTTAAACATACTGACATTGTTTTCTTGCTTTCTTTTTGTTTGAAAGCAAATTCGAATAATGTATTTCTTTATTTAATAATTTATAATCAATAAAACCAGTTGCAGGAACATACTCACTCTGTAAAATCAAAGTATACTTATTTTTAAAGTACACTCTTAAGTTTTCTAGAAACCAGTTTGAGATCTGTGCAGGGGCCTGATTTTCAACAAATGCTGAGTACTAGATGTGATTGAGCTATTTTATTTATTTCCTATTTTTAAAAGATAACCTGATATAATAGCTTAGAAAATAAATTGAACTTCTATTCTCTGAGTACTTTGTTTTATGCATATAATCTTGCATTGATATTTCTGATACTTGTGTCACTCTTTTTTAAATTGAATCCCTTCTTTCCACATGAGAATGAAACTTCTGAATCCCTATTGACAAACTAAGAACTTATGCACAACATAAAAAATTCCAAACAACCAAAGAATGTTTAATAGAAAATGGCATCTATAAAGGACAAAGAAGCCAAGGCAATCTCTTGGTAGCTAAAACATGTGACAGACCCATGGGCAGCTTCAAAGCTGCTACGATGATGCATCTGCCAAGCAGCCAGCTGCTCCTGCTAGACAATCTTCTTTGTGACTTGGCATCCAGGTCTTGTGCTTGCCATTCAAAAGCAACAGAAAGAGTCACAGGATATAGGATGGTAGCTACCTCTTCATATACCATATAACATTTGTAAAAATGCCTGTGGAGATAGTGGGTGCAGTGGGAAGTGACATTTTTGCTGATACATTTTAGACAGGGGAAATTTCATTCGCAGAGGGGAAATGCAAAGCAAAAAAATTATCATAAGAGCTCCTTTGTCCTCCCAATAAAGTATCTCAGGCCTCAGAGGAGCTCCTCTAGCATAAAAAAGTACTATTTTCATTATTTTGAAAACAACTGAGGTACCAAAGATTAGATAGATCAGGAAAGGTCAGAGAGGGTATCTGAGAGAGTAAGGATTCAAGTATATCTCCCCAGAAACAAGCCTGACGTGGTACTTAATAGATCATCCCTTCTTCCCTATGAAGAAGAGATAATTTCTATGTATAGCAAGAGGTTTGCCATACAGCAACCACCAGGAATGAAACCATTACAACTAAGTTAAATTACAGTTGCACAGAACCTCCTCTTAAGAGCCTTTCACAGTTTTAATGAAGGATCATTTATTTCCTAGATATTATATTTAAGGCATTCTATACAATATTAAAGCAAATCCATAATTTACTATTACATTCTGTAAGATGATTCTGAGAAGTTAGCCTCTTCTCTCAAACCTTAAAGAATTTTATAATAAGAGTAGGCTTGATTTGATTGCTTCAGGCTTATATATGAATTATTATTTTTATGGATTCCTTGGAAGTGAATAAATTGCTGTTCAATCCTCTGTAAACATGAAAGCAGCAGGCAACATCATGATCGAAACATTTGGTGCTACAGCATGGATAGACAGATTTAAAAGCTCATAAAGCAGCGATTTGAAAATCTCAGATTCATTTCCAGCCAGGTTCATTCCCTGGCAAGAAGTGATGAGGTGAACAGAACACCACCTACTCCCTCTTGCAGCTGTTTCTATCCTAGCACTCACTTCATATACATTCACTGAGCTAGTTTCTGTGTCTAGAGGGCAGCCTGGCATCAGCTTCTTTGAAGCATTCTATATTATATCATATCCAGGAATATGGCAACATTTAAACAAGACAGACAATTAAAAGATAGTAAGAGCCATGCATTATGGATTAAAGTGTAGAGTGAAAAGTTTTTGGAACATTAGTGTTCCAGAAATATTAACCACAAACCATTTTAAGTATTGAAAATCATGATATTTAGTGATATTCTATGTTCTTTCAGTGGAAAATTGAAAACAAAATAGTAGAGAAACATATACCAGTTGTAGGAAAAAATTATATAATTATTTATTAGGATTTTCTGAGAAGACTGTGCTCATAATCATACATAGGCAACAGAGGAGTTATGAAAGCTAATATTTGGTCTTAATATATTGTTATTTATATTGCAGTAATTTGTAGGAAAAACAATCAAGGATCTTTAGCTTGTACAAAGCTCCAAAACTAAGAAAAACATAAGAAGACAGATGTTGTTCAAAAATACACTGATATGTTCATTGTCTTTGTCATGTCACCTGTGGGTTTCATCAAAAGATGAAGGAAAACTGAAAATTATTTCCATTCTAAAATATATGTACAGGAAATATTTCTTCTGATATATAACTGATCAAATATTGCAGCAGTCTTGGAAATACTGAGAATTCCACTGGAAAACAGAGACAAGTCATCATCTTGGAGGCCAACAGTCCTGACCAGCTGGGTTGTTCAGGTTGCTAGGACCTCAAGTTAGCTAGGTCAAGATGCCATTTAGAAGTTAAATCCTACTGATCTGTCCTCTCAGTTTCTCCAGACCAAACAAATCTCAAAGGAAGCTCCACTATGATAGAGATTTCCCTGATGTTGAATCCACCTCAGCTAAAAAGAAATGGGATAAGTGGCATATTTCAAGCTTGCATGATCTCATTGCTGTAAGATGTTGCCTTAGTAGACGCTATTTGTTACATCTTAAGACAGTGAAGAGAGGATGCACAAGAAAATTTTTACATTTAACAAGTACAGTACACTGTGGCGTTAGTAAAAAAGAAGATGCTACAGCTTAAGATACAGCTCAAAAGCAAAATGACAGAAGTGAAGTATTATCTTCAGTCTGAGAACAGGCAACAGATAAGACAACAGGCCAGAGTTGTAAGTAAAGAGGGACAGAAGTCTGAGGTAACAACCAAAACGGTTGTTATTCTTGTATTACAGCATTTTCTACTCTGGAGTGGAAATGACACAGACCAGTAGACAAGGCACTGTGCATTTCAGCCACGGATAAGGATGCTGCAGTAACGAGGATGTCGAGTAAATCTATTTGTGTTCTGAGGACTGAATTTATGGGAAGTTGTTACATTCATTGAAATAATGAAGGGAAGTAGTAATTAGAAGGGCAAATAAGCCTCCATGGAAGTTAGTCAGGTTAAGTTACACTCATTTTGGGGAGCAGCTACTTGTTAACAAATAAAACTTTTTTATTATTATGACTATGATAGTTTGTTGCTCTGTTTTGCAAATTTCCTGATCTCTCTTGACTTTCAGTTCTGAAAAACACATTGTCAGGAACTAAAATGATTAAACTGCATAATCTGTTTATTCAGATTTTATGCTGAAAAGTATCTTATTTCATTTGTATCTACTGTAAAGTGGTTCCAACAAAGCCATTAAACAAAAAATGAGCTCTCAGATAAAGGAAGAAAATCCTTACCTTCTCTTGACACCTGTCTGCAGCCTCAACTTTCCATCAATAAACAGCCATAGAAAAATGTACTTATCTAATTATTTTTGGCATTTAAATCATATCTATCATAAAGGCAGGTGAATTCTTAGAAGCGTTGCATTTTGACATGTATAACCTCTGGGTTATACTTCAAGAAATGATGCAGCTCAACAGGACTGTGAAATACATGTGTACGGGTTAATAGACGAAATTTGTCTGAGACACTCCTTAGCCTCAGCCTCTGACTTCTCCATAATCTGCTTCCCAAGATCTTCCATCAGTATAATTAAATATGTCCATGTTATTTCATGGCACTAAGCCTGCTTACACCAGCTAAAGATCTGGTTGAATTTGTCTATGCAGCTACCTCACATTTTATCCATCTTTCGGGATATGTGACAAATACAGATGTTCTGCATGAGAAAAAGTATGTACAATCCAATCCACCAACAATGTCAATATTGGCTACAGCTTACTAATTAAGTTGTGAAAAGTGAATGAGCTAATTAGCAGGGCACACTAAATAGAATATCATTCGTCAGTCAATCAATGCTGGTTTCCACTAAGTGAATGAGTAATGCTCACACATTCTGGGTCACTGTCAACCTCTCAAATTTTCCATTGGACTATCTTGTCCTCTCACTAAATCTAAAAATTAAAATACCAACAGCATGACCTGGTTAAACTTACTGCTTGTACTCCCACAGATCACCAGTGGCTACATTCTGAGAGACATTGGAAGAGACTCAGTTGCTTCAGACTGGTTTCTGTTCCCTTCACTGAGAACAGCAAATGAGACCATAATTTTTCCACGTCCCAAGAGACCTCAGAAGTTGTTCCAACAAATTTCTCCATTTGGGGAAGTAGTTATTGAGATATAAAACTTGCAGTCATAAAGAAACCCTGACACAGGCACAACTGACGTAAGGAAGCTGCTTTAAGTGGTGCCTAATCTTTGTTTATTGGCAGAGCCCCAAGGTATTTTGAATGTGGTAAATTTAAGATAATTGACATCAGGCTCACTTTTCCTACCTACGTTTCATGGATTCCTTCAAATCAGTCTGCTAACCCCAACCATGTTGCCAGACCATAGGTTGCAAAGCATACTGTAGATACGTAACTCTAGAAACTACAGTACAATACAGTACAATACAATAGGCAACCCCTAAAGAATAGGCACAAATATGCTTTCACAACAAGGTCCACTGCCCAGACTTCAGCTCATTTACTTTAGTGCTTCATGCCTTAGAGGAATGTCTCAGCTCTCTAAAGACTGATAGCTCAAAGTATGAACACTGACTTTCAGTCACCACCCTTGCATTTCCACTGATAGCACGTAATTGTTTATGGTACCCTTTTAATGCTAAAATAACAACAAAAACTCAGCTGGAAACAAGGGAAAAGGAAAAAATGCTCATGGTGCTTATGAGACTTGTTATTCTCTGATTTTAGAGTTTTTCTTATACAAGTAGTTTATTTTGACTAACATCAGTCCTTCACAGAATCACAGAATCGTCTAGGTTGGAAAAGACCTTGAAGATCATCCAGTCCACCCACCGACCTAACAATGACAGTTCCCAACTACACCAGATCCCTAAGTGCTATGTCAACCCTACTCTTAAACCCCTCCAGGGATGGGGACTCCACCACTCCCTGGGCCGCCCATTCCAACACCCAACAACCCATTCCATAAAGAAATGCTTCCTAATATGTAGCCTAAACCTTCCCTAGCACAACTCGAGGCCATTACCTCTTGTTTTATTGCTTATTACTTGGTTAAAGAGACTCATCCCCAGCTCTCTGCACCCTCCTTTCAGGGAACTGTAGAAGGCAATGAGGTCTCCCCTCAGCCTCCTCTTCTCCAGACTAAACAACCCCAGTTCCCTCAGCCGCTCCTCATAAGACCTGTGCTCCAGATCCTTCACCAGCTTCACTGCCCTTCTTTGGACACGCTCGAGTACCTTAATACCTCTGCCATGCAAAATCTCCTGCTACATGTGCATTCAGACATCAGAAGTAATATTTTGGAAATGTAACATTTCCACTAGTTTAGATAACATTGAATTCAATGGGAGAGAATGACTGATCCATGCAAATACTGGCTGGAACAAGAGTGCATGATGAAGCATCTCTTATTGATTAGTAGATTTGCTACTGTGTATGGTATTTTACAACATCCTTAATCAAGCCTTCTCTGAAAGATTCCAGCAAGATTCAAAGAAATTCTTGATTTTGATAAATAGGCTGTCAAGCAAGGTTAGTCTTGCAACATTTTTAACCATCAGCTGGACCTTATATTCTCATTTCAGACACAGACATTAAGTCCTAATATGTAATACAAAACCCCCAAAACATACACTTCTAGAGAAATTATGTATTTTGCTATGAAAGATTCTACTTTGGAAAAAAGCTGTTACCAGCATATGAGGTGATCTCTTTCTGAGAGGGTGTATGCTCTTTGTAGCCTGCTCTTCACAAATCTATGTCTTTGTGTGATATAGCAGAGAATTATGTAGCTCTGCAGTAAATACAGGCATCGGAAGTCATCCTAAATGTACTTTCCAACATGATGCCTTGGTTTGGCTGCCATTTCAAAATTTCTATGTAACATGAAAATGCACTGAATCACTGGGAAAGCCAAAGAGAAAATCCTGAGATACAAGACCTCCACCAAGCACAATGAAATAAGGGAGATCACAGTGTCAGTCAGTGGAGGTGAGGAGATAGCAGGAAAACATCCTTATGTTCACTTTGCATAAAATAGAAATGAGGCTTCATTCAATCATTCCTGTTTCCCTAAGCTATTCCCTCTGCAGGACATCCACCAAGAGCATTTTTCCCACAATGTTGTCTACTAGAGCAAATACCAGTTTAGAGACACAAGAATTCTTGGTTGCATTAGTATATAAGGAATTAGTTGCTAATGATGATTAGAATTTGTATAAATGATCAATTAGCAGTATACAGATGCCAAAGATCTGGCAGAACCTGGAATCAGATCCTTAGAGTATGTAATTTTTTCTCCTTACACTGTGACTATCATAGAGTAGATAACAGCACATGATGCTGGCATATAAATTTCAAACCTTTACAATCCGCATCTTTAGGATTAAATACACATTTTTTCAAATGCTTCAGTGAAAAGAGATTATCTTCAAGTACATAGCTGCTGTTTTTCAATGACAATTTTTTACTTTCACAAATAATATTTGGATTCATTGGAGGCAAGAAAGAACCCAGTACAGAAAGCAAACATTAAGGCAATAAAACACCATCACTTCTTTTGTCCATAAGAGACCTTTCATGTGGAACACCAGAAATGAGCATTATCTTCTAATACTTACTGGAGGATTTCAGCTAGCCCAAGTGAAAAGAATAAGCATTGCATCATTGGTATATTACGTTTTTAAAGTATTAATCTCCTTTTGATTTAGAACTGATACCACTTCATACTTTATCCACTCATTCTGCAGGTGTATGCTAAGCACGGAGTATGTAGGCTTGAAAAAGCACTGAAATGAAGCAGTGCTCAAAATAATCGGAATGCTTCTTCTGAAGTTAGAGACTTGATTTATTAGAAATGGTTCAAACATTTTTCCTAATTAATGTGAGCAAAGTGCCTAACAAAACTAGAAAAATGTCTCTAGTTTGGACTCCACTGAGACTAATACTCATCCTTCACACTTCAAAGGGCAAAGTTGGGTAGGAGAAAAGAGGGAGCACTGGTTTTAGTCTCAGTGACATTAAAAAGGGCCATTTAATGTTAGTATGTGAGCCATGGCTGATGAACAAGCTCTATGTTTTTCAACTTAAATTGTAAATAAAACTTTGAGTTGAAAAATCTTGCTATTATCTCATACCTATATTTCTCTTCTCATCCTAAGAGTCAGACAGATTTAGAAATATATGCAAATATTTTTCCTAGTGCTGCAAGGAAGTTGTTCTATTTTCTGACAGATAAAATGAGGTATAGATTCAAGATTCATCTCTGGAAGTGAATCTAAATCAGGGTTAGGTATCTAATGGTGGGAGTCATATTGCCCACCTTTAGCTTTCCAAAAAGGTACATGTCTAAATTTGATACCCCGAGATGTAGCTTTACTTCATAGATAACAATCTTAGCATATGTCTAAGCATAACACACATCTGACGGTTTTCATTTCTCTCATTCTAGCCTTTTTTGCTACATTAAGCAACATACCCATTCAGTGTACTGCCTCTGCCAAAGCCCATTCTGGGCTGCCTCACTCTGTATATTTGTCAGGGTTGTGTATTGTATTCCAGGAGCCAACAAAACACCAAAGTCCCTCTGGAGATCTGGCTCAGAATGATTTGCCAACAGGTGTGACCCATATCATCGTCAGTGCCAGAATTAGGGTTGCAACAGACCTGGCTTCCAGTCCAAAGCACAAAAATTACTCTTGTGAGAGATATCTAATGTTCAGAAAGATGTAGAATCCCTCATGTAATTTGTATGTAAAAATCAGCCAACCAGTCCCTCAGCAACTCCAAATGCTGAATGTAGTCCTGGCATAAAAGCAGAGGGGGACAAGACAATGCCTTCTTCCCCACTGTTTGCAATTTGGCTTCCATATAAAACAATCTGGGTAGAAGGACAACTGCCAAACTTCATGAAGTTAACCCTTTATATATCTCTTGTGCAAGACACTATTTAGCTCAACTACTTATCAATGCTACCCACATTGCCAAATGTATACTGATGTATTAAAAGCTGTTCACTTATCAATCTCCTTTTGCCTAGGCTGAAGTCATGCCTCCAAAAGTAGATTTCTTTCCAAATGTAAAAATCATCTTGGGTCAAATTATGAGAAACTTTGATAAAACATTTTTGCTAGTGAAACTGAAGAGCACTTACTCCAAAATATGTTTCCTTGCTTGGCCTTTGATGGCATAAACAGTAGGGTAAGTATTTTAATTCGGTGTTTTGCTAGAAGGAATGTCTCAAAACTGTAAGCTGTTTTTGTCATCCTGCCAGTGAGATGTTAAGGAAACACCTTGTCTGAAAGCAAAAAAGGAAGGGTTTGAACGTGCAATAGCAAGTCTGGGATGTGTTCTGTGTGTCAAACTAGTATATCATCGACAGAACCTGACACTCCTCTTCCACATGTTACTTCAGTTAAAACCCCCAAACTTTCACAGATCTTTACACAAAGAACAGCATTATTGACAATACTAGTGTGGATACTAAAGATCTTGTTCTGTTTTGACATTAGTGTGGTCTTGCTATCAACATGATTTGGTATCAATATTTTCTCCAGTCGGCACCTTTAGCAACAGAAGTCTAACAAATTACCTTTTAACTATCCTACACGCACAATCCAACTCATTAGGAAAAAAACATTAAAATCAATTTAACTTAATGTATTCATATGGTAGTTTTCTTTTTCCTTGATTCTAGTGAAAAGCAAATACAACTTTTAATGGTATACATTTGTAGGAAAGCTGCAGGAAGCCAGGTAGAAAATGACTGACTAACAAGGAAAACTAATGACACCAATAGCAATAAAACATATAATAAAGTAAAGAATTACTATTTGATAAAATCTAGCATTATCACACTCAGGTATACATACTTCTTCCCATCACACTTACAGATGTAGCTAATCATTATGTTTAAGTGTTAAAATGCTGTGTAAAATTTCCTTGGACAATATAATTTTGCACTTTACTGTACTGATGTTACTGCAGAAGTAGTTGTAAGTTTTGGCAAATATGTACATTAAAGGATATCTGAAGGACATCTTTACAGAAAACAATTAGAATGCTACTTCTAACTCTGAGGAAAAAAACCTCTAAAAGCTGAACTATTCTACATAAAGTTTGAGGTTTCATTTAAGAAATTCTTTTCAAATTCTGTTTAGTGTGAAAATAGGACAAAACCCCCCACAAAACCTAAAGAAGCCAAGCACCCTTTATTCCTGACTGAGCTACCTTACTGAAGAATGTTTGACAAACTCATCCCTTTTTGTTAGTGAATGAACAGTAGATAGGTTTCAATTCTTACAGACATGTTCATTATTCAAAACCCTTTAGTGAAAGGTTTATTACAATGTATGTCTGCCTACAGCTTGTTCATGAATGAGTACCTGGGACGTTTTTAAAGTGATCAGCCTTCTAATATTCACTCTGGGGTGTGACTGAAACTGGCAATATTAAAAAAAAGTAATTTCCAAATCTGATTTGCTACTTTTTGGATACCAATCCAGTAGAAAATGTGTTTCTGCTGACACAGGACAGATTTGCATCCACTTCCTTTTTTAAGCAATTTGTTTCTGGGTTCAAGTAGTAGCTCCTAGCTCTGGCATTGTAAAATGGGGTTCTGTCCCACACTAGAACCTCTCAACGTTTGTGCGAAGAAAATCCAAGGTCATCAAAAGAGTCAAATTTAAATGTTTGTGTGAATAAATGTGTGTGTGTGTGTGTCCCCATTTCCTGCTATTATTTCACGCAGAAATTTGTTAGTAGGATTATTCTCAGAAAGCTGATAGAAAGGCTTATATATAAAGACAGAGTGCTTCAAGAAGTACCCTCTGCCTTCACTGGCACTTCAGTTATGATTTATCTTGCCCAGTATTAAGATGCCAGTTGGCTGTGTAATACTACCAATATCATTCCTGTTCTGTGCAAGAGAAAACTTCATCCAGCAGAATTGTCAGTCTTCCCCAACTAAATTTATCTATGAGAATACAGAAGCACAAACCCATATCATATCTACAGATTCATACAGATGTAATATCTGGACAATTCAACATGAGGTTTACAGTTCTGGTATTTGTTCCAGAATGTTATTTTAGCAATACAACAAAGGCATCAACAGTCAGTTCAGCTTTGAGCCTGATGGTAATTGGAAAAAATATTATACCTTTATACTTTCACATTAAGATTTTCTTTATTTCACAATGCATTTTGTGTATGTACATGCACAGAGATGGAAACTAAAACATTTGTTGGCTATATTTATCATGTTTTTCAAGTGGTGAGCTGGTGGTGTTTGGAACTCTCTCATTTAAAAAAAACAAACCACCATTCTTTTTAAACACAAATTTGTATAATTTCAAACTATGTTCAAAAGCATGGTCAAACCCTGTCACAGAATTTATGAAAAAAAAAAAAATAAAAAATTCTGATTTAAGCTTCTGTTGAAGGAAAAGGTGCTTCAAAGTTAACAGCTAGTTTCTGGGCTGATCTTACCCTAGAATTCTCCTTGTGGTAAAGTCATCACAGTTATAAATCCTGGAAATTATTATTTTTCTCCCAGAATTAACCATAGATCTATCCAAAACAATGATTAATCCACAGTTCTTTAATGAAATAAACACATCCAAATCCAAACATGTATGTATGTATCAAACACACGTGGTAATCCTTTATGTTATTTATGGACGTTTTTTGATTTGAGAATAATTGATTCAAATGGGTAATTCAAAAAGGTAATTTACAGTCTGGTATTTTGATTTTAAAGCTTTATTTTACTAACGTCCACCAAGAGAGTAATCAATTTAGTGGTAAGACAAAACTAGTAAGTCCACAGAAGTTATATAATGTCTTTGTGCTTTAGCATGAAGTTTTTGCCTTTGCCTGTCTTTAATTTGTGTAATGGGGGATATTTATTCCGTCCACACATTTTCTTTGCATTGTATGATATACTGAATCACAGAAGAAATATAAAGTTGATCAACAAGCAAGTAATTATAAACCAATAAGTCACTTTCTGATTACCCTCCATTTATAATGAAGCCTCCTTTTAAACCTACTTTTGAATCCGATGAACAAATTCATTCTCTACATGATATATTCTTCCCTTAATATGCCAAGACTCTCTTTTTCACTCATGTAATTACAATGATTCGACGTCTTTCTATCCATACTAACTCTCAGGAACTCAGTACTATATGTAACCTTTCAGTATTGGGTTTATGAAAACAAAGGCAGTTAATATATTTTGTAAGGAAAATTACAAATGAAAGAAAATAACTTAATGTACTTTTGACATCAGTTCAAGTTTTCTTTATTAAAGTGTTCAGAATGATAATTATCTAATATACATTTGGAATTAAGGTGTGTAAAAAATACAGTGGACATGTTAAAGGCTCAGTCTCATTACTAAGGCATGTTACCATGGATTGTTTACAAATATCCAGATATTCTTGAGCTTACCTTGAATTTATTTTGAAAGCCTAAGGGCATACATGTGTATTTTGTTTCTCCCCATTCTGTACAAGATATGTACTAATAATATGCTATAATTGAGAAATAAAACCAAATTAAGAAATATGGAGGTAAAGAAAACATATATTTGACCTTGTTAGCAAAAGAAGAGGCCCACATTTATCATGTTCTTTACAAATTCTCAGAAAGACATTATGTAAATGCTGCACGAGAACCAAATGAGATACTGTTCTATAGCTTTAAGTCTAGCTCACATGGTGCCTAAGCATACACAGTGCCACTGGCAAAAAAGAAATTAAAAAGGAACTAAGATGGCTGGAACAATGCTGTGTAATACAGTGAGTTCATGACTCACTTAAAAATGAGTCACTTACTACTTTCACAGCTGTTCACTGATGTGAACTGGGCAGGATACTCCAGTGCACAACTTCTGTTGCTTTCTCATTTAAAACATAATAATAATTTTAAAAATAAACAAAACCCAAACAAAAAAATCCATGAATTTATGATTAAGTTTAGTTTGATTTTGAATTTAGTTTTTGTAAAATGGAAATATGAAAAGTAATTTCAAAATGGAAAATTATTCTGTTCATTCTACAAGCAACAAAATAAATACTCACACCACTTGGTTGGAAAGTGTTGCTCAAAGCGAATGAAGCATCATTAAAATATATCCGTCAAACTTTTTGCATTCAACAAAGCACACTTTCCTCCAACCAGAGAAAATACTCCCTCAAATATTTTAATTCAGGCAATCACTACCACCATCACTATTTTGTTACAGACCTAGAATTTAGCCACAAAGTACTCTGTTACATGGTAGAGCTTGAAAGGACTACTGAGTGATTTCACTCCTCGTTTTCCTGGACCTTGTGCTCTAAGGAAGCCTCCAGTTATTTGGCAGGCAAGATCAACTAGATTTTGGAAAGACTTGGTACAGACCAAAGTATTAGAAACTGCACTAAGTTGCAGACATATTTTACTTGACACTTTGACAGAGTGGTTTAGGTAGGATTTGTTAAAGAGGAATGGATAAATAAAGGAAAATTAATGGATCACTTGCAGGATAGAGCAAGAAATTGTAGGTATGTTCAGAGAGGAGGTTAACTTGAAAGAGAAGTTGGTTTTCCATGCCAAAGAGTTGCTAGGCTCTAAATACCCTCTTTCCCTCACTATTACTCTGCAGATTTATTTATACAGTTGCTGAGTGTGCACCTGAAATACACAGGACACTGTCAGCTGTTGGCTTTAGCAAGCAGACAACATCCGCAACCATTCAGTACCAAATTTTAAATTCTATACCCTCGGAGTCCTGATATGTTTACTCTTCCCCTCTCTTCTATTCCCATCTGTTTAACATATTATTTGAAACTTTAAGACTCTGATGTGAAGAACACTGATCATCTCCATACCTCTGGCACTACTATATAAAAATGTCATTATCTAATTTTGCAAGGATCCATATTCCTAGCCAAACAGGATCCATTTAGGACAAAGGAAAATTTTATTAGTCAAAAAACATTTTTAGGAACTGGATTTTCTCAGTGTTTCAAAGTATGCTGAGCTTGGCTACTGATAGAACAGTTTATGGCAGCCGTCTCCTTTGTAAATGAGGGAACTGCAGTAAGAAATCACCTTTAACATTTACAATTTTCGTTTATTTACTAGTAAAGAAAACTATTAAAAATGCTTTATAATCAGGAAATAATATGGGTAGGACAAGACTTTCACAGTGATGCTTTCCCACCATGAGTTAACACAGTAGCAGTCCATCTTAGGATGCATTCTCTTTCACTACAGTTAGTGAAAATTTACCACTTGCACACATATTGTTGCTGAAATATGAGAATAACAAATAATAGCTTAGTAGTTTCTTTATAGTCTAAGAAAGGAATTTCTTCTGGGTTATGAAATATTACAGTTCCAGTCAAAGGAGCTGGACTTTGCCACTGCCATTTGTCACATGAAAATACATCTTATATATATGAAGAACAAAAAGTTTCTTTACTCTTTTCCAAATCACTGTATTCCTGTGAAATTTTGTATCCCAAAAGTTTTGCCTCAAATTACTGCCTGAGCAGGAATCCTCATCTTCTGCTTTTAGTCGCAGTTTATACTTGTTCTCTTGATTATTATTTTAGCAATTTAATCCTTCTTACCAACAGCAGCAATGAATGTAAGGTTTCTATATGCCTCTAAAATTATATTAGCTTCATCCTCTGTGCTTGTCTCTATATCCAAGTCACCTTTATTAAGTAACTCCCCAGTGCAAACTCTACAATGCATCAAGGAACAGATGTTTTGAGTGTCTGTACAATAGTTATTGGGGAATTCTGTTTATTTTAATGGGACCCTGGATCCCTGTAACTGAAAGAAACATTCACACATTTACAAAAGCTTTTATAACGCATTCCAATGAGAAACCATAAGCAGATTCAGCTCTTTTGCACTCACGCAATAAAGAAATGTTTAAGGCCAGAATCTGGAGACACAATAGAATGATTCAGCCCCATGAGAATAGATAAGAGATTTCACTTCTCAGGAGAGCCACTTGATTTGACGTGGGTTTAAACCGAACTTTAACTATTAAAGAGTTTCTTGTCAGAAAATGTTCACCTCGTTCCCTTCAGAAAGGAAAGATAAAGATAGCTGACCATTCCTGTTTTCCTGAAAGGGTCCCCATGCTCTCATTTTTGTATTTACTTTCCCTCCCTCAGCCTGAAAACTGCAACACATACATACTGAGTTAACAAGATAAAGCGAAAGATTTTTAGCAGCAGAAGAGATAAATGCAATGGGTAAAATACTCAAAGGCATGATGCTAGAAGAAAATATGACTTGGCATGCATTTCACAAAAAGATCCTAAGGCCTTATTGAAACAAACTCCTATTGAGCTGAGTAGGAAATAGACACTTAGAGAATAGTACCTTACTTCCAAAGAAAGACACGTGCAAAACATTCCTACCATGATGCTAACAAACAGTATTGGTTCTAAACCATCCTTTGCTCTTACACTAGCTATTGCTGCCCATCAATGCTTTCTGTCCTCATACATATTGTAGTAAAACACTACTCCCTTTGTCTCGGTAGGGTAAGAACCACCTGATACTCTAGCGACCTCAGCTCTGTTCTTACAGTTTACTTACCATTAAAAATGCAGTGCTGCCTCATCACCTTCCCGTTCCTCCTCCTCCTCAGTCCTGCCATGTAAGTGCTCATACAGAACTGGACTGGGACAGATTAAGGAGCCGATCTTTCTGAAAATAAAAGATATATTTGATCTGAATCACGATGTGGCTGCATCACTACTAATTCCAGCAGAAAAAAAGCTCTGGGAATGAGCAGGCAGAGAAAAGAGAGATGGTGGGACCGCCTCTTTCAGTAGTGGCATGGATTTTGGTCAGACCATAGTGGCTGTGTAACTCTGGACTTAAACTGCAGTTGAAAATAAGCCATTAGAGTGAGTGAATCCTTGGGGAATCACCCGGACCTTCACAGGATGGCTGTAACAAGAGGGGCTCATCTGAATAACTGCTTTCAGCTCCCTCTGGTACAAGAAAATAATGTAATATCTGGGGGGAGGCACATAACATTTATATCACACACACTCCAGTTGTTCATCAGCACCTACACTGTTGAAGTGCCTAGCCCTTTTGACCTCCCCAAGTCACATATAAATAAAACACTACCTTCCTTCCTCCTTCTTGCCTCTTTCTACTCTCCCCTCCTACAAATAACACTGAGACCCTCCTACCACAATGATACAACAGGAAAGCCTGAGAGTTAATACCTCCTCAGTTACATGGACACAGTACTTAATAAAATTTATTCTTCTGGGCTGCCCCTCCCTCTTATTTAGGACTAAGAATGTCATTAATTTTTATTAACATACTATGTTAGCGTAAATTTAAAAAACTTAAAATGTTTCTTGACACCTTTGCAAAACAAACATCCCTTTGCAAATCTGAGATAAAAAGCTTTGAACTCCTCAACAGTTTTTTTTACTGCAACGTGCTAACAACCACAGCAGATCATGGAGAGTAGCACCACAGAAAATAAACATGAGCAGCAGGAAAGAAGAGGAGGAAAAAAACTCCTCTTGTGTGATTCCTTCATTGGCTTTGCAAAAACTTGCACTTGATACGTGAAGAGCTCTGTCTGAAACCATTAATAACAAAAACAATCACCAAATGAAAGAGCAGCCTTGTGAGCAACCATCCATAAAAAGAAAGCCAGTTAATTAAACAAATCACAAGCTATCTCCAGACTGTCTCTCTCACTTTAAAGTCCTCAGTGCAGAAAAGAGAAGAAAAAAATCTCATCAAATGATATAATCATAACAGCCTCAAAATAACTCACACATATTTCCAGATAAATCACTTCTGAAATACTAAGTGTCTGGAAAAGCTTGGAGGGAAATTGTACCTTAGTTGCAATTCCTGCTTCTTGGAGGGGCTTTGGAGAATACCAGATCTTCTTTCCCTTCACTAAATGTTTATTCTTATTCCTTAAATTGTCATTTTTTAATATAAAACTTTAATTAATCTCTAGATTCATTTCACTTAATATTGCAGGGCCATTTTACTATGTCTCAGAAGGCACTTAATTGGAATTGAAGGCTCAGGGTTAGAAACACAGTATTTATCCCTTGCCAAAACCTTACAAAGCTTTCTGGGTAGGGCCAGGGAGCCACAGCTGAACTGGAGAATTGGCCGTGTGAACATGGCTAAAGGCAGTACTGACCCTATGCACATTATTGCCCTGATGGAAAAGGTAGCAGCGAGTTAATGGAACTGGATGTACATTAATTTTTCTGAGATTATACACTGTGATGAGACTCTTTCATCAGTTTCTATGGGTCACAGCAGCTGGTAGGAGCCTTAACAGTGTCATTCCATTATAAGGCTATTATCGATCCAAAATCTAATTTGAAGATCAATTTGGATTGGAATCAGAACGCAATATGACAATGATTTCAGAGAAGATAAGAGGTAATTTACTCCTCTGGGTGCCAGAAATCAATTTTTGGTTTTCTGTACTGACCTAGCTGCCAAAAAAAGAAGGAAAAAAAAAGAAAAAAAAGAGCTGAGGATAACGTGCAAATAAAGGATTATAGTAATCCAATCTGGAGATGATAAAAGTATAAACCCGGCTGCAAACCCATCTGAGGTAAACAAACATTTAATCCCAGCTAAATATCTCAGATAATGGTAAAAAGGTTTAATGTTATTTTTGATGCATTTGGCTAATACAAAATACAGCTCTGAATTCAAAGCAACTCCTTGCATTTCTCACATAATTCTTTGTGGCAGTGAGCACTCAGGAAGCTTAAGTGGGGATCTCAAGACTCATCATTAGTATTTGTATTATAGCTGTGCTGGACACGCTGGCAAATCTACCTTAAAGGGCCAATAGTCAGAATCAGTCAGGCTGTTAGGAGTCAATATCACTTCGGCTATGCGTACATTGCAGGGTGCCATGGCTTTTGGTTTCGTCCTCATTCCCATGCATCCAGTTTCTTCCCAAAGAAAGGGAGAATGAACAGGTAGCTGACATCCCCAGCTTGCTTATCATGTACATCCAACCCCGTCTTCACCAGGAACATGGTGAAGATATGGTGGCTGAAGCTGGTCCTGAATTACCTCATGTATCAGAGCAAAGATGTTTTGCAGACATGCAGGCACTGAACAGCACCTGCTGCTGCCCACCTCAGCTTCAGGAAACACTGAGAATAACATATACTGAGGCTGTTCCTGCCCCAGGGAAGACAGGGAAAACAACAGGCAAGAGGTGACATGAAAAACTGAAGGGACTTTTGCTCAAAGTTGTTGGCAGAGCTGAGAATTTTCCGCTCTCTACAGGGCTGGCCCTTAAACCCTTTTCACTTTTATTAAGTGCAGACATACTGCAGAGATGCGAGACTTAGTTATCTACAGTGAAACTGTAAAGGGTTTTTTCTTCTTCTTTTTTTTTTTTTTTTTTTTTTTTTTCCTCCAGACAACTGCGGTGGAATCAGTTTTATTCAGATTTGGCTGTAATTGGAGCGAGTCTCTCAATGAATCTAATTTCAGCTGGAACTAATTATAGGGGGAAAAGGTCATAAATGTAAGACGGCTGCATAACTATGTTGGAAGAATATTGACATCATATAGTATTAACTCTGCTCCTGTAAAGGCCATAAATACTTAGACTAAAAACAGCCATTAAGAGACAGAACAAAATGTACCTATTTCTTTTGATTAGAGGGGGAAAATGAGAGAGGAAAAAATCTCTAAAGGAGTTTTAAAATCAAACAATAAAGAAGTGCTGCACAAAAAATAAAGAAATAAAAAAAAAAATCAAGAAATAGAGATTGACTGCCTCAGATGAAATCCTGAGCCCTACTAGAAACAAACAGCACTACTGCATCTGAACTAAGCCTTATTCAAAATCTAACAGGAAAATTTAGACATACAAAATTGCCAAGACTGTTAACCAGGATAAAACCAGCAGCACTGATTCCACATGATCATACATACCATGTGCAAATGCTGGACATACCAAGTCACATCTTAAAGAAGATCTCTCATTATTTCTCCTCTAAGCCTTGGCTCACTGGGGCCAAACCAGCTGCCGGCCCGAGGGGGGGCTGCTCAGAGCTGCGCTCCAGGTGGGCGAGGAGGCCCTGCGCCCATGCTCCGCCACCTCAGCGCTCTGGGTACATGTCACCACTGAGAGCACCCCAGCACCCGCTCTGTGTCAGGGGAAACCCTCTCCTGCCTTTTGGAGAAGTCTTCCAGCCCTTTTAGGTGAGCAGAGGAGACCAGGCCAGGCTCGGTCCCTGCTCGCCGCTGAGGCACTTGGGCAGGCAGCGAGGGACTTCACTCCTCACAATCCTCCTCCGTGCAGAAGGGAACCAGCATGTGTGTCAGCTTGGTATGAGCCCAGCCCTCATGGAAACTGGCTGGATTTGCTTCTCACCTGAGCCTCAGAGACTTCAGGATGTTCCCTGTGGGGAAACCCACAGGCAGACACAGTCAAGACTCCTCACTGGGAATCTTGGTTTTAATCCATTTCTGACAGATCTGATTAAATGAAGAACTTCAGCATTTTCTCTATACATGTTTTCTTGTAATCAACACAACATCAGTACAAGCAAAATGAAATTACAAATGAGAGTAAATTATTACATGCAGCCTAAATTTTGACCATAATATGTTTCAATTAGTCAACGAATTGTTATTTAGACATAGCTGCACACTTACTCATCTTTCTGAAATTAAGTGTTGCTTTGGTGCTTAGATTTTCAGAAGCTGAATAACTAAACCAGTTACATGGTTTGCTTTAGCCCCGAGGCTGAACTGTAGTGATGACCCAAGTCAAATTAATAAACACAGAAGCCTGCCAGACATCTTTTGATGAGCTGCATTGCAATGAACCTTTGTAGATTCTTTAGGAAGCAGCTGAAAGTCTTTTCTGAAACATCAACTGAAAACAGTTAGTAATTAATTTTTCTCTCTTTCTCTCTTAGCAACCCCAGAAATGCATGACACTATCAGGGTCTGAATCAGAACATTCTGCAGTCAGTGACTCTGACTGTAGTCTCTCCATCAAAGCCGTATGTCACATGAGCAAAGCCTCACACTCAGTTAGATTGTACTTCATGTCCCCTTCTTCTCCCCTCACTTCAGTCTGAAGCAAATTCCTACTAAGTTGATGGAGGTGCATAAAGAGATCAAGCAACCATTCTGCCTCTGACACAGTACAGTGTCTTCCTAATGGTGTTTACTGTTGCATCTATATAAATGTAAAATCACATTCCCTTTTGAGTCACTTGCCACCACTACATTCCTTCTATGATCCCTGATTTATGGCGTTTTTAATAAGTACTTCTCAGTTGCCATCCATTACAATCAACTGATCTCACCTACATTTTCTCTCCTGCTATGACCACAAGGAAGAGAAAACTTTTTCCTTTCAACAGAATGCTTTTAATAAAGAGAAAGGGGACAATGATTAGCTTCTCAGAAATACTCATGACAGACTCAGGACCAGATGATCATAAAATAAATGCTAGAAAAAGTGGAAAGTCAAGATCAAACACTTCATCATGAAAAGGAAGAAGATATTTTTATCCATACTTTGCTCTCCAGTCATTATTCTTCTTGCTGGAACATTAGTTCTTCAAATTGCTTTTAATTACATGGCCTAGAAATAAATATGCACCACTATTAGCATGCTCTAAGGTTGAATACAAGGGGTACTCACTTTCATTCCAGTCAAGGCACTATTCCAAGGTGATTTATACTCTCATTATAGGCTGTTGCCTTTCTTATGTAAATTTGTAATCAAATATTCTAAACAGGTGATGACAAATAATCTGGGTAACTACTGCTAGCAGCCAAAATCACAGCTGTAGGACCTCACAGGTCTAACAGGAGAATTTTACACATACATATGCACATGCACATGCACATGAACAGCCCACACAGGTACATTTTCATGTTATTAAAACTTCTAACAACTTTTGAATGCATAAACCCAACCTACATCAAATTGATGACAAAATCTTTTACTATGCTTAATTTAGCAAACTTCCCTCTCATTATATAAGCTATTAGGACAAAAGAAGCATTAATTAACTTACTGAATTTTTGATCAGATGTTGCAATGATAATTTATCATTTTAATAGTCTGTTCTGGATTGGATTTTTTAGAAATGTTTCACAGAGTGAATCAACAAATTAATATAATAATTATAATCCTTTTGCATGATTCAAATATTATGCAGCACTCTGTGTTGTTTAAACACCCTTTCAGTGCAACAGTACAATGGAGAATCATCTGTCCTACACACAAAAAGTCCTTTGCTGATACACCATCAATTAGTTTGTGTACCATCCCCAAAAGTAGTGATTAATATTTTTCTCTGTCATTTAATTATTTTTTTTTCTTAAAATTTAGGAGATCAGATTTTGCTTCAAAAGGATCTAGAAACAGTATCTGATTTTCTTTTTGTTTATTTTCTGAACAAGTCACTTTTTGGTTGGGATTCCAGGGTTGGACATCCACAGGCTGTTTGACTTACTGTATAAGACTTTACCTGGATGGGAAAACTTCAGAGAAATCAGGTGGGCTAACCTGTTCTCTGCTTTCCTGCATCAACACAGTCGCAGAGTAGGACAGAATTCAGGAACATGAGGATGCCAAACCCTGGAATGCTTCTTATACCGAGCATGCCTGGGTATTACAGAGTCCCACAGAAAGAAAAAAAGGAAGAAAGAGATTGCCTTTTCTAATGGCATGGTACAATTTGTACAGAACTGTGCTGTCCAGATTCAACACTCCTCACTTGACTCTCTGCCTCTCCATGCAATTGCGTCTTTTAAAATTCCAGCCTTAATGAAATAGGTAAGCTGCAGAAAAGATTAAGCTGAAAAATACAGTAGGAATACAGGATGAGGACAAGTGATTGATCTTTGAGTGGATATCCAGCAGTGCAATGAAATTCTCAGGCTGGTTCTTCTTTATTTCAAAATGGTTTTGATTCAGAGGGATTTTATAGCAGCTAAATCATGCAGTTGGCACAGATTGTGCAAGCTTTTCAGCATGTTATACTCTGAAAGATGTCACATTTGGCAGAGGCAGTAAAGCTCCATGAATTTATTGTTGTTTCCCATTGAACACCAAAATCCAGGGCATCAAAAGATGATACAGCACACGTTACAACGCTATTGTGTTGAGTCACCTGCTACCCTGGCTAGCATAAACCTCTGGTGGAATGCTATGAAATGCCAAATGGAAGCCACCTGTGTACGAGAAAAAATAAGTGTAGAGACTAGCGAGTGACAGTTGCAAACTCAGTCCGTGGTCCTGTAGACATATTGCAGACAAGCAATTCAACTTAATTAAGTGATTAAGTAATTAAATGTCCAATATGTGGTCCTGATTCTGGGAATACTTAAGCATATCTATAATTTGGGATGTATCAGAAGTCCTACTGACTGTAAAAGTACTACTCCCAAAAGTTTCTTGGGGGAGGGAGCAGTCTTGTAGTTGCAAAATAATTCACTTTTTCTTTTTCTGTCCTAAACTGTCAATAAACCAAACAAACTGAAATTTTACCACTGCTTAGTGATCTACTAAATTCCAAGTGGAAGTCAGCCCTTTTTCAGTCAAAAGTGGAGATGAAAAAATGTGACTAGAAAAAGATTAGAGGGGCTCATTTAACACCCATTTTTCTTTTCTATTCAACATGATCTAACTGCAAACATTGCAGAGCATGCTTGAAAAGTATATAATGATATATTCAAAAAACAAAATAAGAAGCCACTTTCTCATAGACCAAGATACTCACATGTAAACAATCAACAGAAAAACCTATTTGAAAATTTATCAGGAATTCTCTGAAATGGATACAAGGCACAGGTGTGCCCTCTCATTATTTCCTATGAAATTACAAACTCAGAAAAAAATCTATCTCACTTTTAAGATTCTGGAAGTCTCCTCTCTTAATATTTTATGTTGAAGGCTCTGAGAGATGTTTAAGAAGCCTGTGCTTTTGTGTTCCAGTTCTAAATATCTGGTCAGGAATTCAGTCTCTCAGCAAGCACATGGCCACTACATAAGTAGCTACACTATGAGCAACTCCTGCAAGAAAGTTCAAAAGTGTTCTGACCCTCAGTTTAACCTTGCAAAGAGTCTACTTTCACTACTGTTCCATATACAAAAGTAGCATTAATAGAGTTCGGGGTGTGCAATTTCTCTGTGCATTAGGAGCATTAGAAAGGTTTTACTACGTACATCACAAATAGGTAAAGCATACCCAGCATCCAAGTTTCACATTATGGGAGTTATATTAGATTGTTATTCACAACAGGAGAATGTCACACTTTTCTGTGTACTCTAGTTCAGCACTTTTCTAATTTCATGGACCTCAATTTACATTTGTCAGTGTTTGAAGTTAGATGATATTGGTCTACTCAGGAAATGAGTTAAAGGGGAGAGAGGTCACTCACCTTTTGGGCAGTACCATACTTTGATGATGCATAAATAAAGCACAGCATGAGTGTGTCAGCAAAATATGGATGTCCTAAAGCCCTTTGATGCAAAGGATGATGTTTGTTAGAAACAGAAGGTTAAATATGTAGACACTGTAAGGCTGAAGTGATGATGTGAAGAGAATCTGGCTAACGTCTTAGCAGAAATCCACCTTGTCATTCACTGTGAGTTTACATAGAGATTTCAACAGATTACCAATGCTGATTAGTGAATGTATATGGAAATTATATTTACAAGCTGAATTGCTAGTGGTCTGTGGTATATGAACCCTAAAGACGTGGTATTCATAATGGGCCTGATCCAAAGACCTGTCAATAGTTTTTTCATTATTTTAATGGATTCAGATAAAACTCATAGATGTTAAACACCAATAAAGGGCCACCTGTGTTACCTACGCTTACAGGCTAGGAGAACTTAGCAAATATTTGTCCTAAGCATTCGAAAACATTTTCCTAAAGCTGAGTGGTACAGCTCAAGATAAAAATAAATGGATCCTTAACTCAATTTGTCCAGCTATTAACTCAAAAATGTTTCAGAACTTTTTCCAGATTTCTGAGGCTGCTTCATTCACATTCATTGCTGCAGTTTATAATCAGCTGAGGTTATACACTCTCCTACCAAGGCATCTGTACTCCTGAATGAAAATGAACATATACTTATGTATTTCTGTCTTTCTGTTTGGACTTTGTCAATGGTTTGAATGAGCACAAAAGTCTATCAGAGCTTACACGCACAAAACAGAAGTCATAAAAATGCCATGGGTAAGCTGCCCAACATGGTAGATAATCTTGAGCACACAGTTTTAGATCTTCACATTTAAGGTTTTTTTAAGTCTAAGAAGTCAAAAAGATTTGTACTTGCATACCACATTTTCCATCTATTGTACAGCGATACAGACTTTGCAAAATGAAATAAAATCTTAAAGCAGACACAAAAATCAGGAGAACAGTGAAGTTCTGAGTTAGAACAATGAATTCATTAAACCAAAACAAACAAACAAAAATCTAAAGTGTTAAAACAAGACATTTGAATAGTAACAACTGTTAAAATGAGCTCTGAAATCTCCATGCAACATGAGATTTTTATTGGCAAACAATTAAATCTCTCTTTAAGTGCACTTTCTCTGTAGAACCTAATTTATAATCTTATCAGGCATGTCTCTCAGAAGAATTTGCTACTAGTCTAAGTCTTTATCTGCACAATGCAGAATACTAACAATTGTCTTCTATGTTTGTTTCCAATGTCAAAGACTGAAATTCCAATTTAAGGTTCTGACTGCTTTCAGAATTTGATATTATTTTTAAAGTGCTGTCACTTTTGTTCACATTGTGCGTCAGAAAAAGAAAATGTAAGAATAAAAAACCTGTGTTGATGGTAAGAAAGAAGGAGAAAGGTGATGTACTCTGGAATCAGTTTGCTATAGCTCATTTGCTGTTTTATCATTTTCCTGTTACCCTCCAGGGCCCTATTTTGTTTCAGCCCTACTCATTAGAATTTAAGTTTTACAATAAGCATTAACGTAAAGGAAGTTAGAGGCAAAGTGGAATTAACAGTGTGCACTTTATGTATACTGCATCCAACTATGAATTTTTGAAGCCTGTAGTAGGTATGCCAACACATACAACTCTGGCTGCTGTATATTTTGCACTGCCTAGTTCTCATATCTCACTGCCTTTGGTTTTTCTAGAAATCTGTAGTCGCTTAGTCTTTCCTAGTCATAGACCTATACCACAGTGTACATTTCCAACTATAATAATAGATAATAATAACTTCAAGCAAATAATTCATTCTAAGAACTGCTAACCTACCTCTTTTTTCACTTCAGCAGAATTCACAGAGAACAAAGAGATCTTTTTTTGTAGCAAGCAAATCATACAACTCTACATTATTATTTCCTTCCATTCCCCCAGTTCAAGCTCTGAAATTCTTTAAGAGCCACTGCAGTCATACATAGTACTAGCCTAGAGAGCATTTGTTTTATTTAACTTTTATTTTTAATCCCACATAAAATCCTGCTAATTCTTTTAACATAAATAGGACACATTACTATTCCAAACTTCCCCTCCCCTTTTATTTGGCTCAGAACACCTGATGGTTAATTCCCAGTTGAGATAATTAGTCCTTGGTTATCACCAGTTACTGTCACCTGTTCAACTTGCAAATGTCTACAAATTTGAGTTTTCCAATTAGCATCATAATATCCCTATAGCATACAACTAGAGTGTATTTTTTTTCCACAAGGCAAATCACTGTTCACTTACACACTCTGTCTATAGAATCTCATTTGGTAATAGTGCTTTAAAAATTACAGTGTTTTTCACAGAATAGACTTGTCATTGCCCTACCTCCTATCAAGCCCAGATGGCTGCTTCTCTGAAAGAGAGAAAAACAGAAAAGGGAATTAAATGAAACCCTCTCCTTAATAAGTATCCAAGTCAATTTAAATAGTTCCATTTCATTTTTACATCAGAGTCATGCCCTAGTATTAAGGCATGAAGAACATTCTCAGTGTGCTAATAAGCCCCATGACACGTTGAACTGACATTTCAGTAAGTGAAATAGGCTGTATTTTATTTTAAACTTCTGTGGTACAAAGCTGTAGGTAAACTATGTTAGAGACAGTGGCCCAGTGTATTAGATCAGGGTTGACTTCCAGCTGAACATAATGAGGTGGCCTTCTGACTAAAACCAACACAAAATGATACTTGAAATTTGAAGGAGGCACTTCTGGAAGCACCATTTAAAATCCTCAAAGCACGTGATACAAGATCACCCAATATCTCAGTAATACTTTGCTTCATTCTCTGTAATACCTGCAATGGATTTATGGGCCTTCAAGGGAGAAGATTAGTATACCTCCTCAGTCTGAAGTTCTCCAATAAAAATGAGCTCTAGCACTTTTTCGTGAGAGTATATCATAGAAACTCTGATAATATCTTTCAATCTTTCCCTCACTGTTTCCTCTGAAAATATGAGAGGAGTTCCCAGATACAAAAAGTGGAAACTGCTGGCCTTGAAAGGTGTAAAAGGTTGAGCTGTTTGGGAGCTAAGCTCCTCCACTTCATAGAATAGTTTGGGTTGGAAGGGACCTTTAAATGTCATATCTAGTTCAACCCCACTGCAATAGGCAGCGACATGTTCAACTAGATCAAGTTGCTCAGAGCCCCGTCTAACCTGACCATGAAAGTTTCCAGGGATGTGGCATCTACGACCTCTCTGGGCAACCTGTTCCAGTGTTTTACCACCCTCATCATAAAAATTTTCTTCCTTATATCTTCCTCTGGATGGACTGAGAATGGGCCAATGCAATTACTGAATCCTGATTAGATATGTTAAGAAAGAATCTCAGAGGTCTGTGCAGTTTTTTATTAAGAATGAAACCTTTTCTGTAACTCACCAGTTCTGACTGACTCATTATTTTATGTTTGCACATTCCTCCCATGGGGATGTTAGTGAGGATTTTCTTGTACTGTAGCTGGAGTTTTAAGACAGGTTTAGTGACAAAGACAACCATCTCTAAAAACACTGGTGCCTCTAAACAGAATTATTTTCAAGACAGCCATATAGCTATATATAGCTGTGTAAGTTAGGTTTAGGATGAATCTAGTAGCGTTAACAATGCTATAGACAGACAGACACGTACTGAAAGGTAAAAATGCTATCTGCTGAGCCTAAATAATCCAGCGAAAGATTTAATGAAAAATACTAGTAAACAAATGGTTTCATTGCAGAATTCTAGGGCAAAAACTGTTTCTTCCTAGCCTATAATAATGACAAATCACAATACTCTGCTGGCTAGAACAGATGTTAACAAACTCACCTGCACTTTTGTCTTGCCCCCACTTATCTATCTTGGGGCAGGGAGTAGAGCTCAGACTCTCAGATCCATCTGGGCATCAAATTCCCTTTGAAATTGAGTTGTTAGATTCCTAACTGTTTTTGAGAATCTGGGTTTAAATGGGGATACAGTGTCTGCTTATTGCTTTGTGTCTGGAGCCTATGAATCAGATAGACTCACACACAGTGGAATAGGATTATTACTTCATGGCATTGGCAGGCAGTAGCAGTCACGATCTAGCCCTTTGAGATCAAGACAGCAAGAAATTCATGAAGATTTAAAGTAGTTAAAGGAGTTTATTTTCCAGGTGGGAAATCCAGGTGTCAGAAGGAAAGTAACTATAAATTTTCAACCCAGCTTTCCACATAAAATGTAAAGCCATTTGGAGCACATAGAAAGCTCAGTATGAACTATGGCCAATAGCTGGTGCAAGGTATGGTCAGTGGTTTTAAATGATTGATGGAGCTATCTCTGCACTAAAGTACTAAGGCTGGAATAGAAGAAAAAAATTGAGATCTGTTATAATGGTGCTTTATACCTTTTTTTCTTCCTTTGATGGTCAAATAGAGTTCAGTTGAACAGAATGATTGTTACTTTGTACCAGTGATACATATGGTAGCTCTCCATATAGAGAACTACATTCCAATAAACAGGATAATACAGCATGTGGTGGTGATTTTTAAAAAATCTCCTAATTTATTACTGTCTCTTTAGAAAGTAAAGCATATTCAAATGGCTTTAGTATTTTAGTTGAAGATGAAGAAAAGTATGTGTGAATAAATATTTAATGTGCTTTATTCCTATTTAAATACTTGAAAGGGCTTTAAGGTATGTCAATGAGGCATAGCTAAATAAATTTATTACCTTTCACTTGTAAAAATTTGGGGTTTTCCCCTACAACATCATGTAAAATAGTCTGGTACAGCTAGGAAACTCAAACCCAAGCTGAAATAACAGCATAGTGCAGATACTTGAGACAACACCAGACAGACACTCCTTTCTTTTTCTTTCCAAATACCAGAACCATGTCAGTTTTCAGTGACATATCAGATACTTTAATATAATTTTCCTAAAATCAGTGACACTGCTCAAGGACTATTCTACATGAAAGAGACAGATGAACAAGGGCTGAAGGAACAGACTACCAAATACCCTCTAAGAAAGAGTACGAGACACTGACTCTATTTATACTCAACTCTGAGATCAGTGTATTAGCTGACTGGCATTTCTCTTGCTGAGAAAAGATCAATGAAGAAAAGATCAGCTGAAAAAAGATCGATGGTGACCAGACAAACCATTAATTCATAAGAAAAGAGATTTTGCTTGGAGAAATAGGACATTACCCTGAGGCTCAAGCTCAGACTTGATCATTCCTCTGTCTTACATGTTGACCTGAATTTTCACTCCAATAAACAGCAAGTCCTGCAAGAACAGGGTGAAAATGAGCTCTACGCTGGACAGAGCTGCAGACAGACATAGCAACAGTGAAGCAAAACAAGAGAGAATAAGATCATAAATACTCATGCCACACGTGAAAAGGTAGCCCTCTATTTCCACAAGTGGAGATTTCTCACATGCTTTTGTAACAAAATGGGACTATTCCTGAGAACCTAGAATTTGGTATTCCTTCTATTCCGAGGTCTGCAGGTTCTCCTGTAGTTGTAATATCTTCAGTTGTAATATTCAAATGACATCTAGTTTCTCTTTAAATATTGACAGAACCACTCACAGTGTCACAAGCATCTTACTCCTCCTTTCTGTAGGGAGAGAATTGTATTACATTATGCTTGACTGTTGTATTGTTAGAGAAAGGGTGAGGTTTTCTTGTTCTGTTATCTTCCACTTGGAGTACTGAAACGCTACATGGTCACTATTCTCAGATTGCCTGGGAAAAAATATCTTTTTCAGTGATAAACTTTTGCAAAACCCAAAAGATAAGGAAAAACTCAGATTAATAAGAATATATGACAGAATGTGTATGTATATACTTACAAAAGCATTCTGCAGTAATAGAGAAATGAGGCGCTCAGAGAAAAGTGCTGGGTGCTGAGAAAAAGGCTTTGATGTTTTTGAGACATTAAAGGAGTTGTTAAAGAGCAGCTCACCTGTGGATACTGCCAAGGAGAAATAGCACTACTGTACTGATCATGTTTTAAAGTGCTGCTCTGTGTTAAGTATAAACAGCACAGCAGCTTTAACCAGTGTCCTACTGTTTCAACAGCAGAAAATAGCTGGAGACAACAGCATAAGCTTCATTTGGAGCAAAGTTCCAGCTTTTCCAGAATAAAGGAGGAGCATTTATTCTAATATATTTGTTTGCGTCTAATGTTATTCCACCGTCTCTTTGACATTGCACAGGATCACACACCTCTCACTGGATGCTAACTTGCTGCACTGCTGACACGGGGATGCTAACTGCATGAGGGGAGGGTACCAGTGGGTCATTTGGGGTAAAAGCCCCCCAAAAGCAGTTAAAGCTATGTTTTGATGAAAAAAAAAAAAAAAGAATTCTGAAAGAAAAACAAAAAACCCCAAGGGGTAGTAGAGATGTTAATTTAGCAATGAGTAGTAAGAATTTTCCAGAGCAAAAGGGGAATTCCAAAATAATGCCTGAGTGTTTCTAGGATTTCAAACACCAGATCAAGTTCTGGGTACACTGAGTTCTACCTGATGGATTTAATTAAAAAAAAACCCCAAACATACAATGTAATTCATGGTGTACTCTCTCAGGTTAAGTCACTATCCCTTGCTGTTTGTGCTAGGAACCAGATATAAAATCTTGACCTGTCTAACATTTATTTAAGATAGCATGCTACTAATTATGGTAAAGTAATTTTTGGAAACATACTTAATATATACCTGGAGCCAATACACACTGTCGTAATGGACTGCCACATGCACCTGATGAAACTATTAATTAAATCAAGCCTTACTCTCTTCTGTGGTTAAAAGGAAAGTAATCTGGTTTAAAAATCTAATAAAATCTACAAATCTATAATCTCATATCACTAGGTAATAGCTATTTCTTGCTTATTAAATTTTTGCTACAGTTATCAAAAGAAAAATGTCACATAAAATTTGAAGTATTGCTTTAACAATATGTTTTAAGGATGCTTTTAGAATATCTGGACCTTCCCTATTGTATCTTTCCATTGTGAAGTTTCATGGGAAAAATTGAGAGAAATAATTCAATATTATAAGAAGACAATTCAGAAGGAATATAATATAAATAAAAGTATTTTCCCTGATTCTCTTCCTATTGCTACCCATTTCCTTGGAAAGGTGGGGTGAAAAATTTTGCTATAGCAAGAATTTCCTAAACCAAAAATGTTTTAAGAATACACATATTTTTATGTGATACAAGTTTAAACATACATTATAAGTACCTTTATAAGGAGACAATGAAGAATTATGCAAAATTAATTTGAACCAATTTTTGGTAAAGAGCCAAGACCCACATTTTTCAGAAACCCCCACCCAAACCTCCATTGACACAGTGAAGCTCTGTGCTCGGTTCTGTTTGACTGGCTGCACATGTAGCTAACCTCCACTGCACTTCCAGCAGGTAGTCGCAGAGCCCGTGGCTGGGCTCCAGCTGGTCATTGAACTTCGTGAGATTTTGTTATTTGATAAGTGTAGCAGTGTCCCAGATAGTCCAGACAGACACTAGGAATAATCTTGAAGAAGAAAAGAGTAACAGGATGGTAGCTATAAGACAGTATGATTACTTCAGCTAACAATGTACACTACTAACAGTTTCTGATTTCTTTAATATATTATTTTTGCATTTTTTGGGCACTGTTCTTCAGTACCCATTATGGGAACAGGTCTTGCTGGTGAATTTGAAGGAGGAGAATACAGAGCTTCACATCCCATGAACTGTGAGAGTCTTTTTTGCTTTTGTTCAGATTTCAGCACAACTTAGTGGGTGAAATCCAAACCTCTTTCAAGTCAGTGGGAGTTTTGTCATGGATTCAAAGAGGCAGAGCTTCTTTGTGAGGATAAGCTGGAGCTCCATTTTGCCAAACTCCACATGACCAAAATGCATTGTTCATTTATAGCTGCCTTGATCATAAATATGTCTCATTTTACTTTATTCTGAGTCACTCCCCTGAAGTTTTAACTTACATATTTATTGTTGATTCAGAAATATCTAGCTAACAATGAGAGTCTGACTTAATGGCCAATACAACTGAGACATTTGTCACTGTTAAGCGGAACTTTAGGAAAAGAAGCATTTAATAAAGTTCACATTCTTTTGGGATAAAACTACACACTATCTAATCAACAGTCCTATGGCTTTACCTTTATTGCAGTAAATTATTTCCATACTTTCTTGTCAGTGGTTTATCAGTGAACTAATGCAAGAAAACACTCCTTGATTTGGCTCCTGTCAGAGCTCACAGGCAGGTAGCTAGCTCAAGAAAACTGCACCCCATTCAATTTTGGGGGGAGTTCTAGCTCAGCTGATGGTTAACCTCAAAAGCTAAATTTATAGAAGAAACTTCATAGTGCATTTTAATACACCATTAAGTTTAATTAGCACTCGGGCAATTCCTTTTGTTCTCTGTAAACAACAGCAAGATGTGACAAGGCAGAGAAGAGAGTGTATTTGTTGCTTTCATATGTCACTCAAACTAGCCCATCACCATTCCCAAACTAATACTTCTTTACATGAACTTCTGCTAAATAGTGTTAGATTTTTAAGTCTAAAACTGGCAGGTTTTCCCAGGGTTGCATCTGATATCAAAATCAAGGTTTATTAACATTACAAAGAGCACTGCTGTCCTGTAGTGCCCCTTTTATCATTCTAAGCAGCTGCCTTGAGGCAATGCGTTTAACCTTGGGAAATGGGAGAGGAATTCTGGGAAGCCAGAAATCTTTGACAGCTCAAGCCTTTTACCTCATCCAAAATCTGCTCTACGGCTTCAGCTCCCACACTGAAAAAAAATTGAGACCCTTATTTTCATTTGATGTTTATCTGTTCTATTCATTGCACTTAAAATCGAAAGATAGGACAGCATTTACTTACAGTGATCTTCCACTTGTGCTTCAAGCACACCAGTGATAGAAATTTTCCTTTTCTCTACTGAGACTCCTATTAAAAAGGTAGTACTGGGAGGGGTGTGTGCGTGTGTGTGTGCGTGTGTCGGGAGGACACTGAACAAAAACACAAACCATTTTTTTCAAACAGTTGTGTAGGTTATCTTATTCCTACCTGGTTTATGTTTTATGATAAATTTCACATTACATTTGGCTATTTCATCAGCTGTTGCAACAGTGAAGGAACTGTCACTGGTTCAGTTATAAGATCTTATTTGTCAGGGTTTAGGGCTTAGCTGTAAAAATAGAATTCAATTTGATGTTGCGCGTATCAATTCTCACTTTATATATACATTTTTTTCTTTCAGAAGGTCCCAAAGTAGTTCCTAGTTATACAGGACTGAAATGCAGCTAATTTTACAGTTTCTGGCTGGCCCATGGCATATCACAAAGCACCAAAGCAGTGTGGATACAAATTAATCATCAAATTAAACAAACGTCTACAGATCTGAATTTTTGTATAGCATCTCTCAAGCAAATAAAAAACAAATGTGTTTTGTTTTCTTTTTTTTTCCCCTGAAGTTCCTGATGAAAATGAATACAATGAGCTATGCCATTCAGGGACAAATTCAGAGGAGATAATCTGCAGATCATCTACGGGAGAGAGAGAATTAGGCTTTATCTTAGAGGAAAATGAAGACTTCTCTGCTTTCCTAGGGTATATTTACATGGCATGGTATAATGCTTTTCCCCCTTCTCAGCAGGAAATATTAGCCTAGGCAGAAGTCAGCGTTAACATACCTATGTTACTTCTGCAGCCATTTGTAGCCTGCTACTCTGTCTGAAGTCAGGTATCTTAGTGCAAAGCAAGAGTGAACCCAAAGATCAAAACTGGCATTTCAGCCCTCTAAGCCCAAGGGACATGGTCTGTGCTCCCTCTATCTCTATCTAATGAGATTTTGCTCTTATTCAGGTGAATTGCTCAGCTGCTCTGACCATAAGCAGCTTATTGTTTTACTTCAGCAGTATGAAAATGTTTCATCCAGCCAATTCCATTTTGACACATGTTATTTGCTGTGCAGTGTGTCTGGATTCTGACAAGTCACAGTGTAATTCCAACTGTATAAGGATCCTTTTCACTGAAGTATTTTACAGGGCAGCAAGTCCATTTCAAAATCACATGTGAAAGATTGTCTTCACAATGCAGAAAGTGTGAAACCTATTTCTATGCTTGCATCTAAAACTGGAGTTCTTAATCAATGCTCAGACAATAAATCAATCTTTAGGTCTCTTCTAGCAGAGTACTTGTGCTCGCAGGCTGTTATTCTGACTACCCTATCCACAGTCTATGCCTTCTCTGATGATGAGGAAGCAAACTACTACAAACCAGGAAAACTGCCCTATGTAAGCAGTGTGAGAGCTCACCTTCTCTTACCACAGTATGGTCCAGTCACATTTAACCATCATATTTATATCCCCATCTCCTTTTGTTTCAGCCATTTCGCTTGAAATCAACTTGAATGGATGATTAGTGCCACCTCCTCAATTTCCTTCTCCATCTATGACGTGCAAGACATCTACTTAAGAAGTGAGACCACTGTTCAAGATGGAGAAATCTCTCTGACCAGCTTAGCATTTCTATGGACTATCAACAAGCAATGACCTACTGGCAAGGTAATGTTTCTGGTAAAACTGAAGTCCCAACAGCTCCAATGTATTAAATATAAGTTGAGTATTTTTGCAAGCAGCAGGTTACTTTCCAGTAGCCTGGTAAATCATTCCACACTCCTCTCTGTAGTCTCAACTAGCTAAGTTATGGTTTTTTCATTACCTCTCTTAAAATCAGGTCTGCCTCATGTTTGCACATCAAAAGTGATGTATGTATGCATAAACACTCCACATCCATAAGAATAACTTCTTATCACTGTTGTAAAATTGTATCACTGATTTATATAGCCTCAGTGCATTATAATAAATATTTTACTATTTTATATGCATACTCATATAGCATATAAACAAAATATATTTAAGGAAAGCTGAGGCCATGAAATCAAACATTTGAAAGTTGTTACTGTTTTTCTTTCAATTGTCCTTTCAACCTTACTTCAGCCCTTTTCATGGTATAATAGAGCTTTTACTTACATAACTGTAAAGTACTTATTCCTGATTCGCACAAAGAGTCTTGGGGAGTCCTTCAGAATACATGTTTCTTCTATAGCAGACATGTAAGGTACAGTTATCACTGCACAGGGGACAGTTGCAGCTTGAGGACAGAGGCGAGTTTTACATCAATTATCCTGATAAAAGTATTAACATTGTTTCTTGCCGTATGTACTGCAGTGGCCTCAACACTCTGCTTTGGGACCTATATGAGTATCTGCTGCTTTGTCATAGTTTGAAGCATTTTGCTCGGAACAGTCATTGCTAGGAGAAAGATAAGTAATATAGTTGCCCATGCCAGCAGCTTTCATGTTAGCATTTTCTAAGAAAGTAAATTACTGTAGGGGCTTCAATTAGGGATGTCCTTTAACTCTCAGAGATTTAATTTTGATGAGTCTGATGTCCTTCTGCTTAGCTCTCACCACCTGCTCAGAAATGCTTCTCACATTGCCATCTCAATTGGTGGCACTTATCTGCTTGGTCAAACACCTAGATGTACTGCTCAATGAGGAACGGAGCTTTGAGGCTGACATTTGACACATTATCGAGCTATCTTATTACCACTTCAGTGATGTGACCAGATTAAAATGTGTGCTCTCACATGCATATGCCAAGATTCTTGTTCATGCTGTCATTATGTCCAGACTTGAGTAGTGCAATTCACTTTTCTCTTTCCTAAGGAACAAAGCTTTCTATGTCACATCCTTCTAAACTTGTATTTTACAGAGATTTATGGCTATACCCTATTTGATAGCCCATACGTTCCAGATATATCAGTTACATGGGTCTGGAATATTGTGACATAATTTAATATGTAACACTGTAGTACAGACCAATTTTTCTTTTCTTTCTTTTCTTTTCTTTTCTTTTCTTTTCTTTTCTTTTCTTTTCTTTTCTTTTCTTTTCTTTTCTTTTCTTTTCTTTTCTTTTCTTTTCTTTTCTTTTCTTTTCTTTTCTTTTCTTTTCTTTTCTTTTCTTTTCTTTTCTTTTCTTTTCTTTTCTTTTCTTTTCTTTTCTTTTCTTTTCTTTTCTTTTCTTTTCTTTTCTTTTCTTTTCTTTTCTTTTCTTTTCTTTTCTTTTCTTTTCTTTTCTTTTCTTTTCTTTTCTTTTCTTTTCTTTTCTTTTCTTTTCTTTTCTTTTCTTTTCTTTTCTTTTCTTTTCTTTTCTTTTCTTTTCTTTTCTTTTCTTTTCTTTTCTTTTCTTTTCTTTTCTTTTCTTTTCTTTTCTTTTCTTTTCTTTTCTTTTCTTTTCTTTTCTTTTCTTTTCTTTTCTTTTCTTTTCTTTTCTTTTCTTTTCTTTTCTTTTCTTTTCTTTTCTTTTCTTTTCTTTTCTTTTCTTTTCTTTTCTTTTCTTTTCTTTTCTTTTCTTTTCTTTTCTTTTCTTTTCTTTTCTTTTCTTTTCTTTTCTTTTCTTTTCTTTTCTTTTCTTTTCTTTTCTTTT
>NW_020799113.1:4791364-4890728 GCF_003259725.1 Athene cunicularia
CTGCTACACTTATCAAATAACAAAATCTCACGAAGTTCAATGACCAGCTGGAGCCCAGCCACGGGCTCTGCGACTACCTGCTGGAAGTGCAGTGGAGGTTAGCTACATGTGCAGCCAGTCAAACAGAACCGAGCACAGAGCTTCACTGTGTCAATGGAGGTTTGGGTGGGGGTTTCTGAAAAATGTGGGTCTTGGCTCTTTACCAAAAATTGGTTCAAATTAATTTTGCATAATTCTTCATTGTCTCCTTATAAAGGTACTTATAATGTATGTTTAAACTTGTATCACATAAAAATATGTGTATTCTTAAAACATTTTTGGTTTAGGAAATTCTTGCTATAGCAAAATTTTTCACCCCACCTTTCCAAGGAAATGGGTAGCAATAGGAAGAGAATCAGGGAAAATACTTTTATTTATATTATATTCCTTCTGAATTGTCTTCTTATAATATTGAATTATTTCTCTCAATTTTTCCCATGATAGGCCAAATACAACCTTATTTTAAATCAATTGTCTTAATGGCATTTTACTGACCAGGGTTGAAACAAATGTATTTATCATATATGCATTTCATATATATTTCATGTGCTTTCATGATAGAAAGTGTCTCTTAGTTGATTAAGCCTTCATTGTCATAGCCTCTTATCAACAAAAGACCTTGAAAATTTTTAAAATAAAAATAAAATAAAATTTTCACATTCCTCAATAAATTCTAAACCAGACTGGATGCATGGTTTTTGAATTTAGAGAAAAGTTTCAGTTTTGGGAAAAGTAATTCATTTTGTTGCCTCTACCCTTGTCCTCTCCTGATGCGAGATGTAAGATTCCACTGTTTTAATTCCTTGGCAAACTTTTCCTTTTACTAATCTCTTATTTGGAAGATACAGAGCTTACATTTTCCTTTGTTAAATCTCACCTCATTAATCCTAGCTATATACCTTCAGACAGTGGTAAACAATTGCTTTCCTTTCTGAAGTTTACAGCTATGTAATACTAGAAGATAATTAGTATATCCCCCTTAGTCATTCTTTGACCAAGCAATGTATATTTAGTACTCATAATCTTTCCTTGTTAATCCCCTTACAGCTTCTGTTACTCATCCTCAAAACCTCTCAAGTTTGTTAGCAGCCTCCTAGCACTAGGCAATAGAAATCAAAGCCATTATTCTAATGGCAATATTTACTAGTGCTGTGGACAAAGGGTCTGTTACCACAAACTGTTCTGCTTCAGCTGGACACACACTGCATCTCATAAAACTGGATTTGGGTGTCTCCACTCCCAGAACTAGATCCCAACATTATAGAAGTTGATGAAATGCTCTTGAAAGATTGCTCTGGTCCAATTTAAACTTCCTCTTTGCTGTGTTTAATATAGAGTCTGTCAATCCAGCCAAAAGTTATTCCCCCAAGGAAATCCTTTTCTTTGTGAAGTTCTACATTTTCAGCCAGATCACTGTGACAAAGTGAAAAACCACTTTTCTGAGTAAGGGCAGATTTTCACAAAAAGGAGAAACTCTGAACAGAAAAACAAAGTTAGAATTTAAACTTTTAGGAGCGATGGGAAAGAGGGGAAATGAAAGTCATTCATCATTACTGTTTAAGCATAAGTAACATTAGCATTAGGAGAAGTCATATACATACTGATTATTAAACATTAGCTTAGATGGAAGGAAGGTAAACTTAAAAGCTGGCATTCACTGAAAATAGATTAGTGTACAGTGCTGCCATGTTCCATTATTCCAAAGAATTTATTTAGTAAATTTTGTCTTGTCATGTATTTTGGTATGAACTGGACTAACTGACTTTAGATTGATTGAAAACTGGCTGGACTGCTGGGCTCCAAGTATAATAATCAGTTGTAGATGATGCTAAATTGGAGGAGCTGGGTAGCATGTGAAACATCAGACTTTCAATTTAGAGTGACCTTAAGAAAACCGAGGATGAAGCCAACGGAAACCTCATGAAGTTCAAGAAGTGAAAAATTCTGCACCTGGGAAATCATCTAATTTTGCATCTGCTTCATTAGAGGCTGGGAACCAACTGGCTGAGGATCAGCCCTGCTAAAAGGACCAGGGTCACAGTGCCAGACTGAATGCAAACCAGCAGTGTGCTCTCATTGCAGATAAGACAAACTGCATACAAGGCTGTATGAAAAGGAGCATGGCCAGCAGAACGAGGGAAGTTGTTACTGCAGGACTTGCTTGGCACTGATATGACCACACCTGGAACAGTGTCCAGTTGTGGCAGGATGGATTTTGGAAGGCTGCCCAGTTCAAGATGGATGTTGAGAAACAGGAGAAACAAACAGAAAATTACCAAAATTACCTCTATGACCTAGAATGAGAGACTCAGGCAGGTAAATTTATTTAGTCCAGTGAAGAGGAGGCTAAAGGGCAATCTAACAGCAGCCTACAACTACTTTGAAGGAAATTACCAAGACAATGGATTCACAGATGATAAAACGAGGGGCAACAGCCACAAACTGCAGACTGGGAGGCTCCAGCTGGAGACTAGGAGAAATTTCTTCACTTTGAGGGTATTGCAGCACTGGAACAAGTTATCCAGAGATAAAGGAGAATCATCATCTGTGGAGGCTTTCAAGGCTTGGCCAGAAAAATCTGCAGCTGTCCTGACCCATATTAGCAGTAGCCCTGTGCCAGGCAGGAGGTTGGAACAGATAACCTCCAGAGATCTCTTCCAATGCACATTTTTCTGATTCTGTGAGTCTATGTTTTGTTCAGAGTCTTACTGGTAAGCTCCTTTAATGTTCCCTTTTATGGCTTTATACAAAAGAAAGATTAAAATCACAACAAAAGGATTCTGCCACAGAAAACTGAACTGCTGTGGCAGTTCAGGAAGTGGCCAGATGTGTCTCTTCCAGCTAGAGCATACCCCAGTCATCATCTCCTGCTGGTAATCATCCTCATCTACCACCTATACTCTTCACTCTCTCTTGGAAAATGGCACCCTTCATATTGGATGATTTAAATACATAAACAGTTTCCCTAACCCACTTGTGCAGAAATGAAACAGGTTTAAAACCTTGCTGTTAGGTGTGGTTAATTAGCCCAGATTATTTTAATGAAACTGGGCAAGTGAGCAACCACACATGCAATTATGCCATCAGTGCCAAAGGGAATATAACCTCTGGAAGGAAAGGGAGAGCAGTAGTGAGCAGCTGCATGCAGTAACTGCTTAACCACACTAAGCTGCAGTGAGAGCACCACCTCCAACTGCACGCACAGATCCCTATCAAGGAATCCATTGGCAGGACATAAGGCTTATTGTAGAAAACATGATTGTGAAGCCACTGTACCATGCAAAGCAGCACAAACAGCTTTCTGTACCTTCCATAACCTCTCTTACACATAAAGAATTTCAAATGCATAACGTACAAAAGGAATAAAAGAGGTAATATGTATAATTCATGAGACATGTAAGTTATTTCTGCTCATTTACCGATTAAAAAGTGTGTGGGTGTTTGAGGAGGGAAATCCATGACCATCCTGAAGAAAGGTAACTAGTGAATCTAAAGTGAAGAATAGGTTATAAAGAAGGGATGGGGATCACTGTTCCAACAAACTGGACTAACTGGTCCTATTCAGACATCTTTTTTCTATGCAGAGCAGGAGCCACGAGCCTTATATAGTAGTTCTTTGTTAGAATCTTAAATCTTATGCCTGTCATCAGCTCTGAATCATCCCCTCAATTGCAACCTACTGAAGCAGAGCACAAGTCCAAAAAGAAGATCTGCCTAGAAGATTTTACTGCCCATGTGCAGTAGGGGCCATCTCAGGGTCCCAGTTTTATATATTTTATTTTATTTTATTTATACAGAAAAGGCAGTATCATGAGCATAGTATAAATGTAATATACCCATTTATGTAGATTTCTCCATTTGTTGATGATGACATGTTTTCATAGTTTTTCAAGAAACAGGATGACAAAATAATGTGGATCCTATTTGTGATGAAAATTAAACTATGCAGAAAAGGGAGAGGCATTTGCTTACATGCATTATAGGTACGGCACCTTTTCAGCAGCTGAGTCAAAGCTTACCAAAGATACCCAGCTCAAGATGGAGGACTAGGAACATGGCACTTGTGATGGGAATGCTTATTCATAAGTAAAAGGTATAATCTGAACTGAACTATGGTCAACAAAGCAGCATGATAAAGAATCGAGCCCATGGTATCTGTGGATCACTAGACAGAAAGATGTCTGTTTTGGCAATAAACTACTTTGAAGTAAAACTCTAGATCTGCTCATGGCTGGGTTCTCTACAGAGCAGAAAATCTAGCATGCTTTCTGGACCTGTTTCCTCCTACCAGATGCAATATAGATTTTCTAAAGCATGGAGATCATAAAAACAAGGATTACAGAAGAAACTAGACTGTATTACTTGGGGATTTTCTGGCACATGTGCAAGGTGGCTAAGAGAAGTATATTCTGACCGACTACTGAAAGAAGTCAGTCCATGGCATTTACAAGCCTATTACCAGTTCAAACAAACTCAGTGATAATGGATGAGTGCTCCCTTCACGAGAATTTCCCATTGGAATGAGAAGTATTGCCAAGGCTTCTGGTCCACTGCCAGTGAGGATATAGCCAGGGTTTCTTTTTTTTTCCTCTGGTAGAAGGAGCTGTAGTACAGCCAATTCAGTCTCTTATACCATGGGGGTTACAACACTGGTAGTACATGTACAGTTCTTGTAGATCTCTCAGGAGATGGTAAAGTTTCAGAGATAAATTTCTGGAACTAAGCAGAAATTCAGACTTTAAGGAGACAGTAAGGAATTAAAACACTCCAGGGAAGCATATTGCTGGAGAGTCATAAGAGTAAAGACCCAAAGAGCAAAGGTATTAAATTAAGCATGTTGTCTCAGACTCCTGACGTAGTAACATATGCCATCAAAGGCTTTTCAGGATAAGACAGAGAGGCTCTGACTCTTTATAAGGAAAGAGTAGCAGCAGCTAAAAAGACCCTTGTTTACTTTTGGCCACAGGATAGAATTCCAAGTTAGGCTAATTGCAAATGCTGTTGACTGAATACAGAATGAATATAAACAGAGAAAATGGAGGTGGTTTTTTTTTGGTTTGTTTTTTTTTTTTTTAAAAAAGAACATCACACTTTCAATGTATTTTCACTTCCCCAGCACTTTTTCAGATTCCTCTTCTGACCATGTTTCAGGAGTTCCACACATTCTTTAACTTACATAAAGAATAACATCATCCAGGACATGTTAGCATTTGCAAGATTTTAATTCTTCCTAATTGGCCCAACTCATTCAGTTCCATTTTTTCTTGTGGTACTGGTTGTTTAAGGCTGGATCTATTGTGGTACAGCAATTTCTGTTTCCCTCTTCTTTCCTTTAACCTCCAAGTCTGAGACTGTGCTTCTGCTGCTTTGTACCTTTCTTGGTACCTTGTTCTTGTACCTTGCTCTGTACCTTTCACTGGGTTTTCTCCACCTTTTCCCTACCATAGTCAGGTGTCACTGCAGCATAATCACTCTGGTGTAACTTATTATTTCTTTCATTTTACCTGGGGTATTACATTTCTTTTTATTTTCCTTTTCAGGTTCAGAAACACAGTTATAATAAAGATCTAGCATTCTAGTACTACACTATACTGTGTTTAGGAACATAAGGCCATCCCTATGCTCTGCCAGTTCTCTTTAGAATCTATGATACATGCTATTTCTTTTAGTATCTCATTATATGTGTCATCGATATCTTGTTTGGCCTAAAGCCACATGGCAGCCTGACAAGATTGTGCTGCAGTTTGGCAGTTTCTGTACAGGGCACAGCTGTCAGCATCTCTTATCCTCCATTTCAGAAAATCAGCTGGTACTGGCAAGAGATCATAAGCTAAGACTAAGCAGTAACTGTGCATCCTTTTTAGCAAAGCAGAAATGGAAAAATCATTCCAGAGATCGTTTTCTGTCCCAGTCTTTTTGGCAGTGCTTTCTTACTGATGGCAAATCTGATAGTTACTTCTTTTGTGTTTCAGCACTTCAAATCATATAGAATGGGTTTTCCCATCCTCCTTCTACTACTTGTTGCAAATGCACAGCACAATGCTAGAGGAAATATAAAAGGAAGGCTGCTCATTACATATAGGAGCATATGCTCTGCCTGTTAAGAACATATACTCCAGCTGCTTCTGCAGGCCACTGTCAGGAACACAGGGAATTAGCTTACTGAAAGAGAAATCGAAGGCTGTCTGCCATGCTGACTAATGTCCCACATTATTATTTTATGTCAGAAACTGTGATGAGAAATATAATATCAAAGGACAGGACAAGAAGCAAAAAGGGGAGAAAGGAGCAGCAGAGAAGAGAAAAAAAAGCAAACAGTAGCAAAGCAAAAAAGAAAAGAAAATCAGGAAGAAATTATTTACGGAGAATACCAAACAATACCACACCTAGCTCTTTCCAGAACACCATGTTGATTTTAGGGATGATTTTTTTACCTCCAGTATTTGATACACTGATACACTGAGAAATCAACTGGCTCCATAGGCGAAGAGGAAATATGATCCTTATGCAAGAGAAGGAGATAAATAGGATAAATTCTAGACAAGGAAAGTGAAGAAAAGTGGAAGTTGCAAGGCTGGTGTGCCTGTAGTTGAGACTACTATTCCACTTTCCTTAGAGAAGCAGAGACACTGAAAAGAGTCCTTGATGATAAGTCAGCTGAGAACCATCTATGTCAAAGTGCTGTTAATAAATTTAAGTAGGGCTACTGAGGAAATCTGGGGCAGGGTGAGAATGCAGAAAGGACATGGATCTGTGAAGCCACCAAGGAAGCCCATAGGTGGTGGTTGCCAGACTTAGAGATGTTATGTTGGTACAGTTAGGACCTCTAGACGACAGAATTACTCACACAAATAATTGCTCATCAGTACCAGTGAGGGAATTGCAATGTGGCCCATTACTGTGAGGCACAGGTGGCACATCTGAGTGCCTCTTACCCTACTAGTGAGCACATGATCTCCTTCAAGTGAAATCCTATACACTGAAGTAGTCCTGGAACATTCATCATTGTATTTAAAGTAGATTCTGAGACCTATATCCAAAGCTAGGTATATGAGTATATACCTGATAAATAGCATACATAATTAAAGTGTGAATACAGCCCTTAAAAGAGAAAGTAAGTGCTCATCTACTAAGACAAAGAGAAGCTGTATAATCAGGCCTATTCTGTCCAGCTTCTAAGCTGTCACAGCTCTTCTTGCAGCCAACTAAATGCACAGAGTATCTATCCCTACATGGGGAGGAGCTGGGGGGGGGGCGGCCTGCAGAGTACATAGATAAAAAGTCACCTCTGCTGGGGTTGAAAAGTAAATCACCTGCTTTGGGAGAAGCATGTTAAATATTTATCAATCAAAGTAAAATTGTGATGTTGGGTATATTTCTCACCTTGATTATTTCATACTTGAACTGAACCCACATTGCACAGTGTCATGCTATCACAATGGAATTAAATTCCCCATGTCACCCTGTAGGCAAAATTGACACTAGTGGTCAGAAAAAAAAACCCTTTAATAGATATTTTCTTTATTTTATCAAATAAGGTTTTAGACACACGAACTAATATACCTTATTTTCTCCAGTATAGCTTTGTCTTATGTCCTTGCCTGTGCTCTGCTGCCTTTTCCTCTGTTAGATTTCAACCTGTGTTTTGTTCAGAAGTCTTGTCTGCAAACTGCAGGGTCATCTGCGAAAGAAAAAAAAAAAAAAAAAAAAAGAAAGGACTGGATCAAGGACAGAGTAACAAATCCACATGGTAAATGATCTACCCTAATGCCTGGCAGGAGCACTGCAGATCATAGATGTGAGGACTTAGCTGGAAGAGCTAATGCTGTCTGGAGTTATCTTCTCTAGCTGAAGCCATGAAAAAGGCTGTTTGGAGTGGATACATGACCAGTGTATATATACACACAGCCAAGACACATGTGAATTGATTGCTTGGCAATGCTGTGCTTCACAGAACTCAAGATGTTACTTCTTGAAAGCTGCTGACTCTGTTAGAACCTCCGAGTTTTTCCCATGACACAAATTAAAGCAGGAGAAAGCATATATGGGTGACTTTCAGGAGTTCTGTTGTTTCTTTAAGACATTATGACAGAGTCACAAGAAACAGGAGTTAAGATCACAGATATTAAGTGTTTGATTTAGCTGGCAAGGTTTTCTCTCTGACCACTCAAATCCATGTACACCTTTATACTAACTTTTGAACTTAATATTTACTGACAAAGTGTAGATGCACTCACACACACACAAATGCAGTAAATACATGCTGACTGCAGATGTGCAAACGTCCAGGGCCTTTCAGCCTTCATTTTGTGAAAATCAGTGCCAAAAGGTCAGAACTACAAAGATGTTGAAACAAAACAGCCACTGTAAGCATAACATTCATTCAATCTCAAAAGGGAAAAGGACAAAGACCTGAAATCTTTCTGTGCCTCAGTGAAAAAAACAAGTGACACAGGGAAAACCCAAAAGCAGATTCTTTAGAATTGGTATGAGCCAGCAAGATCTTGTGGGAGCCACAGGTAGCAAGTGGAGGAAGCAAGATCATACATTCAGTCTGCATCTCAAAAAGCCTGTGTACTCCTAGATCTCTTTCAAAAGATCTATTTTTATCGCTTTGATATTTCACTTGCAATGAAGGGAAAAAACTTCAAAATGATTATAAATCTAGCTGGATTTGGGAAAGAACATTAAAGTCTGAGATCATAATCGAGCTATTTTAACTCAACAGAACTCTCTTGAAACCTTATTTCTGCAAGATACTTAAGCATGTGCTTAATGGTAATCACCGGTTGAAATCGGTGGGACTACTAGCATGCTTACAATTAGAATGAGTGCTTAAGCACCTTGCATAAATCGAGACCTATTAATCTCAGTACATATTGGGAGCCCATCAGGAGATGAGTTTCTTGTGGTACTCAGCTTTTCCTACTTTCCAGCTGTTATAATATATACTTGTAAGTTCACAGATTCAAAAAAACTATTAGTATTATATTTGTAGCTGCAGCAAAAAACGAGCTGGAGCTTTAGAGTCTTACTTGTCAATATGATTATTGTCTGCCTTAGCAGACAATTGTCTCCCAATTTTTAAAATTATTTCCACCTCTTACAATGAAAGTTAGGCTTATAACTTATTGTCCCACAAAAATAAAATATTTCCTTGTGTTTTGGGTGGTAGATGTATTCATGAATATAGGAGGCTCTTTCTTCAATTAATGGCAAAACCTAGGGATTGTTCACTGACTCCGTTATGATATCCAGTAGTGTGATAAGCAGATTGTCTATCATTTCTATCACTCCTAAGCACACTTTCTGCCCTGACAAGCAGAACTGCCATGGCTCAATCCTGCCACTACTCTTACTTGACATCTCCGTAGAACCATCAAGGGATACTCTGAAAGCAACTGCCAACATGTTTTTGACAAGCCACTCATGTTATTTTTGGTTTTTTTTCTTATCCAGCTCTGACTGTGCCATCTCAATGAAGACTAGACATCTGTCTGAGTAATAAATAAGTAAAATGAAAAACATCAGGAAAAACCAAATGAATCAAAGCCTGACAGAAATAATGTATTTTAAAGAACCTGTGCATAATATCACCATTCATCCAGTCTGCATACTGCAAGCAAAGCAGCAATTGGTACTGGTTACTGGGCATCATACTGACTTTTGTAGTGTCAAAATCATCAGAAGAAAATTCTTCATCTTCAGCCAACAGAAAGGCGCTTCTTAATCTTCTCAGATGATGGCCTGGCTTGTCTTTGTTCCAGGCTGATATACTCTAATTCAGTCTGTTTGGGTCTAATCCAAAGTTCTTAGGCAAACTGCAGATAAATCAGAGTTCAGTGGGCTATTTCTGATGCAGCAAGAGTGAAAGACAGTATAACGTTCCAGATCTTCCCATCTGCCAATGTCTCCCCATTCACTAGGCTCACTTAAAAGTTCTGTCCCTTTACTGAGGTAGGCAGTATCCGAAGAGATTGGTACCTTTTAGAAGTTTGTTATGTTGTCAGGAACTGCGTGATTGGAGGAGCATGGCCATAAACATGCAGAGCTAAAGGAACAGCCCTCTGAGTACTAAGTGTCCAAAGCTAAAGGAAAGCAGGCAATGTATAACTAAAGACAGACCTATAGCAGAAAGCGTTTTTTTTTCTGCACCTCACAGCTATTAATTCCAGGAAGTGTAGAGATGACTGCAGATGATGTGAACTATTTTTTAATGTCCCTTCTGGATATCACACAGTGTTGAATTCTGGAGTGAAAGTGCACATTCACACTGCATAAACTAGATCAGCACACGTGGAGATCTTATTACACTCTAGCCAGCTTCCTGGTACCTATATTCCTTTGTAGCCCCTGACCCTTGGAGTAGGTAGGGTTGCTTTAGGTTTTGCAAGAGAAGGCAGTTTGAAGGCTGCTTTAATTTATTTAGGCAATAAGTCATCAGTGAAGTGATTCCATCATCCGTGCAAGCTGAGGTACAACATGTGTTGGACTTGTTAACTAACATGTGTCTTGTATCTCTCCTAAACTGGGAGAAGATATGATCAGCAACAGAAAAATTGTACATAGGCAACTCTAATGCCTTTGTATGCAGCCTTGGCTATGCAAGGGGAATTCTTACCTGGCTACCTAACAGCAGCAAAGGGAACACACCAGGACTGAAAGCCTGTCCCCTGTTTTAAAGTTAGCAAAGCCTACGCAAGGAAAAGAGCTGTGTTTCATACTGTGACATGTTACAGCAGAGTATTCAAATCCACTGTGAATTTAAATGATTAGTATACACTACATCTCCAGGTATCTCCAGCAAATCCTAGAACACAAAAGTATATCCAACTGTTTCTGCTCTGCCAAAGTTAACTATTATTACAGCACAGAGATATAATATTAATTTTGTTCCAATGAAATTGGCTGGCATATGTGTTTCTGTGAGCCAGGCAACAGGTCATTACTGAAATAGCAAAACAAACCTGTTCACCATTCTTGTTCCAGCACATTGCATTTAGATTTTAAGATCATAACAGTTGGATACCTCTCCTGCAATGATGTACAAGACCCACTCTGCCAGAAGCTATATTCTTTCATAAAATGACTTTGCTGTATCTTCCTTTTCCAGACCCATCTCAATATAACAAATTTAACAGTCCTGCAGACAATGCCAAATATCCTTCATTCATAATTAAGGTGAAGGCAAGTGGTACAAATCTCTAATTATCTTTTATGTCATATTTATTTTCTAGTGAATTATTAAGTAATGATTTATAGCCCAAATTCCATATGTGTACCTGCTAATTCAGGGGGAAAAATATCAGCCCTTCATACTCATTCAGCTAATGGGCATCGCTAATTGAAAAAATGTTCTTTGCACATATCAGTAACTTTCCAATCATTTACTTACAGAGAAGTTTGAAAACTAAAAAAAAAAAAAGAAAAAAAGAAAAAAAAAAAGTAAAAAAGAGATTCAGTGGAACTTTGTAAGCTGGGTATGATGCTATGCTGAGTTCTCCCTCCTCTGTGCAGGCAGCAGGCAGAAATCAGTGATAGAAATATCCTGTCGCCTCATAGTAGTTTCTGCCAAAGTGGGAGGTTGTCAAGAACAACAACTGAAGTTTGAAACCAGAGTTTATATCCCATGCATTCTTTTTAATGCTCACTGTGCTTCCTGCAGGCAGGTTGATTTCTGCAGTGGCACATCTTGATGATCTTACACTAAAATGCACTAATCTCTTAGGACCAGAATTTCAATAAACTTCTTTAATCAAGCCTATAAAAATGTGTCTGAACCTGAAAATGTCTCTGGATTCCTTCACTGAATTGGATTTTTCCTGCAAAAGAGGTTTCCCTCTCAGAACTAAGACTGCCTCCTGTGCTGGATAAAAGTCCTTGCAAGAATCCTCGTTCCATCCTGAGTTACTGTTTTTGTGTAAGGACTGGTCCTTTGATAGCAGCAAAGAAAATCCCCAAGCACCACGAAGGCAGAAAAAGCAGAATCAGAGACTACCTACTGCAAGAGCTGAAGTACCAAACCCTATAACCTTTCTTCCCTACTTTTCTTTTCTTTTTTTTTTTTTTTTTTTTTTTTTTTTTTTTTCTTCCTAGGTCCAACTAACTTCTCTTCCCAGTGCAGGTTTTGCTGTGTGGACTGTGAAGTCAGAAAGCTTGACTCTCTCTGAAATGCATTTTTGTATGTACTTCTGTATGCCCTTAAAATCAATTGTTTGGGTTGAAATTACCACATATTTTGATATGCTGACAAAGTAGAGAGGAGTCTGAAAATCCGAAAAAATTCTGTCTTTGTTTTTTCTAATTCTCACAATCTATTTGGAGCTGATATATAATTTCTGACCTGTTGTAGCTGGCAATACTGCGAAGCAGTCCTAAGCAGCCTACCTACTCTCTTCTCCACTCCCTAGAGTCATGAGGAAGAATGGCTGCTTTGCACACATGCACCCTTCTGTACCTATCCTTGAATATTAACTAGCATCTGACAACATGTGCTCTTTAGAAAGCAGCTGTAAAGAGTGCTACAAAGATGTCTGCTCTCTGGTTCCTCTGAGGCATTTTGGCCTCTTCTCAGGAAACCTCCTGCTGTGGTATAACGCCAATCCATCCACCACTAGAATAGAGAAGCAAAGCAGGAATTTGTCCCACAGTGTACATATGTATACCGTGACTTTGACTTCAAAGCTGTTAACCAGATGCTTTCCTCCATTACATGTATTTTCACAATGCATTTGGCTGCCATATCCACATGCCTAACCTTGGCATCACAGCCACCACAGATTTGTGATTATGACCTAAATGAAGCCTACAAACACATTCTAGACTTGGAGGAAAAAGTAGAGCATCAAGTATTGATTTACCAACCCCTTCATTGATATTAAAACCCAAGACTATTTAGTACATAATATTTTTCTGAGCCTAAACTTTATAATAATCTAAACTCCACTGTTAACACTTTACAGGTGACTCAGAATAATTTTCAGAAAGGAAGATTAAAGAACAAAAGTTTTTAATGGAATTTAAAGAAGAGAATTAATCAGTTCATAAAGTACCATATATTAACCTCATTGTCTGCTTCAGGAGTCTAACCTCTAAAGTTGATACAAAGGTAACCCAAATCCCCCCTGCGAGGACTATTCATATCCATTAATTGTTGCAATACAAGATACTGTAGGTTTGAGCTGGTTGCCAGTTCTTCAGTATCATGAAACGTACTCTCAGCAGAGTGGAGGACACCACTGGGACTCATTTAACTCTGACTTTCACATTAATTTTGCTGTGCTGTGAAGAGCAAAGACAAAATCAATGTCCATCAGTGATTATTCAAGGTAAAATATCTAGTGATATTGAATACCAATGGTAGTAGTGAGCATTAAACTTACTTAAGGATTGTGGAGTTGACAAAGCCATTTATTCCAGTTTCACTTAATTTTCAATGAGGCATATGACTTTAGAAAAAGATAACAATTACAATGAAAATACTGGATTGCAGTTTCTGGCAAGCTAGATTTTCAATCAACAAAAAGTATTTTACATATAAACTTTTTGTGGTGCACCGTTCAGAGAAGGTTTGAATCACACAAGGACATGCTAAATCTCTGCAAAGAAAATTTCATGACCAAGGGAGCTAGCCTTTGTAAGAGCTGTACTAATTTCAGCATTGAATCACTTCTTTGTGGCTTTAGTGCTCAGAGTACAGCAAAAAAAATGCAATTTATGTCACAGCTCCCCCACACCAGTCCTGTTCACTCTCTTCTCTTATTTTCCCCAATAAACCAGCTGTGAAATCCTCACTGAGTAAATGGGAGTTTATCAGCTTTAATCATAGAACTTGTAACTTTGTAAATATAGTAACAAGGAACTGAATGAGCATAAGGATTTCTATTGACAGTTGTTATGAGCAATTCTCAAATTTTCCCCTGAAATTCTCATAAAACCATTTTTATTTCTTCCCTCAAATTTCCCTACTATTATTCCAACATTATTGGTTATGTCCCGCATTCATCAGAGCTCTGAAAGCACAGTATTTATCTTGGCAAAACGATAACTGATAGCAAATCTGGATGACTATTTAGTCTTGTTTATCCATAGAAAATAGTTTATCTTACATGGAAGGTGAGAAGCTTTCCGACATAAATTCATATCATAAAATCAAACTTGTTACAAATAGTTTTGACAAAAATGTTTAACCAGCCCTCATTAGTAAAGACCATGTTTTGGAATAACATCAAGACAGGAGAATTAAATCAGTCAGTTTTGATTGTCTCTAGGCAAACACTAGCAGAGATGCTGAGAACCATCTTGCAAAACTGCTTTTTACTGGATTCTTCTAGCAGTATCCAGAAGGTGACTGATATTCAAGTGGTGAAACATTGTCAGTTAAGCCAAATATTGTCATTTCAGATTTGGAATAGCTTTGCAAAGATGGTATTTTGAAATGCTCTTGGTTTACAGCAAAGTAAGGGATAAAGTGAACATACTCAGTACCTGTTAAAATGGAGTTTCTTTAAAAGACAGTGTACATAGTGTGGTCAACTGATTTTTTTTTTTTTTTTTTTCGAAATCCAGTGTATTAAAAGGGCACAAAGAAACCCTGAGGAAGGAAATAACTCCTTCCCAAAACAAAGACTAAGCTCACAACAATAGTGAATGCAAACAGAGCAAACAGCCAAATGAGAAATGTCAGTAAAAGGGTCTAATAAATGATTATGTCTTTGATTTTCTTGTTTCTCAAGCTGTAAGCACTATTCACTGGCTTTCACCTATAGCAAAATCTTGTTCATAAGACACAGAGGAAAATGAAATAGGATTTAAACAAACAAAATCTTCTTAAAAACACAAGCCACAGGGGGGATGGAATTTTTCTCCTATCTTCAGTTTACACTTTGTCCTTTATTCTGGCATCAAAATTGTTAACTAATGAAATTCTTTCTTCTAAATAAAATTCCCACTGAATATTTATTTCTATTGTACTGATGCTTTTTTTTTTTTTTTTTTCTTTTTTTTCATCTAGCCATAAAAAGACTAGCAGTATTTGAACACATTAATCTCTTCAGTTAAGCAGACAATAAAACCCCTACAGAGCCTTTCGTACCACAACCGTTTCATTGTTTGAGGTAACATCATTTTCCAATGCACTGCGTGTGCAGTACAAAGTATGGCCCTAATCCTATACTGTGATCTGCCCTAGCAGAAAATGTATCTGCCTGGCTGTCCAAATCACAGCCAAGACCAGAATGTCTTCAAAGTCTTACAAGGTTTAGTGTACAGATCTACTCGAAAAATTTTAATAGAAGCTGAGTCAGAACCTCCAAGTACAGCTAGAAAATGACAAAGCCAATGAAAGTAAAAAGGAGAAGAGGCAGAGTCTGACACTGGGATAATAATTAGCTATATTCAGGGAATGATACATCTACATTGAAATTACTGGCCACAGTTATTTGATGTTAATACTTTTTAATTGCTCATTTATAGGTAAAGCACATTGATATTACTGTCTCTAGTTCAGACACTCAACCACAAAGTGCCTTTCCCGAAGTGACAGTTAGTCTCAGAATCAGAACTAAGACCAGCTCTCCTGCCTCCAAATGCCATGCCCAATTAACTAAACCATAGTTCCCCACAGGAACAGAATCTGTGCTCATACAGGAAAATCTGTGTGCATGCTACTCAAGGAAATTAAAGTGCAGCTATAAATCTCAGCTAGTAGCTGCTGTCTGGCCAGCTGCCCAAATTAAGGCCAGAGGTGTCCTCACTATGAAGGAAAATATTTGCTGCTTGTAAATTGATTTTTGTTTCTTCTTCCAAAGGAAAAAAAAAAAAAAAAAAAAAAAAAAAAAAAAAAAAAGTCAGCTATGCATAGCCAGCCTTCTCAATTTAAAATGTCACACAATACAGCCTCACAATCATTCAGGTGACACTCTAAGTTTATCTCATGCAATGCATTGCAAGTTCAAGGGACACATCAAGGACAGTTCACTGACATGTTAATTATATCTCCAGCAAAAACATCCACTTTAAAAAAAAAAATGTATGTAGGTATATGTATCCCTTCAGAAGGACAAGAGACTAAGGTGACTGTTCTTTTGTTCTTAATTGAGAAGAACCTTTACACACCTCTCAGTAACCAAAAAAAGGCAACAACCTTGACAATATAAACTTAGCTTATATCCATTTGCTGAAAAAAGCCTGTAGAGTGTCAATAGAAAAATATATACAATAATTATATTGATGGTCCTATCCTGTTTGGCTAGGAACTATTGAAATGGAGATTAGTGGCTGAAGATGATAATGTTCAGGTTCAGCATGTGGCTTTTCAAAAAGTAGTTTTGAAAATGAATGCAATGTAAAGCTGGTCCATTGGTTCAGATAATTTTGAATTATGTATCTTCTGTGGAGGGAGCAATTGGACTCAACTTCTGTTATTATTAGTCAGTATTTATGCCTCTGCTGCTGACAAAAAGTTCATAAACTCAGGTTTACCCAAGATGGATGAGCTATAATATGCTTATCAGAAGTTACCTAGTGTTTTATCTTTTATTACACATTTTCAGTGTTTCATTTTTCCATTGCCATACCAGGTTGTTAATGAAGATGGCCAAATGGATCATGTCAAATTGTATCTCCATATATATAAAAATGCAGTATGTCACCATATAAGAAAAACAATTTTCATGCCAGTTTATCATCACTGTTACTATCATCTGCATGGGTTTCTTCAAATGTCTTTATCAAAAAGGTTTAAAATGGTTCTTCTGGCATCATCTGGAGCACTATATTCTCACAGAAGTATATTTCTGTCCCTTCCAAACTGATGACAGATTTTAAACTACTGGCAGCAATAAAACAAATTTCTTTCCAGCACAAGATCTCCACTGCAAAAACCTTCCAAGCATATAGTTTCTCTAATGTTTGACAGTCATTCCTGCATCATAATGTAGAGTGAAATGTACTGTATCATAATATATACATACCTGAGATGATAGTTTTAAACTCAAATGTCTGGGGGTCAATCACAGTTTAGTAATGGCGGCAGAGAATTTGGTGTGCACTGTGAAACCTGCATGAGTATTTTGGTACATACTTGAACAGTTTTCCTGTCCTGAGCTCTGTGTTGCTCCTCAGGCCAGCTACAGGGATCCTAGCTCAAAGATAAACAAGCTATATACCTACAGCAACATCTGCAGTACAGATATACTAAAACATGACAGATACACCAAACTCATGGTGAACAGAGAATGTTGCCTTGAGCCCCATTACTAAATCTTGTATCACATTAGGGAGTTATTCAAGAGAGAGCAGCTGATGCAATTAGTTGGTATTATTAATTTAACAAACTGTCCCTCAACTGTTAATCTTTGGCAGAACTGTGATTTGCCAACCAATAAACCATTTATTTTTAGGCTGTCCCACCTATACTACTGTAGTCTTTGTAATGCACATCTTTAAAAATCCATTTGTTTCATTATGGTGTCCCCCTAGCGAAAAGAGCAATAATGCTAAAAGGGTTTTTGTATTGGTACTTATCTTAAACTACTATATATTTTGCTGAATGAATGGGAAGTGATTTGGATGTGACTTTGGAAATTAGTTTTAATAAATTGCCAGTCCCTCATTTCAGTGAAATGTTTGCCAGAGTTGAATATTTGCTATCATCAGTGCTTGCACCACATCTCAAGGGCAGAATTAAAACATACTTCTAACTTAAGCTGACATAAATTGCAGGAAGAATCCTTTCAAAAATAAAGGGCTGAAGGCCATGTCATAAAATGCCTCCCCTACTTCCTCTTCTCTGTTTTTTATCTTCCTGGCAAGGTGAGCCTTCTGTCAAAAAAAAATCTTTTGAGGGCAGCCAGGAATGCAAAAGTGAGAAGTAAAAGGGAGAGTCATCATGACACTGATACTGCTACCAGCTGATGCAGTTAAAGTGGGTAGATGCCCAGCCACACACTATATTTAAGAATAATGCAGCCCCCAGAATACTTTGTCCTTTTCTTAGTACAAGAATTGAATACCTGATGTTCTGAAACATGATCTCAGAGAAAGTTACCAAATTATGCCATATGCCTGGCTATTTCTCTGGTACTTTAAATATCAGGTTAAGTCAGGTGTCAGTGAATCACAATGTTAACAGTATATATACACGTCTCCTTCTTTGTCAGAAAAAAACCTGGACGCTAATTATTTCTGAGGCTCCACAAAGTACAGCTTCTAGACAGCTAACATATATTTTATTTTATTCACTAATTATTTGCATATAGATGTTCCAACACAGATAATTTGCTTTTAACCATTAGAAGGTAGCATTGCTGGCCCCTGAAGGGTATTGGTTTGAGACCCTTAAATACCCCCTAGATACATTAGCTGATACAATACTTTCTCTTCACTTCCTGTTCATTATTCCACTAATTTTAACCCTGGCAGAAGTGTTCCAGAACAGCTGATCCCAGTTTAACATTCCACTCAACTTAGTTTTATTTCTGCTATTCATACAACTGGACCAGACAGTTACAAGCTGCATATATGAGATTTTTCCATATGCTACAACACCTAGAAAACTCTTTTGTTTAGTGAAGATCTTGCATATGCCCTTTACCTCTGACTTTAGTATTGGATTTTTGGAAAATTACCAACTGTAACAAGATTCAGATTTTTCTAGTATTGTAATGAATGGAAAAATTTCGGGATTTAAACAGAAAGGAGTTTGTATTCTTTATTGGAACCCTAGAAAATAGTTGTGCAGACATACTTGGCTTTTAACTTTGTAATTTTAATGGTGGCTGTATTAATATGCATAAGCAGACATCCAACCAGTTATTCACAGAAAGTAATTTTATTTTAAAATTAAATGTTGAGGACAAGTTTTCTGTTAATCTGTTATGCTACGACCTTAGCATCAGGGAGCAGCTCTGGAAAGGAAGAAGTGGAAGCATGTCTTTCAAGGCAGGACTGATACCCAGAGAAAACCCTTTAATTACAGCCACTGCCTTGCCGTTCGCCATTCAGCTTCAGAAAGCAGGGCTCGAAGGCCACAAGTACTATTTGTGTACCATTCTGGAGGGTCTTTATTTCCACAGCTACAAGCGGATATTGGCTCTGGTAGTACCTAGAAGAATCATCTTGAACCTCTGAAAAGTAATACTGCTACAGGTTCAATCAGTCCTGGCATACAACAATAAGACCATATCGCCAGCTTTATTTACAGTGAGATATATCTGCACAGGAAGGCTCTGACATCAGCACCTCACAGCTCCTGTTCTTCTATCCCTGAAGAGAAATTTGCTTTTCTACCTCAGTAGCAAAGTACATAGGTGAGCTGAACAATGCCTGTTCTTCACAGGAATATTACAAAAATATTCAAATACTCAAACATTTATGTAGTATTTGAGTAAGACTTTCACCCCTTTATATCAAGAATGAAATCCTGGCCTACAGGAAGACGCCAGCAGGTCTATAGTTGTGTGTGTAGCAATAGCATTCCAGCACTAAGACTAGCGATATAATCAATGGCTCTGCCAAGGAAACGTCAGTGGTGAGGTCCAAGAAGCACCAATACTTTCTACGGAAATGGCTTCTACCTTCAGGCACAGGCGGTTGCCATGACGGACTTCACACCAGGGCTCAGCCTCATTGCCAGATGAACATCTGAGAAGCTCTTGGGTTTTTTAGTCTTGTATTTTGCACTCACTCTGCAATCTAATTTCATGCTGTGTTATGCCATTCTACAAACTTCTAATTCATATAATGAATTACAGTGTTTGTAAGCACTTCTTTTCCTGCAGACAAGTATTAGTGTTTGGTTTTATTTTTACAATTGCCACAAACACCAGGTTGAATGATCAACTGCACGGGTATTTTCAATCCAGGGACTCTCCTCTTTCCATTTTGAAGAGGTTTTCTGTATGTCATCCCTTGTGGAGAGGCAGCACAAACTCTGGGTACTTTGTAAGCATACTTAAAATCTCACATGGTGTACTAACCTTGAACTAGGTTTTTACACAAATACAAACCCAGCAAAGGTGTCATTCACACAGATATAATGGGCCAGAAGTGGTATAAGAACAAGTAAATTATCTTATTTTACATAAAAATAAGAAACACACAAATATGTTATGCATTTCTTAAATCACCTTTAAAATGTATGGTTCTTGTTTGTGCTTACCATTATCTACCAACAATTTCCTTTCATCATTGGCAGAGTATTTATTTTAACAGAAACAGTACTTGATACAAAAAGAAATAACAAAATGGCTTCCAAGACTGTATTGTTTGTGAAGCTCCAGAACACAAAGTAACAACAAGGAACTGTTTTAATTTGCAAAGAATTCCTTGAGTGATTACTTTGTTTTCCTGCAATTTAGATCTGCCAGCTTGGAAATGGCTATTTAAAGGTTTGTGAGGGTTGTCAGCATCATTTTAGAATGGCATAGTTTTATATTAGTGGTAGGTGCTTTCACAGTCAGCTTGTATCTTGACTGTTTAAATCTCCTAGTTTTACTAGGCAACACAGATACCTTGGGATATATTTTCCACTTGGCTGAGGCTTGAAATTCTTTTCTGGTGGCGTAAGTTGCCCGGTAAAATGTGTGTCTATTAAATAAATTGCACCCACAGTTCAATGAATGGTGCAAAAATGTATATCCCTCAAGGTTTTAATAATTAAAAACCCCCTTAAATACCAAGCTAGCTTATTGCTTTTGAAATTCATTCAGGTTCCCTCATGGATCACATTTTGACAAAATGGACTTTTTCATGCATATTTTTAAATTTTATTTTGCCAAAGTCACATTTTCAGCTGAAAACATATAAAGGGAAAATGTTCAAACTAGCTCTAGCTAGAATGTTGCGATCTAAATGATAAGGCCAGCAGTCTGTCAGCATCACCTTCAAGGACTAAATTTATTTGTGATGTTAAGGCAGGCTGAATTTAACACTCCAAAAATGAAAGTCAGCATGACTAACATCTATGGAGAAAGGACGTTTCTCATAAAGGTAAAAGGCCATGCCTGTGTTAGGTGGATCCCATAGAGTACTGATGAGCTGGAGGTCTTTATAAAGTAGTCTTTATGAATATTCCTGCTTCATTTGTTTTTAATGTATGATGAGACACCTCAGAAATATTTCCATGTAATTTCACCTTATAAATGGAATGACAACTTTTATATACCATAGATCATCTGAGGATATCTGAATATGTCCAAAATGCAGATTTTGCAAGAAGCACTTGCAGGGTTCCTTAAAACCGTAAATTCTTGGACAGTGTCGTCATAGACTATGATACTGCCTATCATTAATACTTCTCCTGCCTTCCTCTAACACTTAAACACTCACCTTTTTTTTTTTATATACTACTTCTATATATTTCCCATCAGGAAGTAGCTCATATGAATTTGTTAAGTTTTCATTTAAAAAGAAAAAAAAAAAAAAGGACTTTTTCTGCATTGCTGGGGAACATTTTCATAGACTTCAGCAGAAGGAACAGATTCCAAAAGACTTGGGGTATTTGGTAGGCAGCTGAGCTTCCTTAGGTATTCTGAGAAACTGTTTCCCCAATGGACATCACAAATTATTTTTGATCTTCAGAATTTTTTGGTTTAATTACTGTGTAAGCCATTCCCTAACCAATTTATAAAAAATGGTGTCTGTTATTCATCTGTTTGTTTTAATGAAGTCACAGCTCTCTCTTTTGTATAAACAATGCGATGGAACCATTTAACTGGTTAGAGAGAATGTATAAATTATATCATAGTTACCTATAATATAAGAAATGGACTATCTTTATAAAGAAAAAAATTGTAGCCATGGTGTTCTATCAAAGACATAACAGAAGAGGATTAACATCAATAGGAATTATAATTTACATATGCCATAGTCTTTTGGGTCAGGAGACTTTGGTCTTTCCGCATATAACAGCATATGAGCTGACTTTTGCCCATTTTTCTTGGGAGTACATTTTTTTGTCATTAATGCTTCCATTGGATGTCATAAAATACTGCCATGATGCATTTATATCCTTATAGGTTTGCTACTGCCAAAAATAACAAACTTGTAAGATACTAAAACATTGACTTTATCTTCAGCTCTGAATTAAGCTTCAGTCTAGAGGATTTGTCAAACCTGGCCTCGCTTTGGCTGTATTGAATTATAGGTGGTAATATCTATGTGACGTGACTACATATCTCTGTGGGTGCTACTCTGAGATTTTACAATACAGATGGCACAGAAACACACATGGAAAACTTGATGTGTTTTAAACCCAAACCTTCAGAGATGAACCCCTGGCTCAGGATGCAACTGAGAATAGATTTATGATACATTGTATTAGATATAAACAGCAGAAAGATTAACAAAACTGAATAGTGCTTGGTTTATGAGGTTGCACAAAACTATGTCAGCTCAGAATCAACATCATGAAAGTCGTTAAGACACAGAGGCACTTTTTTTTCCAAGATTCCCATTTACCTAAAGGAAGATGTAGAAGATCCTGCACTAGTTCTTTACAAGGTACAGCAGACATCTGCTTAGGTTTAACTTCTGTTTGACAGAGTGGACCTTGTGGCCAGAATTGTTTCTAAACATTTTGTCTGTTTGACCTTTTTCTGAGCATTTTTATGCACTCCCTAATGTTCTACAACACAGAAGCAAAGGGAGAGTGGAAGTGAGGTCTCATTTCCTGGTTGTGCTACAACAATGAATTTGTTGTTTATGCTAGATAAATTCCTATCATAAAATGTGAATTTTACGATACAAAGGTTTCTAGGGAGAATTATTCCTACAAGATTGCTACAGTGTTTTACTGTAGCTGCTCTACAGATAATTCCTTGTCCAAAGGGAAGGTCAAAATATTTTACTCCACTGTGTTGGTATAAGTGAAATGTTCTAAATAAAAAGAGACAGAAAACCAAAAACCTAATAAAATCCAATCAATGAACAGTAGTAGTCTAAATGGCTTGACACTAGTCACTATTGATGTTTGAGATACAGAAAGGCAAGAATATCAATTGTCATGTTGCCCAGCAATGACCAGCACTAGACTGGTCATAATAACAAAATATCAGAGGTGGCAAAATAAATCCAGGCCAGCTGGGGTTTGAAACAAAAGAAACTAGGCATTTGTTTTGCTTACTTGGCAGTAGATTACTGAAATGCCTTACACTGTCATTGTCAGACACAGGACTTATACCTGTAGTGGATGCAGCAGTAGAACAAGGAACAGAGAGTATGGCAGGGACTTGCATACCCTTGTAGAGAGATCAGTTTTGGACTTGCTGCAACACCAGCCTCAAAGAAAGGGTGATCACCTACAGTTCCTGGGAGCACACTGGGGGAGTACAAAGAAAAGGGACAGACCATGTCTAATTAATGTAATAAACCTCCCCTGAATTCTGTTCAATTTTAAATCTGGGTGTGTATTATTTTCCCTTATCAGTCTTTCCTTCAAGCCATTAGAAGGAGTCTGTGTCTTTCTCTCCCCACAAATGGAGATTCTACACAAATGTGGTCCCACAGCAGGAAACTATACAGTACAGTATGAAAGAACCTTTTATCAAACTTAAAAGGATTAATGTATTTCTTTCAGCAAAAGCTCTGCATGTCTCCCAACTCAAGCAGTTTATAAAAGGACGAAGATTTTTGTTTAAAATGCAAGTAAAGCCCAATTATCCAACATGAAGTCTCAAGCTGTTTGTTGGGGATTGAAACCAAAGGTGGGAGAAGCAGCCATATCAGTAACGTGCTGGAATGTTGGTGCATGTATTTTGTGGACAGGAAGCCACAAGGAAAGAGAAAGATTTTAGCGTTTAACATCTCAACATCTTAACGTTTAACATCTTAACATCTGTTTTCAGCTTCTGGGCCAGAGTAGCTTAACTGCAACAAAGGACCATGTCCAATAGAACCTGTTATGATTTCAATTTTCATAATGAAAGATGTGAAGAGTTCTTTTTTGAAAATCTTTTACCAGCCATTTTCGCTGTGCTTTTTAGAGCAGTAAAATGAAAATTAGTATCGATTTCTTGTCATTGTTATAGAACCGCAACCCACAAAAGCGTTAGGTGCTACAATGGTGGACATCACGTGTCTGAACAGCTGGATATTCAAGATCTAACAAATCCTGTTATGATGGTTTTAGAAGTTACTTCTGCAGCTGCCCTCTCTACTCCTCTGCCAGTTTAACCCTCCCACAGCAGAAGGAAATGTATGCCCAGCCTTCAGCCATTACAATGCAGAGCCTGACACTTTAGCATAAATCCACCTTTAAGGCTGTACAAATGAATTGTTCTGACTCAGGAGCTTTGGTGATGGTTCTACACTAGTGGTTACTTCATCTTTTGATACTGAAGGTACCCCCTCTAGCAGAAGCAAACATATACTTTCTCCTCAGAAAAGAAGTTCCCAGGCCATTATACTAGCTTAAACTGCCAGTGAAGGTAATATTCTGATTAACACATTGATGTCGGCTCTTAATAAAATTGAGGATTATATCACGATTACTAAAGAGAATTATATGGATAAAGAACTGTAACCAGAGAGTTAAAATCTTGCATTGACATTGAATCTAAAATTAAAAACAAACAAGACAAAACGTAGCCTGAACAGACTTCTACATAATTTGGAATTTTGATGCATTACTTTGCTGTTAATCAAAGTCCCCTTTCTTTTAACCTTAACTGTTTGAATATCTCTCCTGCCTGAATGTCAATATGAGGCAACAGTGAAGGTCAATGAGAGTGCCTTGCTGTTCACACCGTGTCCTTTATCAGCGTGTTCTTGTTGGGAGTCAGGCAAGTGAAACACTAAGCGACATCAGCAGAACTTAAATTCTTGAAATCACAAGATTTTTTAAAAATATATTTCAATCAAATGTGGAGCTTGTTGACAGACTCCATGAACTAGAGACACCTTGGTAAGTGCAGTGGAAAGGTGGGGAGCTGTGAAATGCCATTACATGCAACTGAGCTGGATTAACTGTGACATAGATAAAAGCAGACCTATTGTCTTTGGGATGAAATAAAGGACATTTGTCCTCAACAGGCATTTTATTGATAAAGGGACAATACTGTTGATATTTGGAAATTAAATGTCAAATAAAGAGAGGCACAGAAGCATTTGTTGCCAGTATTACCAGGGCCAAGTACTGCATTTCCACTGATGTCTGTAAGAATTGGTGATGCTCAGCAGTTGTGCATATCAGCCTCCATTCTGAATCCCATGATGCTGGCTACAAGGAAGAGACCAAGAGATGGCTCAGTTGCTCCTTCTCTGTTTTTGCCATGGTGTGTGAGGATAATGGATGTGCTGACAATACAAGGCGTTAAAGTGCTGGAGTATCCCAAACCAGTAGCTTTTTCTGGTTTTCAGACTATGAAAGTAATCCTCACCCCAGGAAATTTGAAAAGATACTTTTGAAAAGAAAAACCTGCATGAAGGAACAGGCTTTATAACACCATGGGGGGAAAATCAGGGTTAGTATATACGGATGAAAAATGAACATAGTTTGTGCATATCCTGATACAAATATATTTCAAAATGCTCTCTTCTGTCACCACCAAAGTTTCTTGTTAATCAATCAGTAATCCTCTTGTTCTGTTACCTGTGTACACATTATTTGAATATCTCCTCAGTTACCATCTGTATTCATTAGCCCCAAATGCTCTACAACCTGACATGCCGAATCATGCACTTTTCTTCTCAGTGTTTAATCAAGCAACCTCATCACTGAAATGTTTTGTGAGCTAGCAGATTACCGATTACAGAGATGAGGACTGGAGGGGTGTGTGTGTGTGTGTTTGTGTGTGTGCTTAACCAAGGAAAGGATCTCACACAGATTCTATATTACATGACTTGGCCTCTTTGGTGTGATGTGACTAAGAGACTCAGAAGCAACCATCCTTTTTTTTTTTTTTTTTTTTTTTTTTTTTTTTTTACTTACTGCCAAGTATGGTTTAATGGTGTCCATCAGACATCACTGTATAAAATGCACTTATAACTACATTAAACATACCAAGAAAATACAGGGAGGTCAGATGCTTAGGAGCTCCCATAGAACGATGACTATACTACATCAAAGCAAGTTGACATGCAGTATTGTTCTGAAAGGCATTCAGTGGCTAGCATTACTGTGCCTGAAGCCAATTTTGGATGTTCTTTTGCTAGGATTTCAAAAGTGGTTACAGGGAGTCACTCTCCACCTACCTGTGCCTTTTAAAAATGCTGGGATTTAATAAGTAACAGCACCACAAAACCAATTAAAAAAACCCTGCCAGACAGTCCAGCAGAATGAGACAGAATTGGGAGGTACTTGTCCACCAGTGTTTTATACATTTATCTTAAAAATCTTTCCAGATCTATAATGAACATGTTGACTGATCTTTCAATGTTTAGATATGCTTTCATTGTAATTTTGCCATCTGCCATGAACATTAAATGAAAAGGTAGACACTAAAAATTGTGTAAAGATTTAATTATGGTACTTGTATTTGCTGCATGTGTAAACTATAAAAAATAGGAACAAGCACACCAAGTTTGAAAACCTTATCTGCAGAGAAGGCTTTTATGCAGTGAGATCCCATTATAATTAAACCAACCTCCTTTGGTTCTGCACAGTCTGCATTCATGGCCTCTTGGAAGAAGCATTTAGTCAATTAACTATTTTATTAACCAATTGATTTTTCCTGTTAGTCCTTAACCTCTTTGTACCTGTTAGGAATGGTTATGAAAGCTGAATAAATTGGTTTCTTTCATCTCTAAAAGGCAACAATAAATAATAAAACACGTTGAACAAGGTTTCAGTGGGGAACCCAAATACGAATAAAAATACCTGCCGTGTATCATATAATATAAAATACTAACTGCTAGGAGCAGCACAGTATTTCAATAAATCACATTGTCACACTGACCTTTATTGATATACTGTTTCTCAACTTAAAGGATTGGCCCTGCTGCTTTAGGAGATCTTTTGTTGTGAACGGCCTGCAGATTCATCACGTAACAAAAAGATTATTTGCCCACCATAGGGCTATCTAAGCCTGTATGCTAAGCAGAAGCAAGAAACTCAAAATATTTTAGGGATAGTTTAAATTTAGAGATTTATTTAGCATCACAGGAGAACAAACACGCATTCCTAAAATAAGTACAAAATGTGATTTATATTATCACTTAGTACATAGTGAAAAAAAAAAAAAAGGACAATGACAAAAAGCAAAGCTCTTTCATTTCTAGTAGATAATAGACTGCTTGATTGTATGGAATGTTACACTGTGTTGCAACTATGCAATGACAGTCCAGTATTATAAAATTAAATTCACCACACTGGCTGAAGCTCAGCAATTACTGGTTCCTTTGTACTGATGGTTGAAACAAAAAACTAAGGAGGTGTGCAAAGGACACATTTTTTGCAGTGATTAAAAAAAAAAAATCTCACAGTAAAAAAAAAAAAAAGGTGACCCTCTAAAGTACTATTCCCTGCTTCAATAAAAATGGCAGAAACAATCTGATCCAGATCCAGAACATAACTAAATTTGTACTGCCTAAAAATTGGCAAAATCCAAATTGCAGTCTAGACATTCTTCCAACATATAGTCAAGAGCTATAGAACACTTTCAGTCATATATACAAGACTTTTGTACAAATCAGTGAAAAGCTTATGAAATCTAATGTTCTTCATGAGGTTCCTACTGCCTTAAATAACTGGGAACTTTTGTTCCTGTTAATTTTAAGGTTGACTCATGCTGGTTTGAATAAAATTCTGATTCCAGATGCAGCTGCTCAATGAGGAGGGAAGTTGCAGTATTTTGTAAAACAAATAAACAACAACAAAAGAATGATTTGGTAGTCTCTTCCTCTTACTGATGCCGTAGCTATTAATCTCCTGGTTTTATGTGGCTCTGTAATGAAAAAGGAGTTGAAGACTGAAGGAGAATATATTTAAAGAATAGCTCATTTAATCACTGAGCAAAGGTCCATGAAGATAAGTGAGGAACCTGTACCTTGCATGATCCCTTGTTCTGTGACTCCTTTTCTGCCCATGTTTCTGGTGGTCTTACACAGAACAGTTATATGGTAGGGACTGGTTGCTGCTTCTGTATCAGATGCTAGCGTAATATTCCCACTTCTTGCTATAAAATCTCCCTTTACAAATAAAAACCTGTATCTTCATATCTTCAAATATTAGTTAACCGACTTTGAAGAGCCACTATAATGATGCTTTTTGACCTCCTTCTTTCTCTAAATCAAAAGTTTTGCTAAATTCCACACAAAAGTATCCATGGCTGGTCTAACCTTCAGGTGATGCTTGGCTGCATTATCTGTTCTTTCTTTTTCCTTGAACAGTGTATATTCTGCACTGCCTCTGCATTGCTAACTATTGGCACAAATGTGTCCTCCCACTTCCCTTTCTTCAGTCTCTTTTGATGTTCCACTAACGCAGACTTCTCCTACTTCATCTTTCCCTCTGCTTATCTCCACCTGTTTCTTTAGCAAAAATTCTACCCCTTTCTGCTTTCCTTGCACCTCTCCACCTGAGCCTCCCTATTCCAGTTCATCCCATATTACTGCCAAGGCACTTCATCCACCGCCAACTGAGACCGCTGCAAATCAACCCCACCTTCTTTCCTATTTCCAATCTCCTCTTCACCAACCATACATTCCACAAAGGAGTCTGGATGACGGGGGTGGAGATAAGTGTTGCATTTAAATACAAAATTAAAATGCCACCATATGGCACAATCAGATCAAAATTAAACCCGATGTGCCAGGGCAATGCCTTTGCTTTCCCAGAATATGCCAACAATGATGCAGACATGCCATTCCTTTGTTGGCAATGTCTGTGTTGGGTGGTAACACACAGAAGAGCTGAAGGCAGTTGATTTGCTGACATTTTTGGATATACCTGTCATGCACCCTGCCTTTCTGGCCCCAGAACTCTACAGGAGAAACAGGGCATAATAAAATTGATTGATTTGTGTTTGTCATTCATCCAAGTGGCTTTCATTTTGGTGTCCCTCAATCTTGCTTTTTCATTTTCATTTGAAGCCACTGAAATCTCACCTTCCAGAGAATCCAAACTGTTGGACTTGTCATCTGGTTCAAAATGTCTGCACAGCATGAAGAAAATTTACTGTCCTCTGTGCAAACTGTTTTGGTGGCTCTAATAGAAAACACAGCAATCCCTCTTTTATGCTCTGCTAGGAAACAATCTGCTTTTTTTTTTTTTTTTCATGAGGAGGAAAGTTTTTGATAGAATTTTTGCTAGCTTTATATAAACCAGAAAATCCTCAAAAACCAGCATGCAGCCAACAGTACTTACAGTGAATTTGAATCATTGAATGTCCTTACTATAGTTCCCCTTAGATTTAGTCTTGATTAAAGCAAAATTTTAGTTTTGCAAGAGCTAAAAAGTGGCAAAACAATTATATGACTCATGAAGCACTGTGCTCAGTTGAAGTGTTAATGTCACCAGCACTAACTTGCTTTTGTCTTTTCTCATCCTAAAGTTCGTTGTCCATTGAAATGTATCACAAGTGCATCATCTTGTGTCGCTTAACTGCAAAACAATTGCATTTCTTACCAAAGCTTTTCAGCTATGACATGTTTTTCAGAAATTTTAAGGTCCCTGAGTTTTAAACAAGGAAACAGATATTTTCTCCCCCCCTCTTTTTTTTTTTTTTTTTTTTTTTTTTTTGGCTTGCTGTTGTCAACTAGAAAGGCCCCAATGGGAGACCCAAGGTCACTAGTAGCTGAAGACAGACACTGCACAAGTAGTTAGGATGAAAGAATATCCCACTGGGGTTTTGGACTTACAGTTTCTTGGCTATTGCGACTTGAAATAAATGTATCATCACTGTCTGGAGCCACCAGCCATATTCTCTCACTCATGAAGCTAACATTACAGTCAGATTTAAGCAGGTGAAGAGGATAAAAACCTTCATCATTTATTTCATATATAATGATGCTTTGACTTCTCTCTACTAGGGACAGCAGAAACATTTTTACTGACTTCCACAGAGCCTAGAATTTCACACATATATTTTAGGAAAGGTCTCTGCTCAACAATTTCTTGTAGAGATTTAGGGATATACAAAGTGATATGTAAAGGAATGATGACTCAGCAAAACCCCCAAATTCTCATATATGCTTAACTACTCTTATTCAGAATGTGGTTTACCTTTTATAATCCTTCAAGAAGAATCTTGATGTTCTTCTGGGACTCCCCCCCCAAATTACAGAAGAGAGACTGAAGTGAAGATATCTTGTGCTCAGAGTCTTTATATTAAAGTCTAGGTTACCTGGCAGGTTTTGGTACTGATTTCCCTTGTGATCTTCTACATGTTGATTAAACCTTTCAGTCCCTATCCTTACAAATGGAATTAAAAAACGTCTGTGCCTTATTTAAATATTACAATAAAACATCATTGATGAGTGGCTACTGTGCTAGCTTATAAAAAAAGTCACAAGAAGAATATAAACATATCAGCAAAAAGAAACATCCCGAATTCTTGTCACATGGGACACTTGCAGCCGTCTGGGAACTGACCATAAAACTTCACTCTTTCAGAGTAATATAATGAACTGTCTAGTCAGCTCAGTCTCCTATGGTTGGAAAGAAATAAACAAAAGCTCTTTACAAAATTTCGAAATAGAATAAACCATGCAGAAAACTAAAATCCATCTCTGATCTCCTGCACTGCCCATCTGTAAACCAAGCTTGGCTTTAAACCAAGCACTTTAAAATCTAAAGATATGGAGAAAGAAAAGAAGAGGGACTGTAGATAACCTGCTTAATTCTCTCACAAAACAAAAATGTCCTCTATACCTTGCTTTGACCTTTTATCTTTAACAGACATTCAGCAGGGAATACACTCAATTAAGTTTGACTTAAGCTATTATTAATGGTATCTTGGATAAAATGATTTACCAAGCAACCAAAGAATAACTGAATTTTATCTCTCTGAATTTTAGTAATAAAAGTAGAAAACCATCATTGAGTTATACTAGTGATAAAGGACTGGACAGAACATCTAATGTTCTATTGAGCTGACAGGTCTTGAGCAGTGATACAGTACTGTATGATGGATCCAATTGAACATGAGATATCACAAGCCACAGTCATCTAGTGCAGTGCGAGTATAAAGCTTTTCCACTGCACAAATGGGGATCCTCAGAAGGTAGTCTCAAAGTAAGAAACTGCAAAAGGTTTCTCAACACCAATACTTAATAGTTAGGAGTCAACAGTCTCACGAGGAATTAATTTCTGTTCACTCACTGGATCTGGAAGGAAGAGAAAGTCAAGAAATTCTACCTGTCCTTTGGGTCCTGATGAAAAGTGTGCTTTCTTAACAAAAATCTCAGAACTCTATCTGCTTCAGACAGAAATCTCAGACTGTCTGAAACATCAAGGCAGCAGTCAAAATGAGATCCCTGGGAGAGACAATGCATGAGGTCAGAATGCTGCAGACTCAGAATTTCCACAGTGGAAATAAACAGAACATCAAGCTATGTACTACACCAAAAATGGCAGAATTAAAGGCTACATTATGCCCTTTGCCTTCAGAATCATTCACAATTCGTCTTAACTAAAGTTGCTTGCATATAGATGGAGAAGATAGAGATAAGTGCCTTGAGGGCTCAATGAAATGACAAAAGGCATGAATTAAGTCTTTTACTAGATCACTAAGTGCATCTGCTTCTAAATTGCACAGGGACAACTCTGCCCCCTAAAATAATACTGCATTTTTTCCCTCTGGTTTCCTAAAGATCTCAAAGGAGTCTTGACTTTTGCAATTTCTGTTTTTCCTTTAAATGACAAAGAACTGAAACAGTAAAATGTGGCTTTTGTGAATTTTTTACTGCTTTTGTTTTAGCTACAGTGCTTCTCTTTTTTTGACTGTTGCTGTCCTTACCTTGTTACCCATATAGCTCACTAACTAGACAAAAAATACCCAGAGCTTTGACCCTCCCTCTATTCCAAGAATCAACAACACACCCCTGATTGTTTAGATCATTACAGAAAGATCACTGATTAAAATGAAGTATTCAAGGTAAACATGTTATTTATTGTTATAAACTATTGTTATAAACTTGTAAGCTGCGAATGCTCCAGGAAAGATGCAGCCTCAGGAGAGCAGCAGCAAAAGGGACACTGCCCACTCTCTGAAGAGTAACTCTTTCTGTCAAGTTCTCTCTTGACTAAAGAGCATGGCTGTCATGACAAATCACCTCACAGAGAAAGACAGTTTATAGTCTGAGATACACTGACCTCAGACCACAGACTGTTAGATCAGACATAGGCTGGAGGTCCTGTCATGATTGTGCATCATAGAGAAGAATATGAGCATTCATTTGGAGAGTGGCATAGCTGGTGTGTACTGGATACGGGCCTCTGCCACCTCCATGCTAGCATATATTACTCAGAGGGATGTGGGACAAGAAGTCAGACTGCACATACCTTTTAACATGTGTTATCTGAATATATTCACAAATAAATACAACGAAGGGAATTTTATCTGTTGCTGCAAGAGTTCCAGCTTGTCTACAGGGCAGCCCCTCACAGGACACAAAATTTCTCACGTCTAGCATACAACATTGAGAGGCGCTGATATCTGCCTCTGAGTACATGACTTGTTAAGATTTATCCTCTCAGTGAAAAACCTACGCTTTAGGAAAGATTTTTGTATTGAACCATGGATACCTACTGAGCATAGTTAAGTTTAACACGGGACCTTCTAAGGGTGAGTGACAAAAATTGTAACTGATCGCTCTATCTAAAGTGCCAAGAAAATTAATGTTCGATACCTGGAAAGTTTAGTTCAAACACTGTTATTGCAATCCATAAAATCATAGAAGAGTAGAGGTTAAAAGGGCCATCTAGCAATTGCTCAGTCCAACCACCTCTGCTCAGAGCTGCATCAACTAAACCAAGTTGCTCAGGACTGTATCCACTCACATTTTGAATATCTCCAAGGATGGAGATTCCACAACCTCTTGGGGAAACCTGTTCCAGTGCTCAATAACAATTTAATCATAGTCTACAAAGTTCAGGGCAACTACCCTCTTCACTTCATTTTCTGTCCCTATGCTTGATTTCATGTTCTGCCAGATCAATATAAACCTCATTTGGGTCCTGCACATTCAGCTTCTGTTCCTAGAAGTCAAGGAACTCTTTTCCTGTGATTTCCAGTTGTTTATAAGAGAACACGTCTTTGGCAAACACTGGGCAGACCAATACATAGAGGCAACATACTGTATACTTCAATTCACATCCAAGACTTAAAATACAGATATCTGAAGACTATACTCTGAAATAAAGTACTGGAAGACCATGATGAATATATTTCAGTTAATACATACATACATACACATACAGGTAAAACACAAATAAGAAAAATAGTCAATACATACATTAATCATTCATGTATTGAACCTCATTTGCACAAGTAATCCCTAGAAACTCTGTGGATTATTCAGATTTGTGAAGTTATATATCGAAAAAGTATTTCCAAGACTGAAGACATAACTCTGGAATTATAAAGTCAGACCATCACTCCAAGGTATTTCATCCTTTATTATGGGGAAAGTTTTTCTTTCTTTTTGTTACTCACAATAGCCAGAAGGGTAAAGAGTTGCCAATGGCAATTTTTTTATTATCCAGTTTGTTCTGTCCCTCTAAGCCAGCCCTCATTCTCACCTAGCGTTTATTGTTCCTTTCTGAGTTAGCTAAACTACTATCTTTTGAAAAATGCATACAAATTCACTACAGACAATTACATCTGACAAATCAGCAAAACATTTCTGCATCTCCGGACTCCTGAACAGCTCCACTGTATCACCCTGTGAGCATCTGTCCAAATTCTTTTAATGAGTTTTTAGGGCTGTGGGAATTCTAGGACCAGCAATTCATTTCACATAGCTTCAATAGCCATCAGATGGTTGTGATTATCCTCTATTCTGTGCTGAGCTTGGTTAAAATTTGAAATGATGAATAAGAGCTATAAATCCCTGCACTTTCCTTGACCATTATATTAATTTTAAAAAAAGTAAAAAAATCAGTTGAGCAATGATGTATGTTGCCAGTGTACCCAATCTATCAGACATTTGACTCTGCTCTCAACTGTAAAGATAGACTGATATCAATTTTCTTCCTGTCAGCAGCACAAGTAGATGATTCTCATGCATTCAGTTCCATTCACAGAAGTCAGCACTAAATCTGATAAAATCTGCTCTAATTTTGTGAATTCTGATATGCTTAATCTACGCAAAATATCCCTGAAGGATTCCAGAGAATCACAATTTGACTGAGATCAAAGCTCTGGCAGACATTCAAATTAAGTTTGATTTGAAATGACACACTGTAGACCGCAAGACTTCACTGTGACTACAGCCCTTTGGGATGTTGGGTGGGTTTCAGATACAAATCCTGTTCATGCTTTGATCACCCAGTAAACTGCTGCATACGAGTAAATAAACTGCATCAGAGAAAAATCATATAAAACTTCCACTTTACAAAATAATAGACAATAGTACTTTTATGCCAGAGATCCTCCAGGAAGTAACCTTCTAGTTCCAGCTCTATAAGCACAGATCATGGGCATAAATATCACTTGCAAACTGTACTATAGCCTTTTGCATAAAACACTGGAGTACTACAAAATAGAGCAGCAAGGAAAACCATATTCAATTAACATGTTTGCTTTCTCTTGAGGATTAATAGATCCCAAGCTATTGGAACCTTGACAACTATCTCTAATTTAACTGAGCAATACTAGTTTACACCTGCTAAGGATATGACCTTAGGTAAACTGTTACAGTGCACAAATAAAATCCCTAAAAGCATAGATATGTTCTTCTAGTCAATCCAGATCATCTTAGGCTGCACAATTAAATAGGTCAACCTCAGCAGTTTGATAAAAGACTTCAAAAAGATAGTGTCATTATGGCTTTGATGTTTTGAAGACCTGAACTGCATTTGTAAGTGAATGCATTGAAAGCATTAGCTTAAGGAAAGAGTGCCTACCATAACAAGTAGGAAAAACAGTGAGTCCATAATAATACGCCCTTGCCTTCAAATGGAAATGCTTTCTCATTTAGATAGGAAATTGGACTCATAAACCTTAGCTAAGTATGACCTTATTCTTCTGAGTGTCTATCATCGTGAATAACTATTGTATGGAAAAGAATTTCAGATCTGCAGTTCTTACAGTCAGAAGTGCTTCTTATTATTGTATCCACTGCTCATAAACTAGCATATAGATTTTGTGCTACTATATATAGCAGTAGAAAAAAGCTAATTCAGTGCTCTATGGGGGGCAAAAATCTGTATTATAAGAAAAATAATCTTTTGCATGCTGACATCTAACATAGTAATTCTATCATAATCTGACAAAACATGCAGACAGGTCATAGAACTAGTTTAAGTTAGTCTGTATTTCCTAAAAGAGAAGATTTAAATATTTCTGTAAGGGGTCCTTGGTTTCTACAACTTACCATTTCAGTAGAGTATGCAAATAATTTACTGTCTCTCATTTCACTGTGATTGGCAATTACAGTGATATAGGACATTTTCACTGAGAAAATTATGTTATGGAAAGATGTATTACTCATACAGTCATGAGCAGTCACAAATCAGCCTTTGGTATTCCCTTTGTAAGTTAAAAAGAAAATCACCAACCATCTTCCTCTTCCTAGAAGTACATGTGAGGCTTGAATTTTGGCTGAAGCAGGAAACTTATACTACTTTAGCCAAAGCTCACAGAATCTTTGCAGCCAACCAACATTCACCGGTTTCCAGAGCAAGGGTACACTACTAAAACACTGGGACACCATTTGGAACTGGATTATGTATCTCTTCCCCACTCCACCTCGTACCAGATTTTCTGCAGATATTTGCATGAAGGAACAAGGACTTGTCTTTAATTTAGGAGTTTAACAAAAGGAGATATGAAAGCTTGGAACAGTCACCAAAAGTATGAAGACTTACTCTATTTCACCTGTCTTATTTCTATAGCTTGTCAAGGTAAAATGGTTGCTTGAAACTGCCTTGAAATCTTTTGCCCTTTCATTACTTGCATATGGCAGGGCAAAGGCAGATTAAGTTCAATGCCTAATAAATTCATGCTGGTAATTCATCCTGAACCCTTCATTTGGGAGTACTTCCTTTCCTGGAATCCAGCTCATCACACAGTAAAAAACAAACAGCTTTTGTGCTTAGCCATAAAAACAGTTCCCAGTTTTCCAATGCAATGCACTCTATAAGGATGTTTCCACCCATAACAATATAAGCAACTGCGGAATTCTAAATTAGAAATGATTAGCCACTAGGAAAGATTTAGAATCATACTCCAGTGACACAAGCTTACTTTGTGAGAATCACATGCTTATTTATATAATTATAGATAACACCTTCTGGTAGGAAAAGACATTGTTCAATGCAAGTATGATATTTCTTTTGCAAGTTCACAGTGTATTATGTCCATACTTCTCCTAAGATGCTGTCCCCTTATTATTAACAATTTTTGAAAATATAAAGCAAAATAACTGAATTTTCACCCTATACGTAACCCACAAAGAAATTTGGATCAATAGGGAAATATTTTAAGCACTTAAATATTCAGATTATGAATTGCATGTACTGGAAATGCGGTTAGCCAACTGCAAGGCTCCGGAGTTATCAATTTCAATATGAAACAGTTTACGCCTTTTTCTAAGCAATTTTAGATGAATAATATCCCTGGCAGTAATCAGTTTTAAGTAGCATAAAGCTTATCTTAAAGGCACACCCATCACCATGGTGTCTCCAAAAGTCATCCATAATCTCCCTGAAACTTGGTTGTAGTTACAATGATTCCTCCCACTGCAAATTAATACACTGATTTTTCTCTGTCCATTGTGGGCTTGTTTACATCAGGAATATTTGCAGAATTTATAATGGTGCTGACTTACTCCCACCATAGTGATGGCATCCATTTTTGCAAAATCAATAGCAAGTTATTTAAAATGAGTAGTTCTCATCCACTACTAGCTAGTTCTTTACATTATTTTAATGGTGACTTAGAGTTTCCTTAATCGAAAGCTTTATCTTCCAGACCAACAGATAGCCATAAATCATAGGAATCACAGACTAGTCCAGAACCACTTATAATAGGTCTGTGGGTAGCTGCCACATGTTCCATCACTGCTCAATTTCCAGAGACCTGACCCTTCACAGAATCCATTACTCTGCTGAGTGACCATGTTTACTGATCAGTTTAGTCATGGATGTGCTTCAGTTCTCAACTGGAGACACTGCACTTCACCAGACTCCAGTGTGGTAGGTGACTGTGACAAAAACAAAACAGATTTGCACTGTGAAAAAAAATATCAAGCACAGATAGATCTATGAGACACATCACAGTTTCAACAAAAGTCCTTTTATAAAACAAATAATCATTCTGGACTTTTTATTCATCTGAAGTGTTTCATTAAGTTCATAGAAGCAAAAAGCTCCTGTCTTGGGACTCAAAATGGCCCAAACTTGGAAAAAGATCTGCCTAGGACTTCTCCTGTACTGAGCTTTCCAAAGAGCAGGAGTTAAAACATTTGTAACTAACTCTTCCTTAGTTATACTCTGTCTCTACAGATGCATCCTTGCCTCCTGACTTTTAAATGAATCAATGACTTGCAAATTGTGCATTGTGGCAACTCCAACCCATCCCCTTTAACCCCCTTGAAGTTTTTCTTTCTGTCTTTTCTGTGACCTGGATGCCTGCTGTCTGCTCCTCAGTATCTCTCCTTGATCTACAAGCTCACAAATCCTTGTTGTGACCCTCTGCATACATCCTCCTGCCTGCTTCACATAGTAGTCTCTGGAATCCACCCTGCCTTGAATATTCTCAGTTGCCAACAGCATATAAAACCTCTCCTTGTCCTTCCAGAGGGCCCACTTGACTCAGTCACAGTCACTGAGGAACATAACACAAATAAAGAACAAATGAATAAAATACAGTCTATCTAGCATATCCACTAAATGCATAATCAGTTCAAGTATGAACACTTGCTCAGACCAACAACACCAAAATCCTCCTTTATTTGAAGTGAAGGTGAAATAGCTGCAATAATGCCTCTTATAAATCCTTTTCCTCTGTAGATCTCAGAGCACTTCACAGAAGAGGACATTTATTATCTCCATTTTATTCAGATGTAGACTAACAAATAAAGTTTGCTAAGATACTAGTGAAATAAGAAAACGTTGGTTTATAGGTTTCTTCTCAAAACATTAAGATGGTCTATCATTATTTATTTTAAAGCTGGGAAGCTGGCATAGGGGTGACATGATATGCTCAAGCTTCCTTTCATAGTGAGCATCATATCCACACAGGCCTAGTGCTCAGAAGAGAAAGTAGAAAGGACCTTGACAAAAAAGACAGGATGTCTCAACAGCAGAGTCCTTATCCTAATGTGGTGCCAACACCAAAATGTATCAAACAATTTAAATTCATGTGGCCACAATACCCCATACATACACATTTTCAGTGCTAACCATAATATGTTCAATCCTTTTTATAACACTGCAGTGTTTCTGGTTTTCAATGCTCATGATGAACTTAGTTAATTATCTGTTACGAATAACATTGAGAAGTATTTAGAATAGTGTGTAAAAAATACAGTAATTTGGGATTCCAGTCATTAAGTAATCTCTACTCTTGGTGATTACCGTCATCACGGATGGTCTGGCAGCCATTTGAGCTTTGTATTTGCTGAGGATAATCATAATTCTTCAGGGAAAATTTATATACTGTTTAGCAACCCTGGACCTTCTGACTATGCCCAGAGGCAATTAGGCTCTTTATAATAGCATCAGGAGAATCCCAGTGAGACTTTTTCCCTGTGTCTCTCTCTTCCATCTCTCCTTGCATCTCCTTTATCTCTTAAATGTATGCTAAAGAGAGATGATCTAATCACATTATGTCTGTGAAAATACAAATGAAAGAGTCTCCTAAATGGCAGACCACCCATCTCTTCCAATAATGTTTGGCAGGATGTGAAAGGAGGAAAGGGGGACAGAGTATCCTGAAGCTATCCAGGAAGCCAGTATTAAGCTTCATTTGCTCTTTAGATATATGCCATACAAACTACTGATATTCTGACAACACAGTAGTGCCTGAATACATGCACACACACTGAGCAGCGTACAATTGCATTTGCTTCTCTTTCCTAATGTTACACCATTATCATAAAAAAATCCTATATAAAATCAGAAACATTATTAATTTATGTACTAATCCTTTTGAAGACAATTGGCAAGCTTCCAGCTTTACAATCAGCCCCAGTGTCATTAAGATCACTAAAGTAAATGAGATTTCCATATACAGACTAAGAGTCTCTATTATCTGCCACTTTGTGATTGTATCTGCCCCAAATCAAGGGCCTGATTCACGCAGCATTAGCCCAGGATGAAATCATGCTGGAGCTCAAACTCATTTTGCTGGTGTACAGACTGCAAGAATGTCAGTCAGGGTAACTAAATATACAATGACAAGTTAAATGAAAGACTTCTGAATCTGTTACAAATGGATTTTCCCACCACCGTCAGAAGGAAAAATCAGAAGCATTTTATCAGATGCCATACACTTAAGCAATTCGGTTTTGGTTTCCATATTCTCTACATTTGCTGCATTCAGGTGTGCAATAACGTTACCCTAGAACACTATACTGTCACTGGTTCCCTCCTATTTCTGCTGTAATTTCTCTCTTCTCACAGGCACAGGTGAGAATTAAATATTTTTTGTCAAGATATAACTTTATAATATTTCTTGTTTCATATTACAGAACAAGATCAGCTGAAGCTCTGGAGGTATTCTAACAGCATAATAATGCTCACTTTATTAACTGAAACATCCCTGCTTTGTACATATTTAAAGGAAGTTGATTTTTAATAGTTCAAGAATTATTTACCTCTTTCGGTCATTTTTAATTTTCAAACAACTTTTTGCAAATATTACAACATTTCTTCTTTATATTAATGATATGTAAAGTACAAAGGAACATTAACAACATGAACTAGCATTATTTTTAAATCAGTGCTGAAAATTACACTACCAAGAAGACACTTTTATTCTCTGATATAACTAGCAGTGCACTGCTTTTACTTGCACCAGGCAAGTAAAATTAGAAACATGTTAAAAGACACAGGCAGAGTGAAATTATTTTTTTTTAAAGTGTCCACTGGAATGTATTTATTAATACCAGATTAGTCTTGCATAGCACTGTTCCTGCAACTGGGAGGAGAAATACAACAACAGACAGAAAACTCTTTGGAAATAATTAAAATACAATATAGATCAGGTATTAAAGGACAAGACACACACATTTTTACTGAAGTCCTGCAGGATTATCATGATGTATTGGAGACCTGAATAGCAACTACTTCAACCATTGTATCAGTGTCATGCCTCACTTACACCATGGTTTCAGAGACCACATGGGACAAAAACATGTGTTCCAAGTCTCTTTAAGCCTCGGATGTTTCATTTCCAGTATTAGCCACTCCTGGAAAGAGTGGCAAGACTGGGGTAGATATAGCTATATTCTATCCCTGCCAGGAGGACTTTTTTTGAATTATTATTTGCTAGAAGCTTTTAAAACTACTTTTGCTACACTGAAATTGGCACTAAAACTCACTAGGACAAAGAGTTCATGTGAGACATTGCTTAGTTTAACTGAGCCATATTTACAGTTAGAGGAATAAACCAGTTACATAGTTGATGCATAAATTTAAAACATGATAATCTGGTCTGTTTAGTTTAAATATGTCCTCTATCATGACGTTAAGAATATGCATTTCTTTTTTTTGCCCATGGTTTGACCTACAGACTCATAATTTGTTTTGTTTTGAGAGCTGTGTAGAGAGGTGTCTTTTTAAGGTGAACAGGGTTTAATGTGATGAAATTACAAAGATATCTAAATATAAAGTCCTTCTGGTAGCTTGGCAATAACCCCAGTGAAACTTTTCTGATAAAGCATGGTAGAAGTGACAAGTACATGAGTAGGACTTTTGGTTTACCTCCAAGACAGCACAGTCATTCATAGCCTGAAGAAGCTCCTCTGATGATAATATAACTTCGTGTCGTATTTAATCCATGCATTAAAAGGCCCCTGCATAAAATACTGAACAAAGACCTTCCTGAGGAACACAACAAATAACATAACATTCAAAGGGTACCCAAGAAGGAAAGTGGGCAGTGATGGTGAAGAGACAGAAATTGGTTTCCTCTGTACCTGTCAGAAAGCTGCTTGGTTGCCATATATTTAAAACTTTGTTAAAGTATAAACTAGATCATAGGGGACATCTATACCTAGATGTTATCAACAACTTTGTATAGAACAGATAATACAAGTATTAAGTTTACAGAGCTGGCAGGGAATGGAATTACCGAGAAAGTCCTATCCAATCTAGGTTATTAAATTAGCATATCTAGAAACTTCAGGAAGCAAAAATGTATTTTATAAATGATACAGAGGCTGAGGAGGTGAATCTCTCTGTCCTTAACTATATCTCTTCCATTTGCAGTACCATTTAAAGGGAAGTTTTACCATGCTTTAATGCTTAACATTTAGGGCCAGTATTGCGACATTATTGCAATATGTCAACGTGAGTGCAGAACCGCAAATTTACTTTGCAAAGAGCTATTACAGGCACCAGTAATCTCACCTATGTATGTGAAAATTCCTAATTTGATCTAATGCAAACTGGACCAAATATTATAATTTGTTTCTGGTTTCTCTCTCAACAACAAACCAATAAAAACCAAAACTAGTCATGAAGCCTAAGGAATTATATTTCCTGTACTGTTTATTTTTTGGCATAATAATTTTACATTTATCTTTTCGTCTGGATCCCTGCGGAAATTAAATTAACATTTTTAACTGCCTGTTTTAACTTTGCCGTAATAAAAGAGAAGAGTTATGGCTAAGCTTAGGAGCATCAAAATCAAATGTAATATTGGTAAAGCAATTTCTCTGAAATTTGTAAACAATATATTGCCTGGGAGAGCCTGCTGTTGTTAGTAATTTTGGACCGAGTCCTTTATAGCTGCTTATTCTAACATGGCGTTTCCATCCTGTTAAAATGTCATATGGATAAAGCAGTAAATTTTGACAGCTGTGACAGGATTATCATTGCCAAGGAAATCACATTCCTGGTACTCATATGTTTCAGTACATCTATTTTGCTTTGTCTTTGGCCTTGCCTGAACTAAAAATTACCTTCTGAGACAAGAAGAGAAACATGACAAAAGAAACAAAAAATATTGTTGTTCTCTTAAATAACTTGATGCTTGAAATTATAGCAATAAGAAACAATCTTTTTTGGGTTGTTATTAAATTCATTGTTCAGATTTTGCGGGAACACAAAGCTTCTTTCTTCAAGGACATAGCCAATATGCATTTTATCTGGGCATATTGAATTACAGGAGGGTTTTGCTCATATGTATGTTAGATGAGAAATACTATGGAAGATTCCCCTAGCATTAGCCACTCAATCTGTTCAGCCATGTGCAAAATGGATATGAAAAACCCCCAATGATATTTGCAGTATCCTAGACTTTTGGATCAGGGGAATTGCCATGCTGGATCCATCCAATTTCAATATCCTATCTTTGATGAATGCCAGTATGCAAAACTACAGAATCTGCAAGGATCCTGCAGTGGACACTGGTTCTGCTTCTCTTCAAACTATACAAAACTGAAATAGCAGGAAAGATAAAGAGTGGCAATAACTGTTATTAGTGTTGGCATTCACATACTGCCTCCCAGGGTTCACTCCTGAAAATTACTTGATATAAAGGGCATGTAAGTTCCACTGATTGAAACACTGATTTATGGGCACTGAAATTCTATCCCCAGAAACACAATCTCTCAGTAAGTATCAGTCATAGTAGCAGTGGTAGTATTAAAGCAACTGAACAGCTGAGAAAGGGGATACAGAGGGAGTAAAGTGGTGCTAAATATTTGAATCAAAGCTACCAAATACTTTGCATTAGTCTTAATTCATGATAAGGCTGTGTTTAGAAATATGTAACATCTTAGGAATGTTCTTTCCTACCCAGCTATTTCATTGAATGTAACCATTTATTTTTGGAGCTAGCAATATATCTATATGCGAGAGAGCTGAGCATGCACACGACCAATGTGAGCAAGCAATGCCTGCTTATTACAACTAAGAAAGCCCTTTTATAATGTTCTCCCGCACACGTGAGTAACATGCAGTACAAATCCTCAAGATTGGACAGTTAACTTAGCCAGCACTTTAAACCTTCTTATGATTGGATAAAAAGTGCCCCATCAGCCTTGCCAGGCTTCCTGCCTTGTGGAACTTCCTCTTCCATCCCAACACCTTCCAGGGGTTGTTTGTCTCATCGAGTTTCTCCCCTCTCATTCAGGGTCACATCCTTATGTCATTCTTTCTCAGGCTGAGGCTCTTATCAGTCTTGTTCTCACGCAGGATTGCTCACATGGCCATTCTCTCACAGAAAGTCCTCCTGAATCCCAACATCTATGGATTTGTCATGGCAACTTTCTGTGCTGTATTTATACTGATGTGACTAAATGGACATAGATTTTGACTCCCTGTCTTCCAAAAATGCCACATACAGGTATTTGCAAGGCCTGCAAATCTTGATTGTTGTCCTCAGACTTTGTCTTCACATAGAATTGTATTAATTCACCTGTTTTTAAGCCATTATAATTTATACAGCAACAGTATCAGATTTCATCCATGTATCTTTATACTCAATGGCAAAAAAGAACTTCCTTTCCCATACCAATCAATGTCTGTCCATACATTGGTGGTATCTGTTTGTAATACAAAAAAGTATTTACATCACCGAAAGTTTTGTAACAGTACAAACATAGTGGTTTTGTACTGATCACAGACTGCTGTGTTCTCTTTGGCCGATCACATAAACCACCAAAATTATACTGTGAGGGTGTTCAGCTGCCTTATGGTTCTTTGACAATCTCTTAAATATGAGCCCTATGTTTCAAAGTATAATTTACAATAGCTGAAATACTAACGTTAACATCATTTTTCATACTCATTACACTCTTCCTGAAGGGCAGCACATTCCCTTGAGAAATGTTTTGTTCCATCAGAGATGGCTTTCCTGTTGGTTTATTGAGGCATTTCATAGTCTGTTTTTGCCTTCACCCTTTACCCCTTCCCCCCCCTCTTTCATAGAGAAGATCAAAATAAACACAATGCTAACACTCTACCATTTCACAAGCATGCCCTAAAGAACAATCAAAAGCCACAAAAAGGCCACAAACACATGGTCACCTGTGAAATACGTGCCCTTCTCAAGTAGAAGTAACATTTGCCCATGCTTTTGTTATAAGAATAGCTCCTTCATCCACTAGCTAATGAAAATGTTACACCTGACAGTTGGAACTTTAAAAAAAAAAATTATTACAAAGGCCTTAAGGTAAGGTTTGCTACAGAAGTTTCTTTATATATGAATTGATCCAGGGTGAAAGCTGCCAAGGTATTTAGGCACCTAAAGCTAGATGGTGTGTTATGTATTAAAAATACTTGTGTGCTTCTGTAAAACTCACTAGGCATTCATATTGTGTTAAATTCCAAAATACATGAAAAACCTAGTCCCTGATAGGTAAACAGTATCATGTGTGAACCTAACATATAAAGTAAATATAATGTAATAAATGTTGCTGTATTGTGGCATACATTAGCAGTCTCCCTTTAATTGCACACACGAAGCCCTGCAACTGCTTCAAGCGACTATTTCACACTTGCAAGCTTCACTTCACACTTCCACTGCTTGTGCGAATATCACGCTCAGTCAATTTGCATTTGTGAATGTAGGGTTTTGCATAGGCGAACAGGTGCACTCAACACCAATTATGTTTTGCAAGGATGATGCCAAATGCTAATGTTTGAAAAAAAACCCCACCACCTCATACACTTCATTCCCCTTTGCACCGTCCTATACAGAAGATGAGGCAAACATGAATAACATCTGACCTGTCTTAAAATATTTCTCAAGAATGAACCAACTCCCACAAGTATCAGTGGGCTTGTATCAAGTCCATAGAATGGCAGTTCTGTTCAAGACGGTTGTTCCTTTCTATTCAGTATTTGTTCCCTTTGATTTCTGACATTGTTTGCATCATGTAAAAGTGATACTCACTGAATAGCAAAACTAGTATGTACTACACAAAAAGCCTCAGGCTGTTGTTTGAAAGATTTTGTAGCTTTAAGCATTGATAATATCCTGCCAATGGTCCTTCAGCTGCTTGAGTGAAATATAAACAAGAAATATGCACACAGTTTAAAATCCTTGAGAAAGCCATAATTATACATTCATAGACAACTTGTTTCTTTGGAGATTTTACTATCCACACACCTCTACTTAATCCTGGTGTTTTTACAACAGTAAAGTTCACAATACTGCAGCTAAGGTTTTGTCAGCACTTTCATTATTAACTTATTTTTACCATGTCTACAAAGCATCTTGCTTGTCTGAAACCTGACACAGAGGCCTCACTCTGTTTCAATGGTTCCCCAGGTAAACCCAATGTGTGTATCTTGTGAACTCCCAGCTCTGAGAGAAGCAGGCTTAAGATCTCAAAGCCATTTTGAAACCCTTTCCAAACCTGATGTTCGAGACAATGATCATCCTTTTTAACTTGTCAAGAATCAACAGCAAAATATTTCAGAATATTCATTACAGTGAAAATAAACAGATATTGGTCTAATTTCTGTAGAGATTTAAGAAAAATTCTTGCTTTGGTACTAGAGACAACATTTTCATTGGTAACATCTGAACAAGTTTTGCCCCTAATTTTTGAACATTTTGTCCACTTTTAATCATACTTTTCTGTTGTGTGTTTTCAAAATATGTCTTTAAGACTATATAATTATTAGTTCTCCTTGCTGATCAGATTAGTTACTATATAGTTTTAAGTGTAATTAATTAGTAGTCTTATTGATCAAATTTTAAGTTTCAAGGGTCAAGCTACTCCCACTCTAAGTTAAAAATGCTCCCTACACTGCACGTGTAGGTTTAAATAGGTTTCCAAACCTCAGAAAGGATCTTTGACGTCTTACATGCAGCAAGTACCACAACAACCCAGGTGCTCTACAGAGTAAAAGGAAAGGTGGGGAAAGAAAGCACTCCCCAAGACTCCTCCGTGAAGTAACACTGCAGTGGCCTACTACAGTCATGCTGAGATGGGTTCTAGATAAACAAGTTATTTCCTATTTGCCTCAAAATTCCTGAACTAATGGGAACTAATTCCAGTTAAATATTTTTCATAATTTCTGCTAAAAATATTAGTCATACATAGAATTAGAGAATTAATTTTACATCTCGAAATTTTGTTGTTTTGTGTGGTTGTCTCTTGCAAAGTGACACACCTTTTACATTGCTAGTAGGACATTTAATTGGGGGTCGGGTTTTTAAATGTGTATCAGCCCCTAAAGACAGAGAAAGACATCTCAGAATTGAAAAGTGTCTGACTGAACTTGTTGCTCTTCAGACAGCTGATGGAACCAAGGAGCTTTTCTACTTCTGTTTGTACCTCAGTACTTAATTATGTTAAAAAACTTGGCAAGTCAGTATCATACAGCCCTTCTTTCCATGTGATAATAGTTTTGTAAGAAAAAGGGATAATATACTGCTGTGGCATTTTAACTTCTTTTTTTTTTGTCCTCTCATGTTGGCTAATCATTTCTTTGAGGTTAAATGAGCTAATTATGCCTATATCAGAGCTCTTTGAGAAGCAGGAATCACTTTCTGTTGTTGATAATTAAATGAATTGAGCTTGATTTTTGGTTTGGGATAGAGTTCTAGGCATTTTTGTTTAATGTACGTAGTATAAAGTCATAAAAATAATTACAAGTGATGTTTTGTTGATGACAGAATGGAGGCAGCTTTTCAGCTGTGGTGTAAAAGGTTTTGTAAATTGATTTCAACTACTAAGGGTGAGAGTAAAGAAAAGGGAAGGGGAATTGTACCCATTCTACTCATCCCTGAGCAGCTTTAACAATCTTATAAGAGTTAGAGAATCCATCAAAAATTCACATGATATTTAGGGAGAAGAATGCTATGTGAATTACTTTCACTACTATATATGACTAAACTGTAGATTATCTTTTTCTTCAATTTCACTCATCAAGTCATGTACATATTTTTCCCTGTGACACTTGACAGAGTGGAAATACAAAAACCTGAAGGCTTTTATACAAAGGTCTGATACTGTAGACAGCACCTATTCTTCTCCTTACTCTAGAAATGATGCCCTCTTTGATCTGAGAGATATTGTCCGCTAGAATAAAAAAGTGTTTCAGTCTTCCTGCTAGTTCTGTTCCAACTGTCTCCTGACCAGAGAATATCACATGTATCCAGTTGTATAAATTATACACAGCACAGAAAGGTAGAGGGCTCTCTATCAGTGATTAAGCTATAACCCCTGAATACAGTAAGAGTTGGGAGCAGCAACAAGACATGCAGCTTTCAAACACAGTTATCCTCTGAGCTGGGACCCAACAGCAAAATGATGAAACTTCAGTAAAATGGATACATCTCATTCATTCTCTCAGGCCACTTCAGCAAAACACACTTTTACTTCAACCATCCTTGTTGGCATTACTAATGTTGTGGACAGAGGAAGATTAATTTTAATGTAGACATCTCACGGCATACTAATCACATCTGTATAATTTCTCATCTGTCTATAAGGCTTGAATAAAGATCTATTGATAGTGATGGAAAAATGAATATTGGTATCAGTGGGATGTTGAACAACATAGACATAAATTGCCAAAGCAATTTCTGAGCACAGGCTTAACTGGCTCATGACAACCTACACTACAGTATGAAGACAAACCCTAACTACAAACCCTAACTACAAACAGAAAAAGGCCTCCACTGTATGAAAAGAGGTTTGAGGAAATAAGAGCACTGAAGGTAGAAGCAGAATCACAGGATAACCTTTCTGGATAGTAACTGAGTAAGAAGTAAATAGCCACTGAAACTGAAGGCTCTGGACCGGCTCTGTGGGTAACCTATGTACTGCACTGCTTAGTTTGCTACAGTTGAACATTCCCAAATCTGAAGCAAGCCAATGCAGAGACCTTGATTCATTGTGCTTGTCTTTAAATATTTATGTCCTTTTGTAAGAGTTATTTAACTATTTTGAAGCCTATTTTAAATTATTAAACCTCTCATCTCCTCATTCCAAAACCAAATCTGAATACAGATAATCACATATCTGATATATATGATTGGTATTACCTGACTAGAATAGCATATGCTGTGAGGCTCAAAAGTGGAAGTCTCAAGCAACTAACCTCTGGCACCCTGGGAACCCAACTTTTGTACAGAATTAACTTTCATCCTCAAACTCTTTAAGATTCCCTAAAAAAACCTGAGAGCAAAGTAAGTTTCCATTCTTATGCTGCTAAGGAATCATTTAATACCCAACTTCAATCTTCCAGATCCTAGAACAGTGTAATATGTCTATGAATGGGCAATGATCACTTAAATCCAGGCTGGTTTTTGGTATTAGTATTTGACTACGTCTAGTTCTTGTGCAATTAGTTTCATACTCTATATTTTTAGCACGTGTGAGATTATATTCCTTTCTTGACTTCTAAAATCACTAAGATTCTCTTTAACATCTGACACCAACTTTAAGGCAATTAATGCTTCATTTGCAGTTCCTTTTCTGCATTTATATTTATCAGCTGTAGAACTACTGAGAAATATGCTTCTCTAGGTTACAGCTGTGTCAGCTAGGACAGTTTCAAAGAACAAAAGAAGACTATGACCCTTTCACTGGTGTAAGCTGTCATATTGGTGTTTGTTTCTCTTCAGGAAACAACATGTGTTGAATATATAAATATTTATATTGTCAAAGTGTATTATTAAAATAATTCTTTAAAAAGCCTGAATCTGTGAAATAATGATTTTTATGGAAGAGTTCTTCAAAACCCTAAACGTAAAGACTTATGGAATATAATAAAAAATTAAATATTCCTTTTGTATGCTCATATCTAGGTTTGCAGATAGTCTCTTTATATAGTTACATTGCCACCTTTATTAAAAAAAAATCAAACTTATTTGCATGACTGAAAGATTTTTCTTCTACTAAATTATTCTAATGGGACTTGGTAGAGATAAAAGTAAACTGTTAAAATATTCTGCATGACTAAGTCTGCTATCTGCAGGTAATATTCATTCACTAAGATAACATTTTTAGGGTTTGGAACCTAGCTTCTTGAGGGTAAAAATAAGCCTTTATCTGTCCTTCAGGATTATTAACAGTAAGTGATTTCCACATTAACATCAATAGCAATAATGAAGATGTCCTTTTCAATTCATCCTGGGGAACTCTGAGTGAGAACTGTTATTTGGCGGGGCTTCATTTTTTAATAGAGTCCAAAGATAATTGGGGATTGAAAATTCCATCTAAATCAACCAAATAAATCTTTCGGTTACCAAATTAATAATTTCATTGATGCCATCAGCCTTCAATTTTCACTCCATTAAATTCCTAAATTCATGTGAGAACGGCACAGCAAACAAATTAAAATGAGTTTCTTATAAAAATGAGAATGATAAGATTATGCCTTCTAAAAAAGCAATTTAACTCCAATAAATTATTTTTAAATTATTAAATGAGGCATTGCATTAACTATAAAAGAGGAGCATAAAAGGGCACTGGCCTATGGAAAATAAGACATCTATAGACCTCTATAACCTTGGACAATTATATCTGTAATAATTGGCTCATAAAACTTTATGGCAACTTGTACAATACTCCTTTTTTCTTAAGATATCATTCTGATCAGCAGAATGATTAGAAAGAGAGGAAAAGAGACTTTTTTTTTCCTCGGGAGCACATGGTTAAATGTTTTCAAATAGCTGCTTGTTGCTTTGCTCCACATAAAGCATTAGAGCAAAGTGTTACCGGCTCTGTGTAGAATATTAAATCACATTTAAACTACATCATGCTGCAGTAAGGCAGCTTTGTGTCAAGGAGGTCTGTAGGAAGAATTCAGGATACAAGACAAGAAAATTCCGTAACTCTTTTCTTTAGACTATATGCTCAGTACACTGAAGGTCTGAACCTTTAAATGTCAGATTTGATATGTTGTCTCCTTTTCAGTTCTTGTTCCATCAACTTCATAGAAGGACAAAATTCTGAAGAATGAGCAAAAACAAAATAGCAAGAGACTGCAGTTACATCTTGATAGCGAAGTATTGTGAATAACAGAGGTTTTTATAAACTTATATACTTCCTGATAAAGGAATAAACACGATCTCCTGCTTGTGGTGGAATCCTATGGATAATGTACAAAATACATGCAGCTGAAGAAGTGTTTCACACATTTACTAGACCTGGAAGTCTATACAGGGTAAACTAAGGTCTGTTAAATTAAAACAAATTCAGTCTTTCTATCTTGTGGCTGGTTTTGCACAGATAAACTCCTCCTCCTCAATCACACACACATACATATCTTTACCAGTGCCTTATTTTCCCTTCCTTCTGTTCACCTGAAAAAACAGAAATAAAAATATGAATGATGTACTAGAGTTAGATAAACACTTCCGATGCAGTAAAACGTATGCAAGCTTTTCAATGAAGTACCATGTTTTAGATAACTGCACTGAAGTCAGATCTGCTCCTTGTTTTCAGGAGGTAACAGGCATATGTAACCACTACTATACCAAAACTTCCTAATGAAAGTCTTGTGGGCACACATTACATCCTTCTCAAAGATACTCTCAAAGTCTACTCTCAATACAGAAACCAGTACCCCTGCTGATTTCAGTAATTCTTGCTTCTATAAGCTAAATCCTTTTGTGGTTTCCCTTCACTCTCCATTCTACACATTCCAGCTAATTTTAAAATGAAACAAGTACCAAACCAGGCAACATTAAAGAACCAGAGGCATGAACTCTATCCAACAATGTGAGTGCTGTTTGAATTAATGCACTACAGGGTTTAGATATCCCTGATTTCTTCACCTTTGATTTCCCAGTGATGTCCAGAATAAATAATTGCCTTATTAAAGGACTTCTGAAGCCAATAGAGCAAGGTAGAAAACACTGAAGTCACCAATTCAGCCTTTGATTCTGTCTGACAGAAAATTAAAAATGAATGAGAAGTAAATTAATAATAAATGTATTCATGGCCTTATTGGGATTCATGACTCTCTTGCCAACATTAAACAAGTTCAACCAATTGTTCTCTTAAAGTGAAATAGCATCAGAGTTGCCAACTGTTCAAGTAGTATCAGTATATTTTTTTCTTAGGTATAGTAAATTTTTTAAAAATCCAACAAAATACCACTTAACTTGCAAAATCTTTAACACTAAGACTTTTAGCAAAGTCTTTCAATAAAATTATACTTTCACATCTTGCTATGCATGAAAATAAAATTACATACTAATGGTCTTTAAGCCAAGCAAGAATTTGAAGACAGACTTTACTCTCTTCCTTCATCAAACAGTAACCTGACATCAGCTGGGCTCTCAGAGTTACTGTCCCCCCATCACACAAAGGACATGGGGCACTTTACTACAAGTATGAAAATAGCCTTGTTTTTGATGGCTGAAGCTGTACATGTAATTAATAAATCCTTCTCAAATATCAGCTCAAACACATGGGGTTTGATGAAGTTATAAAACTGTAGCAGCCAAAATCAAAGTCTTGTCATGGAAAATGGCAGAAAATAACTAAAGCAAAGTTGTATTGCAATTCTGTCTACATACATAGTTACAACAATACAGATTTATACTGTAATACAGAGAATCTTAGGAATCATAGCAAAATTCAGGTTTGAAGGAACTGAAGAAGGTCTGTGGCCCAGCCTCCTGCTTAAAGCAGGGTCAGCTGCGATCTGATCAGTTTGCTCACAGTTTTTTTTTCATTCGGGTCCTGAAAATCCCCAAGGATGAAGACTGGGCAGCTTGTTCTGATGTTTAACTGTCATGCTGGTGAAAAGATACCTCTTTATATCAATTCTGAATTCTTCTTTCAATTTATGGCCACTGTCTCCTGCCCTTTCAACGTGCACCACTGTGAACAATTTAGTTTCATCTTCTGGACAATCTTCTATAGGTATTAGGAGGCTGTTATTTGCTAGAAACCCTTTTTTCTCTCCAGGCCCAGTGCCTTCAGCCTTTACTGACAGGGCAAGTGCTCCAGCACCAAACATCTTGGTAGCGCTCTGATGAACTTGCTACAGTTTAGTGATGTTTTTTTCTTGATAGGGGGACCAAAAACTAGACAGTCTCACAAGTGCTGAACAGAGGAAGATCATTGCTCTACTCAGCCTAATGACTATGCTCCTGTTAATACAGCCCAGCGTGCTGTCGGCCACCTTTGTTGCTAGGACTCTACTAATTCTTGCTCAGTTTGTTGTCTGCCAGACTCTGTGTCTTTTTCAGCAGACCTGTTTCCCAAGCACTCAGTCCCCAGCCCTTATTGTTACAAGGGTTACCTTTGCATTTGCACTTTTTGAATTTCGTGAGGTCCCTGTCAGTCCATTCTTCTAGCCTAAAAAGGTCCCTCTGAACAGCAGAGGGACTTCTATACTCTAACGTACAAAATACCACCCCTTCCAATATGGTGTCATCTGCAAATCTTACAAGACTATGTTCTGTCATTAAGGCCCTTGCTATATTCCACTCGTCATGAGCATGAAGGTTAATGTATGACCCATTAACCACTATGCTCTGAGCATGATCATCCAACCAGTTTTCCACCCAGCAGTTGTCCACCCAGACTATATAGTCCTAATGTAGATATAAGAACACTGTGGGCTAAAAAGGACACCAACATCATGAGGCAATTGCTTCTGATTATAAAATTCAGCTCCCTTTCCTAGGGAAGCAAGAGTTAATTCACAGGGGCAATGTCACACTTATGAAAAGAATCCTTTTATTGAAATGGTGAAACCCTCATACAAGTTCAAGAGTTAAAAACTACAGAGGTACTTTTCTCTCCTGTGTACTCTTATCTGCGTATTAAAACTCTCTGACCCACAGCAGGATTTAAGCAGCACAAGGTGGCCAGTTCAGTCTGTACTATGAAGCTGGGGAATGATATGAAACCAGAGTCATAACTGAGCATCATAAGAGCAGCCAAGAATCTGGATTTCCTGTGAGCCCAGCATCCTCTCAGTGACTGTGACCACCATCAGATACTTAAGAAGAGTAAGCACAGCTATTGCAGATACCCCTTCTGCTTTTCTCACCCTGCAGACTGATGAAGCTGTTCAGTTCTAGTGACAAGGGTTTTTTTCACCTCTTTCATGATCAGCCTCACCACAATTAAACACATGATCTCCAAACACTGGAAGTCTTGAGAAAGAAAGATGTCCTTTAAATTGCCAAATCTGAGAGAAGAAAGTTTTAACATTTTCAATGTGTATTTGGGAAAATGAAACAAAATGAGATTGAGGATCTTGGCCTGTAAAAGATAATAGACAATGAAAAATAAATGACCATGGGTAGAGTTGTGAATGATGTCAGCATGACTTCGGTCAGGAAAGCACAGATTCCATTTAGCTCAGGGACAAAAATGAGAGCTTGTTCACTTCAAGTCAACCTACTGTGGGTCAGTACAATGGGAGAGACAGCACAAGAGTAGTTCTTACTCTGCATGGATGCACAAACCATTCTCACAAGAGTGGTGTCAAGCTTCATGCTACTACTTCATGTTGCACAGCTCTGCACAGAGGCGATAGGATCCATGCACCAATCATCTCTACTGCAACTGAATTTTTCCAGAGGCATTCCAAGCTTTAATCTGTCTCTGCACAGGGCTGTGGAATGGAAGCGATTATCCAGCAGTTCTCCCTGCAGTTCTCAAGAGCAAAGCATTTTTGCTGTCTTAAGAATGGGTTGACATTCTACATACCAGAATAATACTGATTTATGTGGCTGAAATCAATAAGCTTAAATCAAGATCAGTAAGTGATAGGATGGAATGTCTAATACAGCAAGTCTTTTAATGTCATGCATGTTCCCGTGTTTTAATTCGTAAGTGACATTATCTACTATTATCCTTTCAATGCACTTGTTTGGTTAGGGTTGACATTTTATATCACTGTATTTACTGATTAGATCTAGAGTCAAAGGAAAATTAATACAAATTAGTTTTTCTAATTACTGCAAGGCTACTGTACACTGCCAGTCTATTTCAAAAGTAATTTCTGTGGCTGATTGCCCGGAAACCAACTTGCAAAACACAAGACTAAAACAACTCTAAATCTTTGATTGGGAAAAAAAAAAAAAAAAGGAAAAAAAATCCTGGCAAAGTCTGTATCTGCACAGCTGGTGAGAAAACTGATTGTCCAGACTCCAGCACCAAAGCTTCAACACCACATCACAGGATATCCAGATCAAGTGTCCTATTAAGTTACAAGAGCCTGTTATAACCCCACTCATTCAGGAAAATCAAGGAGTATCTGCCCTGGTGTCAAAGTAAATTATGGTGCCATAAATAAATGTAATGCTAAATTAGCAGCAAAGAAATAAAGTAAAAAATGTGTCTGTTTTTTAAAAAGAAAATGTTTTCTGCAGCTCAGAGTAACAATAAACACATATTTGTATATAAAAATAAAGGAAATAATATTTGCTGAGAGAAGTAGATTTCCTATCTTTATGCAAGTGGGTTTTCTATCTTTTTTATTTTGAAAACTGATTTAGCATTTGGCCATTGGATCAAATTCATTAACAAGATAATTCCAATAACTACAGTGTTTTTTTCACAGGGATAAATTTAAACCTAGTGTAAATATATCTGTTGATTTCAATCAGTTTTGGATCAGAACTTATATGCAAATTTGCAAAGTGATACCAAATGTGTCTCATTGGGGCACATTAGCTTAAATATTCTTGTCAAAACCATACACCATTTCCAATCCATAAAATTAAATGGGCGCTCATAAACTTATAAATATGTTTATTAGTCTTTCAGAGACAGGCACAGACTAGTAAACATTTCAAAGTCTGCATCCCTCTAGCCCCAAGGGTGTCTTCTTTAAAGAAGTCATTGATTTTTGTCATCAAAAAACAAGTATTCAAGCAACAGTCTCAAACACAAGCTGATGGTAAAGTACCCAGGATTCCCAAAGGTGCCATCTGTAAAAGGATCATTGATTTTGACCTTTTGGGTGGATTTGTCTTTTTTCCTAGTGTTTTATTATGTGCATCAATAACAGGGAAGGCAAAGAAGACAAAATGAGAGAGAGAAAATATAACTTTTTAGAGATGTATCTTTGGACTTCTGCCAAGAAAATATTTTTGCATTCAAGTATTCCACTGTTACCAGCTCCTAATCGAGAACAAAACCAACTCAAAACAAAACCTAAAAAACCCTGAAAAATGTGATTTTTAGACCAATAGTTGGCTAAAATTTATTCTAATTATCTGTTTTTCTCAAATTACTTAGGACTTTGCTTCCCTCAAGCATGGCTTTAGTAAACATATCCATATCCATATCCATTACTCTCTCCCCATATGAAAGTATAGATCTTGATTTAGGAGAAGGAAGCTGGAATCAGATTCAATTGCCATGTACTATAAAAAAGAACCTAGAGAAGCACCAGTAAAATCAGCCCATAATGCCATAGGAAGAGGACATTGAACTTTTCCTACACTATCCTGTATAAATAATTTTTTTCTGTTAATCCCAATTAGTGTGTGAAGTTAAAATACAGACTTGTCTGACTCCCCTGCATCTCAAACAGGGTTAGGAAAAGGCTGATATTCTAGTTTTCCACCAGTAGAAATACTATGTGATGTCTAGACGGCAGGAAGAAGGGCAGCAATGTTAAAAAAAAAAAATCTGCTTACTCTCCAGCACTCCAGATCAACAAAACAAAGAAGGGGCCATCACTTCAGTGAAAGGGGGCACATGCCAGGATATTTGGAGAGCATTTCACATGTAGGATGCTGAAAATAGCATAAGTCATGTACAGTACAGCTGCTTATTCCATCTCCAGACTGGTAAAATTCTGCACATAGTGTGACAGGATTGCCTTTATCTTCCCCCAGCAATGTAGCCAGAGCCAGTGGAGGAAGGAGCATGGATAAGTACTTTTACTGGTGCCAGATAGGGCTTGGCAAGGGACCAGGCCAGCAGGTAAAGCCATGGCCTCCAGCTCTGGTCGATAATAACAGGGAGCACCTTCAGATGCCAAGCCCTCCCTCTGCATCAGCAGTCTGAGCCCAGTCAAAACACTTAAGGCTGCATTTTTGCTGCCACCTGTACACCACATATTGCCTGTTTTAATGAACTTCAAACTGGAAGGCCATATAACCTTTATTTTCCAGCTTAAAACAAACCATGTCAATATTCTGCCACAGCTATTCACATATATCTGGAGTCATATTAAGCACAGGTAAAGAGGGAGTGCACTCTCCAAACGTGGAGTCATGAAGATAAAATGCATGTGATTTGCCCCATTAAACAAGTTGCATCTGGTCGTCACTCTCCAAACATATGCTGCATGTGAAAAATGAGAAGTGTAAGCTACATCCACAGTAGCTATCCGTACTCCAGCTGTGAAGGTTTACTCTTATGTTCCTTTTCAGCTCCTACAATGGATTTAACTAAGGGCAATTTTGCACATTAGTAAGAATTCTTCTAAATTAAACAATCCTTTCAGTGAAAATGAAGAGGCTTTGAAAATGATTGCAAAGTGGATTAGGATCACTTATGGTAGATAGCTGTTGACAAGATCTGACTTGTGATTACCATGAACATACATTGATAGGTGCCAGAAAGAAAGCTCATAACTGAAATGATATAGACATTTCAACATATGCTCTAACAGAACATGTTATGTCAAAGAATTCCTGTCATTTCAACAAGAAAATTTCCTTTGGCTATCTACCAGAGGACATTCAAAACAACCCAGTAGCGAGCTGAGAGTCAGTTACCCATATGATTCTAATCCACCTCAGAAAGACACAATTGTACCCTCATGCTAAGTGGTTGCATGCAGTCACCTTACTTGTGCAACAGATGTTCAGTGATAGAACAGTTTTGGTGAATATGTTGAATATTAAATGTCTCTTGCTTTTACTCTGTTTCATTCTTCTTTATAAATGGGTATTATATTACAGGATTATCACTTTACCCTGTGGTAATCAGGCTAATATTTAGCTAACGCTCATGGGATATGCAACAAAGGCTGAAAAAGGTTTAATAAAACATTTAGTTCCACACCTTTTAAAAATTTTGAAAATTGTTCCTCCAGAAAGACAGCTGCTCTACTGCCCTTCCTCATGGCTGTCTGCTATCAAGTTTAAATGGACAAAAAAAAATAAATCCATTGTTTTGAAAGTCTCTCGGTTCCTATACATATGCAGTTAATTATGTATTTTATATACTCAAGTGAGTAGAGAGTGGAATCTACTTGGACTTACCAGTTTCGATCTTTGCACTAAAGTGTCACTGACACCACTGTATAGGCCAGACTACAATAAAGCATTTTATTTGGGAATGGTTTTGGTTTCACACTGGCATTTTCGACTCCTTTATCTCACTTATTTTTAGCTTCAGATGATCTGACTTTGTCAGATAATTCCCACAGCTGCCTTCCAGCGCAGAAGGCAACAGTAGGAAATCAGGATGTGGAAAAGGATGAAAAGAGTCTCAGGAGAATTCTTTATGCAATCCATACTTTCCCCTGGCACCCTTTTGCAGTCCCACTCCAACTGCACTGCTAGGCTCTGTCTATCTTCAAACCTTACTCTTTACCATCAGTATGGGCTAGGCCCTAGACCAAAAACCCCAGACAGCACCCAGATGGAAAAACTTCACAGGGGAGAATTATTCTTGCAGCCTAATCCATCCTTTGTGGTAGCTTAAGGTCTATAGTTAAGATATCCAGTTATTCTTTGCTCTCTTTTCTCTTCTTGCCCTTCTCCAAGTTCCCTCACATCCAGGCTCTTTTAATCTTACACATCTGTGTTTTCTTCATTGGGGTTGCCATTCCCCCATCCTCACTCTTTCATATAAGTATTCTTATGCTCATTTCTGCCTCTATCTAGTTGACCCTCACTCTTTTTTTTTTGTTTGTTTGTTTTGTTTTGTTTTGTTCCCCCACAGATACATATCTGTTTAACTGATGAGAAGGTCAGTACAGTGTATTTTGTTGTCAGTCTGCTGTAGTGCACAGCAACTGAACTTCAATCAGTGCTGCTGAAGAAGCTGAGGAGACAAGCCAGGCTTTGGACAATAAAAGAATTCTGGTTCTTTGCGGCAAGAAACATCCTATACATTCGCCTAACACACTTCTATCATATAGTACCGTGCTCTGCCAGGCACCGATAACTATCTCTCCCTAGATCATGCCAGATTCCAAAACACAAGGGTGCTTTCAGAAAGGAAGCAACATGGAAGCATTAACTTATGTCTGATCAATGGCAGAACATGATTCAAGACAAAATTAGCAGGAACAGGGAGTGCTTAAATAGCTCTTTATAGGCTCAGGCCCACAACCCATTATTATTTTGCACAAACATGAAAGACAATGCCAGAAAATCACTGGGGTAAGCCATCAGAGTTTGTTTCATCCTGGCACAACCACTCCTCCTTTTGGGATGTTGTTATTGTGTCTGTCAACGGGTGGTCAGAAACTGGGGGAGACTGACCAATTAGCGGAGTCCTCATCTGGCAGGGTGTCATGCTGTGTGTTTGTCCTAGGCACTACTGCATCTGACACTCAAAATGGGATTCATGTGGTGCCCTGGCAGCAGCTCTGCCTGAGGAGCCAAAAGGGAGCCTCCCTCTGGGTAAGCCAGCAGGTGTTAAGTGTATGCTAAACTGGTCTCAGCTGGAAGCCACTCTTTCAATGTTAGAGGATTGTCTTGCATATCCAGAATAGTTTGCTGAGCATTTAACTAGAAATACAGAAAGAATACTACTTCTTTTATCTATTTCAGCATATCATTAATAATAAAATTAGTTTGTCTCCCTTTCAAGGCAGGTTCAATAATATTGCAAATTTAGAGTAAGCTCTAACTGGAGCAATTAAATCAATTCAACTTCCTGATTATAATAATAATAGTACAGAAATGACATGAAGAAAGTAAATTCAACACGCAATTTGGTATGATGAAAGACTCTGGTAACAGAGTGGTAATGTTAACATGCTTATTTGTGAAGGGTCTGTGTTTTGAGATCCAGGGGGTCAGCCTGTTATTTCCTTTATTGGTACATCAGCGATTAAATAACAGAATTACTATGTATACATATTTATAGTGATCTGCATTTTGGAAATAAAGACTAAGGTTTTCCTCAGCAGACAAAAATACCACACATAGCACCACACTTGTTTGTGCCTTATCTTTAGTTAACAATGAAGGTAGCAAGTAATGGGCTTGTTAAATATCTATGTATATCTCCATATATTTTTATATATATATATATATATATATATATATATGTGATGTTACATTTCACTGACTGTCATGGACAGACAATTTAATGTTGCTTTTTTCACATCTAAGGGAAAGCAAGACAGAGATGGAAATAATCTTTAAATAAACTTTTGGACAGTGAATACATTGTTTAATAATGGGGAATAGGGACTTCAATAATACCTCTTACAGATTTTTTTTCTGTTTCGTTAGTAACCAGGGAGGTTACAAAAAGCTGAGGCATATTTACAAGTGCTCTATGTTCTCTGATAGCTGGCAGGTCTGGATTTAAAGTTGTGATGGAGAGTCCAAAGGTGGATTATCTTACCCATTTACAGTAGCAGCCTGAAAGAGATTCCAGATCTTTCTGATGCAAGAAATGTGGTAGGGGAGAAGACAACGACTCACAAGAATGCCTAGAAATATCCACACAAGATACATTTTATACAACAAATCCGAAATCCCCAAAAGAGGAAACTCCCTGACAATGTGTGGATAAAACTTTGTTGTCTTTCCAGGGTCCAAAAGCAAATGGAGTATTAGGCACCTAACTCTAATAGTAGAGTCAGCTCCAGCATCAACACTCCTGTTGGCATGGTGCTGGGAAACACAATAGGATGCCCAATACCTATGTCCGTTTAGGAAGTCAAGGGGTAACATAACTACCTATTCATAACTGTTAAAGTTGCTCCACTTGGAAGGCAAAACCCACTTTAATTTTATCTTAATCTTCTTTCCCTGAAGATTAAATACTGTATTTTGACTGGGAGAAGATAAAAGCAAGCATGTGCACATCCATCAGATGCTGTTGGGGGTCACATTATTGATGTCATAGATTAAAAATTAATTCTCCTAAAATATTTCCAGTTGGTACACTTTTAATGGCCATAAAACAATAATATCTTGTTGGATATGCACCTGTAGTGAGTCTAAAATTAAATAGTCAAGCCTTTGTTCCTTCTTCCAAGCATAGCCTGAACTGTACTGTCTCCTCTCAGCTCTTTTCCTAATGAAAAAGCTCTGTCTCCTGTCATTTTAAAAGATGACAATAGAAATGGGAGGCTAGAAAACAAAGGCAGACAAAATGCATTAGCAAGAATGTCTACAAAACAGTTGTTAAAATGAAAAGCTTTTCCCGTAATTGAAGAGTCCTGGCTGGTATCTCTGTGCAACGAAATAAAAGAGAGGGCAAGCGCAGAGACAAAGGAAGAAGATCTTCATTAGTCTACCACATGGTTCCTCTAAACAAGAACTTTCTAAAGGACAGACATTTCCATTAAAAGGGCAGGCAGTTTGCTTGGAAATGACATTCAGTTTTAAAGGCTCAGCTTAGAGGCAATTTAGAGCATGAACAACAGTTTCCAATGCCATCTTTTCATTGCTTGGCTGGCTCTTTACACGATAGCACAGTTGCCACATGAACAATAAGGGAATGCCATTATCACCAACAAAACCCCTTATACCATCAGGGTTTCTTATTTACCCCACGGTCCCTTTATATTGCTCAGGAAATGAGAATGTGCATGTACAACATTTAGACCCAAATTAGGCTTCTATACACTGACAAAGTGGATGAAAAAGAAGCTTCTGATGACACAACTCTGGCCTGCTGTAAAGTAAAAAATATCATCATCAGCATAGTAAAATATCCTTCATCTCCCACTTTTCCTTCAGGAAAAATACACAGGCATGGACTCTGAAGGTAACCAATTCTTCTAACTTTGTGTTTCCCTGTTCCCACTTCATGTCTACACTCAATGCCACTCTGGATCCGTTAGCACCAGCAAGAGTCTTTTAAGGGCTTTCATCATACTTAAAAGGCAGGACAGGGGAGCTCTAAATTAGCTCCCCAATCAACTTTGTAAGTAAGACTTAATAAGCCTACTGACTTTTCAGGAGTCGTTTAGTGCCACTTCCCTTCCCTGTCTTGCTGTGACACTCAGCAGCACTTGAGAAGTGACTGCGCTTGCTTAAATGCTGAACTGGAAGCTGATTTAGGTCTCTTCTCCTTCCTACTCCAGCAATTCACACTCACAAGGCTAAGAACAGTTTAAAAAGAAACAAAAGAAAAGTTACTAGAAGAGGGAAGAAAAAAATCATTCTGCTAAATTTAGGAAAAATGTAGCTTTTTGCCAAATGCACACAGTTCCTCTTCTCTCACCTAACCTTTGAAACAATGAAATCTCTCTCAATATAGCTAAGGACATAGTAATATAGAGGAATGTACTGGGTCTGGCTGAGCTGGAATTGGTTTTCCCCTATAGCAGCCCTCATGGTGCTGTGTTTTATGTATCACCTTCCTTTTAAATTTACTTTTTATCTTAAACCTAATGGGAAAATGGCTAGAGTTCTGTGATCTTTTATGAGTTTCTTGAATTATCTTGTGAGCAGCTTGCTGCAGTTCTTTTTATTAACCTCCAGACCTTACTATTTAACCACAAATAAATTTAGGTCATGCATATTGAATTGTTTTGATGACAGTCTAGTGTTTAATAATAAACTCTTCTCTAGAAAATTAAACAGTTCCAAAGCTGTGCTCTACAAATGTGGTTTTGGAAAGAGCAACATATGACAGCTCAGATGGGCAAAGAAACCACAGGACACTAGCAATGCTCAGTGCAGAATCCTTCTAAGTTGAGTAATTACTTAGGGATGATTATGACAGAGATAACAGGATATAACAGAAAATAAAGAAATAATAAAATATCAGCCAGCCAGTGCCAGACAGCTGGCTATTAAAAGGCTACCACCAAACAAAATCAGTAATTGAATTACAAGTTGTTTAGGACCCTGAGAGTCATACTTTTCCATACGTGGTGAGCATTTCTCATAACTTTGATAATCTGATGTCCTTTATGGAACTTTGTTGTGTAAAGATGATGTAATATTTATTGGTTTACAAATCAGTCCATCTTAGATTTGGTTTTTCCTCCTTTCTATTTACCACAACTGTTGTTTTTTTTTTAATTTATGTATCTATCCCCTGAAATATTTATGCAAGTTGGGTCCAGAGGGAAGCAATCTTGTTTTTGCAGATTGTAGTTGGTGCTCTGAGACAACTCCACAGAGTAAGTAAACACAGAATAAAAGAATTGGTTTTGTGTGTGCTTTCCTTGGGCACATGCTCCCCACTCGTTGTAATATTTGGAATTTGGTATTACAGAAGTGCTAGCAGCTCTGCTGAAACCAACAGGAGTGAAACATTTGAAACGTGAAGATTTTTCCAGAGATTACTGGTTTTGTTCTTTATCAAAGTCAACAGAAGCACTTATTCTCTCAAACATAATAAATTGATTGATTAGGTTATCTGCTACATTGATCTGAGGTTCAACCACTTCATTTGATATGCTATTCACAGAACTTGATTAAAAATGTGACAGTTTTGAATATAATAAGGAAAATGGACTTTCTTGCAAAGATTAAAGATGGCTTCCTGAACAGTAAACACAGTCAGAAACCCAAATATTTTTATGAGCAGTGAATTATTCAGAACTGCAACACTCAATACAGCATTTTGCCACAACTTTGTCAGTGGAGATCCTCTACAGTTGTTACCATAAGCCAGGAGTACAGCATTTTACCTGAAAAAAGATCTAGATCATCAGCAACCCGCTTCTCACTCCTCACATTCATATCTGTTGGCAATCTTACTGAGGAGAGCTGTAACATCACTGAATATAATGCCACACACTAGTGGATGCTTCACAGTGTAATCTATAGCTTCTGTGACTAGGCGGTGTGATATATCCTATTTTATCACCATTAATTTGTATAACAACTTGTGTGGGTTAAACAGCAAACCTCAGTCTATAACTGTCAGCCTGATCATTTCTTTGAATGGTAAGATATATGAAATAAAGGTATTAGAAGAAGACCATGAAGAAATAATAAGGTTGTTTCCCTATTGCACAGACTTTCAATAATGAGCATTTCGGTTCTAAATTTGAAAGTATCAATTACACTTTATGAGTTAACATAAATATCCCTGATAATAAGTACTTTCTTGATTGAAACCCTCACTAAACCGCATCTGTGGATTTTTCTTGACCTTGCAGAATCTGTAAGCTGTAAATAATAACATCCTCTCCAGCTATTTTCAGCAACAATATTAGTGACTTTTTTTTTAATCTCTTCCTCATCCCATCTCATGTACTTTCCTCTTGCTTCTTTCTCAAAACTCACTTCACCTATCAACCATTTATGCCGCTGGTTCACTTCTTCTGGTTAATCCTCCCACACCTCATTCCACATCTCTGCTTACAATCCACTAACATTTCCTTCACCTTCACATCTTTAGTCAAATTTCAGATTACTTCCTTACCACCAATGCAAAAAACATTCTTTTGCTTTTTTTCTCCACTGCCTCGGGGATTTATCACTATTCTTCCTGTCAATCAGATTACTGTCCATTCATCTTTCTTCTAACATATGTAAAGTGTTATGAAGTTTTGTCATTTGTTCATCCACAGATTTGTAAATTATCCAGCACTACTTTTTCATTCTGACAACAAAACTACTTGATAATGCATCACTTGTTTTCTATCTTAATTCAATAGCCTCCATCTCTTCTCTGATTTTTATGATGTCCACACAATACCCTTTTAATTCACACAAATGGATGGATATGGCAGGCATTCAAGCAGCCTCCCTGGGAGAATTCTAACTCTCTCACATGGCCAGAAGAACAAAAGCAGGCAGCTGTTGAAAAGGTCATCAGGAAATACAAGCTGCAAAAATAGGCCCATCATTTAACCCATACTAGGTCTACCTTTCAGCCCCTTCACTCCACCTGTGGCACATCTCATCCAGACAAACTTTTTATTATTTTCATGATATACATAGCTTTTCCCTGCCTACACTGTAACACTCCTTTCTTGTGAGAAGCTGCCTGACATTTACACCCTCACTCTCTAATGAATAGCAGCTTTCCCACCTTATAATTTTTCTTCTTCCATTCAGTTTTGGCCTTAATAGCCCCAAGCATGAAACCACTGACTCACAAATGCTTTTGCCCTAGTCCTCAAATGTTTCTTAAGCCCATGCCTGGTAGAGTTTGGTAGAAAAAAATAAAAAAAAAAAAAAGTAATTTAAGCTCTTCATTGTGTCTACCTCATCTTGTTAAAAATTAAATTTTGCCCACAGTCACATTTTTGCATGTCTGAAGACACCATCCACAGCCTGGCCCAGCTCCTCAGCTGCTATGAACTTGCTTCATACTTAATCCAGTTTTCACACACTGGGGCACTTTCCCCAAAGGTAAAACTGTTATTAATAATAAAGCCTTTTGCCAAACAAAAAACTAGAGAATAAAATAAATTAAGTCAACAGTACAGAGAGGCAGTAATGAATGCCAGTTTACATGCTATAATATTGTACCTTGCCATATGTTCAAGTAGCTTTCCTTAGAGAATTCCATCTCTCTCACATGGACAGAAGAATGAGAACAACAAACTGTTGAAAAGGTCATCAAGAAATACAAACATCACAGATGGCATAGGTGAAAGCACCGCAAAAAAGCAGAGTGCAGAAAGAATGTGGAGGAGTATCATCCTCTAATTGGCAGTACTGAGATAGAAAGTGCACTTGTATGCTACCTTTATTAATATTAAAATGCCTATTGCAAGGATACCTTACAATGTACTTGCCAACTGGTCGTTTTTCTAATAGAGAGATGAAACACCAACACCTGTCACTGACATTCCATGCTGAATGTTTCTCCTTTGCAGTAGGTTTTAGGGAAAACTGAGCAATCCAATGATCGCAAAGGGGCACTCTGATGTCCTGCAGGAGAGAGCTCTCTTAACAGAAAGTTACCTTAGAAATCAAGGTTTTAAAGTAAACCACCTGTCTTGAGAAGGAATAAATAAATTTCTTGTCTCACTGATGTCCAGAAACCCTCTACTCCCTGTTGTGTCTGTTAAAGAAAATCATTAAGACTATGAAGAACTTCACCAAATTTCTTCAGAGGCATTCTTAGATCAGGTGATTCTTCTTATATAATGTAAGGTCATTGGATCACATTTAATCACAGTCAAAAGCAGTATAGAGAGACAAATATTCATATACCACGACTAAAGCACAAGGTTAGAGTAGCTGTTTGAAAGTCCGACTTGCTAAAACCTACCAACAGTGTTTTCTGTAAAAGTGTAAAAGAGAGCCTTTAGCCTCAGAAAACTTTTTAAAATACAACCCCCCCAAAATAACCCCAAACAAAACCCCTCTAAAAACACATTGCTACAATAGGGCAGGTACTGGGTACTATAAAAACTCAACAGTTCTCTGTGTTCTGAGGCATTGTACTCTTTCCCAATACATCTAAAGAATTGTGATAATCCAAGACAGAATCATAAAAAAATAAATAAATACTCACAGCTATCCAATTAAAGAGCAACTTTTCCCATTTACCACTACAGGTAAATGGTAGAGTAAAAGCACGTAAGTGTACGGACAGAATAGGTACACAAGAGCAATTCTCCACAATTTTTTCCACAGGTTAGACTTGACACAACCATTCCTTTAAGATGGTACCAACACTGTTATTATAACCCCTAAAATGGAATGATGCCAGAACAAGTCCAGCATCCTTATCTTTAAGCCAACAAAAGTTGTTCCAGTAGCTACAGTACCAGAAAACACTGGGAAGTACTAGCCCTACCAAAGGGACATGACCTTGGACATGATCCTCCTCCATTCAGAACTGATAATGGAGACTTCAGTACTTCACTGTGCATTACAGTACTGTGCAAAGAGAAGAAAAAATTCACTTGGAAGAAAGAATAACAGCATCACCTAAGGACAGACCAAGATCATTCAGGCTGCCATAATCAAAACGAGGATGGCAATGACTCCTCATACTGAGAGAGAGAATTGCTTAGCCCAGAGACATTCACTGTTTGCAGGAACTAATCACAACAAAATTGTGATGATTTAACAACCATTCTTTTAGTAAAGCTGTTCAATGCTAATCTGCTGCTCATCAGGATAGTTTTCTTCAAACCAAAAGCCTAAGAAAGGCTTAGGCCAAAAGGAAAACCATAAATAAACTGAAAAATCAGCCTGATTTTACAGCAAACCAGAAAGCTTAAGATAAAGTTTTTCAAGAAAGCATACAGAGATAGTCTAACCTTAAGAGCCTGACTACACAAGGAAATTACTGAGCATAAATTATGACCTGAATGTAACATGCACTAGCAATTCCTCACTAATTTACTAGGTGGGAATACTAAGGGCTTTGACAACACAGTCCATGAAGTATGTTAGGACAGCTGACAAAGTTATCCTCTCCCACTGTTTTTTACAGCTCCCTCCAAAGGACTTGTCAAAACTAGTGAAGTTTAACAGCCCACACAACAACTCCTTACTTGATGCAGACTGGCATGCTACTAACATATCTGGCAGCAAGTTTGGAAGTTCTTCAGAGTCACTATGGGCCATGCTGTGGCATGGTAACAACAGAGCAACGTCTGTCACAGAGAACTGGGCCTTCTGGCTGTGGCTAATACTGAGTCAGTGACTGTATTTTGTTACAAGAATGCCTTTTAATCTATTTGCAAAGTGGATTAAGTAAAAGGTAATCTAGTTGTAAAATAAGAACATCACTCTAAGTGTTAAATAAGAGCATTCAGAAGGAAAGCTATTGCAGAAGAGTATTAAAGGATACAAATTATTTTTAGTTTAAAATATACAGAACACTAGAGAGAAAAATAAGACTGTAAAATGCCCATATCAGATGAGAAAAAGAAACCAACTGGCAACAACTATTCCTAATGATTGGATCGAGTCTGCCATGGTATTCATGGGGCCTTTCAGACAGGACATTTTCCGTATATAATGTATTAAACATTGGTTTAGAAAGGCAGGGCTTGCAAAAGTAAACAATTTTTTTATCTAAAAAGTTGGGGGCTTCTTAACTTCAGCCTCCCTACCTGAAGTTCTTAGACTTGAAAAAGAAAAAGCATCTATCTCCTCGCATTCATTTTCATTTTCTTTCTCCCCTATTGTTAATAATGAATGGTTTCAGAAATGTGATCACACTCAGTGCAGTTTCTCTGTCTTCACCTTTACACACTTCCACAGAAGCCTTCTATCAGAGCACGGCAATTTATTTAGCACCATCATTAATTGTTTACTAGATTTCTTATTTTTGACAGAGAGGGTTTCTGAGCAGTTTCTTAACTGCACCAGAACTGAAGAGCAAATCTACATTATAAATATGGCTGACAGTCCTGAGAACCGTATGTCAGATGGCATTTCACAGAAGTAGAGCACTGTGTTGGAGCTGGATTCAGGACAGCATGTGCTTTGAGCAGGGGGATCAGGAAAAGTCCAGGAGTCATATAACAACACTGAGAGGAATTACAAAAAGGGAAGACAGCTATGGATAACAACAAATGAAAACATGAAGTGTTATTTTCCTTTGAGGTTCAGAGGGAGATAGGAAGGGGAGACACGCAAACAAAATCACAGAACTAACCTTGACTCAAAGAGACGTTCTCCCAACACACAGATAGACAGTTGCCAGATATCTGATTAGGTGTAAAGGTTTATGCTTTGTGTTCCAACTGCATGGTGTCAAACAGGTTTCTGAGGTGGTCACTCATGGTGAGGATGTGAGAGACACAAATATTCTGTTCATTGTCTTTAATTGTTACAAACACTCCTCTGCACAGAATGGTACTATGCTTATTCAGAGATCTGGTCTTCCTGTCACTGATCTATTGCAATTGCACCTAGACTTGAAGCCTCAGGTGGATGTGAATTTTACTTTTAGTAACAAAAGAATCTTTGTAAAGGGATGAGTGGACCCCAGTTGGGTTGGTAGGGAAGAAAAAAAGAAAGAGAGAGTATTGTTATGAATGTTAACTGTCAATGGGAAGGTGGCAGGAATGACCAAATTTACACAGGAAAGAAAGTGAATGACAAAAAGTTTGGAAAACTGTATTAATATTAAAGCCTTTTGCCCACCCACAATCTTCCACATTTGTCACTTGTTTGTACTACCTTGGTTATTCTGATAATTTTTCTAGAAAAAAAAAATCTTATTTTCCCCTTTTTATTTAGTTATTAATTAGATTGAGTTTCTTCCCCTCTAGCTACAGCAAAAAGGCTGATTGGAAGCATGCTAGCTTTTGGTCCACTGGCAGCAGTACTTAGTGTGCTTTCATTCCCGAGAGAAAGGCTGCTTCCAGCCATCACTTCTAAAGTGCTTTTGGCCTTTCACTGGGGCATGGTCAACATGGTCCAGCACTAATTTATACAACACAGTCAGCAATTACAGAAATTACCATTGGGTTAAGGTTGAAGATTCCCATTATAAGTTTGATTTCCAGTGTTTCTAAAGAAGATATTAAATGGAAGACTCCAGGCTACGACTCAGGTGTTTTTATCTTTTTTGTTTCTGAAATGTTGAGAGTTTATGAAATAATCAGAAAGACAATCCAAAAACTGCAGTGAAATCCTAGTCCTCAGTAACATGGGTAGGTGATGGGCCAATGGAACCAGGGTGATACAACTTTTTGAACAAAGTACCTAAAAGTTCCCTTGGAATTTTGTGACCTATTAAAAAAAACAGAAAACCCCACCTAAGCAATTTAGATAACAGGAACTGACAAGTGATTTTGTTTCTTTGGTCTGCATGAAGACTATAATTAATTATTGTCTCGATATCAGTGTCTAAATAGAACCTCAAAGTACATTACTGAGAAATGTAAAGTTGTATTAAATTTCTGTGTGAAGAGGAAAAGGGAAGTCATACAGCAGATTGTCTCACAGGCCATCATCCTGGTACAGACTGTTGCAATATTTTAAGACCTCTGGATCTCAAACCCACAAACTTCTCTGCCATAACTAAAAAGATCAAGAGCATACTTTTTAAAACATACTTTGATTAACATGTCTAACATTTGCACTTTTACTTCAGTCTCCTTAATTAACAGTGTGAACAAGCTCATAAACTGGAAACTGCCAAAGCCCATCCCAAAAGAGAACAGAAAAGGGTCATCAATGAGGTTCATTAAACAGGCTAATATTGGTGGGAGGCTAACAAGATACATGCATGAAAGTGCTAGGGTGAAATTTTTTATGTCCTTTGCTCTTACTTAAACTGAAAATGCTGTGTACCTCCAGTGGCTACTTTAACATCACCTTGGTGACCTTGAATAATTTTTAAGCAAAAGAAACATCTATGACCAAACTATTATCTCTCTTGTGGGTCAGCTGTCTTACATGCTGGAACACTAAAAGAACTCAACTCTTCATCAGGAAGCAAAAGAAAACTAACAAAAATAGCATAACAACAGTCCCCTGAATAAAGATATTGCTTGGTTTGAAAACAAGGGAACGGGATACTTGACAACTTTAAGAATAGCACATAAAGATAGTGAGTTGTAGTGGACAATCTATACAGGACCACAAATCAAATACAAAGGAAATCAGAAAGATATCAAGAAATGAAGTATTAACATGGGAGAAAAAAATCACATGGCACTGTAAAACTCACCAGAAAAATCCCAAACTAGACAGGGCAGCTGGACTCATCACCATCCTGTGCACTGTATACCTATGGAAAACAGAAGTAAAACACTATAGCAGTGAAGACTGCAGGTTTGCCACGTACTGTGTCAGTACGGCTTTAGTTTAACAACACAAGATGCAAGCAGACAGCAAATCAGGTCAGGGTGCTCTTCTTGGTCTGTTACCTCTGAATATTTGTTATGTTAAATCTGGAATACTAAGCTAATGTTGCTGATTTGGCAAAGGACTGAGAGCGTGACTCAGATGACCAGTGTCTCACACACATGGCTTTTTCCACTATCCAAATCAGCATGAGTACATGTATCAGACTGGGTTTGCTACACAGTGCCATAGCCACCAAATCCCAACACCCTTCCCCCTGCCCCAGGGGTGCTGCTCTATGCTCATTTCAACAAAGGATTTAAGCAGATTTCTTTGTCCATTTGCATTTTAGAAAATACTTATGAAAACTGTTCAGTTTAAGCATCAGACAACAATGGGACTTAATAAGAGTCCTAAAAATAAGTCTGTTTTTCAGTTTCTGCTGGATATAAGCAGGAGGTTAAAATGGGGACTCGTGTGTGCAAAAAGTCTTACACAGGCATGGTAGGGAAAAGTTTAACCAGCTGTGGTGCACAATATGTTAAAAAAAAAAAGGTGGCTGCAATGGTCTGCCTTCTCATGCAAAGACAGGGGGAAGGGTTTAGAATGGACAGGTTATTTTTATAATAAAATGCCCGTTTATTTGCTCGGAAGACAGACACAGGGGAAAGTTCAGAGGAAGATGGCAGGATGAGGCGGGAGGAGGGGAAAATCTCTTTGACATAGAAAAACTTTGTTGTGTTTCTCCAGTGGACAAATATTAATACTTCATTTCTAGCCATCTAAAAAACAGACACAGCAAAATATATCCCCAGCAGTAAAAGGCACTGCCCTATCACCCTCCCACTGTACACATTTAAACCAAAGGGCAAATAAATGTTGGCAAACAGAAATGTGATGACTTACAGTATTTTCTTTGCTACAGTAGCTAGGAGGAGAAAAAAATCCCCCAGAAAGATTAAGAAGCAAACATAAAACTGATCTTGAAATTCCTATTTGTTGATGCCCCAGGGCAGGTACTTTTTCAACATTATACCTATTTTTGAAAAGTACCTGCCTATTGGGGCACCTACACTACTGAAAGCTAGTCTGTTTTCAGATATAGAAACACCGACTCACTTGATAAAAAAAATAAATTAACCAACACTCCCCTGATTAAAACAGTATTAGACATACCGATAGTCTTCAGGAAAACATCTGTTGAAAAATACTACTTAATTTGGAGGGACTTTATCCAAAATTGATGGAAACTGAATGTATTTAAGAAGACCTGAATTTTAACCCCAGGAATGATTTCTCATTTTGAAAGCTGTCTAAACTGCAGATTGCAAATCAGGAGGAGAAGGATTAAACTCTATCCATCTGCAAACTAGATTACTGTTTTGCCTTAAAGGTTCCTTTTTTCCTTTCCTCTCAGTAATTTTCACATTCACTGGCCAAATCTTTTGTTTGTGGCACATATGCGGGCTGGAATAATATTATTCTTAATGTACATAAGATGTTCTAACTGGCATGATTGTTAATTCTTAGGGAAACTTTCCTAAGATTATTTTACCCCCCGCCCCTTACTATTCTAGCTCCTAGCAGGAAGGGATCTTTTATTTGATGTTTACTAATTATTTCAAACACATTTGATTCTTAGTAAAGCTACTGAGGTTCTGCTTGCACTTTAAATTTGCAGGTTTACTGTAAAATGCCAGGCACATTGAGATGAATCAAACTCATCTGAGCATGAATGAAATGTACTGAGAAAGTCCCTTCTGGCATCATTTCTGGGATTAGTAATTTGTGAAATTGTGGTGATGCAAGGGAACAGCATGAGAAAGCCATTTCCTTCCCCTTTGTCCAGTCTAAATGCAAATCTGAACTTTCTTGGCAGTTCATTTGCATATTAATGCATATAGTATTCCACTCCAGAGATCACTTCAGATTTTCTAAATTAAGTTGGGTAGGTGGGCTGAGGGAAAGGGGTCATTTTTGTCATACTAGCACAAATATTCTTATATACTTTACCAAACAGACAGAAAGAAGGCAATTATTTTACTTGCCCTATCTCTATTTCAATTTGCCAACTGGACCACTGAGGAGATGCAGAAGATAAAAGGCAATGGTTGACCAGAAGGAGGGAAATGCTTCATGTCACTGAAGAACAAACATGATGAAATTAAGAAAGGGTAAGAGTGCACACCAGTCTAATTAGCATTTCTTCCTAGTAGCTTGGGAAATGTCAGCCACCAGTTGGTGGCAAAATAAAGATGTAATGTGAGTAATAATGAATTAAATTGTGGCTATTTGCATTGAAATGTTAAGATAATGATCTGAAATTACTATTGTAAATATTCCCCTTGACAGTTGAAAATTGGACTTAAAGCTAATAGTACTTTGGATGAACTTTAAGCCATGAAATCACTTTTAATGCTTTACACTCCTTTTGGCTATGACAGTGAGTTTCAGAAAGTTAATTTACCTCTGTTTTGTTCAAGCTGTTTGGTAATTGATGCATACATCATGGAGGTTTTAATGAACAACTACAGGGACTATTTACCCCATTCACTAAGTATAACTGAAACACTTGATTACTACTCCTGAGCAGAATAAACCAATAGAGTCAAGCACAACAAATATTTTTGGCTGGGGACTGGAAGAGGTGAGATCAGTAAGGATCCGTTAAAATGCAAAGAAAAAGGCAACATTTTCAGAAAATGCTTGAACATTCCAGATACATCTTACATTAGCTACAATTTATAGTTTTGCTGTTAGCATTATGAATCGCTTAGGGAGAATTTATGTCTGTATGTCTACAAACTAGTACTGTCAGAGTAAGGTTAGCTGACAAAATGGAAAAGCAGCAGATATCTTCACATCTGCTGTGTAAATAGCTTTCCAGTAATAGTGCATTTAAAATGAGGGTTTATTTCCAGACTATAGAGTCTAATTACATTGTAACATTTTTGCCATAAGGCATCTTTTTATTTAAAGATAGATGATGTCAAAGATTTAAGATTACACAGAATTACGTCATGTTCACAAAAAGTGGTTTTGCACAATTATAAGCAAGGCTAAAGACTTTTGAATAGCGATGAGGCTTCTGAGCATCTAAACTGGGATTTTCTTAGATATCTTTGATGGCTGTTGTTTACAGTGAGTACTCACTTCCTGAACATGTCCTGCAATGGGCAGTGAAATATGGATGTACTTCAAACAAACACAATTTTTTCAGATGCAAATTGCAGGGCTGATGAGATTCAGATTAACAAATCTATATACAGTATATCAATCCCCAAAATCTGTATGAATAGTCAAAATGGCTTTTTGGAACTCCCCCAGAAGTCTGCCCAAGCCCAAGTCCTGCCCCTTCCCAGTTGCCAGTAGTCACAGGTCTTCGTGAACTCTCAAGAGGTGGTCTGTAAACCCCAATCTCACAATCTCCTGAAGTCAAACTTCTGTTTAGTTTTAATGAACGGAGTCTAGCATCGAATTACTGAGAGAAACTACCTTCCCTTTTTAATATGGATCAGCCACTCTGCTGACCATTCTCCATTTATTTATTAGAAATACATTATATATATCTGAAAAAATATAGAAAAATAAAAGCTAGATACTGTTAGTACTTTAAATAGTTTTGTGAAGAAAAAAAGCTCTGTAGTCTGACTATATTCAGTTTATATGCAGTCTGACTATATGCAGTGCTTCAGGTGTTAACTGTTAGCTCTTTTTCTGGATCTGTGCAGCTTCTGCACAGTGTTCTTAACTGGGTTACCAGAAACCAGATGAAAAATAAACTCTATTGAATCATCTTGCATTTCATATGTGCTATGTTATATTTAGGGATGCAACTAAGCAGAAATACTGTCATTGTATTTGTCACACATCATCCTACAGTGGGAATAGTTAAGAAACATCTTCTTTTCCAGTTCAGAGCCAAGTGAGTCACTACATTTCTAGTCTTCCTAAGATTTTATGTTTTAGTCCTTCTGTATTATTTTTCTGGATAGATAAAATATATTTTCAATCTCTACAGAAATGTCATTCTTTAGGCAGCACAAAGGCCTTATCAATAAACAAATATCTGCTATTTGCAATGCCCAATGCTGTGCATCCAGGACTGGATGTAAAGCTGCACAGGCTCCCACAGCCTGAGGCAGTTAAGCAAGAAGAATTCAAGCTATCTTGGAAAAATACTGGGAGAATACACTGTTATTCCCTCCCAGTGGGAAATCACTAAGCATCCCTGGGCACCTCTCTCAAATTGTGAAAGCCTAAAAATGACATACAACATATAGCAAAAAACCTGGAAGGAAGAAATATAGTATTGTCAATGTAAAAATTTTAAGGTATAGTTTAACACATTTGATATAGGCTTTTGGTGTTACCTCAGTATCAAAACTCTGTATTGTGGGCATATTTTCTGCAATGTAAATCTGTATAAAGCATGAATGAATTTGAGACTTCTGTAAGTGATCTATCTTGAAGTGGAGTTATTCAGAGATAGAACCTAAATGAGAGCTATCTGGGGATTTGGTCAAAAGTGACATGGAATGCAGACAGCTGAATGAAAAATTGTGGTGGAGAAGATTCTGCCTTGGAGCCATCCGCCCTCCTAGTCTCCTTCACTTCTTCCAGCTCCTGTTCATCTCAGTTGCTGCTTCTACACTCATCTCCATCATGGAGAAGATTAGCAAAGACATGCCAAGTAGCTGCATATCTACTTAGAGCTTTGATGCAGTGAGTGAAATGCTTATGTGACAGACTTGCTAAAGATCTGACTTTTGTCAGCTCTTTGTTTATATTTATATATTTGATCCGAAAAACAAACACGGGAAATGCTATAAATGTGAATACAAGTTTGATCACTCTTAAAGCTCATGACTCCTATTTTGTCTCTTACCTTAGCATTAACAGTTTTGGACATTTGACTGCCTTGATTTTTAAGGGGCAGGAGGGAGGAGGGAGGGTTGGGAGAAACAAGCTTGCTTCTTGTTTACAGTGTTACTATTTAAACAGTTCCAGTTAAGCTTTGAAAAGCACCTTCCTTTCAGGTCAATAAAATGGCTGCAGGCCAAGTTCCCATCTGTGCTTAACTTGTATTTGCTGGCTGGAGACAATTTTCTACTAGGCCTGTTTAAAAAGCAAGCAGTGTAGCGTGATAGCTCTCTGCTAGCATGTGTCTAAATGTACATTCAGTAACTATGATATCTCAAAAGTTTAAGTCACACCAATGTAATATATCCCATATTCTAATTTTGCCCACAGACAAGAAGTAAAGCCTTAGTGGTAAAAATCAGGATGATCAAGTTGCACTGCAGTCATCTACTAAATAAATCCAAAGCATTCCAAAGAATGCAGCTCTGATGTGTCCTAGTAGAAGAGGCAAAAGAAAAAAAGTTTCTCTTGAAACTGAACACACTTTCTTCTCCCATTTCCTGTTTCACTCCCACATATATGCTCCAGCTAACTGAACTGATAGTTTCTATTTTCTAGTGTCTTGTCCTGTCTCCTTGTGAAGAAATACCAAATATTTCATCAAAACATTCTGAAAATTCCAACATTACTAAACTACAATTCTTACTGTACAGAGACACTATTCAATAATACAGACACCCCTGTGCAGTCAATAAGACCCTGAGACAGGATGTATTTTAAACTTTCAGGTCTCTTGATCCCAAAGCTTAAAGTCCTGAGACTTGAGCAATGTATCTGAGGAAACGTGGAAGCTTCCTTACCTGGTCCATGAACAGACAGGTCTAGTGCTACTTTTGTACATTTCCCTGCTCTGCCTTCATTCTCTCATGCTTTCCAAGCAGACCTTGTACTTCAGTGGAAAACAAGCATAATTTCTCCAAATCTCTGCTTGGTGAAGTAAGAGTATCACCAAGTCATATTAAAATTTCTTTTAAGAAGTTGGTTTCAATCTGATACTGAAAAATGCCTCCTCTCTCCTCTTTCCTTCCTCATCCCCTTGTGCATATTACCATAGACAAATCAGTCAAATGAATTTATGATCTTTGCTTCATCTGTAGGTCCTGTCCAGAACAGAACTGCAGCCACTGCAGTATCAGTACTTTTATAGAAGCAGCCCTGTATCTCTGAGAATGGGGAAGAACATCTTCTCTAATAGATGGTGAAAGTGAAGCCAATAAAGGGAGAGAATCTGAGGTGACAACACTGCACAGCAGGCGTAAAAGACACAGCAAGTTGTTCACAAGAGAATGCCACAGTATGTCTGCAGCAAAGCATACAGCAACAACACAAGAAACAAAGCAGAACAAGCAACGACAAGGAGAGGTTGATGGGACATTTTGGAAGGCTGAAGACAGGTTGCCTGAAAAGCTGACCTATTCGATATATAGGTCAGCCTGCCACATGTAATGAGCTGTTGCAGTATGTTGTAAAACTGCTGCAAGAAACCACTGCTATAGCTTTATCTCTTTCCTATTAGGAGTAAAGGTCAGGCACAAGCTCCTTCTGTTGCTCTTGGCTGTTCTCAGTGAAGGCCATGGAAGGAACCCATTACAGAATAAAAGTGAATTGCTCCAGGCTCATAAGTTGCATTGCCAGTGGGGAGGCATATTGCTAATAAAAATGGTCTGGTAGTAAATCATTTAATTTCTTGGCTGCTCCTACGCTCATTTTCAGATGGAAGTTGATGTTTTAAGAGCTTTAAAATTCAGCTCTGATCAGGAAATGAGTTTAGTTGTTTGAAAAGCAGCTGTTTGAAACAGCTTTGTTCGTTCTTTAGCCTCAGTGGAGCTTGAAATCAGCTGCTGATAGAGATACAAGTGTACAGTCCTCTGGCTTTTGGGGTCTTTTTTTTTTTTTAAATTTTAAATAAATTACAGTGAAACGTCCTTTCTCATTAGCATGCTGTTTCATCAGTCTTGCTAGGGCTTGCTACAGAAGGACTGCCTATAGGTGTGTTATCTCATGTGAGAGCCAGGAAGCCTGAGTTCTACCTGTGCTGCTCTCTGCTGAGTGGCTTTGGGAAACCACTCCACTCTCCTGTGCTTTTGTGACTGGTCCTGTTTGAGGCTGTCAGCTCTTCAGGGAAGAGACTGAGTTTATTTGCAATTTTGCCTGTTTTATGTAAATCTGTGTAAAAATGAATGTGTCATCAGATAGAATTATAGGATATAAATATCATAATGAAATAAAAAATATTCCTTATCTTTTGGATCCCAAAGACTATGCTATGCTAATTGGGGGGTGGGGGGTTGTGGGGTGTGTGTTGACCATAAATGACTCATTAGGTTCACTGTAACTTTTATGTATATTCAAACTTCAACATACCTGTCTTTCCTTTTACTTTCCCTTAGAGACTTCCTGTTTTACTTATACCAAATGCTTTTTACTTATACCAAATGGATCTGCAAGATATTAGCCTGCTTACACAAGTGTTCTCTGTGATCAACCCTACCACAGCATTGCTCCAACTTCATCCTGGTCACTAGTTCAAGGAATTAAGAATCTGAAAGTAAAGAATATTTCTTAGCTGTATTTGCTGTATCTTTACGACGGCATGTGATGCATTATTACAGCACATCACAATGTTACTTTCAAATATTCATGGAACTGCATTAATTTTTTTCTCTTGTCCAATAGCTGAGATTGATAGATTTTAACAGTCTACCTTACTGATCTTGTACTTTGCACCAGCCTAGTTTACTGACCAATTTCATTTTAAAGGGGCTTATGTACTCTATAAAATTAAGGTAAATTAGTACATTTCATAGAATCTTCAGAGGCCAAACACTGCCATGTAAAGTGCTCACATTCTACCGAGATGATTACTATGAATATGTGAGGGTTTAGGGGACGTATAGTTTTTAAATGAGCTGCATATAATAGGACCCTATGCATCATAAAATAATATTCTGAAAAGCAGACAAGAAAATAAAGCTTAAGTAAAATATAAAAATAGTTTATTGTATTTTCTTCATGGCATGGTTTAAGTCAGTTGCTACCAATTTTAACACAAAAATAAATCTGTGTGACTAAAGAAGATCACTTATGCACTTCAGTGTAGGCATCCCACAGCTAACCTATTTTCCCGAAGTGACATAAAAAATTAGTAAAAGGAAATCAAGCAGTTTCTTGAAACCATGCAGAGGAACAAGTGTTTCTGATATGTTTAACAAAATTAATTAGAATGAGACTGGTAAAATTTGCTGCTTAAGAACTGATTCTTAGGTTTGAAAAGTATATGGTGCTTTTCTTACTTTTCATGCTAACATAAGTGTTTCCTGTTTTGCTATTTCCAAAAACATTAATATCAGCATCAACAGTGGGTGGTAGGAAGTGGAAGAATCTCATCTAAGTCATTTCATACCCATCTTTTTCTTCCTGTCTAACATTCCATTAGGTGTCAGAGATAATACTTCAAATATAATCAAAAGAAAGTAGTTATTAATCCCAAAAAGCAGAGAATTAGGTCATTCTTTACTTTTGTTAAAAACAGAATGTGATTAAAAAACCTTGTAGGTTTCTCTGAAAGAGCGTTACATTTTTCATAAATGTCCAAAAAGATAAAGAAAAAAAGGAACAACAGGAACAAAGATTAAAAAAAAAGAATTAAAAGATATTTAAAGTCCAAGTTATGAAACCAATGGAAAGACTTTTCAATTCCAACTTTGTCTTAGGCTTTGGTTTGGATGAAAGTTATGTTCCAAGTCCTTACAATGTCTTGACTTTGAATCAGAGTTCTGAGATTCTATTTCCAGCTCTGCTACTACTTTGCTCTGCATTTTCAAACATAATGTTTCCATTTCTGTACTTAGTTTTCCTTCCCACTGTACCAATAATGCAAATTCTGTCAAATCACAAAGCATCCTAGAACACAAAAACACGAGTAGTGACTTATGGTACTTCTGGTATTGAGATGTAGTTATGCGCTCCATTACACAGCCATTTTTAATTTGTGGGACTGACCTAGAGGTACACATGACTACTGCAGTAACAGAGTAACACAGTTATTTGAACAAGTAATGTACAAGTCACCTATTTTGTGTGACAGCAAATGATAAATGATAAAGAATGATAGATTCAGAATTTCAGCCTCAGATAATTATAGACTCTGCAGTCAGACTCCAGTAAACTGTTGATGGGTATACACAGTCCTCCAACTGTTTAGAACTGTGCCTGTGTGCTTTGTAATAACTGTTTTGGCTGGCAGCATTCAGATTTTACTTTAGAACACATTATTATAGAGAACAAATAAAAGGCTAAATATTTTAGCAACTCCTTCTTCGCACTTTAAACAATAAACATTTTTCCATTATTGCAGATGTACCCTGGCTTTTTGGAATATACAATGTTAAGTACACATAAACTCTATCTACCACATATTTGTGATTAAAGCTTCCAAGTAAAAGGTAAAGTACAAATGCTACTACAAATAATACATAGCATCTCTTTTGATTTCAAATAGCTGCCTGAACGCATAACTGAGGTGCTTACTAAGTTATAGCCTCTTATTTTCTTTTCAGCTGATAAGCTCTTAACAGTATTTCAAAGAAATGTGAGGAATTTTTGACACCTCTGAAAAAATTAGTGATTTAGTGATTTTGAAAATTAAATTTAGAGTATCAGTAATAATTTCCCACATTTCTTGGCTTGCAGTCTTTCAATAAAAAAAAAAAAATAATTATAGAAGACAAGATCAACACCCATCAAGATCAATACCATATTTCTACCGTGTTCCTTTCTGGTTCTTAATTTAAAACTTTGGATCTTTTGAACTTCACCCATCTTCCTTTTTTCATGTCTTGCTCCCCTTCCCCAGACTAGTTGATTTCAGTTTCTGTATCCCTATCTTTTTCCAGAAGGCTGATAATTTTCCTTTTGCAACAGCTGAAACTTAGTAGTATCCAAGTAATGCCCACACTGGATTTCAGAAAGAGGACAAACACAAAATAGTCACATCTAGATATACCCTCCCAGCCTCCAAATATCAGCAGTTAGTGGGCTTCCTATAAAGCCCAATTCAGAAGCTTTACAGCCCTGATGGACTTTTCCTCAGTGAAACTGTCTAACTAATTTATACTCTCTGCCTCCACAACAACCTGTGGCAATGAATTCCACAATTTCAGTATTGCTGAGCAAATGTACAGCTGATAAACATAGACTTATTACTCACTTTAGTGTAATTTCTATGCTTGTCACAGTTTAGGAATGTGTCCTTAAATGCTTATGGGATATGCACAGTAGCCTGACTTTATAATCTAAGACATGCAAATTGGTCTTTATACCAATGCAAAACCCATTAAGTCAATGGAGTTTCACATGGACGTATGGTCTGCCCACACAGATTGAATTACAGGTTGAGGGCTATAATTGTAGCAAACAGCACATAATTACTAGAATGACACTCTCTTTGTTACCTCTGAACACTGAGAATATTTCCTATACTAAAAAGGTTATTCAAAAGATAATACAGTTCCTTTACAAAAAATAAAATGAAAAGCTACAAGAAAGCCACAGCCTATTTTTAATACTTCCATTTGTCATGAAGTGACAGAGAAGTCAAAACTTCAAATTAGTGAAATAAGGTAAAAATGTATATGAAACTTCAGTAGTGTCTGGTAGTTGCACTGTGCAATTGTAGTCATCAAAAGCTATCCTGACAGCTTTTTCATACTAAGTTAAAGGAAAGTATAATTATTTGTTTATATTTGGAAGTTCTAAGAATTCTGTGTACATATTTCATTTGACTGTATCACAAAAGAATAATTTATTGCAACTACCTAACAAAAAGCTCCCAAACCTGGCTGTTTCAATTCTTCACTTATTTCCTTCAGAACGTCTTTTTTATATTGCCGTAAGATTTCATCTTGCCAGCCCTGTGCTGTAAACTTCTACACTGTAACAAACCTCAGCCTCAAAAATGTCAAACACAATGAAAAATGGAAATCACCACAGAGTAAGCTGGTCTCTGAGCTCCTCCAAGCCTCACTCACTCTGGCTCCTCGGTCACTGCCTGAGTTGAATATGCAAGCTTACCACTACCACCTACATGGTTGTTGAGTCTCTGTACTACCTTACTAGAGTGAAGCTCACAGGGAAAAAAGCATCCATCCAATTCTCCCCCTTCTCTTTTCTTCCTGCTTCCTTAATAAGAACATAGCATAGGAGCTGTAAATACACAAAATTAGTTACATTTTGAACAATGCCCATTTTTCTTAATGTCCACTGTAAGACACGCTTTCTTCTGTGAAAAACAGTATGTTAGAAAAAGTCTACAGGGCTGATCTGGGAATATATTATTTTTTTTTAATTTAAGGATTACACTGACTATAAGCCAGGGAAGGAGAGGGTTAGTGTCTTTAGATTTGCTGTCTTATGACATAGATACAGAATATGATATTTGCCTTAATATTTGCTTTGATGGTAAGGGAGTATTCTAAAACCTCTATGAAGGAAGATTTGGTCTGTGATGACAGCTTTAACAGTCAGGTGAACAGAGTTTTTCCCACAGTCTCACCATAGCCTGGCTGGGACAGGCAGCAGATAAGGGAAGGGAAATATTTTCCTTTCAGACTAAGCTTTTTCCAGAAGGGAGAAAGCAAGATCAACTTTTTGGTAATTTTAAAACAAGAATTCAAAAGAAGCCTTTCAAAAGAACCTCTGTATTTCCTTAGTGCTCTTTCAAGATTTGTGTGGCCTCAGTGTCTGTCTTAACAGTGACAGACTTTGCCACAGGAGATAGATATGGAGGAGACTGAGAAATCAGACTGAGATACAGACAAACCGAACGAGGTGATTATATCAGGCACTCCGATGTTACATTGAGCTATTATCTTGTAGACCTAAAAGGAGTTTGATTTTTATTTCCATGCTAGATTGCGTGATATTTTTTGTTTGCTTGCTCTGGTAACCCTAAGGCAAGTTCAAGAGATTAGTTAGAGAAATGTTCCTTTAAAAAACACGATGTAGTTCAGCTCTGTTTTCCAGCAGATCTTATTCTAACAAGCAGTAAGACCAGATGCTCTGGTGATGTGACATTGTTTCAGTGAAGTTAAGAGAACTAAAATGATTTAAGACCCCAGCTGAGGAGCTGGCCGCACACATGGAGTTATCATTAAATTACAGGAAGATAAACAATGACTAGCTGTTTGAAGTATATGGATTCCTACTGGTTCCTCATGACTGCATGTGTGCATTTGCACACTTTCTGACACAAGTTTAGCCTGGTCAGAATGATGCTTAACATGATTTCAGTGTGCACAGTCATACGTTATAGATAGATGCATCCTGCTGTACAACAAGCAGCTCTCTAACTCACAGTGACTGGCACAGGAACAATTAATTCTGACATGCAAGGTTTTCGCACAGTGTGTGGGCTCTTTTAAATTATTGATAGTGATTTGGAGAATACAGAGCCATGAATAAGAGTGCAGCTGTTTCAGTTGCTTTTTTATGGTTAAAAAAAGACAAATTATATGTCTTAAGTGACAGTCTACGGAGATTAAAGGTAATTTACCTTCCTCAAACCTAAGGTTTTAAAAAAAAAATATTAAACAACAACAACTTTGATATCATTCTCTGAAATCAAAGAACAATGAAAGTACCTGGAACCCTGCTGATTAAGAATACTTATTTCCCAGAACAAAAATTAAAAACTATAATTTGAATCAGACTGTGTTTTTAATAATGCTCATGTGTGAATTTCATTATCATAATCCAACTTCAGCAGTTCTGCAGACCAGCTGAGGTCCTCGGTGGTGCATACAATCAGAAATACACCAGCATCATGGCAGACATGATAGTATAATGCAAACATATATCCAACTGATATGACTTCTGTGATTAAAAACATTACAATATAAAACAATCACTGAGAGTTTACTTTTAATTTACTTTTTAATCAGCTTTATTTTAATCAGAAAATTGTATCTAGCAAAGCTCATTAAATGACATCTATAAGGAAAAAGATAAAACCTTACTACTATGTTGGTAGTTTTTATGTAAAGTTTAGAGCTAGTTTATGGCCAATGAGCAAGTTATAAGCAGATAAACCTCCTGAAAAATACTAAATATGATACAATCCAGCCATTTATGTAAAAAATCTCAATGTATTATTTTTGGTAATACTCTCTAGTAAGCTGTTTATAGCATGAAAATCCATTCTGTTGAAATCAAAACCTTATCATCATCATCATGAAATGCATGACTGTATTAACATGCATTTTATTTTTTGTTTATAAAGACTGCCAAAAAGATTGACTAACAGCTTTTACAGTCTTTAACTGCCTTTTAGGGCCAATGCCTCCATATATTTTTTTCACCTAATCTCTGTAAGACTAGAGGTAAACTGGCTGGCTTTCATAAAATATCTTACTGAGCAGGTGTTAGTTTAGAGAGGGGTATGGGAAAAAAGACCCAGTTTGGAGCAATGAGCTGAACTGAAGCTTCCCATTTCCCAGGAAATTCATGAAACTCCTGATGTCACTTGGCTACTCCTGGTGCTGCTGGTAGTAGGGTTTACCAAAGACTATGAAAGGATTTAGTGTTATTCTGATGCTCAAATTAAGTGCTTTGTGTAGATTTTCACAGAAATGTGATTAGTGATGCCTAGTATCGTTTAAACAACTTCCAGCACTGTAATGAAACAAAACCCAAGAAAGGGTACTGTGTGTCTCGTGCAAATCAAGTTCTTTCCCAAGATGGCTGAACTTAGCAAAGAATGATATAAGATATTCACAAGTCTGCAGATATTGTTGCTATCTACCCACTTAAACTATTAGGTTAGTAACTGTCTTTCATATTAACATTGCATTGTTCTTGATAGATACACTTCTGGGACAGATTTTAATTAACACTGTGACCATTTCCCAGAATTGCTGCAGGAGGAGTCATTCTGGTAGAGAACCTGAGGGATGGAGAACATCTCATCTATGCAGCTGAGAAAGAAAACTACTCTCAAATGGGAAATATCAGGCCTTAAACAAGGTCATAGTCATATAACACAATAGTAACAACAGCTACTATTTAAAACTCTGCATTTTAGTTAGGAAACTGGTGTTGGGTTAAGACTGTGCAGATGATCAACTATGGCTCAGCTATAAGCAATACCTTGCCAAACTATATAAATGATCACTTGTAATCATGTGACAATAACCTAATGTGTCAAGGGAAGTATACTGCAATGCAAATTATTTTTCACCATCTGTTTATTGCGTAAATATTTTTACTCCGTCCATTAGTTACCATCTGCAGGATGATACCAGTCAGTTTATAAACTTTATGTCAAAAAGCAAACAGTGCAATAGAGCCAATTCACCATCACTAACTTCTTTGTCATATTCATGCAGAATGAATGACAACTGTTCTATTATAAAGACACAATTCTACCAGTTCCAAAATCAAATCAATTAATTGTAAATGGAATTAGAATTTATTTAGCAATTTAGATGTCTAAATTATAAAAATCAGACATACTGTTACACACAGGTTAGTTTCACACCAGGTTTCTACTATATCTGGTTAGAAGTAATTAGCAATGTTATTTACATACTTAAATAATGACTCCAGCAAACTGAAGGAAAAAAGTGTTATACCAGAGAACTACCACAAAGTATTTGCTTTCCATTAGCATAGCTAAAAAAATAAAAAAAACAAACTACCACTGTAACACGTAACCGCACATATTTCAGAAGGTTGATTAAGAAACTGCCCTTGAGAAGGCAGATTACATGGACTTACTGCTTATTCTTTTAGTGTTATTTTTCTCGTAGCTCTTGGCTAATTAACATTTTTATTTCACTGATATTAGTTAAAAGCATGCTTACTTATGCCTGAAATATTTTTACAATTATAACATTAAAGTTTTAGTATTTTGGTCATAACAATGTTTACCATTTCATTCAACCCAACATGTTCTAGATTGTTTAGTAGGAAATACTGAACAAATTCTCTTTTTCAGAACAGAAATTTCTAATCTACTGATTTTCTCATTCAGATACCAATATTATTGTTTCACAAGCTTTAAAAAGGAGATTTATGTAAATGGTTCATAATAAAGATTAGGAATATATAGGTGTCATGAACATAATCTTAGCAGTATTGCAGCAGCACCTAAAAAATTATTAAAAGACACATGATATGAATCAGTGAGATTTATATAAATCTTTCTATAGCGCAGCATTAGCTCCATCTCCACTGCACTGAAGTACTGGTGAAATAAATGCTGGCTCGCGAACTGTTCTGTCAGTGAGGTACATTTTTTTTGTAGAAGCTTAAGTCTCAATAAGGTACACCTAACCTGGACAAGAATTTGATTACTCACAGCATGCCCTCTCCATGAAGGGGACAAGCAGTTTTCCCCTACTGTAACTGAAGCTTTGCCATAATCACACCATGGCTTTCTGACTAGGTCAGATTAGCACATTTTGGGAGTGCTAAAGAAGTACATGCCAGTTCACGGTATCCACTCTGGAAAGAAGCACTTGCAGCCTGCTTATCAGTGACAACAATTAAAAAATGTTAAATTCAGGTGTAAAACCAGTTTTCGCAGCATTCAGGTGAAGAGTCTCAACAATTAGAGCATGCAATGCCTCAGACAAAGGCCTATAACTCCCCTTATATTTCATATCCATAAATTAGATTAATGATTCTGGTTCATAAATATTTAGGAAATCTTGTCCTTTTTGCCAGTGCACCTCAATTTATTTAGTGATGTTTCTGAGGCACACATAGCAAGGCTGTGATCTTACCATCTACCTCCCTGTTTCCCCATGTCATTTCCCAAGTACCTTTTCCCTTCTTTTCCAACTGCTTCTCTCTCAGAGCAGAATATGGGAGAATATTGCATGTAAATTCAATCTTCACTACAAATTAACAGTGCACACACAAAAGGGAAAGCGCATACTAGTTCTTTAACACAGAGCTGTGATTCATCTGTAGAAATTCACCATTACATCTGCCTCTGGATATTTAACCTTCATTGTGTGTATATATAGATATACATACACATTCTTACATATTTTAAAAAATTAGATATATAAAGAATCACTAACAGATCCAAATTGAGAATTGATCCATATTGATAGTTAATGTGTAACGTGTATTTACACTTTGGCCAAAGAATGAAGAATTCGCAGATATATATCCAATGACTCCAAGAATCTTTGCAAAGGTGTAGGAAAAAAAATATTTATATAGTTAAATTATTTGAAAACCTGTAACTCTGGCATATTTACCAGAACATTCTCTGGAACAGTTGCACACATTTTACAAGTCAACAGTCACATGAAAACAGCAAGCAACTTTACATTTTTTAAAAGTCTAAAGGGGTCAGACTGGTTCAGTGCTTCTTAGAATACATTCTGTGATTTGCTACTGTCAGAGCCAACTCTTACAAAACAGAATCAGAAAGGTGAGAGTGACTGTGTTATGCTGCTGACATCTGGATTTACTATTGTTCAAGTGCATTTTAAATGGGAAAGATTAGGCTTTAAAAGAGGTATCAATGTAAAGCTTATGTAGAGAGAACAAAATATTGAAGTACAACTGACCAAAAGGAACAAACACTAAAATGATAAACAAATCGCCACATCTCATGGAGGCTCGTTAACCAGACAGCTGAATGCTGAAAAGTTCTCACATTCTCTGTAGGTCATGAATTGAAAGGTGATAGGATAATGAGGGAAGATGCAAAACAGTTAACAAAAATAAAGAAAATCAGACTTCGGAGGAACTGAGAAATAGTAATTTTGCAGTAGAAGAAAAAAAAAAACCATGGCAATTTAATGTACAGCAGCAATTAGTTTTTTCATAATGAAGAAAAATGTCATATCACTTAACCACCTCTGTAAGTTCAAGTCTAAGACTCACAATTTCCTTGGGACTTTACAACAAAAAAGAATGAAAACCTAAGCAAGTCCATGAAGAGACTTTTTAGCTCTTTTCCTACCTAGCCTTCTTTTGCTTCCATATTTTGCTGGAGAACACATGGCTCTTACTGCACTGAACTCCCTAAAATTCAACATCTCCTTAGAACAGTATCATGCACATTAAATATGTTCTTGAAAACGTTGATGGGTGTATGAAAACATGTTTTCTTTTTTAGTAATAATTTAAGAGGCAAAGATTAATTACAATGTATAGCGATACTATGTAAAAAAAGATACTATGTATATGTCCATTATATGTGGCCATAGATGCACAGGGTGTTTCTTTAGGTAAATTAATTCTAATCAGTAATATGACTACTAAGTGGCCAAAACCACTCTTGCTGTTTTCTTCAAAATGCCTATACAATGCTCCAGCTACTGCTGGCATTCTGATTAACATGGTTCATGCACAGCACAAGGTCAGAAGAAAAACAGATTGTGGCTTAAAAAAATATAAATCTAAACATGTACTTTTTTCCCCCACTAGGAAATGTTAACTTGTTCCTCCTTAAGCTCTTCAAATCCCTTTTTGCATGACCAACTTAATCCAAAAAATACTAATTAGTTAAGGTTTCTCTTATGTAGAGTTCTCCTCTGAAATTTCCTCTGCAAGTTCTCCATTTAGGAGGGAAACCAACTGTAAACAGCTTGTATTTTGCCATTACATAATTCCTAAATTTCAGCTTGCCTCAATGGAACTTCCTGCCTGAAAAGAATAGTTTAACTCACAAATAAACAATTCTCCAAGTGAGTTCTGCATGGGGGTGAAGGAATATTTTATTTTAACAGATTTCTATTTGTTATTGAAACTGTTTCTCCATATTAAATCTACTTTTGAGCGAATCATATTAAGGAGGAATAGAGAATTGTGATATTCTTCTGGCCTTGAAAGACTATTTAAATCTTTTCTACAACACGATATAGGCCAAACTGAATTGGATAGTGTGTATGGGGATTACCACGTGGTACCCACACATCATCCCATTAATCACACTCTAACCTTTCAAGCTGTTCAGCACCCTCTCCTCACACATTATAGCCAGATTTTTCAGCGGAATGAAGGATAAGGAACCAGATGGAACCTGGTGGTTTCTGCTTTTTCACTACCCAGTGATTTTATCTCCTCAACTGTTTTTAAGTTTTCAAAGATGGCAATCGTACATATCCAAAACTGTGTATACAGAAAGCTTTTTATAGGTTCATTATATTAGGTCTAGATCCGTTAAACATAAAGCTCTTTGCCTACTCTGAGTGGAATTGAGAACATTATATTAAACAGCCGCTACACTTGTCTCTGTTCAGCATTGAGAGAATTTGGCAATTTGTTGTTCTATTAAAAAAAAAAAAAAAAGCTATTATGATGAGTGGGACAGATGCTTTGAGCTAATGAGTAGGAAACGGGAACCTGAGTCAGCCAAAGCTGCACCTTCCCTGAAATAGGTCCATCCCACCTCCACTCTTTGCAGTTGTCTCCTTAAAACCTGAGAAATAAACTTAGGAAAACAACCAAGCCTCCCAAAAGTCAAAACTCTTTATTGAAACATTAAATAAAAGCCTCTGAAAAGAAACGTTTACCTGCGTGCCCACACAGGGGCCTGTTCTTGCAGCTGTGCTTCGGAGCAGCGCCCCAACGGGGGAAGCCAGCGCCCTCCCTCAGGGGGGCAGGAGACTCCATCTTCCCTCCTTCCCGCCCTCCCGCCCTGGCCTTTGGGCGGCTCCCTACTACCGACAGCAGCACAAGGTGCCCAGTTGCTAGCTGCCTGCAGGGACAGCCGCCTCCTCCCACCTAGACAGGGCAAGTCGGAGCCACTTTCTTTTCTGCCAGCCTTATCTTCCTCAGCAAACCACAAAAACATAGGTATTTAACCACAAACCCACACTTAAATGCTTCAGCCAGTTATTACAGCCACAGATCTCACCTTACTCAACATCCCTTCCTGTTCTGAAGGCAATGCCTCATGCTGTCTTCAAAAGAAAATCCGATGGCCTGAGGCTCTCCCTTAAAGGGCCCGCGGCGGCTGCCATTCCCCTCACAAAATGGCGGCTCCGCCAGCCGCCTCCCGCGCGGTGTGTGCTGTCGTTCTTCTCGCCAAAGCTGTCCCACAGGATAGGCAGGCAAGCAAAATAAACAGCAGCACAAAGTGGAGATGCAGCAGGGAGAGAGGTGAGTAGAGGGGTTAGAGAATCATATCTCTGCAGTTTTTGCATGTAATCGAGCAGTTATTGTGCCTAAACAAGCGGCTAGACTCCTTTTTGAAGCCTGTATCCTGCTAGGTTGTAGAGTTTGGGCCCCTCTTTCTTCCTTCACCACATACTTAGTTGTTTTTGGCAGAATTACTCAGCTTTAATGAGGAAAGTAGAAAATGGGTCCTGAGTAGGCTTCTGTCCTCAGAGATGGCCATTTTTAGGTTTGATTAGACTCCATAGTATAACACTCCCTACAACAATATCCATTAATTAGGGGCTCGTGATCCTCCTATTTCTAATTTGTGTTCTTGCATGGTTTCAAGGTAAATGCTGTATGTTTTACTTAGTCCTGCCCAAACTTCAGCTAAGTTAAGGTACAACTTCAAGTTTAAAATAAAGATACAGGAATTTGGAGTTCATTCTGCTCTAGGATCAACTGAGCAAGTTTTCAGGATCATGATTTTGGACTCATGAGGAATTTAGGTGTTTGAGTCCCATTTACAAGTCTCTCATCTTTCTTGGAATTTGCCCCTAAGGCCCTTTGATACAACAAGAGATTTATAATTCCTTGGGTGATATTGTTCATTTTGACCATAGCCTCTCCTTAGAGAGACCAAGGAGTTAACTGAGAAAAATTTTCCATGTGGAAGAGGAATGTGAATTGTGAAACAAAATGGGCAGCCAGCTTTTTAATTTAAGCATAACTAATACTAAAGTGCCAAGTAGGGTTTGATTAGTAAGAAACAGATTCAACCAATTATAAGACATGCAGTAAATGTGCTGCTTGCTCATGGTGATTAATTGTAATAGTATTTTACATGTAGATAGATTTGAGCATATGCATAATCTTATGAAAAAATTGGGGTCTAAATCATATGCAGAGGTCAAATTACTGTTCAGACTAATGATTCCCTATGTATTTGTTCAACTCCAGTTTATTGTGACACAGCATCTAATGATGAGGGCCTAAATTTATACATTAACAGCAAAAGCAAAGATTTTGAACAGAAACCTGTGGGAAGTAGCATTTGTAGAGCTGCTGTGGACAGTCCTTTTTTATTTAAATAGATGGGTCAGTGACCTCCATCATCCTTGTATCTGTGCTCAGTGTTCCACTGTGCAGCACAATCCCTTGATTGAGAAGAGCTATTAGAAAACTCAGCCGGCTGAAAAATCTGACCTGCTGAACACTCTTAGGTACTTTATAATCAAATAAATGATCACATATATTCTCTGCTGACAGTTTATGGCTGTGATTGCCGAACTGCTGAATATTGTTAATGTGTCTACAGTTCTGTAATGAATTGTTTCTGAAGTTTTTGATTTACCTTCTTTAACAAGTTTATTTTACTTTAATATTTTTCAGGACTGTAATCAACAGTACTCCAAATTTCTCCCATAATGTTGTCACAGGCTTCCCCTGATAAGCATTTTTTAGCATTTGTAGCTCGTATATTGTATTTGGGGCTTTTTAAAAATTATGTATTGTCACAGATTAGTTCAGAGTTCATCTTTCAGTGCATCTCTCAAATATGTATGAATCTAAAATGAGGTAATTAAACGTATCTTTTTTTAATACTTAAATATCAATTGCCTTTCTATTCCTTTATTTGTTAACAACATTTCGAATAACACATAATTCTCAGAATCATGAACCATGAGTTTATTTCAAGTTGCTCCCCCACTGTTGAGTTAGGCAAACTGTAGTTAGCCTGAAATGTAGATTTGCTGCTATCCTGCTTGTGCTCTTACCCTCACAGCATTATAGCAGACAAAAAATGTCACAAGCTGTACTGTGGTGGCGATAAAATGACAATGTTAGATACTTAACCAAAATGTGCTAGAACTGTGAATGGAGCTGAGCTATACCTTTGAGCTTCATTTACCCTTTACCTTTGACGCAACTAGGACAAGTAGAAAGACTTGCTTTAAAAGACAGTCATTTTGCTTCTGTAGAGCAAAATGATTAAAGGTATATTAAAAGCTCTATTCTTTTCTTGTTGAACATTATGATTTACCACTGGAAGGAGCTAGAGTAATGATGTTGAATTACTGAAGAAACCAGCATAGGGCCAGCAAAATGGTTAAATAATCTGTGAGAAAAAGAAAAAGGGAATCGGAATCTTACCTGAAAGAAGTCGTCAGTTATTTTCTGAGATGCAGAGAGCTGTTTTTCTGATTTTGAAACTCTTATGTATGAAAAGTGGGTCTTGTGAAAAGCAAGTATGATAATTTTAAAATGGAAATTATTGTTTTCTGTTAAAAAATAAATTATGTGGGTGGAAACAGAGGGAAGTTAGCAGAAAGAAAAAGCCACTCAGATGAAACAGATTGTCTGTCTTGCTTGGTAAAGCTACAAGGTCATATACAGGAACTGTTACCAGAGTAAGAAAGGGACTCAGTTTATTAAGCAGATTTTTTAGTTTGTTTGTTTAAAACTAGTGATTTTCATAAGGAAAATAAAAATTGATCAGTAACTTGACAGGAATAGAAAGCCTTCTAGGTTTCTATCTGTTTGTTTTTTTGAGGGTCTGTATAATGTAACTGAAATTTCATCCTGTTTAAATGCTATTTGTCTTGGAAACTTTCACTTGCTTTGCTCACAAAAAATGTGGTTTTAATTTCTAATCCAGGGGGGTTACATGAGGGTATGCATGCGGTTGGGAAGTTTAAAGACTGACAGCATGTTTAATCTGTCTATTTTATTGTAAAGTGCAGGTGATAATAATTTATTTTAAGCAGAGCAGTTTTGATATACAACAGCCTGAAAATTCGGGATAGAGAAGCAGAGTCTGACTCACAGTTGCAACATAGAGAGTAGATTAGTTCTGACAAAAATGTCTTAATTTCAGGCATTTTCCAAAAAGCAAGACCTGAACCACTGGGTGCCACAGCCCTAGTTTAGCACAAATGCTCAAGTTACAGCAGAAGCCAGAGCTGGTCTGATGCAAATACGGGCTGTAGACAGAGCCAAGAGGGGAATATATGGTGTTCCCTAGCACACAGTATAGACTTGTTCCAACAACTTTTTTAATAGTTATGAAAACTCATGTAAGCTACATAATTAGTAAGTCATCTTATATATCTGTAAGATAATGTGTGTATGTGATTTTACATTCAAGTCTCCTTCATGTAAGCCTTTTTTCATCAGAACTTGGAAACTGACATTTCCTTGTTATGTCATGACTCAAATACTAATACCATACCTAAACTCGGTAGCTTGTTTGATGCCATTTTTCTTCTCGTGGTCCTCTGTCATAGCAGGGTTTTTTTTTGTTTTGGTTTTTTTTTATGCTGTTTTGTAATGTTTGTTTTTCTTTTTTCACTAAAAGATTGGTATTAGTATAATATGACTTCTCGCAATGGCTAGAAGAACCATGTAATGTCAGGAGCCAAGAAAAGCCAAAATCAGCATATGCTTAATGAGCTCTTCAATATTTACTTGTATCTGTTATTAGGATAGCACAGTTCCTGGCTATTGCCTTTGTTCTTGTCCTATAGCATCCTTAGGCAAAAGACTCTCATGAAGAATCAATCACCCAAACTGATTACCATTCTGTCTGTTCTCATTCAGGAACTAGGGATGAGCTACATAGCTTTATACCATCTTAATGTTCATTATTGATGTTGCTATTAAAGTTGTTTCACACTGAATGAGAATTGGGTGGTGGAAAGAGTTTTATGCTTTGGTGAGGCTAATGTTTATTAAGATGCCATATGATTTAATGAAAACATCTTCTTTTTCTGAAGAATGGTGCAGGGGGTCTAACCCACAGAAAGCAGTGTCAAATCTCTTGATTTACAAGTCTGAAGCAAATCCTCTACACAGAACCTGCTAGTAGTTCTGTTTCCTGTTCCATACTGCTGTTTGCAATGGTTTTTCTGCTTTACAGTCTATGTAGCTGTTTGTGTCCCTAAAGTGTAACTCACTGTTTTCCTGTTCTGCTTTCCTTTACTTACACACTATACAAAACGACATCACAAGGAAAGCAGGAAGGCAAACCTGTTGCATTTAAAAACTGTGTTCCCACATCAGCCTGATTCATCTGACACCAGTGTCTTCTGATTCATTCCCATTCCCTGTATCTTGACAGTTGCTCAAACACAGCGTTTTGTTGAAGTTGCTCTTTTAAATTAAAGTATTTTGAGAGCTGTGACTACTATCCTGTCTTTTAAGAACAAATACTTGCAGTGGTTGGGATTACAGTGCTGTGACTGTTGACTAATGACTCAGGAAAAAATTTATGTCGTTTGGTGTTTCATTTATTTATTTGTTTTAGGTTGATGCCTTTTCTAGCTCTGTAATATTCCTGGGATAGCTAAAAACATTCACCTGGAAAAACTGCATCCATCTTATTTTATTCTGATTTGGGTGTGAAAGGGTAGGTGAGGAGGGGGGTTAAACAGTCATGTATGTTTCTATAAGCCTTTTTTCTGGTAATCCTAAGTAACATTTTTCTTTACTTTCATGGAACAGAAAACTGAGAGCTTGTAATAGTACAATAAAGAATGTCTGAAAAATGTTGATTCAAAAAGATAACCATGTTAGATTATGGGACTCATCAAAAGATGTCAAAATATACTGACAACAATATTGACTTCATTACCTCTTCACAATTTATTCTTTTCCCAGTAGGAGTAGCCATGTGAAAGCCTAGCTAGCTCTTCTGTAACCAAATCCTGCACACTATATCATATATAAAGGCTATATAAATACAAAATCCTGCATGTAGCTTGTCTAAGACAGCGAACTTCTTCAAGAACCATTAATATGGCTGCAGGAACAACTGATTTTTCCTTGTCTGAAATTAAAAACAGACAAATGAAAAAACCTTTTTTAGCTAACCCCAAGCTCAAGTTTTTTAAATATTTTGGAAAACTTTTAAAATCAGTTTAAAGTTATTGCAAAATACAGGCTTTATTTATAAGTAATTGCTGGTCAGGATGGCATTTTCCACAAAGAGTCCAGAAACTTAAAATGTATGCAGCCCTAACTATTAATGAATAAAAAATGCACTAGAATTTTATTTATATGATAATATTGTTTGATGTAGAAGGAGCAATAATTCACCACTGCATTTTTAAACATTTATTCAAAGTAAAACAAGTAATATTTGTAAGACTGTAGAATTTGAGTTACAATGAAGCTTAATTTCAGTTCTACGTATGAAGACAGGTATTTAATGCTACTACTGTAAGTGTGCATTTTATACCTTGACTTTTCCTCTTGCATGCTGTTTCACAATCCATAGGCTTAACCAACAGATATATTATTATGCCAAAGCTGACTATGTTATCAGAAGTATATGCATCTATACATTGAATGTCAAACTTCCCTCACTCATAAAACTATTGATAAAGAGGCATGAGTAACAGGTTCATTCTCTAGACTTCATCTGAAAAATTAATCTGCAGAGAAACAGAGTGTGTGGTAGGAATACTAGAAATCTCTGTTTCCTATTCATGTATCCAGAACAAAAAAAAAAAAAAAAAAAGGAAAAAAAGATAGAGTTAAAGAAAATGAGTTATCCACCAAGAGAAGGTGCCATATGACTGACTGACTGTACAATTAGTAAGAACGTTAAGAACAGAATAACACACCATTAAAAAAAAATTCCTAAGACAAAGTGAAACATCCTATTTTGAGGTGCATGTGGGAGAAAACTATATGAATAATGAATTTTATATGATATATTTCCCATGCATTATTGAAAATATTAGTACTGACTACAAATAATCACATGCTTTTTCCATTACAGTTTTGTGATGGACTTAATATATTCTGTTGATATCATTAGCGTAAAGACATCATATTGGATGTGTTTTACAGCTTACAATATTTTTTTGAAACTTCAGATGACATACAAATATTTTAGATGATTCATTACAATATAAATTCTTTATATCGACATTCCAGTGTTGGGGGAAAGGATCTTTCCCCAAAGGAATGAAGTAAAAATAAAAAGCATTTGCTAAATCATGTTTTCATAAATGCCTATGCTTAATAGCACAGCTTACTAGTTTTGTGACTCACCTTTTATGACATTCTTGAAAGCTCTATTGACTCTTCAGTAATATATGCTCTTTACTACACAGCTACAGCGTGATTCGAAGTTCATGTGAAGGTTTCACAAACAAGACACACATCATACCTTATGTGGAGCACCAAGGGATAAGTGAGCCACTAGTTATCACTGAGTTACATGTTTCTCACAAGTAACTGACTCACCTACTACTTCAGTTAAGAGCAAAATCCTGGTGCTGATGACATCACTGACAGAATCGATTCCATGATGTTAGTGCCAACAGAAATTTTGCAATGTACTTGAGTAGGTTTGGGATTTTGTCATCTAAATTGTGTAAAAAAAAAAAAAAAACACAAACAAACAAACAAAAAAAAAAAACCCCAAAAAAACTAAAGGAGTATTGTATTCCACAGTGTAAACAGCAGCAAGAACTAGCAAGTGAATTTTTTTATTCACCTACAGATAAAAAAACTTAGGAGTCAGTGTATCAAATATCTGATTAACTCCTGATATAGATCTTTTCTCATCAGTCTAAATCTAAAAGTATGTGAATATAGCTACTACTTGCAGATGAGGTAAACATGCATTAGAATTGTAAGGGTTTTGGGTACAAGTGTCTTTCACATAAGAATGGAGAAGTATTTGTGATAAATTCCTCACTGCAGAGTTTTTAAGTAATGGCAAGCATATTAATTTTGTTATAATTGGCCTTTATAGTGTAAGAAGGTATTTGAAAATCACCAATAATGTGAACCTACTGTCAGAAAATAAGCATGCATGTTGCATCAATGAAGTTTCATAAAGCCCCAGGATTTCATTCATCTTGTTTTATTGAAGACACTTGATTATTTCTATTGAATCGGTAGGTTCATAAGCTGTAGTTCATGCTGAACAATAAACGAGGAATGTTGTAGCTTAAATGTAACTGAAATTCATTATTGGACCCCTTTGGATACAACGCATTGATTAGTATTATTTTTTTTGTTACAAGTCTTATTGCTTGTGAAACTCTTCTTTTATGAAAACAATCATTCTTGTCTTTAGTATGTCTAAAAATTCTCTTGACCCTGTACTGTAGTGACCTACTTTTATGATTTTATTGAAAATTGAAATACACCATGATCCATCAGTTACTAAGTCTTGATTCTGTATACATGGAGGTCAATGAAAGAACCTCCATACAACATTAAGGATTGGATTAATAGTTTTCCACACAGATAAGTATTTCAAAATTAAATAAACTTACCACTTTAAGCAGTATAGAAAATGCAGTTTTACTTTGCTGGAAAGAAATGAGAACTTCCTAGAATTGTTTATTACCACTAATATTTACTTTCTTGAACAAAGATTGACAGTTATTCGTTTCACTACGTTTTCTTCATTCAGCTTCCATTATTCTCTCTGTGGTTCATTTTAAAATGGAGCACAAATAGTTGCTCAAATCCAGACTAGCAAATTATTTTTGGTGGTTTGTCTGTAGTGAGAAGTATATTATTGATATCTGTTATTATCAGGCTTCAGCTATTCAGGTAAGCTTTTATTCAAATCAATTACAGTTCCATCACCTCCAATCCTCTTCTCTAAACAAAACTAACCAAAAACCCAAACAAAACCCAAAACACCCCACAGTTGTAGTCTGTAAAATATATGTGAAAAAAAATTGAGCACAGCTTGTGTTCTTAAACATTTTCTCTCAGTGTTAATTTGGGGTTTTTTTTCCTGCTTACAGTCCACTTCATTATCATTTGTAGAGTCCTTAAGAATCTTAGTTAGCATCTTTGCAGGAAATGCCCTAAGAGGAGTCAGATTATTGAATCTAGTTGAAGCAAACTGAACAACTGCTAATTCCCATTTATGCATAGACTCCACGTTTTCTTTACTCTGGCTTTTTCAGACTCACTGTTAAACAGAATTTGAAGGAGAAGGAGGAGGGGCTAGTCCAGGTGATGGAATACAAGGAATCTGAGTCTCCCAGAGCTTTGAGGTGACTGTGCCCAAGCCTTTACTTACCATGAGCTCCCCAGAGAAAAACAAACCAGGATAATACATATTTTAAATAGAGAAAATGTACTAAACAAGTCAGATCAGAAATTAAAGTTTTTTTTAAAAGGACCTTTTTCTTCCCTATTATTGCATGTAGTCCCCTACTTTGAATGTGACTCTGTGAGTTTGTGTTTCATCAAACTCTGATCCCCAGGTAGTTCTTCAAACTCAGCAGCCTGTCTGACTGCTCCCTGCTCCCTACAGCGGTCTCTCCCAGGTTAATCCCAACAAATATTATAAGAAACAGGAGTTAAAACCGAATATTCTTCAGCATTCCTCAGGATAGTGGCCGTAGGTTAAAAAATATGCCATTCTATTTTACAGTTATGAAGGAGAAATAATCCAATTATTTTTCAGAAGAGGGGAGAAGGGAGCAAGCTGGTGTATATACAAAGAAAAACTACTTTCTCCTGAGATCTTTGCACTGTGAATCCCACATTACTTTTACACAGTTTTATTTTTGTGGTTGCAAGGATTTGAACTTTAGAACTGTTACTTTTATTATCTTAATGTACCACCCCTCTCTCCCTCCTCCCAAAGAGGGGAGTCTGTAATACTAGTACAGGGTGATCTCTCTCCTCTCTCCCTGCTTTCCTCACCACCCCTCCACCCTGCCCTAGATATGAATGCTTTTAAAGGAATAGAAGGGAAGGAAGATTTATTTTTTTCCCAATAACTCACTGAAAAGGGTTTCTAGATTGAAGGTGAGAAGACCAAGTTTTAAGCAAGTGACTCTGAAGTACTAAACAGGTGCAAAGAAAAGCAATTGCTATTTTATCAGCTTGACAAGAGGGAGGAAATAATAATTTCAAGCAAGATTTTGGACCTCATTCTTACTGTTAAAGGCAATCAAGATGCAAAGTCTTAGAAAATGCAGGAATAGGCTTTTGGGGAGTTTTGGCAGTTTCTCTCCAGAGCATCATAAAATGTCCTGCGCTGACCACAGTCATCTTCATATTCTTGAAATCTTAGAGTCAAAACTGTTCATTTTAGTCATCTGTATGTGTTAGCTGTCATAATTAATTATGCTCTAAGCAGGATGCAGTAGATTATTTAGGGATCAACCATGTAAATTGAGTTTAACACCAAGTTCAAAATATAATAAGATCAAATGGAAAACCAGGTTGTCAGTAATGTGAGTGGGCTTTGGGTCAGGTTTAAGCGTGCAGGTGGAGAGGAGGACTGCAGCGCTTCAGTATCTTTGCAGTTCCAGTGCTAGTCCTCTCTAGGTCAGAATGTTCTGTTGTAAATCTGTATTGTGAAGAAAAAAAAAAAAAGAAAAAAAAAAGAGGCATCTTCAGTAGATTTTTCTAATTCTAAGAATGTATTTCTCACTTGTGAGGAAAGACCATCGGTTGTAGTGTTGTAGTCCTGGACTTCTATATGTATCTATTTCAGAGACATTTTCACCATAGTCCTGGTTGACTGACAAGATCACTTAATGTAGTGGAAAAAAAAACCAAACCCGTTGTTTTTACCAGGGATATTTTGCCATGGGAAATATCTCTGGGCATATTTTTTTCTCATTACTGTACACACAATTGGCAAAGTCTGTCTGTGCAAGACTTTCAGCTCAATTTTGAAAACCCAAGAGACCTGAATAATTCAGATAATCTGTGGATAAACAAGCTGACTTTGAGGCACTTACTTGCCAATCCTATCAAATTCATCAAATTCTCATTTACCAAAAAGTTACAAGATTTGTTAATGTTATATAATTTGTCACTCTGCTGTGCGGGATTGTGGTCTAAGAACTCAATTCTCTTTTTCATAAAGTTGCACTGATTTTAAACCACGGGAATTTCAGTAGATTTAGTTCTAAACTAAATAGATCCAAGTGAAGATTCAGGCCCTTAATGTTTCATGTGAATAATGTATCAATACTGTGAGTCACAGCAGCAAACTCCTAAAACTAGCAGGTTAGATACCAAGTTGTTCTGTATTGCTGTTGTCATGGGAGGAACTGTCAACTACTTAGTTTTAACGCCTCTTCCCACCACTGGAGCTCTGCGAAGTGGTCAGAGCCTGCCTGCAAGTTCAAGTTAAGATTTTAATTGCTTTTGCTCATTTGAAAATAAAGGCACAAGACTGACACAACTAGAATCACACTTCTCCCCCCCCCCCCCCCCCCCCC
>NW_020799113.1:4890778-5091995 GCF_003259725.1 Athene cunicularia
CCCCCCCTTAGAAACAATCCAGTGTATGATAACATCTCACACAACTATCTGTATAATCACAGTAACTGTACATCTAGGATATCTGATGGTCTCTCCAACAAAAGGAAGAACTGAACACTTTTAAAAAAGCCTTACATAAAAAGTCATACAAAATACTGAAGTTGACTGTATGCCACAATATCTATTTCAGCCAGTGCTCACTATCTTAACTCCTTAAAATTCTGAAGCCTGGTGGTTTGGTTAGTTTAAAATAAAACTTTTGACAGGACAAACTAGTGAGCATAATTTAATCCTTTAATAGCTTTACAGAAAGTATGTTCTTTGGTATAGCAGAATCATTCACAGCATAACCATGGTATTTTTTAAATCTGCTTTAATTGTAACCCCAGTTATCATCATCCAGGTTTTGCTGAGCAGCTTCCAGCCAGTTTTAAATATTCTTGATTTAAGTCTTCACTACTACAAAATTCCAGTCAAGCCTTTTCTAGTGTTTAGTCTAGTGACTAAGAGGCCAGTCCTAGTCAAGTACTCTGTTCAGAGAGAGAAGAAGATAATGCAGAGCTTTGTGAAGATAGGAGTCCTTAGAGAATTAGATACATGGTCTTTAAGAATCTTTAGTAGTAAAGAGTATCTGAGCCATTGTTTTTACTCAGGTCCGCTAATGAAATGATCTCCTGTATCCTGAGGTTTGGTTCTATGTTAAGAAATAGTCACACTCCATTAATAAGGATCTTTAAAAACCTTTCAGTTTTCCTGAATCAAACTTGGGTTTGTTATTCAGTGATACCAAACTACTTCTCTGACCCACACCTGTGGGTCTTCTTTCACATTGCTTTTCCTTATATAGCAAAGAGTATATTTGGAAAAGGGAAATACACTGAAGAGAAGCAGATAGATGCAGAGTTACACACCTGTACATGTATTTTATGCAAGAATGTGTGTCAGTTCTCTTGTTGCTCCCATCAGGTGTCTCAGCGTGGTGTATTGAACAATGTGACTAATCTGCATTAGTCCATTCCTTTCCATCAAGGTTTCTTTCAAGGTTTCTTTCAGAGACACCTGGGAAGATTTAAGTCAAGGGTAGGCCATATACTATCCAGGGACCTGGCTTCAATAAATGTCTCTGTAGCTTTTGCAGTAATGCTGGCTGACTGCACAAGTGTTCCATTAACAAACTGCCTCACCCTTTCCCTCCCACACTCTGCATTTAGCCCAAGTACATTATGAAAAGGTCACAGCTTTTTTCCTCTCCTTGCCTGTATTTAGCAAGTGGGTGCTTAATCTTTCTGTTTGGAGCTTTCTTCCTTTGCTTCCACATGCTTTTGCCTTTCCACCCACCTGTTATGAGTTAACCTCAATGCCCTTCACACATTAGCATTTGCTATACTGTATTATTGACTAACCAAAGTACTCCCTCTTCTTTACTTTGATTAGGTTGGGTGTAAAAAGCACAGAACTGAGGGGTTTTAAGGTTTAACTACTAATGTGGTATCTGGGACAGCACTTCAGCTTATGAAACTATGAATGCTAATGGTAAAGTATATGATGTCTTGTTTCAGACACTGTTTTACCTTAGTTTGCCTTCTGCTTCTTTTTAAACCAAATAACTGTCTAGCCTTCCAAAGTGCAGTTTCTGTGGTTGAACACCTTTGGTGTTCTCGCTCTGACTTGTAGGCCTACATCTCACAGACCTGCTAAACTGAAGCATACATCTTCCAAGACATCTTCAGGTTTTTCAAAATAATCATCTGCATCAGAAACAATCCTTTCTAGCTATCCTTTTTTCCCTCAAGGGGTCTGCTTTAATCACACATATGCTTCCTAATTACTTCAGCATATAGTGCCTTCACTGGAGTAGTTAGCAGCTGAAGTTAGTCTTAAATCTAGCTCCTGTAGAAGCAGTCAGTTCATCCTGAAATACTAATCCTTTAACTGACTTTGGAAATCTCTGATTCAAGGAGTCAGCACCTTCACAGGGATATACTAGCTTGCTCCCCTTCTGTTAGAAATCTTGCTTTCTTGTGATTTGAAGCTTAATTTTGTTTGGAATTGCCTAAAAGTGTCTTTTACTGCTAGAACTATGGCAGCAACAAAAAGTAGAAGAAGGATTTCCAGACATACGGTAGTTTGGATTCTCATCTCATGTTTAACAGTGCGCGTGAGTCTGTTGTATTGAAAAGCAATGAAAGGTTTGATGTGGGGTGGAACTGGCCGCTTCCACACCACAGAGCACTGACTGATCTTTGTAACTGCAGACTTTGCTCTATTTTGCCAGATGTGACTTATGTTTATAATTTTCTTTGCTCAAGCTATACTAGTCTTTCTTCAGTATCATTCAGGAAAAGTTTTGGGAATCAATTTCTGTGAGTACTAGGGCTGAAATGGTAACTGAAACAGTACAGTGCAGGTTAGGAAGGTCCTACAACTGAGGAGAACAACAACTTCACTGTAACAACTACAAAATATTATTTTCTCAGGCTGCTGAACATGGACCAAGACCAATAGCAGTCTGAAACTTAACATGAATAGAGGTTGGGCTGTCATTATTAAGCAGAGTATTATGAACAGAATAACAAATCTGGTCCTGAAATCATAACACAGATTGATGAATACTCTTCATTTTAATCAGCTGAATGTGATATATATTTTGTAGGGCTAATTCAACAGGTATAGAAAGCTCTCCACAAATCCTTAATCTGGTCCATTCTTACACATGCAAACTTCCTTGAAGTTTGATTATTCAGTCTGCCTCTGTTCAACTTTTTTTGTACAAATTGATTTGTACCATAATTGTCTTCCTGTTTCCCACCACCACCATTGTCTGTCAGTTATAAAAAAAGAAGTTTTAAATACCTCTGCCAATCTGCTTCTATTTTGTGGTGCTGAGTTAGCTGTTTGCAACATGTGCTGTTTCCTGCATTGATTCACAGACAACGCTGAATGGAATTTTCATCTAAATGTGTGTAATTTACTGTGTTTGTTGGATACATATTTGAGTTTTTGTAGACACCAAGCTCCTTACAGTCTGGAGCTGCTCTTAAAACAGCTAAATATATGAGTATATTATCTTACTGAATGAGAGCATGAACTGTCCCACAAAAAGTAAACATATGTTTTGCAAATAAATGTAACTGAGGAATATGTACTTTTTCCTTTGCAAGCAGAAGAAATTAACTTGTATAAACCAAATACAGTGGAGATTTTGCTCATCTGAACATAACAGTCATAGCAGAGGAATAATGCACCTACCAGAAGGATCCATTTTAGCTATCTCCCTTTTTGTATAGGATGGAGGAATCAGTATCAATCATAATCAGTATTGAGCTATAGTATAATGACTCTTTTATCCTATTTATAGAAGTTACCTAGTTTCCATTTCTAAAGGGGCAAATGATTTGTCTGGTTTTGAAATAGTTTGAAATACCATTCTCTGTTACTTAAACTGCATCACAGCTAGCATTGGGTCCAGTCATTTCAGTTTAAAATGACCTTTTGTTCTGACCAGTTCGTCTTTTCTGGGGCAACTATTTGCAATGTGGGGATTATCACTTTCAGCTTGCTGGTCGTTCAGGCTGTAAGTGCTACTCATTGACAATATTTTTAAAAGTCTGTTGATTTCACAATATAAGACAAATTTTGTGTGACTCTTAAACAATTAAACTTTATTTTCAATAATTTATGTTACTACTAACTCTCAGTAGTTCTGGTAAACTTTACTCTTTCAACCTATTAGTTACAACCATGGGCATTGTCAGAGCCTGGAATTGTTTTTGGCCTACTGTATTAGTAATTTGAATGTTTCCAGCTTTATTAATAATACCTTTGGAGTACTGGGGTCAATATGCAATAGTCAGTTCTAAATTTATTCTAAAATTAATGGCCTCGGTGGTCCCATTGATGTCAGCTCTTTTGTGGCTTGGTCCTTTCTTTGGCTTTCTCTCCAAAGTTACTGTTAAAAATATATTCTTTATGAGGGGTAGAAATGACATGTGAGAATTTAGATGCAGTTAAAAAGCAGCCTTTAGTATGTCACATAATAATGTAGTAATTCTCACTCACCTGTACCACTTATTCACCGCTACTTAAAGCAGCTATGTGCAATTTTTGATGAAAGGTATATGAGGAGAAATTATCTTAAAACAAGCCAAAGGAAGAGACGATGATGGTCAACAGATGAAAACATCTCAAAGAACAGAAATCTCTTTTGGACAGTCAGTTTATTTTATCACTTTTCACTGTTGCTAAGCTTTGCTGTAGCAGCATCCACAGTGTTTAGTTCAATCATGTTGTGTTGTCTTGGGAAGTCTATATACCAGAAGAACAATAGCATGATTCAATTTGTCACCTGTTGTCTAGATTAGGCAGTAGGACATATCAGGGTGTGAATCTTATTCTGCTTAGGAAACCCAAAGTAATAAAAAAAAATGCTGAAATACATTTCTTCAGCACTTTAAATCTCACTTTTTTTCTTTTTTTCTATACCGGCTGACCACAAACTCACAAAGTTGTATCACATTCTTTATCCCAGTCCTTTTATTATGCTATGGCATTCATCCTAGATTTTTAAAGATAAAGTCTGTACAGAAAGATTCACATTTTTTTTCCCATGGAAGTTTCTACAGGGCTAAATCTTACCTGTACCGAAGAAAATGTGGAATAATTGCCTTCAGAAACAGGAGGTCATCACTATTTCTCCACCTACAGTTTCATGTGCTGGGAGCATTTTACTGACCTTGCCTTCTCTAAGTTGGAAGTATCACAACATTCCTTAAAAAAAAGGCAGCAAAGAAAGCAAACCGAAGAAAACTACTATTAAAACAAACAGCACTGCACAGACATCTTTCCCTAGAGAAGACATTGGACATTAAACAACATATCAACAGATCCTAGTCACATTGCTGAATGTGCTACTGGATGATATATGCAACAGGAATTGACACAGTTTAACAGTCTGTATGGAACAGAATATAATAGATGGATTTTCAGAACTGGCACTAGAGGAATCTCATCTGACACAATTATCTGTGTAGGTAAAATTATAACAGATTACAATGTTGAAGGAGAAATTAAGAGAAGACATTTCATATTTTCTTCTCTAATTATATGCTGAAAGTCCTATGGTTTCTGCTGTTTTAGAAAATGCATGGGGTAAGTAGATCATTTTACAGTAGTTCCTGAAAAACATGTTGGTTGGGGTTTTTTTTTAAAACTTAATTAGTTATTTTTGAGCCTCTCTGAAATGATTTGTTTCTTCATATTAAGCCACTATTTTTCAAGGAAAGAGAAAATAGTTTTTAAATTGGTACATTCCTATACTGTGAGAATTTTTTAGTTTCAAGTGTATCAGTAGACATAAACACAACAAAAATATACAGAAATATTTTATATGAAGAATGGAATTTCAGAAGTATTTTGTAGTATCAGGTCCTTATTTATACACCTAAGTAGAAGCAAATCTTTTCTGACAACCTCCTGCAATTATGGATGCAGTGCAATTGAACACCTCCTCTTGTGGAACTCATTTGAAAAGGTGTTGATAGCCTGTGCGACAAGAAGTGCCTGTGCTCCCTCAGAAACAGACTTTAACACAGCTCCAGAGTTATGTTACGCTGTCAAAGACGACACTGAAACATGACCATTAGTTACATGCTATGATGTAAAATAAATTATGATCCATGCATGGCCTTGTACATCAAATGAAGTTGCGAAGTAGAACACTAAAATTATAACTATGTTTCTTGACTCACCCATCTTTAGTGTTGCTCTGCCATCCTTGACTGAAGTGTATTCATGGTCATGATGGGAAATTAATGCTGACTGATGACAGGCAGCCTACAAATCTTTGCCTCCCTCCCCTCTCTCCACCCATGAAAAATATAACTGTGTTCGCATCACTTTATTGTGCTGTTCATTGACTCCTAAATGTCTCGGTATGATCTTCAAAAAGTTAATATCCTGCAAGTTAAGAGAAATCTTTATTTGCAAACTTCATCTTGTAAAAACTTTAGTTGTGCAAGTTCAGAGTCTGTTTGTTACAAATGAGTTTAATGTACCTACCCAAAATCAATTGTCACAGAAAAATACTCTTAATTACACTTTACTGCTATGACTGAATTTATTGCTTTTACAGGTAACATCATTCACACATAGCATGTATTTAAATGGAAGAATAATGTCTCTTGAAATAATTGTTCAGATATTTATGGTAAAATACGAGTGAACAACCTGTAACTGAAGGATATTTTTAAAGCTCATTCTGCATCTTGATCCACCCCAGCCTTTTACAGCTGAGGTGATAATGGCAAAAATGGCATACTGATATATCTGTCTGTATTTATCCATCAGTCATGCTCTTTTTTCTTGTACCATAGTATGTTTTCCTGGAGCAGTATAGATGAATTCCAGTGTTTTGTCAGCCTCAAAAAATAATACGTAACCAAATTTCAAATATCAAAGACATAAGACTTCTTAATTGTGACCAAGCATTGCAACAGATGTGAAAATTGGTCTTCAATACCAGTTTAGTGGGTTGACAATCAGATTTTTTTAACTCTCAGCATTTGCCCTTTTTCTCTGCCTTAGAAGTGACTCTTTAAAATAATTAACAGAGTTTGAGCATGCCTAAGAAACCAGGTTAGCAAGAAGGACAGTATTTCTCCTCAAAGTGGAGCAGTGCTGACCTGCTCTCTGCATTAGCTCGGGAAAAATAGCCCAGAGATCATCACAGCCAGCACAAGTGGATCACCTCAGGGGTGTCTCTTCAGCTTTCAGGGATTTACAAAGTTTGCAGTCTGGATCTGAAATGGCTTTGGTCCTAGAATATAGGATTAATTCCTGTCAATCGAATGGTGTTAGGGACTGTCAGGGAAATGAGAAGGGTCACCTAAGCCATTTCTCCTTTGTGGAAACACTTTGTATAGCTTTGGAGACTGCTTCTCAGCTTGCAGAATAATTGCTACACTCATCTGGGCTCCCTGTCCTGATCACCACACAACAGAAAAGTGTGGAGAATCTGCTTTAAGTCACTGTCCCTTCCACGTAGCTTTTTTCCCCCCCTTTGTAAAGCCTCAGATATATCCCTGAACAGACCGTTCCTTGGAAGCCTGTATTGTAAAATGCAGGTAGAAGCAGGGAATCCTTAACATTGGTAAATGTTCCAGAATTGTGCTAATCATGACAGATGGTAGTATTGTTCAGTCTGGACAAAGACAGTCTTGCAAACTGTTTAGGAAAGGTTAAAGAATTTATGACTGTAAGCATCCTTCTAGAAGTAGAGCTTCCTTTCTCAATTGCTAAGATGTAGTAAATGACCTTGTTGACACTTCCAGTCTCTTTCAATACAAATTAGAATATGTTAGCCTAAACTGAAAGCATCTCTTTAAGCCACTTCAACACAATCTGTAAGAATGTGTATGTCTGTGCCCTTTCTTGCTGTTCATGAAGCTTCAACTGTAAATATTAGTGATACTGACACATATGTTCTGTAGCTAGTTTCTAGGCATTTCCATCCCTTCTCCCCCTTTTGGGTTACTGCAGTTGAATTCCTTCCATAACTGGTCCTTCCACCTCATTTATGTGTTTAAGGAGGGATATTGGTTCCCAGTCATATCCTCCCTACTGTACATATCAGTGCAACAGAGGAAAATACCTAAGTTGTTCCTCTTCAGATTCTCTTAAAGAGCAAATCCCTGTGAAAAAAGAGCGCTAATGAGTTACTTCTTTCACAACCCATGGCTAATGCTCACTCTGCTAATGAACTAATAACTAGGCAAGGTAAGTCATCTTATGGAAAGATACACCTAAGAATATAGATCAGAAATATTTGGATATCCTTGTTATAGGGTTATTGAATTACTCTTAACAGAAAAAAGGGGCTCTAATATCTAATTCAGTGTAGAGTCACAGAACCATAGAATCATTTATGTTGGAAAAGACCCTCAAGATCATGGAGTCCAACTGTAAACCTAACATTGCCAAGTCCACCACTAAACCATGGCCCTAAGTACCATGTCTACCGTGGTAGATGCATTGAGAGGAAAGTGAACAACAACACCAAACAGCGAAAGGTGAGAAAAGGCCACATTATTAGACAGTTCATACTTCTCCACAGATCACATACCCTCACCAACACCCTTGTAAAAACTCCTGGGGTGAGACAGCGTCTCTCTACCACAGAATCACTGCCTCTTATATAGTTGATATAGTATAGATATAGTTTCTCTAAAAAACCCCCACCTAATAGATTTTGCAGGAGGCAGATAAGATAGTGCCCTCCAGGCTCTTGCCAGATTATTATCAAGTGGTTCATCAGCTGATACAAAGAAAAAGGAAATATGAAAGATACATTTTAAACGACAAATATTTATTTTACCCACTTTCTTTGGTGTTTTCTTAAGGAGAGAATGATGTTGGGAGACGTCTAGGAATCCCGTCATAACTTCTTTTATTCCCACCTAAAGACCATGTTATTTGAAATAAGATGGCTCATGCTTCCCAGGCAGTCTGTGAAAAAGAAATTCAGAGCAAACAGCTTTCAGTTTTCCCTCAGGAACATACAGCCTCCCAGTGCTCAAGAACTGTGAGTGTGAGCTGGAGGTGTGAACCTGAACCTCCTATTAAGTAGTTTATTCCAGTGCCCCTGTATTTCTGTTTCACTTCTCTGCTTCTTGGTCTCTCCTTCTTATAAATGAGTATCTGTAGCCCTTTACTCCTGCATGATTTAATGAACTAGCTACAGAAGGGAAATATAATGGCTCCTGTAGCACTTATGTAAAGAATAATAAGAATAGTAAACATCACAGCAGATGTTGCTACCCTTCCCAGCATTATTCAGTTCCAAACAATCTACTTTCCATTAATGAAGAACACAAATGCAGAATCTGGCAGTTGAGAGGGAGAAACGAAAAAGTAATTGACTCAGTTTGTTATGAAGAGGCATTACTGTTGCTAGTGCCAGGGGGTATTTACACATCTCTCACTTTTTGTGTAACAACTGACCTTCTTTTCTAAAATGTATGTGTGTATGGTGAGTGTGGCTGCTGGCTGCCTGTCTCTCAAGTACATGCATTTCTCATATGCCACATATAACAGTTATACTTAAATTTGCAGAATGAATTGTATAACAACTTCTTGACTAGGAAGGAGATTCAATAGTCACAGAGAAAATCCACAGCTGTCTGGGCTAAAAAAATCTTAATGTCTTCTGAATGTTTGTCTCTGCTCACTTGCTCTTCTTGTGGTTTTGTTCTATTTTTAATCTTCTTCATGACAAGACAGCATTATTGAATACTGATGAGACAAAACATAGTTCAGTTCCAGGCAATACATTTTTCAGTCATTTTTTGGGAGCCCTCACTATTTGACCTACAATATTCTGGATACTCTTTCTGGCAGTTTAGGCTGATGGATTACATTCTGCTGTTATTTGGGGGTGTGGGGAGATGGCAAAAGGAGACATAACAGAGAACACCTGAGACAATCAGGTTTTTAAGCTTTTGCCTTTCTAAGTCTTCCTCTGCTAGTAGATCTTATTTTTCAATATCTAAATAATTTTAGTGAAGTATCAGATGAGATATCCTGTACCTAAGGAACTATCAACATTGGATAGATCCTATACTGATGAAGTTGTTGTGTCTTCAAGACATAAGTACAGGGTTGAGCTATCTGTGACTAGCTCATTGCAGTGGTATAATACACACATTTGAGGTTAACTGTAGTAAAATCTGGACCTGTAGTGTTATGACTATAGAAATCTTGTGCAACTAAGCTAACTTTGTTTGTAACAAGATCTGTAAGCAAACTAGTAGGTTGAAAATTAGGTCACTTAGATAAATCCCTTAATGGATTTAGAGGAGTACAGTAGCCTTAATAGTTAATAAAATCACTGAACAGTAAATTGAGCCACTTGTAATATCTATATAAACTGCTCCTCCTGAGATGGGTGCTTGAAATAGAACTGAGTGTCTACACAAACCACAAACCCAATAAAATCTCTGTCATATTTCTGCATAACTCCTCCCTAAGTCTACATGTTTCAAAAGAGGAATTAAAATGACTGTGGTGTACAAAGCTTTCCTCAGAAGCATTGCTTATTCCACATGCAATTATTTATTTATGTGTGCATGGTTTCCCCAGTATACCTCTCTTAGAACATTTGAGTTATCAATTCTGGAAATCAATAAAACACATCTGGTAAGTAAAATTTGGATGGTATCGTGCTGTGATAGCTTTTGTAATACTTCCTGCATTCATTATTAATGGTTGATTATGGAATTAATAATTTAAAGTTATCTCTGATAATTTTAACAGTCCCCAGTCTGTTATGGGTTGTGGGGTTTTTTTTTTTTATTATGTTATTTTAGTATAACTTTGTGTTCTGGGACCAATATCCTTCATATATTTTCAAAGCTTCAGGGACTAATCAAAATACAGTAAAGCTCAGGGAAAATGAATATATAAATGTTACTTAATATAAAGAAAATGTAAGTTATATGCGAATCTTATTTAACTTTTTTTTTTCTTTTCGAAGCCTTCTACTTTTTCCTATATGAGTAATTCTCTCATATTCACTTTACAGATATAAAGGGTCTATCACTTCTGGGACCTGAATAAAGATGAGGTTGAGAATTCTACCATTTGAATCAAAAAATGAATATCCAACAGTTCTTATAGCTAAAGATAGTGGCAGTCCAAACAGGAAAGTGTTGGATTTTCAGTATCAGTGTCAATCTAACACTGTAAGGAACGGTTAATTCTTAGATGAGTTGAACAACAGAATCTCTGGTGATAAGTGACTTAAAAAGAAAGTATTTTGTCTATGATATATTAAGTCCCTTTGTATACTGAGGTACAGAGTATCCAGTATTCCAACATTAAAAAAAAAAAAAAAAAAAAAAAAAAAAAAAAAAAAAGGCAGTTATTCTGTATAACTTTGTATTGGAAGTATCTCAGAACAACAGTTCCAGAAAAATATTTTGTTCCCAAATGTCCAGGTAGAAGAGACAACAAGAAAGGAAGAGTATCACTGTAAAATAAACATACAAGTTAACCTAATTTGAGTCAAAAAGAGTTTCAATATTAACCTCGGCAGTATCAGGCTTTCATCTCCATGATTTATTTATTTTATCTCCATGATCTTCACAATTTCTTCCTCAGTAAAAACTTGCAGAGCAAACATGTTGTGCATTATAAGTAACATGTAGAACTGCATACATATTCTCTAGTGAGAAAAAGGTTTTTATTAGGAATAACATACTTGATTTCTAGTTAATATTTCATTTACTTTTAATGCTTTACATTTTTCAAATTCCACTGCTTTTTTACAGATTATAGATATTTTCCCACCTCAAATAGCATTACACCAATCCGTAGAAAATATTTAGATTTAAGAATAAGAAAATCTTTTTTACATACATACATATTTTGAATAGAATAATAACAAGGTATTGAATACCATATAGGACTTAAATATATGTTTGAATGATCAAAGCCAAAATTTAAACTTTATTTTTGAAAAACATCTCTGTTTTCAATTCCTATGTCAATGACACTGGGAGTCAGGTCATTATAGTTCAATAAGATGGGAGACTGGATGAAGAAGAATAAAAATGTGTTCCAAGTTTGGTGCTAGTTTAGGTCTTCATGAGACTCCAGATAGCATCAGTCATGTGGGAGAAGAACTGCTGAGAATAGAATTATGTAGAGTTGCAGGAAAGATAGATCTGCAGAATCCCAAACTTCTTAGTTTGGTAAGCAGATTTTCTATCTGAAAAAGGAAAAATGCTAATTTTATTAAAGTCTGTGTATCAAAGAGCATTCCTGAAAACTTCAGAAACAGATTTTGTTCTACTTCTGAAGCTCCCACTGAGGAGAACTTTACTTTCCTTTTTTTTTTTTTTTTTTTTTTTTTTTTAATTGGACATTTTTAGGCAGTAACATTTCCACTAAAATAACTGAAGTCTTTTTGACAAAAAAGAAGACATCCAGCTTTCTGAGCAGAAACTCCTTGGAGGCAATGGAACCATTTGTTCTATAAAACTCAGTTTGGCTGAGGATTCTTCCAGAGTAATACTACTAGAAAAACTCCAGTGAATTTGGAATAGTAAGGATCAGTCAATAGGAGAGATCTTTCTTAAAACACCCTCAAACAAATTGTTAGAAGTATCTTCATTTGGACAATAAAGTTCACCATCATTTTGTGTACCTGCTCCAGAAAGAGGAGACAAGCATTGCAATGGGACACGCTGAAAAGGAAGCAATAATCCAGTTTTTGTACTTTGTGTGTGTTTTCCTGTTAGAAACTGGATGGAAAAACTGCCTTGTTTCTTGCAGATCACAAGGTAGTTTTTTGATAGTTGTGTATTTCCAACACTTTGCCTTAGAGTAGATGTTTTTCTACTACTCTGTGGAAATACAGCAGCTTTTAGAAAATTCCAAGAGTAGGAGAGACTATTGCAATCCTTTAGTGTTGACTCCTGCATAGCACAGGCTGTAATATTCCCTGGAATTAATTGTTACTTTGAGTCCAGTAGCTGCTCTGTAATTAGAGATTTTCTCTTAGATAATATTTTAATTATTTTTGTTGTCCTTCTTTGAAGCGTGTCCAATTCTTCCATGTACTTCTGTGGATATTAGAAACAGCCACAGTATTCCAGATTTGTTTATAAATATGACCTGTTTCTTCCTATTTGATGCTTCCTTGCTTGTTACATCTAAGGATCATGTAAATCTACTTGGTGCTCACTATTTCACTGCACACTCATGTTCTTCTAATCATTAGTATTTCCATATTCTTAACAGAATCATTGTTTCCTAGGACAGATTTTCCTCTCCTGTAAGCATGACCTACATGCTTTGTCGCAGAAATGCAACTTTCCATTTGAACCACTTAATCTTGCATGCTTACCAAAATATCAAATACTTTGTTTCAGAGACCTGTATTCTTCATTGTTTTCATTCCACTGGTCTTTCTATCAGTATTTATCTTTCCAGATACACATTAACTTAATGGATACTATATAAAACTGCATATATAAGTAGCTAGTGCAATCCACATTGTTGCACAAAAGTGTTTATGAAATTTCAAGTTTTCCAGCACATGTCCAGATACTGTAAGACCTTAGATATGACTTACTATTTGATTTCAGCAGATAAAATCAGGGAACAAAATGAACAGAGCTGATAATATACCTGTTATTACTCATTCTTCAGTATTTGACAGAAGCCCCAAAGTAAGATACCTTTAAGGAATGACCAGGCTTACTGAAAAGCCTCTTTGTCATCATCTCTCAAGATGGTTTTCATCAAGTTATGTGTCATCAAATGCATAGTGGATATAATAATGCAACCAGCTTACTCAAGCTGGATCCATCATGTATAAGGGATTCGTCCTATCAAACTGTGTTGTTTTATGCTTTTTGACAGACAGTACTGAGCTAATTTAAACACAACATTTTTGTAAATAAATACAAATTGTTGCATTGCATTCTTGTTATTTGAATTTTAAATTGAAAGATAACTTTATTATCTCACATTGGATCTGTCAAGTTAGCACATATGTATATTTTATGATGATAAATGTATGAGCTATGGTCTTTCAGCAAGAGGTTATTTTGACCCTTATCATCCTTTCAGGGACATCAATTTAACCTGCCTGTGTTTTCATGCATAAGAAGTTTTATAGGTCCTACACTGTATACGTAGCAATATACCTTATATGAGTTTGATATAAATCACATTTCTTCTGTCTATTTAGGATGTTTGCAATTATGGGCCTTGTTATTGTAATAGTATATAGGACATGTAATCATGAATACTGAAATGTGTGAGAATCTGATTTATGGCAGAGGGCTACAAGCCTGAGGAATTTTCATTGACATTAATGGGAGCCACATATATGAAAGCATTCATTGACTTACAAAATTCATATACTTCATCAATGCTGTCAGTAATTTTTAAGAAATACCTCTAATTTCTATCAAACCTGGCCACAATACACTAAACGTGGTCCGTTAGGCAGAGGGACCTTAATGCAGAGGACTGAAAGTCTTTCTGAAAACAGCATGCTATAAAACTTTTAAAGATTGAAAATGTTCCAGATATGTAACTTACAGTGCTATAACATGTCTGGTTGAAAGCTTTTCTTTGATAGAGTTTTGAGACAGTTTTAGAGTTGGTTTGTGTTTCTGGAGAAAGAAAATTAGTCACAAAAAATGGTTGTTTTTTCAGAAAATGCCAATACCTTATAAAAAAATGAAACCATATATTTAATTCAAAGAACAAAATCTAAAATGGTTTGATAAGGCACTAAAGAATTTCATGGAAATATAATGTAGGTACCAGAAACTCTCACTGTCTTCCCTGAGCTAGACTGTACTGGCCAGCACATCTAGAGAAGGCAGTAAGTGCTAGCAATGCTCTTTGAACTTGAAAAAAAAAAGGAGACTGTTTGAATTGAAATTTGGGGCTAATACTTTAAAATGGAAATCCAGTTTTCTGTGACATAACGAACTAGACATATTTATAAACAACTGTGTAACAGCAACCACTTTTCCTTTATAAACTCCTCCTACACTGGGCCCACTGCATCAGCTATGGTTTAGATTATGCCCCTAGCTGTTTGCCAGCTAAAACTGCTGCCAAACAAGTGTAGATGGAAACTATAATCCTCAGAGGGAGTTGAAAATCAGCATTGGTAGACAAGTCTCAACTTCGAAACAGATAATTGTGAGAGGGATAATAGTTCTCTCTTTCTTAAAGAGTTAATTTCATTTGTTTTCTAAGAAACATGAAAGTCGTAGCATGGGAAAGTGATTTGATATAGCTCAGGAAGCACTGTGGATGTGATTTATACAAACATTTAAGTTAAGAATAGTGAAGGTCATAAGCATTATATTTGCATTATATATTATGTCATATTTGGTCTCCCAGACCCAATCCCAGATCTGATATCAGATCTCAACCTTGGGGTAAATCAAGGTCTAAGTATGATAAACTGAAGTAGCCTCAAGGTCTCTTTTGTTATTTGGGGACTGCCAAAAATTAGAGGTCCTGTGCTCCCTAGGAGTCATTTACCCCCCAGGCTGCATCTTTTTCTGGATGCTGGAGTCAAGGTGGCTGAAGACGAGCTGAAGGCTGGTCTATTATATATATTTTTTTATCTGTCCCCCACACTGTTAGGTGTATCAGCTTTTATTATTCAAAATTATTTGCCTTTGACATACTACATTCTGAAAGTATATTTATAGAAATGTTATTAAAGAAGTGAATCTTTCATTGCTGAAAGTATTCTGTGATGCTATTTCCCCCTAACAATATCATAGTGGAGTGTTGGAACAGACAGCTTTATAATAAGATAGAATGTAATTGATAATGCAGACTTACTTGATAGTGAAAAATGAGACTGTCACCAGCCTCATGGAAAATCATTTTGGTAGAACAACCTTGCAACTGAAAGAAAAGAAATAACCCAAACCAGACAACTGGTGTCTATTAAAATTACTTCACACACTGCTTTCCTATTCCATGCTGGTTTAAAACTTGTTTCTTGATTAGACCATCTTTGATCTCATTTGTCATTATCAAATCATTGGACATACTAATGTTTCTCTGAAAGACCAATACACTGAAATAATCAATAAAACAGACACTTCTTAGGGCAGAATTCAGCCAATCTTACTTGTTTTGAATAACACCTTATTCCATACCTGCACCTATTATTCTTTTTTTGTGCATTTCTGCTCACTTACACTCTGAAGGGTTTTGAATAAACATTTTAATATCTTCTTATTAATTAATAAAAAAATTAATTCAATGATAAAAATGTTATAACCGTCTTCAAACAGATGAAGGTTACTAAAAAACTAGAGGAGAGACATTACTTGCAGTAGTATATAAAGGCTTTATACTCTGAGTGATAGTATAAGTTAAAAGGAAACACATTGAGGGTGAATAAATGTAATGTGTAGCAAAATAACCTAAAATTGAAAATATATTTCAAAAGAGGCAAAGAAAGTCCCGATATGCATGTTTATTCACCATCAACCTTAATGCATTATCCATCTATATGCATTTTAAGATGGACCTGAGGAATAAATGCGAAATGAATATGCTTCAGAGGAACTTCTGTGTTAGTGGAACCCATCTATGCACATTTTAAAATGGGCCTGAGAAGGAGATGAAGAATAAATATGTTTTAGAGAAATTCCTGCATTAGCAAACCTAAGTGGTGTACTAAGCCTTTTCCACTTCTAATTTTTGTGATTCTTTGATAGATCTGTAATTAAGCTGCTGATCCTTAAAATGCTTTCTGATAAAATAAGATATAGTGCAGAATGAGCATTAGTAAGCTATAAGATAGCCTTTCAGAGGCTGGAGATTATTTTTTTAAACACACAAAAGAAGAGCCAAGACGTGAAAGAATTTTTCTTTTTCTCTCTGGAGTAAATTTTACAATTGTAAGTGATACCCAAGATATCACTTCATGAAATGTCCATCTAAGGAAGGACATCTCATGTATAAAGGCTAGAACCTAGTAAAATTTAACAACACACAATTTAGGCAGATTCCATTTCTGTTAGCATTTAAAATTCAACTTTGCTCAAAAGCAACCAGCAATAGCCAGAATTAAAGTCAAAGATCATAGTTTTCTGTGGAACAATTTTTTTTAATATCAGCTTTTTTGATGAAACATAACTTGCAGAGTTGCCTCACAAGATCTTCTGCCATGGCAGCTGGTTTCCCAAAATCATCTCCTCCTTTCCATCATTATGTCTCCACTGATCCCTTGCCAGCATTGCACCATGGCCTTTCAATGCCGTCATGATATCCTGGGCTAGATTTTCTGCAATGGCCTTATTTGTTCTCTGCCAACACAGACAGCTCCCCAAGTCTAGGGTCACACAGAGGAAAGCTGATGTTGAGGTGTTCTCAATCAGTGAATATGGCACTTTTTAACGTCTTGCATGTGAGAGGCTTCCAGTTCGCCTTCCTCATTGTGCCTGTCACCTGCCCCTGAACATGGGACTTCATGCAGGGGTGAGAAAAATGTGGAGAGGATAAAACTCATCTGGTGCACAGAAGCCTAGTGCAAAACTCCTGTGATTTTAGAGAAAGTGTCAGATTGCTGACACATATGGAAATCGCACTTTCAGAATTCCTGGGAGCTTAAGGGTAGCTCCTCTAAAGTGTATTCGAGCCAGTGAAGCAACATCACCAAATACAAAGTTATATGTATGTGTAAAAATTTTCTTCATTTCTTTTCCATGCATTTGTTTCAGACATAGCATTCTGGATGTAATGGCATAATGATTTAAACAAATGTCATCTGACACATCAGGTTTACTGAGATAAAACTACATGTTGTATGTTCAATAATTCCTTAATAATAACTATTGCTGACATTCAGTATGCTGCTTGACGTGTTGACAGAAAGCTAATTTTGTTTTAAAATGGAGTTAAATAGCTAACTTACTGACTGCAATAAAGACAAAGAAGAAAACCTCTTTTACTGGTTTCACCCAGCTTCATCTAATTTAAAAAAGAGTAATTTTTGTAGGATTTAGTCAGTCAGGTAGACAAGTGTCATTTGCTATATTTTATAAGTGGCTCTGACAGAACAAATAAGCTAACTTTATAAAAGGGCTGCTAAGCACACACAGTGGCAACTTTTCATAGTGTTTTTATTAATGATAAATGATTTTGAAGCTATCATGACCTGATGTAACATTGTAGTACTACTACAATCTGCTGCAGCATGTGACTGAAAATTGGCCAAATTGAGTCCTGTCTAGCTTTCTGTTCAAATGTGTGAGTGTTCTTTCACAATTTTTTCGCTGGCTCAGAAAAGAATAGGGCAATGGCAATACAGAGGGGCTGATCTGATTTTATTAGAGCAAGTATATTTGCTGAGAATTTTATGCCAATGTAGAAGATGAGCTTATAGTTTAGGTATCCTGCTCAGAGCGGGCTTTCTTGCTCTGCTGCTGACTCTTAAAGCCTTGGAGAAGGCTTTCTGGGACAGGTTATTTAAGTGTTTTTAGGAGGTATCAATGGCATTTTGAAAAATGTGTTGATCCCACAAAATTGACCCTTTTTTCTACACCAGTGGTTTTATGCAACACCTCCCATATTCCAAGTGTTCTCAAACTCTATATGGGGAAAGGAGAAGAGGGGCACCCATCACTTGTTTTACTGAAGATGTTCCACTGTATGAAACAGCACATTAAGAAATAAAAAAGGGAAAAATAAAAGACAGAGAATGAACTTTGGCTAAATGGATTAGCTTTTATCTTCTGAAAAAGTACTGTTTTCCTGGTCACTGCTACAGAAGCCAATTCTATGTATTTTGTGTTGGAAAGTTGTTGAACAACATTTCAAAGATATTATTTCCAAGACAAAAAAAAAAAAAGAAATTTGAATGCTATTGCTGTTTGATAATCTGTATTTGGTTCCTCCTCTAAGACTTTTTTAATTCCAGTCAGATTAAGATAAATAGACTACAGGGAGTTATGGACATGGCAGAAGACAGGGTTTGTCCACATATATATTTAAGACTATAAAATGTTTCACTCTTCCTAGTCTTTCTCATGGCAGGACATAAAACTGAGAATTAACAACTGTTCATCTGCAATGAGTGGTCCTCTAGAGGCATAATAGTTATAAATTATATTATAACACAGGAACATTTTTATTCATTTGCTGCAGTAGTGAAAAAATACAATTTACCTGACAGTCATTTAAAAAATACCTTATATTGAACTGATGAATTAGATAATTTTTCTCAGATTTAATCACCCCAGATGAGGACTCTGAACTGCCTTCCCATTCACAAAATTAATAGTTTATCCCATGCAACACATTTGGGGCTGATGTTTTGCTATCAAGTCTTTGTAGCATCAAAGATTGGAACTTTTTTGTTATTTTTTTTTAGCCCTTCCCTCCAACTATTTATATTAGAGGTAGTCTTTGTTGACTGCACACAGTGCTCTGAGTCTTGTTGCATTTGAAAAAAAAAATGTTAATACCAGAGAAAAGAAGTGAACAAAGCCATAAAAGGTGTGAAAGTTGTGCCTCTGCCAAAGATGAATATTCAACACTTGTGATAGTTGGGGCAGGGAGCATAGTCTCTGGTACCTTCATGAGTTATTGTGTATGTGCCTGTTATATGACCGTGATCCATATATCCCTGTTCTTGCATAATACTTGCCTTCATAGAATCATAGAATGGCTTGGGTTGGAGGGGACCTTTAAAGGTCATCTAGGCCAACCCTCCCTGCAATGAACAGGGACATTTTCAACTAGATCAGGTTTCTCAGAGCCACATCCATCCTGCTCTTGAATGTTTCCAGGGATGGGGCACCTACCACCTTTCTGGGCAAACTTTTCCAGTGTTTCATCATATCTCACCTGGCAGTCAGTGTATGTGATACAGGAGTTTTAATCCATCCATACATTTTATCTAGTTGGACAGACTATTTGTTATAGTAGATTGTGGAACATTAGAAAATCAGGCTTTCACTTAAATGATACTCTTTGCCTTAAAACTCTTTACAGAACAAGGAAGTGTTAAGTCCCAGTTTTACAAAATAGAATGTTCAGTCACGTTGAAGAGTTGTAGCAGTTAATGGTTTAACCACATTGCACAGAAGGCCACATTAGGATATTTGGTGTTCTTGATACTAGAAGAGCAGTGCAAGGACAACCAAACCAGTTCTGCAGATTGGGAATGTGTCTGGTATATCTTATTAGCTCCGGCTCAGTGCTCACTCTCACAGCCCAAGATTGCTCAGCAAGGAATATTTCAGATGTTCTGCACTACTCTACCTAGTCCATCTAGGTTTGAGAGAACTTGATCAGCTCAGGTTCAGCATAACATGAGCATGAGTAGATTGCTTTAAGTTCTGGAATATTCCTGTGCATGTCTGTGGTGTTGTCTACAAAATTGCACTTGAAAGTGATAATGCTTGGTACTACAATTCAGGGAAACCTTTTAGAGACATGTCAAAGCTAGAAGCAGAATAGGACAAGAATTTTTGAATCATCTGGATTTCTCAGTGTCTGGTTATCATGGTTAATGGAGACTTCACTATAGCTACTTAGTCTTTGTAATATCAAAGGCCAGAGGAGATTTTTGCTATTAGCTCTTCTCACCAACCCTTTAAATAGGAATCATCAATGTCAGCTGCACAGACTCCTCAAATGCCCAGTGTAAAGTGAACAATCCAGACCATTAAATATCCTTAACAGGTCTAGGTCCTCTTAACGTACTTAGCAGTTGTTAAGGCATTTATTTTCTTCACTCCTCTCACCTATTCTTTTGAATTTTGTATTTTATTTTAAGTGTTTAATATCTCTTGTAGAATTACCACTTCTGTCACAAGCTTTCACATACTGACAACTGCACTCATATTCCTTGGATACAACCTGAATGTAATCCTTGTCTCTCTATACATATAACTGGGAAGGGATAAAGCAATCTTTTTAAATTACTTTGCTTTATTTTAACATTAATATAAATAAGTATTGTTCCCACTAAGGAAGTTCGGACAAGAGCTAAGCAGTTTATACTTCCCCTCAAACATAGCAACGTTTCAGGTAGATTAAACCTTGACAAAAAGTTAAATCGAATTTTATTCTCTATGCTCAATTTTCTTTGGGGAACCGAAACTCACTGGAGTATAAAAGTCTAATTAATTATGTAGTATGCTAATAATTTTTAAATTAAGAACACTTGTGATTTAACTCTAACATGCCATGAATGTGTTTGCAATTGACTATGACAAGACTATGAGAGCTAAAAATTAGAAGAATAAGAAACTGGTAGTTAATAATAGTTCTGCTATGGGGAACGAAGAATGGCAAGCCTGACTCAGACAAAAGGGACATCTTTTATAACACTGAGGCATAGTGAAGGATTAAACAAATTTATATTACTGTTTTCCCAGATATAAACTCCCAGCTTCTGGACAAACACTCTTTAGAGACTTTCTGAGACAAAATTGCATCATGATCATCACATCAATAATTATATTTGAACATATCATTACATGCTACTTGTATATTTACTCTTTGAACCCATTTAAGTTTTTGCCTGCAAAGCACCTTGTGGGACATCATGGATTTTGCACTGTAGAAAAAGTTATTTCTTTCTTTAAAACCTCATGCCTTATCAGTTTTTGTTGGAAGGACTAGTTAATAGTCTTTCGTTTCCTTCTTTTTTTGCAATTCATGATCCTTTCCAAGGTTGTGAATCCTGGTTTGCTTAGCATCCCTCAATAGAGTAGCTGTTCCATATCTCTGATAACGCTACTAATCTGTCTTAAGTCTATTTTATTCTTTCTTGAGATATTAAAATTGCATGTATTAAAGAAGATGTGAATATACCACATGTACAGTGGTATAATGCTGTTCACTGCTCAGGTACCAGTTCCTTTAGTAATTATTCCCAGCAACCTGTATGTCTTTTTCATGGCTATTGTATGCAGAGTTGCTGTTTATTGTGTCTGTCGTAGACTCTAGCTTTTACATCTAGTTGTAAAAGATATTTGGACCATTCTAAAATTGGCATATATTGGCATCACATGGCTTCCTTGAATAGATGCATATCTTATGTAGGTGTATCTTATTCCTTGAGAGATCACTCCAGAATATGAACCTTCTCTTGTTTTATTATTTTATTAAGGTGAGATCTGGTACTTAGCTATGCTGTGTATGGATGAATTCTAGGTACAGATGATTCTAAAAGTTACATCACCTCTTTTCCTCACGTAACCCATTTTCCTGACTAAATCACTTCTCTCCTGTGTAGTTAGTCTGGTTGATGGTAAGGGACCGTAGAACTTGGATTTTTCACATTCTGTGTGCTTTCTGTGTTTTTTCTTCAGGCTCAACACCTGTTGGTTTACTTCTAGATAGCAGTGGTTAAATACTGTGTGCTTTCACTCAAAACCTTCTTAGAGTCAGAAATCCAATCTGAACAGATGCTATAATAGTCTTGTGGCCATGGAAGGGCTAGGAACAATCTGTGCTGTTTATAAACACTATGAGGCAAAAATAAAACAAGCTTTTCTCTTAGACAGCTTTTGAGATACTGATCCAAGTAATCATGTATAAACCTCACTATAGCTGTGTAATACTGAATGTCTGGAATGTGGTATCAAATATTTCCATCTCATAGAAAGATACCCAGAATCAAAGTTTCATCCATAATAATAGCGTTTGATAAAATATTCATTTCTACTTGCCCACAGTAATATATTAGGCATTTCCAGAAGATGAAGATTTTTCTTAGAATCTGATCTGGTAACTTCTGTTTGAGAGAGAATATACTGCAGTATATCAAATTGAACTCTCACATTTACCAGAGATACATAAAACATAGAAATGTAGGACATCCTGCACAATCTGCAATGAACATGCTGCAAGGGTAGCAAGCAAAAGTCCATAGTAAGAAACTGAATCTCTATTTTTCAATATACTTGTGTCATATCATATAATATTTAACCAGAATCTCAAAAGTGAAGGAGGCTTTAATGTGGACTCATAAATCAGATTCTTGCACATCATAGGGAAGCCTTGTAAAAATTGAATTGAGCCACACTGTGGATAGTAACACGTTACACAGTAAAAAAAAAAAAAATCATTTTTGCCTTTTGTTTCCAATGGTGACATTTTGAGAAGATTCACAATTTCATATCTGATAAGACAGAGAAGATAAAAATCCGTAATTGTGTCCTAGATCTCTTAGTGGCATAAACTATAAAAGAAGCCAATATAGACACTTACCTGCAATGCTGAATTTCTAACATGGAAAATCAGACTCTTGGACACAATATTGTTCTATTCTGGAGCACAGCTACAAGTGACAGAATGTTGTTCCTGGCAGTGATGGTGTGTCCGTCATATCTTATAAAGTAGGAACTGCTGGTGCCACGTACAATGCAGTATTCTTTTGGAAGCCAAAAGGAGTTAAATGTATATTAACAGAATTTGTAAGTGAAATAATGTTAAAATAATAATGCTACCTACATTGTATCATATTGTATTTTTGCATTCTTTAAAAAGAAAGCCAGTATTACCATCCCTACTTTGGAGGAAAGAGGCCCAGAGAAGAGTAGAAACTTACCTAAACAGGCCCAGGAGTACAACAGCAGTCTCCACTGTCTCAGAATATTTCTCTATCAACCTTCCTATCAAGGCAGAAGGTGTCTGGGTTGGTGCAGGATTAATAGACCCAATTCTGTAAAGTGCTAAGTGACTTTGGGAGGGAACTGAACGATGTTTACATCCTGTTCTCACAGACTTAAATATATACTTTGAATAAGAAGAAGCCCAGGTAAAAATGTGTCAAACAAGCCAAAAGGTCAAAATTTTGAGGTATCTAATATGCCAAGTAGAAAGGAAGAGTACTGCTAGATATTTTAAATATTGCTATTTATGAGAGTATATTGTTATAAAAGTAAAATGGTTGTTTTTCTATATATTATTATTATTTCTTATTAGTTCTGCCTGTACCTGGTAAGAGCTGTGCATCAGGGTTCAGTCCCCACTCTCACTTCATCTAACTCCTGTTGGAGTACTGCATACAAAGAGCTAAAAGATTACAGCAGTATATCACACTGTTTCAGAAGTACTTCTGCATCCATCACCTTGAGATTTCTTCTTTATATGAAGAAGATACTGCTATAAATTCTGCTGCAAGAAAATACATGAAGATAGACAGAAATGCAATGAAAAAATCGTTCTGAACTACTGGAGAGCTAAACTTTAAAGTAATAAAGATCAAAAACTAACTGCATGAGACAGCTTTTGATTTACTGAACACTATGACTAGTTTCATATCAAGCAATTAAGAATGATTAACTGAGAGAAATTAGTTCAAGATAACACTATTTACAATGGATATTCTTTGTTTTTTCCTGCAGTTTTTGGAGGTGGATATTTTTTTCACACCACATAGTTAAAACTATCAAGCAGTTATTTCTTTAACAATGCAAATTACAAACATGTCTTTCTTTAAAGCTAGTATTTAAAATAGTTCAGGAGAATGACATTCCTATTAAAAAACACCCCAACAAACCAAAACCCAGAAAAGAAAATGTGTTTACACTTCTTGAAAGCTAGATAAACCCTGCTTCTTCAAAAAACTAAGAAAACAATGAGAAAGCTGTCTGAAAACCAACCAGATATTCAGCTAAAACCAATGTGAATTTAGAAGGCAAGAGTTCTGCAAAATCTAAGAATTAATGAAACATCTTCCACAAAGTTCCTGTCCTGTGAGCTGAAATGCAATAAATAACTCTGAATTCCTTGAAGCTTTCTTGGAGTAAAACAGTATTCACATAGTAATGAGACTCTGTAGCAAAGCAAAGTTGAGTTGGAATAGAAGTACCAAAATGATGCCCAACAGCTAATGTATTGCAAAGTTTTTTCCAAAGAGAAAGGTAGGACTAGGCTTCCAGGATGATTTAATCAAGAACTGACAAACAACCTTTCACATTTCATGCAAGAAAATATATCTTAGACAGGGACCTCATTCTGACCAAATTTAAAACTTGTTAAGGTCAATGGAGTAGTTTCAGAGAAACTTGGCGCTTCATACTAGCTACCAGAAATGTGCAGATCCCTTTGAAGTCACAAATTTAAAACCTAATGGGACAAGATTTTAATTTACCAAAGCTGTCATTCCTAACTACTATACCTGAAGCTATTTTATACTTCATTAGTTTTTTTTCCTAATGTATGACTAATCTTACATAATATCAGAATATCCTTTTTTAGGTTTCTTGTGGGTTCTATAGGAAATCTTGGTCTGTTACTTCATGCAGAAGCATATGCTTTAAGTGGTTTATTCAGCATTATCCACATCTAAACACTCTCAGAATGAAATGATTTGCTGGCCTGAATGTTAATGTTGTATATACTTGAAGCAGAAAATCTGCATTTAGTTCAGCAGTATCAATATGTAGGTACTGAAGCAGAAGGTAGAAGCAGCATGCACACCCATGGAGAATAGAGAGCTTTTGCAAACAGTGTCACATTTTTTTGAAAAATACATCTGTTTTGCTCAATTGACACTCCATGATACTGCAATTATGAGCCATATGTGAGTGTGGTAATTTGGGAAGATAAATTAACATTTTAAAATCAAGACTTGGTGATGTTTATATCATTGTGCAACAGCTTCCATAAAGACAAAAGGGGCTTCCCTTACTTTTGGGACAGGGTCTGTCCTAACTGCTATTAGATACACTAAAAGAACTATACAGGGGCTGTGCTGCAACACAAATCCCCCAAAGGAGTTCTGGCATATTCAGAGTTTTTGTTTACAGCATGTCCTCTGCTGGGTTTGAGCATGCTTCTACTGCTAGTGTAGCCACAGATCAGACACTTCTTTTAGACATTAAGGCATAGTCTTGGCTTCAGGTATGTTATGTCAAGATTATGCCATTTGTTCCCCTTGGGGCACCTACAGTCAATTCATGTTGGACCTGACAAGTGAAATATTAAATATTTAGAGTAAATGGCATTATATTCAGTGGATATTAATAATTTAAGTTATTGATTTAATAATTACTACATTTGGGGTTGAGAATTGGAAATTTCTAAATTCTCTATTAAAATGATGAAATAATCCAAAAGTAGATTGGAATAAAAATTTGAATTTGAAAGAAAAATGGAAGGAATGAAATGTATTAATAGTATGTTGTAGGCAACAAAAATATTTAAAATTGTGAACACTGACAGGTGTCAGATAATTGGGAGTATGTGCACATGTGGACAGATATTAAAATTAAACTTCTGAACTCTCAAGCAGAAGTCTCTCCCCGGCTAGCTGCAACCAGTATGGGCTGGCCATAAATTTTAATGACAACTGGATTAAACAAAAGTGGCATGTCCCAAATCTTCCAGTTTATTAATAAAGAGACATGACATAGAACCATGAAAAAGAAGGCTGTGTACACATAGTGCTTCTGCACAGAAACTATTCAAATTGACAAGATCAGGTTCTGTAAAGTTGTGTTGGTGGCAGAAAGAAGAACTCACGAAGAGAATAATTGGTCTTGGAAAGAAGTTCAAGATCTCAGCTGCAAGAAGTATCATGGGGATCGAAGATGGTTGCGGAGAGAAATGCCATGGGATGCCCAGGGACCTTGGATTTAACACCTGAGACAAATCGCTGTAGGGCTACACAGCATTTGTGGACAGAACTTTCTATCCAGCCTCCTTGTACTAGGAGTGACCTCCTGTCTGGGAAGGAAAATCAAGCTCTCTTGAATGTAGTGCTGGGGGTGTGTGAATGAGTGACTATGATAATCAGGTAGGCTAAAAGCTCTAGTTGTGTTGGTTCTTAAATAAATCACAGTATCCAGATCCACTGCAGGACTTTATTTACTCTGCCCCACCCATAACTGAGAGAGGCAAGCTGACAAATGTCTATTTCTTTCTGCATAAAAAAGCCATTGTCAGAATTTTTGTGGCATACTGAAAGTGATTTGAGAGAGTGATCATAGAGGATTTTTTTTTTTTTTTAAAGTTCATGATTATAGTTAATTTTAGCAAAATATTAATAAACTTTCATGAAACAGGCTGGTTTTATTCAGTTTTATACCAGCCTCAGCTGACTTTAAATAGTACATGTTTCATGTAAGCATAGAGATATGCATGCATAGTAGATCTGATATAGTATAATGAGACTTCAATATAAGTTAGATCTGAGTTGTGTAACAAAATGAGTCTTGAGGAAAGTCAGCTTTATAACTGGGTTAGGTAATCAAAGTTCAAGATTTAAATTTATTTTATTAGACTATAAAATGGTCCAGCCTTGCAAACAGTCTTATAGGGCGTGATTATTTTTAAGCCGAAGATGTAAAGAACTGGAGTTCTTTCTAATTGCATCTTAAATTTGTATATAGGTTTTTAGTCATCATGGTGGAAAAGATCTACCGGTGTATCTTGGTATAGGCAGAAAAGTTCCCTACAATATATGAAAGCTGAGATATTTGAGTAACTACGTGCTCATTTCCAGATAAATGAAAAACATAACATTTATCATAGGTAAAGGATTTAGAATGCAAATTTGTTAAGAATACTAGTTCATTGTCAGCCATGAAATGTGGTGTATTAGAACACCATGTGGTTTATTTTTACGTGATGAGTGTAACCTACATTCGGTTTGATCTATATAATTGAGGGGAGGATCTTTGCCTGTATGAGGGACTGCTAGTGTGGGTCAGATAGAAATAGGGCCTGGTATAGCATCACATGTTGCATTGTGAAAAAGCTTTAAGGGTTCAGCTAAGAAAGTTTTGTCTGTTACTTTGCAAATAAGCCTATCCTTTTGAATTCAAATAAAGATTATATCAGGTATTCCAATGCTATTACCATACATGAGGAAAAAAAACCACCCAAAACTCTGCAATATAGGTCATCAGCATAGATATTTTTATCCTAGGTTGTATTTTAATTTAAATACTGCTTTTTTTGTGTGTGTGTATCTTTTTCACAGTAATGAGACAACAGAATAATTCTGCATTATAGAGCAAGCAGGCAGAACATTTAAATTATGATAAATAAATGGGGAGGGTAAAATCATCATTATGGAAAAATAAGAGCAAGTAAAAACCTACAGTTTATCATCAGTCATTTATTAAGCTGTCATTATTTATTTTCAAAGAATTGATTGACACTAATGCCAAAATAGGAGAGTCGTGCATGTAGAAGCATCATGGGTTAAATTTCTTTGCTCAAACTTTGTTAAGAAGATGGAAAACATCTTAATCCAGGGCTATATTTTCTACCTTTTCCAACACATTTTTTCCAACAGGCAGCTATCTTCCTCATTTTATGAAATTCTTTCCCCCTGTAGTTTTCTGCCAACTGTAAAGAGAGCATGTTCTGGATATGACCAGATCTCAGATTGCATTGTGTCCATTCCCTCAGTGAAGTACCATCCTCAAGTGCTATGTCAATAGCATAATTTAAGATGAAAGCATTTACATATGGGATTTTTTCAGGATTAAGAATTCACAACCTGCTGCCCAGGAGCACTTGGTGTCTAATCTCTAGATGAAGCTCAAAGCCAAAGTAGCGTCTTTCCCTGACAATGACATATTTTCAAATATGTAAGTAAAAGTTGTTCCCCTCTTTACAAAAGGAAAGTGGAAGTATATGAAAAACCCTTCTTTTTTCCTGCCTTGACCTTGGCCTCCTTTTCTCTACAATGTCTTGAATTCAAGGTTCTCTCATCCCAGTATGAGTCAGCAGTACCGCCTCAAAGTCTTGTTGCAGAAAGGATGTTGAGATTGGGTGAGAAGCACAAAGGTGTTGGTGTGGGCTGTAGCTGATGACATACATTGACTCCAAAAGTGAAAGTTACTTTTGGGGAAAAAATAAAAATGACAGAAAGTAGAAAAGAAATGGAAAACTTTCCCCAGCTGGTAGGAGGGAGAAACGATGGAGTTGACAAATAAGCATGCTTCCTGGGACATTTCCCCCATCTAGCTGGTGGTCCCCCTGTGACAGTTTTCCTTTAGTGACTATATACTTTTCATCAGGAGCCATACAAACTCCTTAGTGTTTGTTCCTGCTTACGATGCTATTAATCTGGCTGGAGAACACCGTGATCAGGGGTACATGCTGCATGCTGATACGTTGTTAAAGCTCATGCATGCATGTTACTGGATCACTTAATGTAAACCAAAAGCTACAATGGAGGAGAAAGAAGAGGTGATTCTCACGCCAGTGCCAATCTTTTCCTGTGAGAACTTGCAGTAACAGCAATAACAGGGTTTGCAGGTACAAGGCCATGAGAATAACAGCACAAGAACAGCAGCATGAGAACCAGAAGAGAAAAATATTACCAGAGAGTCTCTGGGAAAACGTGCCACAACACTTGAAAGGTTACAGAGCTGCAAGTTAAAGAGACGACCAGAATTTCAGACAGAAGGCCCTTAGCATTTCAAAGGCTAAGCACCTAGGGCACTGTAACTGCAGGTGATGAGGATAACTCTGACATCCCTGCGTATGTGGCACAGAGCACACCAGCAACACTAACCTATGGTGCCTCAGCAGCCTGTAGTCTCTATGTCCATATAGTTTCCACATTACTCCCTACTAAAATCTCATTTGAGGGGATAGTCTGACTTCCCCATGACAAACATTGTGGAAACAATGTGGAAAACAAAGTGGAAGAATTATGCCTTTAAGACAGATATGGGTTAATTGGGACAGTATCTAGCTAACAATAAGCTTTTGTCCATATGCTGCAACAGTACAGCAAGTACACCAGAATACCAGCACTGGAGTCTGAAAAGTATTTCTTTATTCCGTTTTCTCTCTTTCAGATCCTATTGGCCATTACATACCTACCTGCCAGATGACTATTTGCAGTGCAGTAAGGGGGTTTTCTTCCTGCTGCTCCCCAGTCAAAGAAATTCTTTGTGGCAACAATAACCTAATAGTTGTTTTACCTTTTGCACACATGAGTTAACCCTTCAAGAGGCAAATGGGAACTGGCTTCCAGTTGGACATTTGATTTTGAATGGGCTCAAGCCAAATGGCTGCTCTTGTAGTGATAGTCAGAAATTATCACTTTTTTGTCTTATTCTGTTGTGGACAGCCAGCTGGCAGTCCTTTGCACATTGGAATTTCAATGGACTCCTGGCAACTGTTTCCCACTTATCCCTCAAAGGAGTGGCACGCTGTCTTACAATGACATTTTGTTATAGTTTGCATAATGAGCAACATTGACAGGGATATTTGCAAATTCTTAAATATTCTGGCATCCCACTGGTAAAACCAGTAAATTACCATTTCAGTTTGAAAGAGCTTCAAAGAAGATAGCAATTTTATACCTTCCAGCCTTGATATGTAGAAAACCATAAGTAACCTGGTTGTCTTTGTGATCTTTTGAAAGTCAGTATTTACCAATAACAAGTGAACAGTGAGCCTGATCCTTCAGGCTTCAATGACCAGTTTTCCTAAGGAGGATGCCTTTTACCTAAATAATCAGTAATTGCTTTTCAGGTGTTTCAGTACTTGGTTCAGGACAAGAATTCAGAGTACATGTGCTCACTACAGCATATATGCAGTAAATACATATTTGGTCACATGCTTCATATTGGAAAAATTAGGAATTTATCAATATACTGGTTAAGAAGTCTAGATATTTGGAGGATCCTTTGACAATTTTAATATAATCACTTATTTCTGGTCATGTCTGGTCATGTCATTTCTTCAGTTACGATTAAGACTATGAACACAAAAGAAAGCAGGAAGCATGTATCAGCATGGGGTATACATTATTTCCAGTCTACATACAGATCAATAGGAGGTTTTTCACTATCATGTTGCTATGTTTGTAAACTCCTTAATTGTGCAGTGGCCTGTGGCATGAACAGGACTCTAAAATTGTGAGGTGTTTGTCATGGAATTTTTCTGGTGTGTGTCTCTTACCCCATAAATGAGTACTGTATCATGTAGGCTTGGTGCTGTGAGAGGATAAAGAAAGGAAGTAATGTATTTGTCTAATTCCTCACCTAGCAAGGCTTCCTACACAAGTTTATTAATATTTCATTGTTTCTTTAGCAGAGTTCTTTTCACACTTCTGTGTTCTCTCTTATTTACAACTGAGGAACATGGGCTCTTTTATGTTATTCATCAACAGACATTTATTTGACAAATGCTGGTGGATGTTTTTTTCAGGCAGAACTTCTGTGCTGTAAAGACTCTGCTGGCTACTTGGTTGAAGGGTGTTAATGCAACAGGAGGATTACTTGAAAGAGTCTATTTCCCATCTGCATCCAAGGCAAGTTGGTTCAATCCATTTTTGAATACAAGTAGGCAAATCCCTTCATTTCATCATAGGAAGAAATGAGACATTTTAGTCCAGGATCCTACAGTCTACTGAATGTATGTATTATCTGGATGGAAAGAAGTGGTCTTGGTCACCATATAAAACATAGGGAGATATTGGCTTAATTATTCAGACCAGTAAGAAATTGAGTAAAGAATACTCAGGTTGACCTTGTTAGAATAACAATTGAGGCACAGCCTGTGTGTATAATAGCAACTGAAGGAGTTAATTACTTCTGCAATATGATGATGATAATAATATATACTTGCTTTTTTTGTCATTGGTAATGGAAAATGTAACTATAGCTGGCAGATCTGTTTCGTCACAACCAGTTTTGTAGTGGAACTATTCTAAGAACAATCCACATACTTAGAAAGCCCCCAGGAGTCACAGGTGGTTTTAAATCTTGATTGATGGACATGAGTTGCCATTTTTGCTCATAGTTGCATGTTATTTGCATGTATTTGCATTGCCTTGCTTTTTTAAAAAATGAAAGCTGTACTGGTAAGCAATACTTTCAATGGATTTTAACTCCTGTCATAAGGCAAAGGTACAAGTCATTAGAATTCCAACTCAGGTGATATGACTGGTCCTATAAATTATTATAGTTTCACATGACCTTTTTTTATTGGTTCACATTGGGTTTGTGTATTCATTTTGTTACTCTGTTATTTCAATGTTGGTGAAGAACACTGTATACTATTAAACAAATCTTCCTTATGATACACAGGACTACTGTTGTCTCACTCTCAGGTCATCCACATAGTGACCAGAATGTAAACCTAGCCTTGGCTAACCAAGCTTACTAATACGTCATAGCTCAAAGGGCTGTGAACTGAATACTCAGGTCGGACAAGAAGACAGCAGCAGGAAGCCAGTACCTTCTAGCAAATATTTTTCTAACTAACCCAGTGACATTAAAATGACTGTTTCATTCACATGCTGATATTCACATTAAGAAATTTTATTCATCATTCATTTAATTTCATAGTACTAATTCTGTACACATATCATGAGTCTTTCTTAATCAAAACAAAACCCCCAACAATTCTGAACTATGTATTTCATAATCAACCAGCAGAACTCTACTGTATGTGTTCATCTTGTCTAAATGCTAAACCAAATGCAAAACTTCTGTTCTCTGACTTCCAGGAGCTAGGCTGAGCAGTGGGGGTTTCAATTAAAAACCACAGGAAAGGAAAGGAATATGTCAATAAAACCACAGACTTGTAAGTACTGCATACTAGTTTGCAAACAAACACAGCAAGCATTCTCTGAGTATGAGTCTATTACTGTAAATTTAGACTGAATGCATGATGTTGAAGGTGACTGTCCCAGCGTGATCTTCCTTCATTTCATGTATAGTGAAATGCTCTCTAGCTTTACATTCAATAGCTTGATCTAGTCAGTCTACAGTGAGACTAACGGAGGAAAATGCCATGAAAAGGAGAATGGTTTGAGCCAAATTAGCAATGTTTTGTTCTATTTCAAAAGAAAATGAGAACTGTAAAGGAGAGAGTAGAAGGTGAAAAAAGGGGAAAGTCGTGAATTGATTCTAAGGCAATATCCTATGTGAGATTTTAAATGTAGACATCACTTGAATAGAAATGTAAATGCCGTGATTTGCATCATAAAGCTTTGTTAAATAATAACTGTCACTAGAACAGATTATGTTGATAATTAATTAGTTACAGACTGGGTGCAGTCACTTTTTAAAAAGGTTGCATTAGGGCTGCATTTTATAGTGAAGAAATCTTGAGTAAGAATAATGAAGGTGAAAAAAATTTATCAACACTTTAGAATTCACAGAAAAATATATACTCTAATGCATTTTTTAAAATACAGTGCACCCTATGGTGCTTTTATTGCTCTCATATTAAAAAGAGGAACTAGTAAGAGAAAAACAATGTAGTTTACCTAATTAAGTGAGCAAAATGCAGCTTAAATTTACAGAAGGTTAATAACTAACATTAAATGTATTGGCTTCACATTATGTTTGAACTGTTAATAAAGTGAACTCAGTGACTGCTCAAGTATTACAATTATTTCTCACCTAATAAAGAAATGAAAAGGGGAAACCTAGTAGCAGAAAAAGTACGCAAATATTCAACTGATTTTTTTCTACTTCAGCAGTCATTTCTTTATGCGACTCTTTCCTAAACAATAAAAAAAGCCACAAAGGATAGAAACAACATCAGCTTTTAAATTTGATGCTCAAGTTCTTTGACTATGTAGAGGCTGAGCTACTGATTTAATAGAGGTTTTCAAAGGTGCTCAGCACTGACCTAATTCTTCTGCTTTTAAAATCTCTTGGTATTTACCAATGTCTTCAACAGGACTGGAGTCACACAAAAGCTGAACACTTGAAAAGTCCGGGTTTCATCTTATTCATATAAATGTAAAAGGCTATGAGTAATACTGAATTATATTCACCTCCTATCTGAAAATTGCAGTGGGAACACGCTCTAATGATTTTTCACATACTTAGTTTTTTAAACTGTGAGGTGTTCTGCCCAAATCAATGTGAAAGTCTTTGCAAGACATCTGAAATGTCAACACACCATATAAATATAAACAGGTGCCTGACAGTCACTGAAAATTAGAGCCCTGCAATGTATGTTTTAAGATTACATGGGCTCAAGAATGTGCGGCCATAATCCAAGGAGTAGTTGCTATTTTATGACTGTGAAGCCTAACTATTTGAAGAAGTGATGCTGGTGATTCTGGACTAAATCCTATTTAATCTGGTTTCTAAACATGCTTGGTGCCAGGAAAAGAGAGCCCAGGCTGTAAGAATAGTAAGCAGGAGAGATGACAGAATAAACACCTACATCTTTCGAAGAAAGAAAAGTGCATACTCTACCTAAAGGTAGAGCTATTAATGTGTCTCAGTATGGATGGCACAGTGTGAGTTCTGATCCGATGTTGAAGCCTGCCCTTAGCTGAAAATTGCCAGATCGTTTAGTCTAAGATGTCAAAGATAACCACATATGATGGTAACTGGATCGCTCTCCTGTGTCCTCTTAGTTAGAGAAAATTAATTTCTCCTAAATGTGTTAATGCAAACAGTCATCTTGATTCGGATGGAGCCTGGCAACAGGAAAGAGGCTGCAGAGCCTTAATAAACCCCCTTTACTGGCCCTCCCTAGCACTCTACCCTGAGAACTCCCTCTCCATATGCCTTCCCCAAAAACTTTATAGCTGCTGCTACTTTCTTATTTCTCATTTTTTTCCACTGAATGAATATAAAAAGAAAGGCAGGGTGAAGGTCTGGGAAAGGACATCAAGAAGAGTTTTAAGGGAAAGACAGCAGAGATGAAGGAAAAAGGAAGAGGAAGTGGAATGTTCAACATAAATGGGTGGTGTTCTGAAGAATACTGGAAAGTTTATAACGTCTGCTTCGAATTGGGAATTGCCATTCTCTCTTTGTGTTTTCAGTTTCTACACGTGGTAGAGGTTTCTGCTATCATATACTGTGAATCATGTATGAAATCTTATCATTGTATACAGAGGTGTATAAAAATATACTTCTTCCAGTTTGAGATCATCTTATTTGTTTCCAGCTCTGAACTGCACTCAGTATGGTCTGCTGTTAATATACTCCCTGGTGGAGATGGGTACTCTATGGTGGCTAGACTACAGGGTAGTTTTTGGAATCCTCATTTGGTTCTGCTTCTTGTAGTTTTGCATAGGCATATGTTTAATTGGCATAATTCTTAAGGGTGTAAAATATTAAGAGTTTTCCCTGTCTTCCATTAAACTCATTGGAAAATCTCCCATTGACTTAAATGAGCATTGAATTAGGACTTTTGAAATAATATGCAAAAATAACTGTATTTCCACTCTTTGTCATCCTATTTTATTTTTTTTTCAACTGATCCTAGAAGGTATTGGATCTTCTGTGTAATTATTGAGTGTAATCAGTTTCCACTGAGTGCTAGGCTCCTCACAAGAATTTTCCCTCTCCATGCAGGATTAAGTCCTTAGTTTAACTATTTCTCACCTTGAAAAAGTGTCGACTGAATGTTAATCTTGGACAATTAAAACAACAAGAAACAAGAAAGGAAACATAAACCAAAGCATTTTTACACAATGAAAGGTAAATGAATTGGTAGTAACCAGCAATATAAATGAGAGATACAAAAAACCTGTGTCATGTTCTGAACTTTATATACCAAGTGTAACATCATTCATTTCCTTTGCAGAGGCAAAAAACCTGAGAGACATGAATATAACCCTGCAGAAGCTGACTGTAACATGCTAAACAACAAATACAATGTCAACTAATGAATTTTAATTTGATCAGCTCACTTTTATGGGTGCACTTCCCTGTGATTATTCAACTGATTTTTGGCTGACAGTTATGATGAGTGAATGACAATTAATATGTACCTCTTAAGAATCTAAATCACAAAACATTTTAACATGTACTGTGCTCTATTAATGGGAAAGATACCTTGAGCATCCAAGAATTTGGATACAATATGTCTTAGTGCTCAAAGAAGTTACTTTGTGCAGAGTTACCCAGCAGGCATACATAGCTGTATACTTGTAGGTAATTGCAGTTCTTTCCCTTTTTGTTTCCTTTTCTTCCTTTGTTTCCTTTTATATTCTCAAGAGACCTTAAAGTTATATACATGATTGTGTAAAATAAAGCAGCAGATTCCAGAAAGACCATGAACACATCTTCAGTATATGAATTGTCTGGCTGGCTGAAACTCTGTGCTATATATCACTCCAAATAGTGCCGTATTTCATTCATTCCATGGTTTCAGTTGTGTTTTGTGGTATTACAGTGGCTGTCCTTTGCCTCTCTCTTGCAGTATAATGAAGGCAACTGCCACCAGGGTCCAATCAGAAGTGTAGTTGCCCTCTCTTTATCAGACATTGATTGTGCTACTCCTGATCTTCAGAGATCCCATTCTGAAGTCCAGTTATGGACTGCCAGAATTAGTCTTCTCAGACATACCATGAAGGCAATCACAAAGACTTACTCAACATATAAATCCCAGGTTAGAAATCCAGAGCAAAACAGACTTTTGGTAGCATTTCTTCTTTAAAATGGAGCCTCCTATTTCTGGCTTTTTAAGATGAATCTCTTAAAACTAAAATCTATTCCCCTTGAATTCAGGATGACTAAATTACTCAAAGATTTTTTTTTTGTAAAATTTCCCTGTCCTTTTTCCTGAGTGCAATTACAGTGATGATTAACAAATGCAGCACTATGGATAAGCAAATGTATAATTCATATGAACGTACCTGGTCAGAGCTAAGGATTTCTTTTTTTCTCATTCTTTATAAATGGAACAGAGATTCTATCTTCTTAAGCCTTCTCGTTCTTCCTTATTTCATAAATGAAACACTTAATTTGAATAATATCAAAATCACATAATAAGTTTTGAAAACTTTCTTTTTATATTTTTGGCTGAAAGTATTCTTTGAATAGTTTCTCAGTTTTTTCAGAACACCATTTACCACTACTGGTTAAAATTTACCTGACTATAACTTAGTGTTGTGTTGCTTTCATAAAGCATGTACAATGCCCTGAAGCTATAAAATAACACGAGATCTCATTTTTGTTCCTCTGTTTTGAATTCAGATCATTTCCCATTGGCTTCCACTGACTTTGAATAGGACTTCAGCTTTGTCCAGCTGTAATCATTCTGCGAAAGGAACAGTGAGTAAAAAGAATAAGCACTCTTTGAGTCTGCACAGGCATTCCTAGGTCTAGAGACAAATAAGTAATAATTATCAGTCCATTTTTTGGTTGTGCATAAGACTCAAATAACTCTCTTCTCTGAGAAGTATAACTGTTCTAAATTGGAATGCATATTAATTATATTGGTGAGTAATGAGAAATCCTTTTTTTCCAGGCACGTTAGTGGTGGCTAAAGCTACTTGTTGTAATTACATAATCTCATTCTGAGATTAATCAAAAGTATTCTGGGTTCCAAGGCTAAAGTATGCGGGACTGACTAAGAACTCTAAAAGTAAAAAAAAGTGGAGGATGAAAAGACTGCCTTGCACTATTACATTTTCTATGTGTAATTATTAATGTGGTTTCTTTTATGGAAGATTTTCTGTGTAAATACTGTTTTATCTACCTGAAACATACATATATACTCTCCTTATTTACAGAAATGTACATACTTTTTCTCCAGCCAACAGAGCAAAATCTCTGCTATGGATAACTTTCAATATTCATTACTAGACCTGGGTTTGAGCAATTTAGCAGAAGCTCTGTGTTATAGTAGGCCATCTTCATATATCTTTTGTATCCCTCGTGTTCATTTTATGTAGCTAGGAAAGCCAGCATGCCAGTTCTCCTCTCCAGGAATAGTCTGTGTGTTTGAGTGAAAAAGAGCATTGCAAATGTGCTGAAAGCAAAACTGTAAAAGTAGATGTAGGCCAAAACCTAGACCACAGAGTTTCAGAATATAAATAGTCTTATATTCCAATTTAAATTCTAAGGTAAAATCAAGAAAACAAAAGTATTGTATACATTTACATTTTAAATTGTGTAATCATGTTATTATCTGAAACTAATACCATGCTGTTAAAATTTAGATAAAGTGTCCTGCAATGCATACAAAATGTTCATTTGTTGAAGGCCATTAAGTTAATTTCCTGGGAACAAGATTAAATGTAAGGCATTTACATAATCATTAGTTGTGAGGTGTAGAATAGATAATTAAATATTCCACCACATTAATTTATATTTAATTAACTGTGCTTCCATGATCCTTCTGCCTGAATATTAATATTGTGTAAATAAACAATTAGGATGCATGCTTTGCAAAAGCTTTATTGTAAAAAATGTGATCAAAGGATTTCTATGAAACACACTTAAATTAATAAACACTTAAAGGTTTTGTAAATCAGAGTTGTCGATCTTGAAAGTTTTGCTAAAGAGCTCCAAGTACTATGATTTTTAACACTTTAGATCTTCAAGTGTTCAGTGTGTCATAACAAACTTTTAATTCCAATATTTCCCATCCATTCTACATTTCACAACCTCCCATTTGAATTGGTTAACATACATGAACGCTAGTAAAGCATGGAAAATGAACTTTTCATTAAGTTTGGAAAAGACAGTAAAGCCATAGGAAATTAATGAACATTATATTTTCTAGTAAAGGAACACAGTTTCAGAGCTTCTGTTTTCATATTAAAGGGATATAATTTGAAGAACTGAGACCATACCTGACACTTTTTTTTTTTTCCTTCGAAAAAATATGTTCTCACCAGAAGCAGTTTCAGTTGTATACATAGATGAACAACATACAAAAAGCTGAACTGAAGTTCAGAGCATGTTTTCTTTCATGTAAATATAAGTTATTAATTATTACTAGCCTATAAAGACTTGTCTGATACTTGTCTTCTGTTTCTAGTAGGAATACCTCTAGGAATTACCTGTACTGTAATATAGCACTTATAGAAGTATACAGTGGTATTGTGACAAATGGAAAAGAAGTGTCATAGTATAACGATAGGGAGGAGATGGCTGTGGAAACCTATCTGTCTGAAAGGGAACATGACAAAAATGGAGACTGTCTAACAGACTAGGATTTTGGGGACAGTGTGTGTTATAGGAATTCTCTGCAGACCTGTGATTTTTTTGTGGACTGTGCTATGAAGGATGGAGAAAAGACTTCTTAGAAAGTTTACTTTTGTAACTGAAAAATCTGAGTTTTCATAGTTTTGATTTGCAGGGTTCTTGGGACGTCTGGATGTCCAGCTGCAGTTAGTGCAAGTTGAGAGGGCTTTATACTTTTGAATATAGGTCTATCCAGAAAATATCTTGAGGATTCATCAGAGCAAGGAAGTGGTTTGGCACAGGTTTTGTCCTTTGTGAGATTACAAAAAGCTCCAACTCATTGTATATAAAAATATAGACATATATATCGATACATAGCAACTTCTCACTCAGACACCTCCCTCCCTTCTTCCCCCCTGGAACATGAATACATTCCAAGTGTCTTTAAATAGGTATGTTAACATTATTGATAAACTGTCAATACATGAAAGGAAGTCTGACTAACAGCAGCTAATCATGCATAGAAACAGTCTACTGGTAGTTCAAAATGACTATTGGTGAAATGCAGACTAAATGGACTCATATTAAAAACAACGGTAGGATAATAATGTAATTATGTTAGTGTCATTGCATTTAATTAGAGATCTGAAGTTTCATAGAGAAAGTTCTTACTGTTTTGTAAGAAGAAAAACCTGTTCCCTGCAAACAGAGATCTTATTTGAAATATACACAGAATGAAAATTAAGGACATAGTTTCATATAATTCTTAACCTGATCTTAAAGAGGTGATCTTTTCTCCCGTAATTAATCATGGCTTCCTGTCTCCACTTTTAAAACAGATCTAATGATTAAGTGACTATAGGAGACATAGGATCAGGTTGCATGGACACACAAAAATGAACCAAGTAATTGCAAACCATGTAGTTGCTAGAAGTGACCCCTGGGGTAAGGTAGGATGCATGGTTGGGAGTGGAAGAGGACCAAGATCACCTCTTCAGACAGCTGCCTGCATTAGAACATTTCCAACACACTGTGAAACTGCCATCCCAATCTTAATTTATCTTTCTGTCTCTGAAATGGGAATTCCATGTTTTCTTCTTCAAGGTTTATTTCTATAACAAGAAAATAACCCTGTTTAGTCAGCAACTAAAGCATGCTAACACTGCTTTGAAGGCAGTGGTTTTCCAAGTAAGTATTTAAATATTCTGTCTTTCAGATTTTCATTAATACATTTGAGGTTTGTGATTACAATTGTATAAGATGCAGATGGCACTATTTTTTCTTCTCACATTAATTTAAAAGGTCTTTGGGGTAGACCGTTACTCAGAAAGTTGGAAGTTTTGATGCACATTTATCATTTACAGCAGTGTACTGCGTAATACAAGAAAATGTATTACATCAGTTATGAAAACTAGTAATGTAGTAAAATGGTGTTTTCTATATGTCAGAGAAAAACAGAAGAAACACATACTGCATTGTGAAGACTGAGTATTGGCAGTTGAAGTTTTAGATGGTGTATTCCCTGAAAATAACAAGTTGAGGTGATTCATGGATGTTAGACAGTCTTCCTCCTTTTTTTCAGTAGCATGAATAGGGTCATAAAGGTCAGGAGGAAAAAGGATAAAGAATATCTCCAAATAAATTGAAAGTAGACAGCTGGCATCAAAGAGGCAAAGGCTGTGGTAAAAATGGAGAGCATCAATTAGTCAAGGCACATCATGACATGCATGCTGCTGGCTAGTTGAAATAAAAGTTAGGAAACAAGAATCTGGAGAAACAGGTTAAAACAAAGAAGGATAAGGCTGTTTTTCCAACCACCCATAAAAGTACAAAGAAAGTGCAGTCGCTATAAGGTGTAGCTAATTAAAACTAGAAAACCAGAAAAACAATTAAGTGCTAAGGTCAGAGCTGATGTGAAGGTGCAGTACAGTTAAGATCGGACATTCCTGCTTAGTATGAGGGAACTAATACTGACCAACAGGCCAGAATAACAGTATTTTAGCAAAAAAAGTGTAGGATTTCTGGAGTGATGTCATAATCCTAATTTATTTTGGTGGATACTTGCAAAAGTAATAGTGTGTATTCTGAGGACATAGCTTTTGAGTGGATAATTTTGTTTTAGTATTAATAAATATTGCCATTTCTAACTCTGTTATACTTGTCCCAGAAATTAACTATTATTCACGTAGAGACTCATTATCAAGGTAGGGGGAAAAAAGCCATCCTCAAATTTTTTGAATTCTTGGTAACAGAATGAACACAAACCTGTGGAATGTGTAGTAAGATTAGCAGTAACATGTCCAGAGTCAGGAAAGAATACTAAATTAGAGTAAGTCTTTGTCTAAAAAAAGGAAGGCTTTGAGTATGATCTTCTTGGCTGTGTGCTTTGGAGTATATCAAAATGGTCAGGGCTTTAGGACCAGAATTCCTAAATTCTAAGTCCATCACTACTACTATTTCTTTAGCTATGACAGCTTGACAGACTGATAGAGGCACTGAAAATTACTAGATCTTCATTAACATCTGAAGAGTCTGTAGTATTTGTGGGAATTTTTTACTGTGAGTGATTAGTGATGCATCAGTTGAGTCTTAATCCACCCCTAAAAATGGAGGATTCTCTCATTTTACCTAAGAACAATGCTGTGAGCCTTACTATTAGTTATAGTTTTGTGCAATATTAACTAATAGAAACTGCTTATGCCAAGTAATGCCTGTGAAATCTAATCTAGAAGAAGCTTTAATGCAAAATATTAAAACCAATAACAAGAGAACTAAAGACTGTTTCTCTGTAATACACTATACTGTCAAAAATGCTCTTCATTAGGGTCATCTTCATAAACATTTTTGCGCAGGATGTTCTGCAGAGTCGTAGAATTGCACTACACTGATTTCCACTGCTATGCTGTTTAGTATAGTCCACTGCTATAGTTTAGTATACCTTTTAAACTTAAGACCATATATTACTGCTTCTGAAAATGTACCATATTCTTAGGAAGAGCTGATGCTCTGAGTCTTGTAATGTAATTATCTTGAGACAAGATGATCCTGTGGTAAGATTATCCCCTAAAAAGATTATCTTCTGACACAGTCATCCTCTGACAAGATTATCTGTAGAGATGATGCTGATAATTAGCTAGGGATGTGGAAGACTGATCTAGAAAATGTAACAAAAGTGCAAACTAGACTGAGCACTTAGCTGAACCTCAGGGCTGTATGAAAGTATGGAGTATGTTAAATTGTTGGTATCCATATGAGGCTTCAGACTAAATTTCAGATGGGGATTGATGGGGAAAAAAGCATGAACAATTTTTTTACACATCTTAGAACTGGGCATTTCTACTTTAATTGGTCAATCTCGTATTCATTGTGGCATGCAGTTAAAGAAATGTCTCTACTTCCACTGAAATAGATTAAAAATTATTATATTAATTTCATGTCAAGTGCAGATACTGCTTAGCTTAAAATACACACTACACACATGAAATAATGGATTGATGAGTTTTATCTAATTGGTATTCATCAGAGACATTTTCTAGTTGCAAAAACAATACCATGCTTGGTGTTTTTTCTTAAAGGTGAGGATGTCAACTGCTCTTTGTATGTTTGCTTACCAAATGCATTGGTTCTTGATACTACATGAAGGATACTAATGTGAGGATCCTAATACAGGATCCTCATACAGTGAGTAAAGAGAAAAAGATTGTACTGTTTCCAATGAAAGAAAATATGAAAACATACTGGTTTATCATCAGTTCTTGAATCCTCTTCAAGGTTGAAGTAAATAGTTATTGCTGCCAAGAAGCTGTATGCTTTAGATGAAAGTTAATGTGTTGGAGAGTATCCAAGTATGAAATGATCAAAGGGACATAGGTCTGGAGGTTTTAGCTATGCTGATGAGTTGAAGAATAAGTTATAAAACCAAACTTTGAGCTGACCTTAAATACTCACAGGCAACAGTTGTGTAAACAAATATATTTTGTCATGAAAATTAAATGAGTTTTCTGGGTTTATTTTTGATTAACCTAAATGTGGATGTTGCACGTGAAGGTATTAAAGGGCTGTAAAATTGAATACATTTTTGATTCCATCTATCAAAGTCACCTGAAATTAGCAGTTAGTCCCCCAAGTTTGTAATCTTTGGCTTGTACTATGCACATAGAAAGCTCCTTCCTTGAGGGAAAGATTCCTCCACTCATATTGGCAATCTTCAGAGTGCCAAATCATTGGGAAATTAAGAAATCAATCTTTGATTTTAAGAGGAAGGATGTTGGAATGTGTGGGGAGTGGAAGTTTTGTTTTTACCCTTTCTTTCTATATCAAACTATAAACACAGATCATCTTGGTCAGCTATCTTTGGAATAGCCAAGAGAAAGGCAGAGATACCCTTGAGCAATGGCATATCAACCGCCTGCTAAATCACAGCACCTTCATATATGTGACAATTTTTCTCTCACTCTACAGTCTTCTCAAAAGAACTCTACTTAAAAGAACAAAAAGCATGAAATAATCTTGAAACAGCTCCAGCCTGCTAGCTAGGATCGACATACAGCTTTTGCATAGGGAAGAGCACAACTCTTTCAATAATTCTGTTTACAATATTCTCAGTCTGCCATCCTTCATTTTTTATTACATTCCCCATTCAAATTAAAAAAAAAATGATAAAAAATGAAGTATTTTAAGTAATCTGTAGACGTTAAATATTTCTTGTTCACTCAACCTTCTCTGAAAAAGACTCAGTAAAATCACCACAATAAGAATGTATTCCCCTTTTGTTCCAAGATGAGCTTATGTCTCTGCATTAATTTCTTTTCTTCTATTCCACAGATAATTAATAGAAGATACTGGGAAGTACTTAACTTTACTTCAACCTATTTGAAGTTTATTACCCCTGTGACTCATACATCACAACCACCAAAAATGGATAAATTGTAAAATCTACAATACTAAATCTTCACTTCAAGGACTACTACTCCCAAATCTCCTAGCAGCACATTTTTAGACTGCCCTTTCTAATAACTTAGTTTCCCACTGAGTAAAAAGCTTTTAGTATGTTGAAAATGGAGCAGTGTTATTCTTAGCTATTTGATTCTCAAACTTCCAGTTCTGCTACGGTTCAAGTGGCAGCTCCTTCATATACTCATTCAGCAAGCCATTTTTATGACATTAATATGAAACATTTTTATGTGACATGTAGTAATTTCATCAAATTGTCATTTGATTGATGTGATTAAAATATATTTGACTACATCTAAATTCCTATATGTCTTAAACACTGAATAAGATATTTTGAAAATGGCACAGAATTCAGAAGGCTCACTTTGCTACTTCTTTAAGTTTAATAAGGTCTGGCAATATTTTTCCTGCATTGTAAGAATGCTTGTAATACCCACATGCAATTTACTTGTTTTAGTTTGAAGACAAAATGATACGGCATTTTCCATGAGGTTCGAAGATAGTTAGCTATCTGTCAGAAATTACTGACTAGGTAGAAATAAGACTGAATTTTAAAATTAAAAACAAAGAATGAGGATAATTTTGAATGAAGAAAAATTGGTTTACAGCACAAGATGAGAAAAACATTGATTGTGAGAGACTAAAGAGAGCTTTAGCAATGGCTAAGTGAAATTTAAATTCCAAAGTAGACAGAAGATCTAACCTAACACTTTTCATTGGTTCATAGATTTTAAGGCCTGAAGAGATGGTGATGATCATTGATTCAATCTTAAAACAGTACTTCCTACATGACATATGCAAATTCCCTAGTTTGATGGGGAAAATCTAGTTATTAGATGCCTAATTCTGGTTTTCAAATGAAACAAATTCTTGGAAGTTCTAAATAGATATTCAACAGAACATAGAGAATGTATGTGAGATCTATGAAAAGAAAAATCTAAGTTTACAACACAATTATTTTTAATGCTAATTTTAACGTTAGCACTTCAGTACTGTACGTAGGCACATAGCTAGTATCTGCAAATATATATCATGTGAGAAGATGACTTAAATATAGTGTGTATATTGAAATTTGATGGTATTTCTTACTTCATAATGCATTCACTCTGAATGACACTTACTCACTATATCACTAAAAGTATCTTTTAAGTAGTTACAGAAAGGCTCTTTAGCATCACGTCCACGTGCATTTATTTCATTTAAAGGAAATCTGTGAAATGCTGTGTATAAGCATAATCAAATGATGGGGAAATGAAGAATTAGCAACTAATTCATTTGATATCATTCAGAAGCTTTTCCAAGTATAGAATGTAAATGACAGCAACCTCTGGTCATCTTTGAATTACGTTGTTTGTTTCACAAGAACAATTTCTGAGCACATACAAGAAAATATATGTACACTATCCTAGTATAAAGTGAAACAGGCATTCAGAACTAATGACTCGTGGCTAGCTCACTATTAACAAACCAACATTTGTGAACAAATGTGGCATCACTATGAAGCAAAAAAAAAAAATCTTTTAATACTGCTTTCCCACAAACTTTTCACATTTTCTCTGTAACATTTGCATCACTTTAGATAAAAGTGATTTATTGCTTTGAGGTAAAGAGAGAGATTAAAAACATGTTATTGTACAGTATTCACAAGTTCCTTCTGGACTCTGTTACGCTTATTCCAGAACTAGATATGTATTTACAGTTTGCATCTCCCACTCTGTAAAATGGGAAATCCCTTAAGAAACTGTTTGCATTTGGAAGCTTAAAAACATCTCATTTTTCATTGTGTGAAGATTCTCAAGGGAATTAAGAAGAAAAGGATAGTGGCAACAGAAGATATTTCAAAGAGCTCTAGTGTTTTGAATCACATTATATTATTTTAGACCATGTTTTATAGTATATGCAGAATTCAGGTGGAGAGGTCTTACACTTCACCTCCCCCTCTTCTCAATAACACACACTTTATTAGAAATTATTTACAGAATGATGTTTTTTTTGAGATTAAATTAGCCCAAAGCCAAGTGTCTTTAAAGTAAATAATTAAATAAATAAATGAGCAAGAATTCTGCACAAAAGCAGTTCATCATTTTTAATATTTTTACTCAGAAAATGAACTGTATTCTTCTTTCCTTCTTTTTGTTGCATAACAATTACCATTCTAATTTCATTCCAACTCAAAACAGCTTGGTAGGAAAAGGCAAACAAGGCATGACTATTGTCCCAAAGGAATGTGAGTTTATGAAAACAGTTTATGTCAAGATTTTACTTTTATAATTGTTGAACCCTACCTTTCTTCACTAGTACTTTTGAGTGATTTAATTCATGGATCAAAGTACTGCTCAACATGAACAAATGTCCAGGGACTGTTTATAGAAAGATCAAAGATATATATAAGTAGAGTAAACTTATCAAGTGTAATTGCACCAGGGTCCACAGCTTACTAAGGCCCAGGAGGCAGATTCTGAAGATCAGGAAAGGCAGCCTCAGCCCTAGGGGTCCTGTGTTGCATTGCTTGCAGTAGTACCAATGCCAGCTATGCTATGTGATGACATGTAAACACAAGTGAAAGCAAGAATCTCAGAAATGTCTCTCCTTTGATGCCAGCCTGCTAAATTGTTTACACATAATCCCAGTATTTCTAGTATGCCAATATTATATACTGAAAAGAGTGTCTATATTCCAGATTTATTTTTTTTTAATCATTCTCTTAGTATACATGCAGTGGTTTCTTTATGCCAAAAGGCCTTTACTTTAAATTTTCTTTGCATTTTACTTTTGCTAAATTATTGCCAGTCTTCCTCTTCTAGAGTTTCTTTTTGACAAAGAGGAATTTTCCTTTGAGTTGAAAACGTGACATCCACTAAGGAGTAGTTCTCATTGCATGTAGCTGCAGGGAGAGGAGAACTCATTTGGAACCTACTCGGAAGTGTGTGATCCAAACAGAGAACAGTGTCGGAAAGAGTGAGAGCCTACAGTTCCCCTGGACTATGGGAAAAACTTATCCTGGGCTGTGAATGTTAATACCAATAGTTCTGGAACGATGGCATACTCTCAAACAGCAAACATATCATGTGCAGTCTTTTTAATCAGAAATAACATGAAGGTAGTTTTTTCATCACGTTGGGTTTTATTTTTCTTAAATTAGAATGTTTTCATATGGGAAGCAATATATCAGAGGAAATAAAATTACTGGTTTTGACCACGCCTGATTATTTTTTATTGCTAGCCATTCTCTAGCATTTTTAAAGCAGTTTTCCACTTTAAAAGTCATCTCCAGGAGACAGATAAACTGTCTGAAAAGAAATCACTTTTGTCAATCACAGAGTTTCCAAAAAATCTTCCTTGTGTGACACTGTTCTCATACTAAGAGCTGAAAATATAGGTTTGGGTGGGAGAAGGGAGTCTTTCCATGAAGTTAAAGGAAGAATAGATTTTCAAGAGTTGAGCCTGATACTCATGGTTTCAGGATGTTTCTCACAGTGCTGAGTGTTTCAGCCAGGTATAGAAGCAAGGTACAGAGTCAACAGGAAGATTATTATACCTCTAAGTTTTCCAAGGGAAAAATAGTTCCTGTTTTTCCATTGACCTTGTTCCCAGAACATTTTCTCGAGGATGAAATGGCAGCATGGTGATGAGACATTCAGAAGTTTTTTAATTCAATCTGGGACCCAGAGAAATGAAAAAGCATGAAGAAGGGTTAGCTCATTTGGTTGTATTCTGCATTAAACTGTTACTTCAAGTTAATTTATGGAACCAAGAGGCAACAGAAGTGTTATTATTAAAAAAACCTCAAACAAACCCAACCCAAAAAAAAAACCAACCGAAAACCCAACAAACAACAACCTGTGATTTATTATTCTCTGTGAACACAGGTATGACATTCCTTTGAAAAAAAGATATAAAACTATGAAACAATATAAATAACTGTCTGGAAATATAATGTTTTGTAAATAAATCATAGGGATATTTCATATCTTTACCATCCTTTATAAAAGAAGGTGTGTATTTGAGAACAGGTCCTGAATTACAGGAAGTGACCAAAAATCTATTATTATCCCAGAGAAAGCTTTGAGACAAGTAATAGGAAATTGTACAGTTGTCTCAGTCACCTATTCTTTTAGTTCTAACTGTTCTTTAAACTGATTTGAATATATTCAAGCTTGAATTTGTAATCTGAAAAACTGAAATCAATTTAACTTGCATTCATTGATAGCTAAGAAAGAAAGCCTGACTAGAGAAGGGTATGCATCGCATGTAGAAGTTGTATCTGTATTTGAAATCGCTTATTGCCATACGCTGTATTTACTAGCATAACAAAGGTAAAGCAAAGAGCCTAAAGGTGACCTAAGGTTAATACCTTTATAACATACATAGCTCAGCAATGATAATAAAGTGTGGGTATGAAGTAGATGTTATACCCTTCAAAATTTATTTGAAAATTCAAGCATGTTCCTATTCTGCTTGAAGGTAAAACCCAGGTCTGTTTAAAGCGTTAATTAGAAATACAGTAAAAAACTCTCAGATCATCTAGACCTGAGGATACTCAGGAAACACAGAAGACCCAGATTTGAGACTTTGCTGTTCCCAATTTTGAGCAAGAATTTACATCCTTGTCTGTATCCTTATTCACTGTCCTAATTCCCAAGCTATTAGGAAGTGGGTTTTGTTTTGTTTTGTTTTGTTTTGTTTTTTCCCTGACATTTCAATCTGTAATGACATCTTTTTGCTCAAGTTTGTTAAGATGTAGGGGAAAAAGCAAGACATATACCACCTCTCAACTTTATCTGAGAAGATTCCCAGCTAACTCTACCATGACATTCAAGTTGTAACTTTAGCAGTCCCTCTTACCATTACGAACTAGTAACATCATAGCACAGGTTTCAAGTCTTTTTAAATGCTCTGTAGCTGCAGACCCCATTTGGTAAAAAGAAAAAAGAACATAATAGAAATCACAGCAGTATTAACGAAGCACTTACTTTCCTCCCCCAGCTGTGATGGAGGAGTCAATTAAAAACAGGTGTTATAAAAGATTGTGGCCTAGTCAGAACAGCAATGGTGGGTGGTTATGGGTTGTAACTTTGTGGTATTGAACCTCTGATAAAAGAGTGTGAAGTAGAAAAAGTACACATGGAGACATTAGAAGAGAATTTAAGGAAGCAGTGAAGGATAGACAGGGGCAATATGCTATGCCATGCTAGGCTATGCTATTTAACTCTCTTTGTGGCAGAGGGAGATGAGTATGAGCTTCCTGGTTTTGTGTCTTCAGTGTAATATGAAGTGATGGTCCTGGAGGCAAAAATCCTAAGAACTAATGAACTCCAGAATAGGGGGAAGCCTAAAGCTGTGTATAAGCTTTTTAGGGAGTGAGTTTGAGTTTTCTTTTAGCCTGAGAGCAGTGAGCCTTTCTGTCAGAAGGGGTCATGGGTGAGAAATTCTCAGCTAGATCAGACCTGATTATAAGGGGTAAGATAGAAACTGAAATTCTTCTGACATACACAACATAGACTCTTCTTAAAGACAAACCAGACTCACAAAGCAACAGCCAACAAAAAACTCATTTGTCTGGTCTTTTTTATTACTAAGTCTACTCTTTTAATCCTCTCTGCATACAAAGGCAGTACAGCAGCTCCTTGCTGCAAGTTGTAAATGAAGCACGGTAGCATGGTAGTTATATCTTCCTAAATGTGACTTTTTTTTTTTTTTTTTTAACATTACATTTTTAAACTGAGGATGTATGTATTGAATTAGTGGAATATATAAGTATTTGTATTCTGTGTTGCTATTCTTTCACCAGTCTCTCTGCGCAGGCAAAATTTACTTCTGTGCTTTCACTATAAAGCGTAATTGCATTCTGTGCTCGGCTCTGGCTGAGTTTAAGAACAAACATGGTTTGTTTGTAATCACAGATGCTTCTGAGATTGAATAGTGAATCAGCCCTTGAATTTTCAGGAATGTTTGAACTGTGTATTTGTGTGTTACTGAAAAAAATGTAGGAACAAAGAAACTCCAAAATTAAGTCTAGTCCCTCCTACCACTACCAATACCATACATTTTACATGTACAATTAGCAAAACATTTGAAGATACTGTATCTTTTTTATACCTCTTTTCTTAGATTGACATCCAGAACTACGGGGATATACAAAATCCCTTGTCTATGTTGTTTGTGTTTAGATTTGAATCAGTAATCAAGCACATTAAATCAGTCCCTTAAGCTTCATAATCCCCTATAAAAACAACTTTAGTATGTACCTGTCCGTATTCCTTGATTTCTCAGTAGCAGTATAGCATGAAATGGTGCTGAGGTTTCCTCTTCATAGTGCATGGGAGAGACAATTCTTTTTATTGGTTTAGTTCTTAATAATGTTTGAAATTCTCTGATGGAAAAAACCTTCATATTTAATCTAAAATAGTGTATGAAAAATTAGAAATTCAAGCATTCACAGTAGAACTCTGACCTACATATCATCTGGGAAGAAGAGGTTAGCTAAATGAAGCAGCTGGACAGCGGAAAGTGAATGGAGGGCCTCTTTCATTATAGGCTTCACATGCCTCTTGTGAACATTTCATATTCTAAATTGGAAATGCAGTAGATGGATTTAGAAACTTTGGAGAAATTTTTTGGTGGAAAAAAGGCCTATGGAAGGAGAAAACTTTAATTTAAAGGAGGGATCATGATTATAATCCATCAACTAGATACATAATTTGAAAAAGTATTTTATTGGTTGCATATATGAAATCTGTCCTAGGTATAATTCTAGCATTAAGAAACCTACTGATAAGTAGAAAATTCCTTTTTATGAGGATGAAGGGGGAAAAAAAGGCAAGAATAGTCTTTCATACATTTCAGACTTCCTTTTGAAGATATGTCCTGGATAATACAATATAAACTGATATGGCCTGAGCTGGGAACCTAACATTTGGATTTGGACCTGGATCTGAATTTTTCAAGGTATAGGGAAAGCTATCTGACCTGCACTTTTATTCTGTGAAAAGTGCCCAGCAAATGCTGAAGGAAAGGAGGAGAGAGGGAAATAAAATGATTTTGTCTTTTGTGGGAAGAAAGGAAGAAAGTATATGGAGTTCTATCTTTCTGCATTACTTAAGTCCAAAATTATTGAGGTATATATATTATGCAATACATGTGTGTATTATGTTTTACCACTATTCTTTTAAAGATTGACTTAACAAAAAGTGCTAGAAAATACAACCACAAACAGGTGTAAATCTCCTTAAGAAGTAAATGTTATAAGGAAAGAATCATGAGAGATATATGATAGTGAATGGCATTTTTGAGGGCAAGAAGGCTATGACCTTAATATTAATTGAATGCATTTATTTTAATTTTTTACTTAGCCTTTCAATTAAGATTCATATTTTGTTGAAAACCCAATGATCTGAAGTGACTGCTACTTTAAAAGTATGCATGGTTCAACTATTAACTTTAGGAAATTTTGGCAGGCACATTGAAAAATGTTTTTTTAAATATCTTATTATAAATGTAAAAAATGCAGCATGGCTTTATTATTTGGGAGAAAATATCATAGTTTCCCTTGGCAGAATTCAAAGTTATCTGCCTCAGGGTCCAGTTTCATGGTCTGCTTAAGCTGATCTGGCTGGAGGGCTGTTACTGAAAACAGAAATCCTCATCTCTTGGCACTCGGCCTCCCCCCTCTCCTGTGTTTCCCATAGCCTGGGTGAAAACTAACCTATGGTGGAGGTAGGGAGGAGTTTTCATACAACAGCCACACACAGCAATTAGGGCTGACATACTGATGAGAGTAGAAGTGATGAGAAAGCCTTCATTCTCAAAATTCCACAGATGCAAGAACTCTCTATTTGAAAAAGAGTAAATTTACAAATATGTTGTAAAAGAAGCTGCTTGTACAATATTGAAGGCCAGATTATTAGTGTCTTCTGTGTAGCATAAAATTAGACCTTTACTCAGCTGTTATGTTTCCTTTCAATAAATTATCCAAAACGTTCCATGAGTGAATGCAACTGTTCCTAAGAAAGGGCAGCAGGGCATGTTTCCATCCTGCTTTGATCATCTCCACAGCCGGGATTTGAATCTCCTGGCTTTCTATCTCTGTGCAGTCATTTATGCTTATGCAAGCCAAGTTTAAGTCATTGTGAAATCAGTATGACAGTGCTTTGTGTGTCAGTGCTTCATATTGTTCTTCGGATACACAGCCCCCTGAACTGGAAGACAGAGATGGAGAGCGGAATGAAGCCTCCATAATTCATGGGGAAGTGGTTAGTGACCTGCTGCACCACTTACACACAAGTCTATGGGGCCTGGTGGGATCCACCCAAGGGTACTGAGGGAGCTGGCAGAAGTGCTCCCCAAGCTACTTTCAATCATTTATCAGCAGTCCTGGCTAACTGGGGAGGTCCCATTTGACTGGAGGTTAGCAAATGTGATGCCTATGTACAAGAAGAGGATCCAGGGAACTACAGAACTGTCAGTCTGACCTGAGTGCCAAGGAAGGTTATGAGCCGGTCATCCTGAATGCCATCATGTGTCATGTGCAGGAGAAGCAGGTGATCAGGCCCAGTCAACATCGACTTATAAAGGCAGGTTCTGCTTGACTAACTTGATGTTCTCTGACAAGGTGAACCTCTTACTGGATGCGGATAAGGCTGTGGATGTTGCCTACCTAGATATTACTAAAGCCTTTGGTACCATTTCCCACTGCATTCTCCCAGAGAAACTGGCTACTCATGGTTTGGAGAGGTGTACCCTTTGCTGGGTAAAAAACTGAATGGATGGCGAGTCCCAAAGTGTGGTGGTGAATGGAGTTATATCCAGTTGGTAGCTGGTCACAAGTGGTGTTCCCCAGGGCTCAATATTTGGGCCAGTTTTATTTAATATTTAATATCTCCAGTGATCTGGAGAAGGGGATTGAGTGCACCCTCAGTAAGTTTGCAGATGTCACCAAGTGTGGCAGGAGTGTTGATCTGCTTGAGGGTAGGAAGGCTCTACAGAGGGATCTGGACAGGCTGGACCAGTGGGCCAACACAAATTGTATGAGGTTCAACAAGGCTGAGTGCCGGGTCCTGCACTTGGGTCACAACAACCCCATGTGTGGCTGGAAAGCTGCCTGGCAGAAAAGGGCCTGGGAGTGTTGCTCCACAGCCAGCTGAGTATGAGCCAGCAGTGTGCTCAGGTGGCCAAGAAGGCCAATAGTATCCTGGCTTGTATCAGAAAACATGTGGCCAGCAGGACTAGGGAAGTGATTGCCCCCTTTCACTTGGTACTGGTGAGTCTGCACCTTGAATACTGTGTTCAGTTTGGGGCCCCTCACTACAAGAAAGACATTGAGGTGCTGGAGAGTGTCCAAAGAAGGGAAACAAAGCTGGTGAAGGGTCTAGAGCACAAGTGTGATGAGGAGCAGCTGAGGGAACTGGGGTTGTTTAGTCTGGGGAAAAGGAGGCTCAGGGGAGACCTTACTGCTCTCTGCAACTGCCTGAAAGGAGGTTGTGCTGAGGTGGGTGTCGGTCTCTCTTTTCCCAAGTAACAAGTGATAAGGCAAAAGAAAATGGCCTCAAGTTGCACCAGGGAAGGTTTAGATTGGAAATTAGGAAAAATTTCTTCACCAAAAGGGTTGTCAAGCACTGGAACAGGCTGCCCAGGGAAGTGGTTGCGTCACCCTGCCAGGAGGTATTTAAAGCATGTGTAGATGTGGCACTTAGGGACGTGGTGTAGTGGTGGACTCGGCAGTGCTGGGTTAGTGGTTGGACTGCATGATCTTAAAGGTCTTTTTCAACCTAATCGACTCTATGATTCTCTGATTCTGTATCCAGTTGGCACAGAGGTAAATGGCTACAGAAGTGCATACTAGGGCAAAGTTGCTTTATAGACTGAAAGTCATGACAGAATATTAGCCCTTCAGGCAATACATCTTGACAATAGGCATCATTGTTCTTTTGGGAGCAGCACCTTTCATCCAGAGTAACTCTGGGTTTTATATTTCCATTAACATTAATGCAAAAGAAAATATATTTCAGTATTTTCAAAGTGTTTGGTATTTTAATCAGCATTAAGATTTTTAATATGCTGGCCTTTCAGACTGCATTATTTTCAAAATTTCCGTAGCTATGTTTAATTGTTCCCTGTTAGAGTACACGGTTTTTCTTTGCTTAAACCCATCTCAGGCAAAGATAATTCTGTTTAATATATGGGTCTCACTCCTGTTTCATGTCACTGGAACTATAAGGAGACATGGGCTTTCTTTATCATTTGACCAGTAGTTTTCTCAGTGATGTGAAGTCATTCCCACAGTGCAAAGAATGTAAATTGTAACAGAAGGAAAAAAAAATATTTCCTGTTGTGTTTTAAAAAGGGTAACACTTAAATGGTGATGATTTAGTTTTGATCATATCAGAGAACCTTAGCATGATATTGTCTGAAGTTGAAAATCTGATTCTTGTTGAAGCAGTGTAACAACAGCATACTAAAATTTCAAATACAGTATTGCTGTGGTTTTTTATTACTGTTGGAAGACAATGGATTTGTAGCTATTTTTATGCATCATTCTCACTGAAGTATTTAACTGCCTGAACAAAACACTAGTATCAAGAATTCAGATGTAAGCTCTAGAAAGTAAATGTTTGTCTGCCTTTTGAATGCAGTAGAAATCTTGTACCTTCCCTTAATATTTGGTGATTATGGCAAAGATTTTTGTCTGTTTTATCTGCCTATGGTCTTTTTGTTAGGCATGTTCTCCACATGAAATCACAGTACTGTGATGGCATATGTATTACATTAATAGATAACAACTGTAGTAAATAACAGGGAGAGGTTTTGCTGTTGAAAGCTACTTTTTCAGTGTCATTTCTGAAGGAAATATAAACCACCTCCCATCTCTACAGTACCTTTAGATACTGCGAAAGTGAATGTGAGCAGAATGTATGCACTACGTAACAGAAAATATTCTGCTGTATCCTAACTATTTTAACTTGCTTTATAGCCCTGTTTCCTTCTGAAGTTTAAGTCCAGCTACCATTTTCAATTTAGTTTCATGTGCACTCTAGCAATGCAAACTCTTGTTTTGTATTTCATAAAAGTAGATCAGGGAATGCAATACTGTTCCTTTGGCAACAATTAAGAGAAAATGAAAAAACAGTGTTTTCATCCAGTGAAGTTTCCTACACCAAAAGTGACAGCTAAGTTGTAATGTAGGCCTCCAGCTTATAAACATGTAGGCAGGTAAGACATTTAACATATCTGAGTACTCCCTTTGAACTAAATCAGATTATTCACTTGTGTAAAATTGCTCAACTGCCTAAATGTCTGCAGGATCAGGGCCTTAGATTGCAAACATAAACACCAAAGTAATTTCCCTCTTGCTGTGCTGTTTAGCCCTGCTCTCCCATTTAGTGCAACTGAAGTAGTGGATGGGCGGTTTTCAACTCCTATGTTCTATTATCAGAGGCTGTGGTGGGAGTTTAGGGGTACATAAACACATTTTTTAATTATAAAACATAGTAGTTGAAAAAAATTTTATAGCGAGTAAAATCATAGTCTTAAAAAAAAAATTTCATCACCATGCAAAGACGAAGGGGAGACTCTGGAGATCAGAAAAGTCCTGTTCATTACATTCCTGCACAATTTCAAATGGCAGGATTTTTAAAGAGAAGGTGTCACGTAATCTAGGATCATAATTAAGTTTGGCAAAAATGTTTCTGAGCACAAAAACTTCTGTTAAATTAATAAAAGGAAAATAGTCTTGCAAGCCAAATGAAATCCATATCTTTCTTAGCATCTCCTTGATAACTTTGTGTTATCAACTGTGTTTTCAGCTGTTAGGATCTGATTGATAGTGCTTGTTAAGCCCGTTATCTTTCTGAATGTATCTTTTGACATTCTAAATATCATCTTGATAATATTTGCTGGGCAACCGAATTCTCTATCTTCAAGACATTCACAGCAGTAACGTACAGATAGAAATGACCATGCTTTAGTTTTAAATTTTAGCTTTATTTTTTTTTACCTAGTATCCCAGAGGCTGCTCAGATAGATCTTCTAGCATATACTTGTCATTCTGCCATGATTAGTTTAAAGCAAGGTCTTCATTACAATGAAGATATCATCTCAGAAATGACAAAATTTATCACTGTGATTTCATCCTCCATTTTCTTTGTGTACCAATCAGTAACTAATCTCATATTGGCCTTGGAAAATAAGATATTAAAAATAGAGAACATCTCCTTAGGAACATGTATTCTATAATCCTTTCAGGCTTATTTATTTTTGAAGTTGCGTGCCTATATATTTCTTATTTCTATTTAGAGGCTCTTGGACTCATTTCTTATTAGAGTGAAATATACAGAAAAAATATTACTTCATATTCATACAAATATGGGCTTTTTAAAAAAGGATTGCTAGGTGTATTAATTTATTTCAGTCAGTTCTCCACTTTGCCTAAAATGGCTTTTAATGAATGCATAAATTTTGTAAGTACACAAATCGTCTTTTACCACTGTAGTGTAAAAAAGCCCGTCTTTCTATAGGCAAGTTATCGAAGCTCATGAACTCATAGCTTCAATAAGCTCACATTCTGAAAGAGTACTCAGCTGAAATGGTGTACAGAGTAGTAAGGGAAGCTCTTACTCTTCAGAGGTAAATCTATGGATGCATCCTTACTGTGCATCTCTGTTACATAGATGAAAAACTGTACTGAAATTTGACCTTCAGCAAAATCTAAAGAAGTGTCTGAAGGATAGGAAAGAGCTTGTGTTTGTCCTGACCATGTGTGTAGATCAAAATTTGTATCTGACCATGTGGGTGCTAGAACAGATAATTCTATCCAGTCTGTTTTCATGGCACCCTCCCATAGGTGACAAACCACCTTTGTGGTGCTCTCTGAATGAGCTCGGACTTCAGCTGCCACACAACAGATGGGACTGCAAAGGGTCTTGGTTGTGCTTTGAACAGTGTGGACACCAGCAGCTGAGTTAAAGGCTGAGTTGTTGGGAGAAATAAGGATGTGCCATTCTGGGTCAGGGAGCTGCTCACAGGGTTACAAAGCTGCAGTATGGGGTTCCAGGTGCACTAGGAGCAGAGTGCATGTAGTGCTGCTGCTCAAGGACATTCATCATGGAAAATGGATGCTTGAACAGAAGTGGAACTGATCACTTTAAAGTGTTAAAATTTGAAGGAGTTAAAATCTTATGAACTGCATGGTTTCAAAAAGTGCAATAACCATGGTGAGAGCTAAGCACTGCACAGCATAGTGCCTTCAGTGGTAAGCACCTTTCAGAAGTTATGTGCATACTGGTATTAGTCTGTGTATATAACTCATGCATATCACAAGCGTCTTCTTGTACCACTTCTGTTTTACAAGTCAAAAACTTCAAGTGATTTATCTCAATTTTTGTATAATAGCAGGAAAGAACAGATATACAGAGGTAGTCTGAATTGCAAAACCAGAGCTCAGAGATTCTTTTCTGTCTCTTCGGCTTCTTGAACCTGCTCCTTCCTCAAAATGGGCAAGGATAGAGGAATAGGGCAGAGAACACTCCACTTTCAAAGACAGAGCATACTAAATCTGTAAATCAAGATAATAATCTGCAAAAGCTCCTCTAGGTTTTCTAGGGTTTTGGGTTTTGTTGTTTTTTTTTATTTTAATGCATCTAACATGATTGTCTTTTCAGTTATTTTTGAACTCTGGAAGTTGGTGTGAAAAATAAGAATGACATTTGTGCTTTGCAGACACTGAAGCACTTCTAAAATACAAATCATCAATGAACTTAAATTATTTTATAGGTTTTATGAAAAAAATCAAATACTGATTAAATGTTGAGTCTTGGGTGGTATTTAATGGGTAACCATTGTATTAAGAAATATAATAGTTCTTACAATACAAATGAGATTCAGACTGTAAACAATGAATGCTAATAAACTCAATGAGCGCTCAATATATGGAGAGCAGCAGTCTGTTTAAAGGAAAAGGAAAAGATTGCTTCACTGGTACAAAGCTAAAAATGAAAAATTAATCTTTTTCTGTACAAAATACGATTTTTTGCCTGCCCCTTTGCTGTGAGCTATGTAGTGTTCTCATGTAAAACTTTTGTTATGTTTGCACTAAAGATAAAAAGGGTCACATTAACCTCCTCGAAACTGAGCTGAGGAAAGGTGTTCAGCACAGTGAAAGCAGCTGGGACAACACTGTAGCCTCCAGTCATGGTTAAAATAGTTGGTGGCAGATCTGATTTAAGACTTCCCAGCTTGTTCCATGCTGCTGTGAGTAACTGTTAAGTTTGCCTTCAGTTGTCTTCATTTAAATCTTTGTATAACTCTTCTCAAAAATGAATCTTTTATTTAAAAAAAAAAAAAAAAAAAAGAAGTCCGAATTAAAGAAGCAAGTAAAAAATTTCTGCGTAGAAAGCAGATTTCTCCGAAATGGGCTACTTTCAACCCAGGTGGAGTTTTCTTGTTTGGTTTGGGTTTTGTTAACTGGTCCAGTGATAAGTTCTAGCAGGATTTGTGGGAGTGAGAAGCACAGCACAAAGGATCTGATTCATAACAAGATGGTTGTGTAGAGTCATAGTCTCAGATGACTCTGAACACCAAGTGAATATGCATGGTAGTGACCATCCTGTCACACACGATGGTGTGGTGCTCCAGTTGGTCAGTTTTGGCTTATGGCCAGAAGACAAATGAGTCCTTGGAGTTTCTCAAATCTCAAAGCCTTGAGGGTCCTTTAGTTGAAATAACAGCATAATTAGTTCCAGGAAAGATTCAATCTCTGGTTGTGCCTATTAAGCAAAATTTCAACCTTGTGGAAGTTGACAGGAATGCTAGCCTTGCTGTTAATAATGGAATTGAATTTTTATCTCTTATGCTACAAAAATAGTGGAGGGTGAGTTGGAAATGGTAGTATGGGTAACAGTAGTGATGCAAACTGGTCAGACAAGAGTAGGAGAAACTGCATGGAAGTTTGAGTAGTGAAAGACAGAGACCTTGATAAACAAGAGTAGGACATTTCAAGCTGTTGTCTCTTCATGGTGGAGAATGCACTGCTCCTTTGGATTACTCTTCTAAAAACATGCAGGTCAATGCAGAGCCAGCAGGTACCTCAAAAAGAGCAAAAACTGTCTGTTGGGCTACTCTTTCTGGTCGTATCAGCTCATAGGCTTCTCATAGCTCAGTGTTAGAATGAAAATAATGAAAGATACAGCTACCAAAGCAGGTGTTAAAAAACAGGATGGTGAAGGGCTGTAGAGAGAAGCAGAAGGGAGAAGGAACACATAGTATTTACCCATAATAGGGACGTTTCCAGTCTTTCCCTAGATAAGTCATTTTTCCATTACTGAAAATGGTTATTCTAACTGGAAGAATAACAACAGACAGCTTTTTTAAGAAGCTCAAAAATATTACATGAGCAAGCTACATTTTAATAGAATCGAATCACTTCAAAGTATACATTCAAAGCCTGCTGGCAAATTTCTCAGGTGGTTGACTACACAGAGCAAAAACCCCACATTTGTGGAGGTGTGGTTTAGCAAGCCGCTTCTCTGTACTGACTGATGTCTGTATATTTGTCACTTCAAAGGTGATGAATTAGAAATATCAAGCATCATTAAAATCAATAGGACTTTGCTCTTGACCTTACTGAGGCCAGAATTTTACCCATTATCACGGATCTTTTTGTTCTTCTATTTTGTCACTTTGGTCTGCAGCTGTGAAACTTTGCTAACTTATGTTTTATCTCCTATGTAGAATTGTAATCAGTACAGGATTGGCTTCCAGGGGAGCTATTCTGTACTCACCATATTATTATCAGGCTAAATTACCCTTAATATGCTGACTTTACACTACTCTGAGAAGTCCTGTCACTAAACATTTTTCCCAGTATAACAAATGTAGATGACAAGATAATGTTGATGTACCTCTTACCTATCTTAAAATATAACTTTGATATGTGCATGCATGTTGTCACCTGCCCAGATTTGACAGGGTCTCTACATGATGAGATCAGTATAAGCATTAAACTGGGATGTCTAAATGTACCATGTATTTTAAAGCAGCAAGAGTCCTGTGGACAAGTAGCTATTTTCATAGAGTTGACTACAAATAAGCCTAAGGCACCCAAAACATAAATGCCTAATTAAAAAAAAAAAATAAAATCTTCTTTGTTATTCTGAATGAAATCAACCTTTCTCTGGGAACATGTTGTGTCTTCAGAAAAAACAGCCAAAACAGACCAAATCACAACACACTCTAGTTTCATTTCAGTGTAAGCAACTTAACAGCTAAAAAAGAAAAATCACAACTCTGCTCTTTTTTTAGGACACAAAATCCATTTCCTGAACAAGTCTATCCCCCAAAAGCATGTTCTTTCAGCTTGTTTCTTCTGGTCTCTCCAAAGCTACACCCAATTGTAGTTTGGATTTTGACCAGGAGGGAATCCATTGATACAGCATATTGGAGATGGAAAACATGATGCAGCAATTTCCTAACAGGAAAGTATATTTTTATTGTATGCAAGAAAAATCACTGATTACATGCCGTGATAAAGATGCAGGGTCAGCAGGGTCTTTTAAGCCCTCCTTCTGTGTAGTGCGAAGTTCTTATTTCAGTAGGAGCTGTAGAAGCTCAAAGTCTTTCCGTATTAGCTCCTTAGTGAACCAATGCAATCAAATGTGAAATGGAAAATGAGAAAAGTAATTAATATTACCAATGGCATTTGTTTAAATGTTGCTTTTCAAAAGCACTTTAATTACAATATGCTTTTCATGTTGGTTGAGTTCATTTATATAGGGAATACAATCATTAATTATCATAATTAAGACACCTGAATTCAGCCTGACTGGCATTCCTTCCACCCTGAGTTGTATCATTGTTTTATCTCTGACAGTTAGGTTTTCAATCAGATGTTATCTACTTTTTCCTAATCATTAAGAAATGCTTTACTAATTAGCACATGAAATTCATCCTACATCAGACTGAATTGAATCAAGGTCTATTATCTTGAACAGTAAGACACTTCAGAATTCACAGTAATAGGGCATGAATATGTGATACAGTTCATACACATTTCATGAACCTCTACGTTACCGTTATTTTTTCAAGACTCTGCAATTAGTTATGCCATTTTCAGGTCACTTAATTCTCTCTCACTGCTTAACAGTCTGTTAGATTACAATGCTCTAAAATCATGAGTTAACTCTTCCTGTACCATGCTTTGCTGAGATATTTCTGTTCTCCAATAAAGATGTTTCACTGAAACGTTCCCTCATATCCTGAGAAACAAGCTGCCATATACAAAACTTTTCTTGATAATTGTTTCTTAGAAAAAAAAGGACATATTTTCAACTATTATGCCAGTTCTAATTATAATTTCCTAAAATGAATAATGAGTAACCACACATAAAACAGAAGCTCTTGCCTTATCACAAGGATGTACAGCAATCGTGCTGAAAATTTAACCGTGCTCCTCGATTGATCTTCCAGTGAAGTTATTGTCATCATAGATGGAATAAGCCTAACCAGCTTGGGACCAATCTAAACCTGATTAAAAGTCTTTAATCTGGTTTCTAGGAAATTGTCCTGCATGCAAGAGAGGATATGCCCTTGCCCTTCTCTGTTCTCCCAGTCACAGTTCTGTAGTTGTGAGCAGTTTTAGTTTGCCTTGATTAAGTAAGGGAAAAGATGTTGGTTTTTATACATACTTACTGTAAAACTGCCAGAACAGATGGAGTTGTACGTTATGAAGGCCAGGCTATATTACTGCACAGACAGATTAAAATGATTCTGTACAATATTAAGACTTCTCATTTATGTAATAAACCTTACAGGTTACAGTCTTTATATTCATATACTTGGCACAAATTTCAGACAGAATCTCTTGTATGTGGATTTATATTAAATACATGAATTTATGTCAGCTTGCACACATCTACTCTTTAATGGTTCTAAAAGATGCAAATCTCTCATTTAGGCAAAATAAAAACACAGAAGCTTTTTTATCACTAAAAGGTAGAATGCAGTGGTATAAATACTGGATACTTGGACATTCTCAAAAGGCCTTATTTAGGTACACAAACCATAACTGCAAGTGAAAATCCTGCGCTTGACTGGACTTCCTGTGCAACTACCAAAGCACAACGGATTTAGGAAATTATTTCCATCACGACAGACCATTACTGAGTTGTTCTAGACTAAGCAATATCTAAAATCTTCCACGGTCTTGTCATACTATGAATGAGACATGTTTGTGGATGGTGATAACTTCTTGAAGTGGAATTGCTAGAGTGGCTTTTAGCTAGATATATCTTTGATAAACATATCCAGTACTGTGTATTTTACCATAGAAAGTCTGAGAGCTTCCTACCCATGCTGAAGGAAAGTAAACATGTAGCATTGGAATAGGACCTGCATGTAGCATTGAATAGCACCTTCTTATCTCTCCAAACCCTCTTTTAAGGGATAGGGGTAAGAAAAACTTTATTCAGGGTTTCCCAGTACAGAGCTATGAATGCCTCTCAAGCCATGTACCAAGATCTAAACTGTAACTTCAAAGACAGGAGTGCACTTTTGTGGTGTCTATCTTAAGACTATTCATCCCTACTGTATATCATATAAATTATCTTCAAGTACTGTTGACTTTTTTTTAAAGTAACATATTTCTGCCTCATAGAGGCTACTGCAGCAATATTATCTTTTTTTCTACATAATTTTACCGCAGGTTTATGAATGACAGGGCTTGAATTTGCAATCTCATGAGTTAAACAGTAAGTAGCTGTTAGATGAACACTTCCCCAAGGGGACTCATAGCTTTAGAAGCCATTTCCCAGCTTGCTGTCTTACAGTCTGAATTTCTTGACCTTAAGGATAAGCTGTAATGGGCTTCTGTTTCCCAGAACTGAACTGTCAAGCTTTAGTGCTTTAAGAATTCAGTTAACAATGTTCTTGTTTAAAACTTGAATAAGTGACCAGAGTTTTACATGTATTGACTCTTTACAAGCCCGGATCTTCAAAATAATTCATCAATGAAGTGCTCAGAATATCACAGAGCTTCTGAGATTGCAAAATACAGTTTGTACCAGCCCTAGTTACATCTCTGAAAATTTTAATCTTTTTAATTTCAGTGAAATGACACTTATTAGGTCTTGGTAGCACACATAGGACTGTAGCCATGAAGATGAGTTTGCAGAATCATTTCCCTCACTTTAGTCTTTAATTTCAGATAAAGTGTTACTGTGGTTGCTTAGAATTTATTCCTTTGGAGTTTCCTTCTGTAATAAATAATAGTTCATGTTGTACTTCTATATTAAATATTCTGTTAGAAGTGTGTCAGCTATTCAGATAAGAAATTACCTCTTCCCGGTTTTCCCTTTTTAACAGAGAGTTAGTGTACTAGCTTATATGAAGCACATTCAGTGAGGAGCAGGAAAAAATAATCAAAATAGCCATACTGCTGAAAATGAATGATTACTCTTGGGGGAAGAATGTAGGGTGGGAGAAGAGCTGCATCATACAATTCAATAGAAAATAACATCTGTGTGGAAGCGGGAGAGTAGCATATGATTTCCTTCCACATCCACACTGAGTAAGTATATTTTTGTAGTTCATCATTTCTCTTTAGCTGGTGTGTTCAGTTACTGCTCATCTCCCTGAGGGATTTTTATTAGTAATGAAGGAGACTTCACCTGAAAATGGAGTAGCCTGAAATTTGACAAGTGGGAAAAATACTTACATTTTTATCTGAATGAAAAAGTGTAGTATTAAAAAAAGGGCAGGGGGGAAAGTAAATATGTATATCAACGGTCTCAAAATGTTTCTATGCCATTTATGGAAAACAGTGCAATTATGAAACATAATGAATTAGCTAATTACAGAGGTATTTATTATTCTCATATGGGGAATCATGCTGTAAATAATCCATTAATATATTTGTACCCATAGAATCTGAAAGCAAGTAAATAATGTTCTTTCAGTTCATGATCATGTGTACTATGAGAGAAGGCACTGCCAAGGTGATGCACCGTGACTAGAAATGAGATCTGACTTTCCAAGAAGCTAGGTATATACCTTTGGGCATGAAGACTAAGGGTCTTGGAAGTCAGAGATAAAGTTTATGGTTGGATCTAATATATGTATGAAGTTGAGGCACAAAAATAGTTTTCAGCCAACTACACTAAGACTCCCCAGTGCTTTCACACAAAGGCTGTGTATAACACTGATTTCAGCAATTTACTGAGCATTGTCACTTCCAGGAGCATTACCGGTTCCAGTGTTAAACCAGCAATGTGAATGTTACTAGAGTTTATAATTTTTCTTAAAAAAATAAAATTGTTTCTATGATAGTGTGTGCTATTCCCTTTCCCATCATCTACCTCTGTGTCTTTGTTTCATCTTCCTGTTGTCTGTTATTTGTATTTAACCCTTTGCTTTCTATGACTGGCCTGCCCCCTAGCTCTAACCAAAATTCTTGTTTTGCAGAAGAGTATTTTATAAACTTGTGCATTTTGCTGTTATAGCTGAATGTTGGAAACTAACATATTCCAAATGACAACCAAGCAGAAAAATGTCTTCCAAAATGCTGTAAGTTCCCACAGTGGAAGGGAAGTGCAGGTGTGTTGTAGATGGAAGTATGTTGTACACTACATAGCACAGAGTGTTCCTGACATGAAGAATAATAGCATCAGGCTTCTGAGCTGCAATACCATTATCAAAATTGGCATTGTTTCCAAGTCAAAACTTTCTGTGTGAGGAGAAAGTATCCTTCTTTGTGTAATCTTTACTGCATAACAACAGCTCTACCTTAGCAGCATCGAGAGCTGGTAACATATGACAAATGGTTTCATAGGGACTTGCTAAGCTAGAAAGTGAGAAGGAAGGCAGAGTAAGCACACTATCATTTTCCTTTAGCATTATTTTATTTCACTTCTTCCCAGGGGCATATGCAGCCCCAGTTTCGATTCAGGGGGATGAACACACCCCATCGTGTCACATCATGTTTCCATATCTCATGGCTGTAGGCAGGGAGAGCCAAACACCGTCGGGGGGCCTCTATCTGCCACACATAAGCAGGAAAACAGAGGACTTGTAGCACTGGGCTGGTTACATGTGAAATTCTTATCACAGCAAAGGGAGTGGGAATTGAAAGTAAACTGTTGGGCTGACACTCTCTACTGAATCTGCACTGTGACTTCAACCCATCCACAGGGAGCGACTTGGACAGGAGCTGACCTTGAATAGCAATCACAGCTTGGCCTTACTACAGGTAGCTTGTCTGTGGTCAGTCATGACTTGTACCATTTCCCATTTATAACAATTCCCTTAAGACAGATATTTCAGTCTGTGCTCATAACTCATTTCCTGTAGGATAGCTCTATCATGAGCGTCCCCACTGTGATCCTTCCCAGAGAAGATGAAAAATCAAGCAGACCAATGGTGTCTTCTACCTTCAGAGGCCAGTGTCTTAGTCAGACCTGTGACACCACATTAGGGCCACATTTTAGAATTTTGTTCTCCTCCTTGTCACTCACTGTCTCTTGGTAAATGCATGACTTCAGTTTTCTGTCTTATAGACTTCATGAGCTAAAAATCCACTGAAAGGGAAGGAAAACATAGAAAAACAGCAAAAGTGCTATCTGGAATGGCCTTGTCTATGAAGACGTAAATACTTTATCTAAGGGAAGAGCTTTAAGGATAGATGACTAAAACTTAAAATATAACAGCTTAAATTAAAGTTATTTAGTTCTGCAATTGCAAGATGCTTATGTGTAAAAACAGACTTATAAGATGAAGAGATTGCAAAAGTAAATAGCTTATGCCCCAATATTTCACTGGTTCCTTTCTCAGTACTCTCATTTCTACCCAATTTTTACATGCATACCAACTTCATTTTCTTACAAGTAGTTATTTTGGTTTGGTTTTGAAATAAGAAAAGAGATGGTTGTAGTAAGAGTAATTTTTGTGTATTCTTCATCTCATATTTTTGTGGGGTTTTTTTTTCCCCCAAGCAGTCTCTCAAAGTCTCTGCTAGTTGTGCTTATAAAGCAACCCACACATTTTCCAATAGTATATCCACTCTCCAGGATAATGTTTTTTAGACTGATATATTGTAATATTTAAGAGGAAGAAAACATGTTCTAAGAATTCTTCTTATTTTCACCTTTTGATGTTCTCAACTGCCTTTTTTCTGAAATCTGATGGGTTGCAAGACAAGATTTTAAGTATTTACAACCATCTCTAATAAACCGCTTCATGGTTATTTATGAGGTGCTGTTTTAGCAGGCTGTATTATAATATTAATCAAAATCAAGGCTGCTGCTTGGAAACACTCCAAGAGTTAGATCTTTGCTGAAATCTTTCCAGGTATCTTTATTTTCCCCATTTCTTTTGTTTTTCATTGTTAATTTCCAGTTAAGTTATTTATCAGGTGATATTTGAATACATATGAATATAGTTTTGACAGAAAGTCAGAGAATCTTAAAATTAATCTTTGTTTTAATGTTTATTCAACACTTTTATATTTGTTTTCTGTTTATTTTTAAAGGAAAGGAGTAATATTAGCAGGAAAGAATACAAGGCACCCTACTGTGCCACTAAAATTACATTGTACAAGTTTATTGCTTACAACTAGAAATGTCCTAGCATGTTCTGAAGACTTGTGTATGAAACCTTGATGCAGTTTTCATATCCATCACTTAGAGGTGTAATGAATCCAGGAGGCCAAGTTTTCAAGTACTCGCTTCAGGTTAAGGATTATTATTTCTGGATGCTCAACTTGAGGTCCTTAACTCTAATTTTCAGGAGCGCATAAGTCAGGCTGTATGTTGAATGATTCAAACCTCCAAGATCGTGAACAAGATTTATTGGGTACTTTTCAGATTTAGTCCTTAATTTTCACAAGTTCACAAAGGTAAGGGCAGGCCAACCAGCTACTGGGCACCCAAGAAACTGCATGTCCTTGATAATGTATGCATTTATTTCTGTGCTGAACATACTACATCCTTCCTTTTTAGCATGTTAAATTTAAAGCCACTCTGATGTGGTCAAACAGGATCAAGACCAGAAATTATTACTATTATGTCTTGCTTAGGGTTCAGTACTCAGGCAAAACATGCCTGCTATTATATGAATCTCCAAGACTTATTGCAGAATTGCTGGGGATAGGACTAAATCAATTCTTAGTTCTCTGCTTAATGTTATCATTTGCCACAAAATAATTGTATATAACCACACATAAAACTCCATAATAAAACAAAAATCTACAGATTCTATATGAGAAAGACTAGTGACATGTTAAAATACACAAAACTGAATCTAAACAAAACCAATTCAAGGAATAAAAGGTCAATCATGAAATATAGTACATTTCAAAATATTTTTTGAACTGTAATGATCTATTACCTGCAACACATCATTTAAAATCTGGAATATCCTTTTTACTGCCTTTCCCATTGCTCTTACACTGCAGTCACTGCATTATGTGAAGTTATAGCTAGAAAGAGAGATTACTGAGGGTTAGTGCTGATCATTTCTAATTAAAATATTTCGTGTATGTTTTATTGATACGTAGTCTGATTTGCTATAACAAGGGTACTTTGGGACTCAAATGTTGAACTTACGTACGAGATTTGCGTGGACAAGTGTAGATTCATAGAATACCAAGATTAAACCTCTGTGCATCATGTTAGAACCATCTGTTTGCTCCATCCAGTAAGCTCTAACAGCTGATCTATGTGATCACACAGAGACTTCCTCTATTCTTACCACAATGTTTTTGTAGAATCTAATACTGTGACATTTGGTCAGTAGCTTTGGGGAATATCATGGCAAATGTATCTGAGTGGAGATGATGAAATCTGAGAAATAATAGATGTTGATGTTCAAGCAGTCTTACAAGAGTGTTAGGAATTGCCATCTCCATCTTTTACAAAGATTCACTTAGTTCTTCCATACTGAATTTAACTCCAAGGGCCCAATTCTATATTGCATTGCACTAGTTTGATGCTGGTCTAAATCCATTGACTTTCATAGAAATACAAGAGTTTAAGACTCATGGAATAAATTGACCAGTAGGCCTGAAGTCATACAAAATATGCTCATTCCACTGTTATATTATCTGTTAGCCATTTTGGCCAGCAGCATCACCTAGGAAATGTTACTGTTCTTACCAGGCTGATAACATGCTATCAGTCCTTTCTGCAACACCATCCTGAAGCTGAGAGCTGTAACAGAGTAAGCTGTTAAAAATCAGATATAAGGAAAGAGGAAGACTCCAAAAAGATCATCTGGAGATTGCTGGAAACCTCAGTAGAAGAAACATGTCCAGTGTTGTCAAAACCTTAGAGGCTTTTTACTGTTGTTGTTGAAGTCAGTATATTCTCATTAATGTTGAGAAATCAAGTTTGGCTGAAGTTTGGGGTTGAGGAAGATGTTATGGAAGTTGCCTTTAAGTGACTGTGGAAGTTACCTTTAAGAGAATGTGGAAGCAAGCAGAATATGCTTGAGGGCATGAAGGAGAAATATGCAGGGACATATCAGCAGCCTGAGTTCCCAGCAGTGTAAGCTTTTGACCATTAGACTTATATGGTGACTTCAGGGATAACCTTGTGGTCATTGATGCTCCATTTTGTGCCCTAGATCATCTGTACTAAACTGACATGCTCTTTAGCCATTAGAGACACAGGCAGAACAATTGTGGCTTCTATTGTGCAGAAAGCCTCTGGTCATGGTAGTTTTGTCTGGTCAAATCCACTTTACATGTAAGGCCTCACATTTTCAGCACTGAAATGGCACAGGCATTCTTGTGCAGATCCTCTGCACTAAGCTGAATTTCATCCTAATAGATTGAGCGAATAATTAAACTTTAATTTGCCTGTGCGTACATTTCCAACACTGCAAGCTTGCAGAGAGTGCAAACACAATATTGTCAGGAAGGTTATATGCAGAAATCTGCTCTGATTGACTGAGAGTGTATCAGCCTTGATGTATTCTTGCAATATTTTTCAGCAACAAAAGGAATAAGAAGGATGCATTACGTCAATCAAATTAGCAGGGCAAAAAGGCAAATACATGAGGAATGTCAGTTCATTCTGCAGATACAGTTCTTGCCCAAGTTAAAAGGACAGACTGAGGTGGGCCGTTATACCGATTATTGGTTTGCCATACAGAACAGGCAATTACTTATACTTGTGTTGTTTGAGACAGTTTTGCTGTTTTCCTATGCTGAACTGCTACTTTCAAATTCTGGTGGTATGCAATTCTAGCTAGCGTGCTGTAGAGAGCAAGCAGAGAAAAGCCTGTATGCCTGAATTAAAACAGCAGCCAGTAAAATCTATTGTATTTCATATCTTTAAATAATTCTGATTTGTAATTATGGAAGTTCTTTTATCCAGTGTGTCAAAGTGCTTTGAAAACCTTTACCTCTTTGTGAAGTAACTAACACACAGCGTGGGTATTACTTACTGTACTACGATATCAGCTCTTGGAAATTTACCTCAGGTACACAGCCTAGCGGTCACTGCCAAAGAGGTACATCGTCTGTGTTTGCGTTTTCCAGATGCCAAGGAGATGAGGCAATGCTGAGTGAACTAAGCCCTGCTGCATTTTGAAACCTCTGTGTAAAATGGATAAGAAATCCTGAGCCCAAGCTACATGTTCAAACCGCTTTCTCTGCTTCCAAGTACAAATAACAGAGAGTTTCTGATTCCTTTCCTGTGGTTATCCAGATTGGTACTCACCTCTATGCAATAGAATGAGTGCTTCTGCAGTTTATGTCCCCTGTGGACCTGCCTGCAGGATGTAGCCTGGACATCACAAAAAATGGCTAGGTTTTTAAGCAGAGGCATTGCCATCTCAGACTGCCTCTCAATAATCACAGCATGAAAAACTCTAAAAGCAGAATCCCAGTAAAGTACAGTTCAGGCAACAGGGGGCTGGTTCTTAACCTCCTCCTTGCTCTTCTGACCCAGAAGGATGTTTAATGGGAGAGGGCTTTGGAGTGGATCTCCTGCTGAATATGAAGCCGCTCATGCACTTCTCAAGCTAATTTCCCCTTTACTTTTGACTGAGGTGTTGGTAGCCTAAAGATTGCACGAAGTTCCGTTAATGAGCAGAGCACATTCACCCTGCATTCAGAAGCTAACTGCCATGGTCAATTCTTCCTAAAAGCCACTTGGAAATTCAGCCTTTTTGCTTAAACACACTGCAACAATATCAGCCTTTTGCACAGTTCATGTATCAGGCTGCTGATGCTAAAGGGGTGCATTTTATCCTTGATGAGCCTGTTAAAAACAGGTGCTCACCCCAGGAGTTGAAGATACCCTAAGGGTTTGACTTAAATCCAAGAGAATTAAGAAACGTTAAAGGAGGATCTGCATCTTTAAAGTAGACCCATTGTGTCTCAGTGTTGTAGATAAGCTTCAGCCAGTATAAGAACGGGGGAAGTTTCACTCCAGTAAGAGCAATGCAATTTGAAATGTTGGCAGCTGATAAGTGCAGGTGAGGATAAAGGCATGTCTGCATTATTCACTTGCATTACATTTTGAATATATTTTCCTTTGTTGGAAAATCCAGCAGATATATGCAGCCTACTGCTTTTCAATCCCCATTATCTTACTGCTAGCATGCTTAATTATATCTTTTCCACAAAATCCTCAGTTTTAATATTCCTTGGAAGTTTATTCTGCCACTTCTTCCTAAAAGAAAATATCCTAAATATCTCTCCAGGCCTCCAGCTCCAGAGACCTGTGTTTATACTGGAAATGCTAATGAAAATGGGTTTTGTTCTCAATGAAGACACCTCTAGACTCTAAGATTATGCGAAGTCTTGTCTTTATATCATGGTAACTGTGTTTTCTGCTTCTGAAAATTTGACCCAAAGGTCCTTTCCACACTTCAGTCAAAAAAAAAAGCACTGTAATTGAGTTATAGCTGTACATGAGGAGGCACGATTTGGAAGTGTACTATCCATTCTGGTAAATTCTCACACTTTCCGTTTAGATTTTGCTCATGTTTCAGTCATGCAGGGAGAAAATAATGCAGCAAGCTTTCATTTACATTACCTGAGGTCCCTTCCAACCTACCTTATTCTAAGATTATGTGACATTATGTATCTTTAGTTTAACTTATTTGCATTGAGTTTTGTTTAACTCTTTGATAATGGGATCCTGTTCAAATATATTGGTTTTGTCTATTTTGAGTCTTAAAGCACAAGTAATGTCAAAATTTCAGCTGAACACATTAGATTATGCAGTTTCATAAAGCTGGTGTTGTCCTATAATAAAGTCAAATAATCACATTGATTTTCACTTGGCATCTAGACTAACTCTTAAGGAATATATGTTGTAATTGATTTGTATGCTGGAGTTGCTGCAGGGTTTATTTTCAAAATGAGATTTTGGGGTAGGTTATTTTTTGTTAATTAAATATAGTTAAAAGGATTTGTGTTATTTTCTTGTTCATATGAACTGAATTTTCAATGACTTCTACTAAAATGTTAGGGGATCCTCTGCCATAAATAGACCTTCTTGTAAGATTATACAGCAGCCTGATAAATCCTTATTTTTGCATTACTTCTCCCGAGCAAAATCAAATAATATGGTTATCATTCAGGTTCCTGTGGTTTTAATGACATTTTAAAGACACCAGCTGAAAATGTTTTCAGTTTTTTAGTTTAGGTCCTAGATTTTGACTCTGTATTAAGCAATTCATTTCTATTTTTACTAGAACCTTTTGAATAAAAGTGACATTTATTGAGGAGTACTCTTAATATCATTGCTCCTGCTTATCATCGCTTGGTCATTGTCTCTTGCCAGTTCTTCTGGCCCCTTCTGCAGTCCAGGTGGAGAGCTATGGCTTACCTCCCATTGTTGAAGCTGCATGTGTCTGATGTAGTTGATCGGTACAATGACTGGCTACGTCTACCATGTGGGCTCCAGAGTTTCAGAAAGGCTACAGCTGATGGAGTGTGTCTTTGCCCAGCTGTGTCCTGACTTTTGGCATTTGTGCCAGAGAAGGAAGGGAGAGGGCTCTCCTGGGTCAGTTAGTAATTGCAGAGATGTAGCCAAACACCCGGTCATTCACTACAGAGATGGGCTGGGCATCCCTGGGCTGAATGCTAAAATAAAATCTAATCATGTGAGATGAGATTTTCAGATAAATTTACATTCTTATTTAGTGATCTGTCAGGTGATTTGGATTTACATTTAAGTGACAATAAAAGCTCACAGTGCAGAAATCAAACTTTTTCAGAGGCATGTTTAAGAATCCAAACCTGTGAGTCTTGACAATGTTGCAGAGCAGCTGAGAAACTTAACTGTGTCTTTTAGTTCTTAATATTGCTCTGATACTCAGCTCCAATGCATATAAGTTGTATGTAAACATGGCTGTTAAAACTACTGTCTCATCCTTATGTGGTGGTTTCAGGAGATGACAACACAGGGAAGGAATGACATCTAACAATTGGTTGATAGACTGGGCTAATTTTTGAAATATCTGAGTTCCAGCCCCTGATTTGGCAGACTTTATAATGCATTTGCACAGGTAATTCAGCCTTTCTGAGCTTCTGTCACTCACCTTTAATGGAAGCAATAGTATTCTTCTGTCTTGGAGAGGGGAAGGAGGATACATCTGAAAGATACTAGTAGTAAAGGAATAAACCAGGTTACATAAATACCTGATTAAAATAAAAATTTAAAATAGCAGTCACCAGGTTTTGAACTGGGTACACATGGGGCCAACAATCATTGACATTTAGGCATCTCTTCAGGGAGTGAATTTAAAGCTTGTCGCCTTCAACTGATACACACTGAGTAGTGATATGTTATAAGGATACTTGACATTTATTGAGACAATTATTCAGTCATCAAAACATCTATGTACACATGCAAGGTAATCGACCCTTATCTTACTCAGGGGGCTGTAAAGACATACACATCACTTGCCTCTGGCCTCAAAGAGAATTAGTGACAAATCCAGGTTTACAGTCCACAGGAGGATTCCTGGCTCCCAGTGCTGTGTTTGGACTATTGATGACATCAATCATAGTGAAGGCACAGTGCAGTTCTCAAGCCCCCTATGTATTGCTGGTTTTTAAAGATAGCCAACACCAAGTTGCAAGTACTTGAGCTTCTTTGCAGGAAGAGGTCTAGCCTGCATTCTGTCACTGCTGAAGAAAAATGCAATGCATTTATCACAGGAAAAAAGTGTAGACATAAGATTTAGGCTTCTTACCATGTCTAAAGAGTTGGTGTATGTTATTAGAAACTACTTGCTTAGGCTGTATTTCATTCAAGCTTTTAGAGCCATCTAAATCAACTTCTTTAGCTTTAGGAAGATAAAGATAGTAAAAAAATGATCTGAGCATCAGGAGACCTACCATGTTGATTTATACTTGCTACATACAGCAAGTATGTAATTCCCTTATAAATCACAAAGCTGATGCATATTTTCAGAATTATCTGCGTATTTGGTTAGTACAAGTTTAAATTAAATAATATGAACATGTGTTTACCTTTTGTAAGGCAAGAAAGAACCACAGGCAAATAAGAGCCTTAAAAATTATTAAAGGTACCAGGAATACAAGGCCATTTTTCTTATGTTGCCAATGCTTAGAAAGTAAGCATCTGCCTGCGGAAGCATTTTCATTATAATAATATTACCTATATAGATCAGGATGTCTTACCAAGAACTGAATACATTTGCTCTACCTTTATAAGGTTGTATTTGATAATCAGATGGTTCTCCAGCTCACTGTAACTGGACATCTGGAATGAATTTCCTCACAACTCATTTAGGTGCATTTGTATGCATGAGAATTATTTCTTCAGAAATTCTCATCTGGATATAAGCAGGAGCTACAGAAAAAGATAAAATTACTATTTGTCTTGGTCATTTAAATAGAAAAGCTGTCTGAATTGTGGAATTTCTTGAGATACCATACAGAATCCCTTGCCATGCTAACTCAAGACCAAATATCCATCTTGGCTGTAGCAGTCAGCTGGACCAGAGATACCAACCTCTGTAGCCAAGCAATATGAGAGAAGATGGTGTGGCTAGAATCACATACTGGTTGTCTTCGATTTCTCTAGCTTGAAGGCAGCCATTTACAGCTGTTCTGTACCCATTCACTGCTCTGTTTCAATGTCTTGACATAATCCTCTTTAAAAAAAAAAAAAAAAAGAAAAGAAAAAAGAAAATATAAGCAATGGTTTTAACATGGTTGTTTCTTAATGTCTTTGATCTTTGTTTCTGAAAGAAACAACAGAAGTGGAGGAGAAAGGAGAAAATGTATTCACTTTTTTTGCCCCTAGGAATTAGGTGCTAGGCAAAGTTGTAGCAGCATTTAGTGATCTTTCCATTTCCCCTCTTTCTTAATGAACTTGTCTAATTAATTGCTACTTACATTGTCTGTGGAGTTGTTTGTCAATTTTCTCGTATTTCTCTATTCATAGGAAAATGAGGTATGTATGTGATATTTTCGTATGGCTGGCTGTTACGGGGTTTGCAATACTCCTGAAACAAGCCCTAAACATTGTCTTCCTTATGAAGCTATTGTGCTAGACAGCTGAGAAAGTAACTGAATTCTGATTTGCCAAGAGCTCTCCTTTTAAACAAAAATTTATATTAAATTATATTAAAGAAATGTAAAGCTGTGCTTTAAGAGTTAACATCTGAGTATAGTAGGGTCCTCATATTTCCATGGCAACAGCTTAACATGATCAGTAAGTAGAGTGGACTATTTTGCTATGAGGCGTCATTAAAAGAAAAATCATGCTGGGAAACACACATGTATCATAAAATAAAATCTCTTCTCCACAATTTTGAAAACAGCCTACTTCTTTGTTACTTCGTATTGATACATTAGTTTAAAACTACTGTTACATTAGAAATGGAAACAGTAATTTACATGGCTTTTAATTACAGTTTTTGTGATTGCAGTGATGTAAATTTAAAGGAGCAACTTTACAACAGAGGTAATCTGACAGCTGCCACTAAACCTCTTATTTACAGTATCTATCGCCAAATACACTTAACTTTTTACAGCAGCTTTTTGTTGCTGGTGTGTTGCATAGTTCGTTGTGGTAGTAGCGATGGGCTCAGCTGCTGTTTTAGTCATTTCTATTAAGAATATATTGATAGCTAGCGTACCAGCAGTGGCCAGTCTTTTCTGCCAAATCTATTATTTTTAAAAGGTCAAAGGTCTACAAATAATGTGATGGGACTGATTTGCTATTCCTCTTCGCTCCATGTGTGTCACTCGCAGGGTGTCATGGGAACATAAGGCATCTATAATTTTTTTCTGGAGGCTCTTCCTCATGATTATTACCTGAGTCCTACTGCACCTTTTGAAAGCAAGCAGAGGGAGTTCCTCTTCTTTGGCATGTCACTCTTTTGAACATGGTCTGGATGGAGAGAATATCTGAAAGTTCTGGCTTATTCTCTACTTTCAACTTCCGTCCAAGTCATTTAAGTGTGTGCACCAGCTCAAGATGTCAAGCGTTTTTTTAACACCCTGAAATGAACTAAACTATTTACAAACTGCATCATCTCTACAGGCGGTACAGAGGCATCTGGACAGGCTGGACCAGTGGGCCAATGCAAATTGTATGAGGTTCAACAAGGCTGAGTGCCGGGTCCTGCACTTGGGTCACAACAACCCCATGTGTGGCTGGAAAGCTGCCTGGCAGAAAAGGGCCTGGGAGTGTTGCTCCACAGCCAGCTGAGTATGAGCCAGCAGTGTGCTCAGGTGGCCAAGAAGGCCAATAGTATCCTGGCTTGTATCAGAAAACATGTGGCCAGCAGGACTAGGGAAGTGATTGCCCCCTTTCACTTGGTACTGGTGAGTCTGCACCTTGAATACTGTGTTCAGTTTGGGGCCCCTCACTACAAAAAAGACAATGAGGTGCTGGAGAGTGTCCAAAGAAGGGAAACAAAGCTGGTGAAGGGTCTAGAGCACAAGTGTGATGAGGAGCAGCTGAGGGAACTGGGGTTGTTTAGTCTGGGGAAAAGGAGGCTCAGGGGAGACCTTACTGCTCTCTGCAACTGCCTGAAAGGAGGTTGTGCTGAGGTGGGTGTCGGTCTCTCTTTTCCCAAGTAACAAGTGATAAGGCAAAAGAAAATGGCCTCAAGTTGCACCAGGGAAGGTTTAGATTGGAAATTAGGAAAAATTTCTTCACCAAAAGGGTTGTCAAGCACTGGAACAGGATGCCCAGGGAAGTGGTTGCGTCACCCTGCCAGGAGGTATTTAAAGCATGTGTAGATGTGGCACTTAGGGACATGGTGTAGTGGTGGACTCGGCAGTGCTGGGTTAGTGGTTGGACTGCATGATCTTAAAGGTCTTTTCCAACCTGAACAGTTCTATAATTCTATGATTCTGTCTACACATATTGCTAGTTTACCCCATGCCATATAAAAACAGGTTAAGCCGATTTTTATAGATCTTTTCTTATTGCTGTATGAATTAAATCTGGCTGTAAGAAATTTTTGGCAAATGATGGAGTTCCTTATTTTCAACTATGTGAAGGTTGGCACAGAAAAGCGATTGACTCAATCCCCTTTACTTTCCTCTTCTTTAATTCCAGATCCTTTTTTCGCTAGCACTTTGAAATCTGTTTCATGTCTTCACTGATACAAGGTTCTTCAGGCCCATTTCTCTGTGTTTTCCAGGTTATATTATGTGATACAGGCTCCTTATCAAATAAAGCTGCTGTTTCGGTTTTCTTTTCTCCTTCCATTGATTCACAAGCAGTGGACACAAGCTGCAGTACAGAACACTGCAATTATACAAGATAAAATTTTATCATCAAGAAGGTAGTCAGATATGGGTCAAACTCATGATCTCTGCCATGAGTTCAAACTGTCAGAGCAGGGGTTCAGAGAGGAATATTTATTCTTGCAGATATTCATAACTTGACTCTACAGTGACCTGAACAACATGACCTAGCTGGCCTGCTTTGAGAGGGAGGCTGGATTAGAGACTTCCAGAGTCCCTTTCAGTTGAAATTCTTCTATAGCTGTCTTCAGTAATCCTGTTCAATATTAATTATTTATTTCCCATACTTTTACTTTAAAAAATAAAATACATTTGGTAATAATAAAACATGCCTAGTTGGTTTTTTTGCCAGGATAGGGTATGTATTAGTTCCTAGCTGTGCTGCCCTGTGTAGAGGAAACATCATGAGGCTGCAATAGAGATAAATCAGTGCTGATACAAAGGGTGGGAAAATAAGAAGGAGCAAGAGCAGTTACAGATTGAACCTTGCATGTCAGTCATGATGAAAAGTCTTCCAGAGTTATCTGAGCAGATGAAGAAATCATGCATGAAGATGTCAGTGTGTCTTTGACTGTAGAACATGAAAATCCATTTGTTTTAACCTCCCTTTGCCTCACTTGAGTATTTCAACAAAAACAGTTCTTGGCAGAAGTATTTCCCTATGCATGTCACTGAGACCTAACTGGACCTTCTAGGCACTAGTGTCATATGAATAATATTATAATGGAGCCCATTTAATACAAGAGTCAGAATGTGGTAAATATGGAAAGTTATATTTGACAGAAATAAATAATATTATTTCCACTTCCAGGAAAGAAATAGTGTGTCAATGGAATCCATAAATAAGGTTATGTGATTTTCATTTAATCAAATTTACCTTGACATGATTTTACTAAGTATCACCCATGTGTTACCTAGTGTCAGCAACTATTTGCATCCTTATGCATAACAGTAATGCAGATGACATGTAAAACAGTCTTGTATCTTGTACTCAAAATATATTTGTCACGCCTTATTGCTGTCATTTGACACTTAATATCAGACCTATTAAAGTGTAAGTCTTAATAAAAATGGTGTTAAAATAAAAATACCTTCTTTCTTTTCAGTTACATCATGGAGGAGAGAACACAGAAGTTTCAGTCTCCTTGTATATTACAACTGTGTATGAAGTAACAGTAAACCCAACCGGGCTGAACAAAGTCTGAGGATAGGCTTGTCCAGTAAAGAGAGCACTGACCCAAGTGGGATTCAGGTAATCTCAGTTTTGTTCTTGATTCTGCCATTGTCATACCACATGATACTGCATTTCATCACCCTAATGTTATGTATCCCTTTCTGTAATTTATTTGTTTTATCCAGCTAAATTATAGCTTCAAAGGGACAGAGACTTTCCCATGGGTTTGTACAGTGGCAAGGACCATAGCTGAGACTTCTGGAATATACTATTGTATAGATAAGAACAAGCAACGCTATAAAAGTATATATACAGACTTTGATACTCTCCAATCCATACAGATCTTGTCAACTTCTATGTAGGCTCTTTGCTCAGTTCTTCAAAAGTAAAAAAGTTAGATGAGATTTATTTATTTGGGGCACAAAGCTGTCTGAACTTCCAAGACTGTGCTTTGTTGATTTGAGCTGATTTTCTTTTCAAAATAAGGACTGATGCTTTTTTCTTTTTTAAAAAAATCAAGCATATGTTATAAGTATTTCAGTTTCCAAGCCAAAATTTAATGCCTTCTAAAAAGCTCTATGTTGACCCCAGGTCTATAAAAAATGTTTTATGTAGGCCGTCATCTAAGGGACACATTGCTTTTTGTAAGAAAATAAAAAGGAGGCAATAAGTTGCAAATCCCAAAGCAGCTAAGTGAGAGTGGAAGAAAGTGCCTTGGGTTTGCAGAAACTGTAAATTGTGTTTTAGTGATCCTGCTGGAACCTAAGGGAAATGAAAAGAAAAATTGGTGTTAAAAATAATCAGAGGGAAAAAAATACAAACAATTGAGGGAAATGGGTTAAGGGTGACAAGGTGCCAAGAAATTTCTGGAACATCTGCATTCTGAAAATAAGTGTCCATCACTGTAAGGATTCTCAGCACCTCTGCAAAACAGTATCAGACCCTTCCCAGAAAAGGTCCTGAAACAGTAGGAGCTGTGACAGGAGAGCGAGAAAACTGGATGCAATGCAATTACAAGGCAACAGAACGCAAGCCATGTCACCCTCCTTCCTGACATGGAACAAAACCAAACACAGATGTGACCACATTAAAAAAGTTACAAGTTTCTGCCAACTCAACAGGGGGAATGCAAAAGTACAGCCAGTGCTGTGATACAAGGTATTGTTTTGACTTGCCAGGCCATGAGAAGATCTCCTAGAACTCTTGGATGACAGAATTATTCCTTACTGTACAAAATCCCTCTGGCTCCAGAAGGGAATCCAAGTAAGGGCAGTTCCAGCAACATGCTAACAGAGGCTCTCTGATATACAGCTTGCTATAGCCTTTTACAGGATTTGGACTCCAAACCTCTTTTAGTTCTCAATTTGCATTTTGTGCCATTCGTTGAATTTTATTTTTGTTCATTGCTTCTTATAGCGTGGTTCTGTAATGCCGCCTTTGAAAGTGGTGTTTGCTTGTAATAGCAATTATGGAATATTCAGTTCTGTGTTATACAGTTCTGCTGAATATTGTTCAGCAGAATATATTTCATATAGTGTTGTTTTTCTTTCTTGATTGGGAGATCTGGCCTATAAATCATATTTCCAGAACATCTAATCATCTAATGAACTTCAGATTTATAATTTGTGAAAACAGGTGCCCTTTCAGAAGAAAAAAAGGGACATTTATGCAAATATTTATTCTAAAAATGAATTTGCTGTCTATTCATAAAAATGCAAGGAAACTTTAGCTCTGTGGTTTCCTTGTTCTAATTCATTTCACAAATGAATTTAAGACAGCTAGCAAACTGAGAAAAAATTATCCTTGTTGTGGTGTTATTTCATTCAGTTTTAAATATTAATGTATGATGTTGCATCGTTATGTAGTACTCTTCACAAAGATGATATAAACCGTTTGTTAAAGAAAATATGAAGCTTCTGAAATGTCTGCTCATAAATGTTTACAAGAGAGATCATAGTTAGAATTATAGGCAAGGAAAATGAAGAATAGATGAGCCTAGGGACTGCTGGGATAAGACATGGTTGGCAAGCATCCCAAGTTGGATTTCTAGATTATGACCTTTTCATTCTTGAAATCATATTTTTGCATTTCTAGGCCACATGGTCCCATGATCAAAGTGTCTCTATTTTGATTCTGTACATGAAGAAGATATGCATAGTGAAAGATATAAAATCAGTAATGAAAATGGATGGAATTTTTCAGGGCCTCTACTGGGATTCATAAGAATTGCAGATATATGAAGAAGTCCTAAAAGCCTAGACTCTTGCTATTGTTTGGCTAGTAGAGGCATGACACATACAGTACTAGAATAGAGTAAGGATATATTGAGAGCAGAGTAGAGAATATGAAAGACAGGCTTTGGGTCCCATCACACAGTTAGGATTTTGAGCAGCAGCGTGGGCAAAGGGTTTTACAGAGAATCTTTGCATACTGACTTCTTTGGAGCGCTCTTCAGTTCCCAGAGCAGCCCAGGCTTGCACAAATAAATTCTGACTTTAAGTCTCCCTTCCTCCAGGGCTGCAAATCTCACTCTAAGCACAGATTCTTCTGGCCTAGCATGCAAAGCTAAGGTAAATTTCTTTCAAAATCTTAATAAAAAGGTAGTGAAATGAATCTTGCTGTGAAATTCACTGTGATAGAAGTAAGCACATCTTGATGGATTTTCTTACATGTTCTCTTCGGGGAAATGTAAGACAACCCCACATACACATTGTTGGGCTTCTGTTTGTTTGTACCCTGCTCCATTAAGTTCACTCTGGGCCACGCAAATAATGTTTTGCTTACATAGTTCAGTGTTACCATATAAAGATTTTATTGAGTTTCCTTAACTAGATTTGGGCTTTATTATCCGTTTGCCAAATGATAGGCAATATTAATGCTACTGTTTTCTGCCAACATACAAATTATACAAATGTATTTAATTTCATTACAGCAGTTGAATTAATTGTGTATAATATGATATTGAGGATTGTGCTACACAGGAAGAAAAGCAAATTAAGGTGGCAATAAGCATAATTGAAATCCTTTACTTGTTTAACAATTATTTTTTGCATTCTTTTTATATTCGTTCCTCATAGTTTTGGTTGTCCTGTTGTTAATTCCAGCAAAAACAAGTCTTCCAGATTTGTAGCTGTTTTGACATGCCACTGTTAGCTCACTGAAATGTGACAAGTACAGAAGAGAACTTCTGATTGGATTCTATTGCAGTATTATGCTATGCCTACCAGTAAAAAATGCAGAGAAAATTGAATCCTAAAATTATCTGCCTCTCTTCCATTTACTCTCCAAGCCATTTCTTCTATTTTTCAATTATCATCTGGTAATAAATGTGTCATAGTGCAAGATGAGACCTCAGTGGAATACAGTAGCGCTGAAGACTGAATGGAAAATTCAAGAATATTCAAACTTGTTTGGATGCAAATTTGGTTATTATATTGAACCGAAAGGTATGTACTGTAGAGAAGGAAGGTAGTAAAGGTCTAGAAATTTCCTGTGCTAACAAAACAGTCCTCTGCCACATCTGCCATCAGGCACCAAGGCATGCTTCTTTCCAAATGAATTTCCTGTTCTGAGACAGACGATGAGGTTTATGAAGCATTTCATTCCCTTTGAGTGTTTATCTGGGAATTAGGTGGGGTACAGACGTTGGATAAAAGCCATGTCCTTTGCAATCGATGATTAAATTTATATTGGCTCCTATACACAGCCAGGATTTCTGTCCTTGTACTGATCCCCTAAATGTATTAATCTCACTCTCAGCTGGTAACTTTCCTTACCTGTCTCTGAATTTGTCACCAGGAATGTCACACACAAGGGAAAATCCCATCCTGTTGTTAGTCTCACCCTCCCCTAGGACATCTGAATTTCTGAGGAGGAATCTTGAGAGAATAAAACAATTTTCAGACTTTCAATTTATCCATAGCCTGAAAGGAAAATGCCTGTAAATTCTGGATCTTCTGCTAATTCTAGGGGGAACAGTTTGCCAGCATTTGAATCACTAGGAACCAGCTTGTTGGGACTCTAGACATCATTTAACCTAACTGTGCAGAACTCTCAAAACTCTCCAGAGTACCCTAGTATGTTTTCAATATGCTAGTCAAGGCTCAATGGCAGTTATCCATTCCAAATGTGTTTCTGCCTAAAAATACACCAGTTCTCCTGAACAATAGTGTGTAACTGGCTTGCTGGCTTTCAGTCTCTGTTACTTTACAGCTGGAGCAAGATAACTGTGCCTTATAGAAAGGATCGGTAACATTTAATGTGGCTATGATTGTGCATATGAAACATCTACTCATTTCCTCATCTCATCATGCCTTTCCTCTCAGTCTTGGTTGACTCCTTAGTTGCTCAGTCAGGAAGAGAGGAGCAGGCCTTAACTTTGACAGGTCAGTTCATTTCTTGAATGTTTTGCTAAATCTATGAAATTGCCAGTTACAAGCCAGATTTAACAGTTGAGCATATGATTTTTCTGATGAACTTTGGCGAGTGAAGCTGCTGAGAGAGTGATGTCCCTTCCACTACCCTGATACATAAGGGCCTTAGCTTGTTTCTTCTTTTAAAGCAAAAGATGAAGTTCTATAACGTCATCTGTAAGATCATCATCTGACTGAGGGAAGGATGAGCAGCATTAAAAGAGCTGCCTAACTCATAGATATTGTCATGTTATACACTGGCCATGAATAAATCTGAGCGTGAATTCAAAAGAAAGCTCCTCTGTTAGAAGAGGCAGGGTCAGAGGTAATGTACAAGTGGAGATCTTCAAACTAATTTGAAGATGGCACTTGATAAAGATGTGTCTGTGAGAGCAGTAAGCTGACAGCTAGATGTCATAGGAAGTTCTTTGTATGTCTGAACTCCAAAAGTGCTGAGTTTCTGTATGCATGGATAGTGAGACTATACACAGATGAACATAAGGACCTCATCTGATCACACAAACTATGGTCATTGACTGTGCAGCGGAATCTGTACAAATAGAAAACTGTGATCATGTAGGACAGCATGATCTACCCGGTGCGCTGAGATGTGGAAATGCAGATTTCCTGGATAAAACCAGAATCTAAGACTCTTTAGATGCATTAGATTTGAACTGTGTATAACTAGCCTGCAGAAAACTGGCTAACATTTTTTCTGTGTGGTTGCACATGAGGAAAGTGCAGGAAGGGAATACAATTAATCTCTTGGGTTTTGCCTATATTTCTACTCAAATTTCCTGTCATATACATTCAAGATAAATCAAATCAAGAGTAATTGAAAATAGTACAATATTGCTTAGTAGCATACTGGCCCACTGATTTCAACCTAGGTATTTATTTTTGTCTCATACCATGTCCCTGAGAGGAGAATTAATCTGAGACATTTTACAGAATGCATGTGTAAGATTTGAGAAGCTTCAGGGCAAACCATTTAAAGTCCAGTGTATCCAAGAGTGGAAACTTAGTTTCTTCAATTCTTTCAACACTAGGGAGAGTGAGAGTAAGCATAGAATGAGCCTCTAGAGGCATCTATCATTTACTGTGAATTACATTCTTACAGATCTAAAATAAAAACAAAATTAATTTGAATAATATTTTTTACATCTCTTTCCAGGGGAGAACCATTGTTAGATTTGACATTCCTAGGTATGTAAATAATAAATTTGCATCTGATTATTTCTCGTTTTCTTCCTTCAGAGAGTCTCAGACCTCTTGTTCACTGCTTCATTTTGAATTTGAGACTCTTTAGCTAAACCCTTAGAAATCTTGCAGGACAAAAAACAGTGATGAGAATAAGTAATTTACAAAGTAACCCATGATTCTTTCCCCTGCTAGTGATCTCAGTTATACAGGGATGCAAGAAAGGGATGCATTCACTTCAGCCAGAGGAGACCACATAGAGAGCTAAGAAAATAATTCAGGCTATATGTCACTGCCTTCTTCTGCTATGACTGTTAGATGTGGTTCTCTGTCTTATAACCTGGATAAAGTTAGTTCTCCCTCAATCAGGCTATTTCTTCATTTAGCCTAGTAAGAGAGAAGTTAAAAGGAAGCAACCCAACAAAGTCCTTGTCCAATGCTATTATCTGCAAAGGCTCATTGTAAAGGCTGATTTTTATTTCATTTAAAGCTTCCAGCAGGAAAACTTCACACGGGAAGGTTGGAAAGACAGCCCCCTCGCTATTGTTCTCCACTTTTGATTTGCTGTGAAAGGATGCTCTATTTTAAGAATCATGATTGTCTTCTTTTAAGGGCAATTTTAGGACTGTTCTCTTCAAGCAGAAGTAGATGGAGGTGGAGATAATAAATCCAGTAAAGTACATTATAAAGGCCTAATAAATGCTAGGGCCGCAGTATGTACTTTAGCCTAAGGGGATCAAGACCATTCTCTCTGTGTCTCTCTTACACACACATTCCCTGATCATAACAAGATAAAATACAGATTTTATTGTATTTGTGTGACAATTCTAACCTAGATCAAAAACAGGTAAATGGAACAAATAGCATCTAAATTAAAGTAAGATTTTCAAATACTCTAGCAAAGCATTTTTTAATCTGACAGCTTTAAACCACTGCCTCAGCAGAATGGATCTTGAGAAGAGATTAGTTTTCAGCATTTGCTACCACACATATCTAATATTGTTTAAATTAGATTTGATTAAATGCTTTTCAGACTTAAAAATAACGGGATTTCTTGCAGAATTATAATTCAAAACATACCTGCTGTACCTTGTTAAGGAGATGGAAATAAAAAAATATGGGAATGTAGTAAGTATGTTGGTTCATTTTATAGAGTAGACTTCTTCCACAACATTTCTGGAATTTTCCTGTCAGTCCTACATGGTTCTCCACCTTTGTTTACTCTAAATTTTTAATCAGCATTTTACTAGAGAATTTCAAAATGTAATAAGTGAAAAAGGAAACTACTTTCACTTAAACTTTTTCAGAAAAAAACATAAATTACCAGGCAGTTGCAAACAATGTCAGCTTGTACTTAGAGTTGTAGAGAATGGAAAGTACCAGAGTCTAGCAAAAAAAAAAAGAAAAAAACAATTTTTTTTTTTTTAATTTCCAGGCTACAGCAAAATGAAACGTCTGAGTTCCAAGATATTTATACAAACTAAATACTATACCTTTTTGTAAATACATTGCATATGCATATTGCTCCCTAATGTCTTAATGTTGTCAGGCTTGAGGGGTGCTTACTGTCCAGGCATAACCTCTTCACATTGGTGGTACTAACGAGGGCTTCATCCAATGGAAAGCTCTCATTTTTTCCACACATTTAATGATGTTCATAAACAGTAAATCCTTTCCATCACTTGAGTAAACTTCTGAAGAGAAAGAGCATTGCAGAGCAACAGATTAAACATTTACATGATAGCTTCATTAATGTATTTACAGAGGAAAAAAGTTCTTGGAAAGTCAATGTCCTTTCTTTCCCACTTATTGCAAGCTCAAGAAAAATAATCAGAAAATTTAGGGTGCTTGAAGATAGTTTAAAAGGTATGATACAAAAGCCATTAGGCTTAGTGGCAAACTGTTTATAAAGGCTGGCATTTTTGGAGGGTTCTTACTGTTTGGACTTTTTAGTTGTATGAAAGATTCCCATAACTATGTAATTCATAAATATTTCTGGAGTCGCTCCATAAACCCTTGCCTTAAAATGCACCAGAACTTTCACTTTCACTGATTTCTAAAGTGAATTTAAGAGATATTAGAATAATTCTGTTTGCACATCTCAGTATCCCCATTCTGCAGGTCCTTTTTTTACTCATTCCTTTGCAGGGCAGTATTACTTTGATACATTTTGGAGAAAGTGATGACAGAAACAGTACAAATGTTGTACCTGAGTACAGGAGCAGGAGTACATAAGACTCTCCCTCTGAAGAACACACTTAAAGTTGTAAATTACAGAGTCCAGAATATATAAGTTCTAGCTCTCTGATGCCTTCTTCACCATCCTGTTCAGTAGCTTATGAATGAGGATATAAAAGTGCAAGTAAGAAAAGCATAGATATTGAGGACCAGGTAGATTTATGTCAGTCACAGTGTTTCTGTGTTTGTGTTGTACTAGAAAATGGCTAGAGAATGTTTTATCATCTGTGACATTTAACTGAGTCATTTTTGTTTCATACTGGAAATCTCCACTGAAGAAGCCCATAATTTCTCAGCAGAACTCAGAAAAATAGTGAAGTGCAAGTGATGAGGAAACCTTAAGGTCACATCCGCTGTCCCTCCCAAAGGGAGGACTAGGCACAGATGAAATGAGGTGTCAAAATACACGAAGGCTACACAATATTTTATTGTCAGTATCTTTCATTAGTCTCCAGCTGATGTGCTTTTATTGAAGCTTCCCTTGAATTTTTCAGCATTTGTCCTCATCATAGTATATCAAAGATTTGTTATATTGCCAGTGTAAAACACACCTCTTAACAGTATTCAGATTTGCTTTTGCTTTTGAGTGTCAGGAACATTATGTCTTTTTTTTTTTTTTTAATTTGAATTATTTTCTTGCCCAGTCAGACCATAAATCAGTCTACTACCGATGTTAAGCGGGCATATCTCTAGAGAATGACCGTTAGATAAAATTTTGATTACCACACAAAACTTGATCTTGTAAATAGTGATAACATGACCTCTTTTTCGTTTAGAAATCTACGATTTAGCAATAAATGGCTCAGGGCCTACCATTAATCATTCATGAATATCTGAAAGAATATTGAATTAGAGATGTGTTCTGGGACACTTTAGTATTTCCAAATATGACATGTTTCTGGTGACTTTAAATAGTACACAGGTGACACATTCAACTTCAGGCAATAAAACACAGACAGTGCAAACTGATATAATTTACCAAACTGGATACAGGTTTTAAATACCTTGGAATTAGTTTTTTATTTCTTATAGGTTGGGATGATGTTTGCAGATACCATTAGTAGATGTAGAAGCCTTTTGTTTTTTTCTGTTTTTCTTTATATATAAAAACTCAGGTGAACTGATTGTACCCAAGCGGATAGATCGTATTCAGATACTGAGATGTTACTATTTGTATATGTATGGATATTTAATTTCATTTGTGATTTCAGCATGATTTGATTTACTTTTGAAGAAGGGATAAAGGCTTTTAGTTTAACTATCTTTTTTATTTCACATCACATTTTACTCCTACATTTGGTAGTGTATTCTTTTCTAGTCACTTCAGCTCCAAGTCCTGGTTGTTCAGGCTTACACCACAAGCAGTGCCAACCTTGACTGCCTTAAATTAAAAATAAAGAAAAGTCAGATGTTCAAATAATTTTCAAGGTATTCTACTTCTGAAGATAATTTTCCTGAAATGGATGAAATAATCACCTAATTCCCATACTTGTGATATAATGTCTTCTTAAAGAACACTACCGCAAAAAGTTTTTTTTCCAAGAGAGTAATAACTTAATCTCTGGAAAGATGTATCCTTACTGGGATTTTTTAGGAAGTGTATGGGATTTAAATACTATGGTCCAAGTATTACAAAGAGTGGTATAGTGGTAAATAAATTAATGATGCTTCTCTGTTCAGTAGGTATAGGAAATAAATTAAATTATATATCTCTGTAATTAAAATGGGAAAATTCAATTTTATCTGTATTTGTGCTTTGTTGAAGGCAGTCAGACATGTGTTACAATAAGTTTTTTTATCATGATACTGGGTTTTTATTATCACTTTGGTTTCTTATTTACATTGGGTTTTATTTACATTTTTAACAGCCATTTTTATTTCCATTTTTTTGTTTACATTTTTTTTAAATTATGAAAATGACATCACAATGTTCTATAAAATGATTTGGAGAATGCTAACCACATTTTGCTAAACAGATTGATCACATGCTCTTAGTAATTGGAAAAAAAATTGACAAATGTGAGACATTCCCAACTGTTTCTTCCTTGAGTTTCCTCACTCGATAAATCTATCTCTATCTTCTTAATGCTCTGAGAAGTGTAATTAGGATGAGATTCCTTTGCAAGTGAAAGACGGATAGGTGTGTGGAGAATTCAGGAAAGGAGAAGAGGAAAGAGGTATTAATGTTCAGCAGGAGCAGTCTACAGCACCGCAGTCAATCTTTTGATCTAAACAGCTGCTCATTAAAAGTGTCTGGGACATTCAAATCATATTTGCTGGTGTAAACTCTTCCCACTAATATATATTAAAGGCACTTCTCACAACTATTGCATTTCTACATTCCTTTTAGAACCATATAATGAGGATGGCTGAAAAAATTAAACTTTTGACTTGGTATTGAAAGCCTAGTTTTGTTTTGAATGACATCAAAACATAAATCATATTGTTTGCAAGAGAAGCATTTTGAAGCCTTTTATTTCAAGTCATTGAAATACTATATTCCTTTAAGGGCAACCCATTTGTTTCAGTTATATTGAATACAAATGTTTAAACAATTAAGATTACTTAAAAAAATTTAAAATTTAAAACAAAAATTTAAAATTTAAAACAAAAATAACTAAAAAATTTTGTTCTTATTATAACAAGCCATTTCAATTATTTTCTTTTTAGAATGTCACTTTCAGTTCTTTGAAGCATTTTGTTTGGCAAACTGACATTTACTGATGAAGGAACATTCCTCCATTATGCAGATAAACTTTGAATCATTCCCCTGCTTTTCAGTCAGAAAGGAGCATATGGGAGAATGTACAAGGCAGTTAACGCCAGAGATCTGTAAATCTGAAGGGTTACTGCAAGTGCATTATTCCAATTTTGGTATTCGTATATGTGATAGGTTAATCGGATATAACTTGACAAAATTTCAATTTGAACTGTACTGTAAGCATCAAAGCTTTTCTTTCTGATTAAATTTTCTTAAATGGCAAATAGGGCAAAAGAGAATGCTAGAACTAGGTACGAACTAAAATCCCTGTCTTCGAGCAAATCCAGAGACATACACTCTGGCTTTCTAGCTGATACGAGGGGAGAATAAGATGTCACCTAAGGATGGTACAAAACTCCCTACAGCCTCTGTGTAAATAGTGCAGTTTATTACAAAAGTTGCTCTGACATGCTCCTAGGAACTCCAGACTGGTGGTGTCCTCATCAATATAAAACATGGGAATGCTATACTTCTCACCACATTTTTAGAAGAAAATTGTCACAGTTGACTTCTTTGAGTAAGTTCTAGAGGTGCTTCTGAATTTTGAATCCCCTGTGGGACTATACCAATGAAAAAAAAGTCTAGATTCTTCATTTTGATGAGGCTTATGTGGGATTTAGGTGCAGAACTCAAAACACAGCAGTTCTGGGCATTCGAAGAAAGAAATTAAAGTTTAGAAGGAGATGCACCTGGAGAAATTAGGCATTTCTGGGATTAGCTAGCAGCTGGATGAAAAATTCCTGGTTTAGAATTTTACAATTAGATGCATCAGTTCTTCCTATATAGAATTTTAAATCTGACCCTGAGACTCCAGACTTCAGTGAACCTATATATTCCAGGACGGAAATAAAAGGAACCCAAAATGTATGTCTTTTTGAAGCATTATCCAATCTGTCTCATAATTTCCGTGACCTCATGGTGCCCTGTTAGGCCAGGGAATAGAATATCTATCAGAAGCTTGTATGGAATCATTTTGATGGTTTTCTTTCATCCTTTCCATCTAACTCCTCTTACCTCCTTGAAAGTAAGCCAATGGGATATATGTTGTCAAGAGGAGCTTTCAGTTTGAAGGATGCAAGATACTGTACATTGCCTGTACTAATAGTCATTCAGTCTGTCACATACCATGGTACTGCTCTGTGTGTGCGTAATAATATAGGCAGCATTTATCATAAAACTTGCCCCCAGACAACTTTCCAAGCATACAGGTAAAGGGAATTGATTTGTGCCCTGATCATTATGACAGTGTTTGTCAACTGGTAGAAAGACTGATTTTGTCTTGTCAGTGATGGCCTGTTCAGTATTTATGGCAAAATGTTTGCGCTTAATGATGCCCATAAATGCCAGCGAAACACTTTTTCCTTGTCTCTTAGGGTCATTAGATGTATAAACATTCCTTCATTTGCTTTTGTTTTCAGAGATACAGATAATATTTTGATTCCTGACAAGTATTCAACCTATGATTGAAAGTGGAGAGGGTGACAAGGTAGTGGCTGCTAGATATAACAAGTGATATATTACTTATATCAGAATATCACCTGATGTTTTTATAAATGGCCTTCATTTCCACAAATAGGGTTTCAGTCCTGCACTTCAAATTTGGGTCAAGCAGTCCCATAATTCTTGAATCTCTGCCTAATTTGAGAGTTATATTTTCTATCAGTACTACTAATAGTTTTTCCTCTTAAAAAGTTAATCCATCTTAACTGAAGAAAATATCACTATAGTGGTAATCTCTGGCTCCATATTATGCCCCCTAGCTCCTCTTTCTTTCTGGTGAGTGACAATGTCAGAGTTAAACCATGTCTGGCCAGTGGTTTGCCTAGGTGCAGCTCTCTGAATGACAGCCCAATTGTGTTCCATTTTTTTTCCAGCTCACATGATTTGCTATATGTAGGGAATTCAAAACACAAAAAGCAGTAAATTGATGAGTGGCAGTTAAATTAGGTCCAGAGCATGACATAAAAGGTAAATTTTGGTAAAAATAAGAATAGTGGTGCCTGATTGTATCTAGACTTTTATTTCCAGTTTGGGTTGTTTCGCTTTTTTGTTTTGGCAGACACTGCGTAACATCAGGTTATAATAGCATGAGAGATCAACTGCTTTATTGAAATGAATCAGAGATCTGGCTCTAGCAAGTTGACTCCCTTTTCTGACCTCTTGCCATTTCTCACAAATGAGACACTCTTGTGGTGGTTGGAAACCCTATCTTTCTACATCACCATCTCTGGCAAAGGAAAACATAGGCAAAGGGTAAAGCGTAATACTTTAAGAGGTTTTATTATAGACCACATACTGTTAAAGATAGGTCATTGCCCAGTCTTCTCAGAGTTGTATGCAACATGTAAAGAACAGGGTCATACTAACTGCAGTATTCATAAAAAGGTTAATCACTTCTAAATAGTGAAGAGTACAATGTCTTACCTTGCAATCCGAAGGCCAGTGAGAGTGTTCTCATTATATAGCACCTCTTCCTTTGCTGGGCCTCATTTTGTGTGTATTTGCTAAAATTCCTGCTGACAGTTGCATGCTTAGCATTTTTAAGTCACAACATTCTTCCTTGTATTTGGTAGCTGAATTTAGTTATTAATAAAAGACAGTTGTTAAATTTCCATCAGAGCTTTAAAAATGCTATTACTCCAAACACAGTAGTGAATACTCCCTTTACCTTTTGGCAGTGAAATTAAGGATGCAACCAGAGCTTGGGTCATGAGAAAAACAGGGAAAATAGTGAACATTCCAAAACACAAGAAGAGGGGTTTGGACTAGCAGCATTTTTCAAGTTGTTTGTCAGTGTCCTCTTGTAAAGGGATAAGAAAAGGAGAATTAAAAAGAATAAAACTGTTTTTTTTAGGAGTACTTGCACTTACTATATGAAGATGTGAATTTCCATCAGAGGTTTGCAGTTAAAAAAGGTTTCCTCCAAAACCAGTAGCTAATGATTAATCTGTTTTCTTCATCTTTTATTCCATGCTGTACTCTGAGGAAAAAAAGCTGTCCCTTCCCCGAAAAAGAATTTAAAGAAAATTCAGAACTTGAAATATGAAAATCAGGATGGCTAACAGTGGACTAAGATATGCATATTACTATAATGAACTTAATTACATGAGGAATTTATAATTATTTTATATTGCTTTTAAAAAAAATCTGGTGTTGAAGACTCTGCAGGGAATGAATAGTCTCAAAAACAAACTGCTGGTAACATTTAATACATGCACCAGAAGAACAATTATCCCCTCAAGCTTTTGTAAAAAAATGAGCAAAGGGAAAAACAGGGAAATAATACACTGTATATCATAATATAGTTGCATGCTTAATTGTAATTATTAAAAAGGAATTTAAAATAATCTGCTATCCCTTCCTGCAGTTATATGCACATTCTGAATACTTTTTAGCTGCATTATCTTGTACACAAATGCATAAAGACATATATCAGCCTTCATGTGTGAATAAAGATGAGTGAATTAATAGCTCTTGTCTTAAGCTAAATCTCTTCTACTGTCTAAATCTAAGCAGGTATTAAAACTCAAGGGGCCAGATTCTAATCTGTTATGCCACTGTAAATTAAGAGTGATTCAAAGGAACTGAAAGTGGTGAATCCTAATTTCACAAAGTGTAACTCGGGTTTGAATTTGGCCTTAGGTTCTACGAGTTACATCATGACTGACTGCAGAAGTATTATGTACAGAGGAAGAAAGTGTTCCCCTTGAGTAACTGTGGCAGAGTTAGCCCCCAGGTACTTGGTTACGCAAATTTGAAGTATTAACCTGTCTCGTTTTCGAAGTTTCCGATTTTATCTCTGCCCATGGATTAGGAAGCTGCTCCACTGACTTTATGGTAATCCTGGGGAAGAAGAGCTATGCATTTGCTTGCTGCAAGTTAATTGTGAACTTAAAAAACCTGGTCCCATGCCCTTCCTCCTGAAAACAGATACTTCAAATTTGTATTCACTCTTTTCCTTCTTGAATTCTGCATAGGCGTTATGAGCTTTCCAATGATATCCTTGGGGTTTTACATTCATCCTAACATATGGCATGTATGTGAGTCTCTTCTCAAATTTATTTGAGTTTATGTGTGATTGGGAGCAGTTAGCTGGGTGAATTGCTGAATCATGGAACAATTATGACAGGAATTCTCTGGTTTTGTGTTTTTCTGCAAATGATATTGTACTATGTTGTATTCACTTCAGTTCTTGGCAGGACTGCTGAAAAGTAAGTTACAGCTGTTGCCATCTGGTAACTTTTGAAGCAATTTCCCTGACATGTTTCAATTGCTTAATAATTGTTTACTCTATGCAGGTAACCTGATCTTCAGTCTCATAGCACAAATATAGTCATCTTTCCACTGTCTGTCTTCTTTTGTCATTTTGTTAAAGGCTAGTATCTTACGTTGTAACCTAGTCTGACCTGGGGAAAAGGTACAAGTGGCTCTCCCATGGACAAATAGCTTTCTGTAGTTTTTCCCACATCCAGAGAGGACTGTTTACAGCTGTAGTAATTCTCTGCAATCGCTGCTTCCACCAAAAAAGATGAGGTTGAAGCTGTGCTTTTGGTTTCACCTTGCCAGCAACTAGTCACTAGCGCTGGGTGGGAAACTGCAGCATTCAGAGGAAAGCTAGTCATTTTCATGGATGTTAAAGACAACAGGAAAAAATTGCAGAAGAAAAAAATCTGAAAGTTTATTGAATGCAGTGGAGCCCTGTCTCGGGACACCTCTGAGAGTGAAAAATATCTGGAAAAGTATTGCTATGTGCTTGCTCTGGGTCAGCTGCTTTTAGAGATGGTACACCAGCTTAGAGAGACCTTTGGTTTGTCCCAGTGTAGTTTCTATTATGTTCATACACTGAAAATCAACTTCTGAAATTGAACTAGAAGAAATCAAAAATTAAAGAAGAGTCATCTGCCCATCTCTGTATTTAAACAGCCAAGGTTAATTGTCAATTGACATGCATTTACAGTGCTTAAGCTGAGCAGGAACAATACTTGAGAACTGCATTTCTATCCTACATCCTTTTAATTTTCTTTTTATTCCATTCATCTAATGTCAAATGAGATTTTTTTGTTCTTTCTACAGCTGGTAAGAGAAAGTTTCTGCCTCTCTCTCTCTCTCCCCTTAGCTTTGAATTTAACCTCAAAATTCCTTAAGCACCTGTCCAGTAACATGTCCCTGAATAATGTGCCAGAAAAACATCTCACTTGTGCAGCTAACACAAAGCTGCAATTATGAAAAATAGGCTGTTATTTGTGGAGCAGAAGACTGGAGTGCAACAGACGATCTTTCTCAGTGTGACAGTTTGCACAGCGACTGAAAATTCTGTCCTCCAGAATTCAGCTAAAGACACAGCAAAGCCCGCAGAAAAAAAATATCACCTCAATTAAGATCTGACATATTTGCCTGTTAATTTGACTCATGTCCCACAGGTTTTGTCTGCCTTAAGTGACTTTAGACATGGGAGTTTTAACAGTAGTTAGCAAGCACTTTTGCCATTAGTCTCTGACATACTCTACAAAGCCACACTTGGCTAGCAAAATGGGAGCAAACAAATGGATAACACAGGAGTGAAAAATGTACAGTGTACAGAGTTCACCAGTGTAAAAGACTGTTTCAAAAACTATCTGGAAGACTGTTAAAACAAATTACACACCTTCCAAAATCCTCAGGTAGACAGACTTATCAATCCAAAGGGTGAACTTTGAGGTCAAAATACTATGATCAAAACTGTATAGAAGGTAGATATCTGGTTGGGAAGGAAATTTAGATTGAAATTAGCTGTCAAGCCGTTTATGCCTCATCTGATCCCACACACATCAGGATTGGTTTTGCATACGTATCCTTGTTTATCTTCCTACCTCCAGTATCTAAGTGTTGCTTCCTAATTTATGTCACGTCCATTTTATGAAATTTTATAATGGTAATTTCCTTTTTCAACATTATAGTATGATATCTTATTAGTGACTTTGCTGTTTTGTTAACCTGAATAAATCCTGCCATAATAACAGTTGTTATAAGCATCACAATACAATTTACATAAGAAATTTCCAAGCTGAAATGAGCACAGAATGGTTATCCCAGTGTTCACTCATGGAAACCCCATCTATGCTCAATATATTTCTTTAGGACCTTTTATTTCAGAAAGGATGAAGGGTTGGCATCTGGTTCAAGGACTGCTGCTGCTGTAAGGACCAGGGCCTTTATTAAGACTTTAACAATTCTAAGAGTAAATTTTATACTGTGAATAGAGTATAAACACAGGTTTTGTTTGGTTGTGTGAAACACTGGAAGTACTTATGCCTTGTTAGGAATAAATCAATTTTTGCAGTGGAGAGAGAAAGGAGGGAGAAGGCACCATTTTGTATAAGGAGCAATGAGTAAGCAGCCTCAGTGAAGAGAACCATGCATGAGTCACAGTGCTTCTCTAAACTCCCAAAGATACAATTTTTACTTCAGATTTAAACATGCAGGATTCATTTGGCTATAGTGTTTGGCAATAGCAGGTTTATTTGTCTCCTCTTCCCCATTTTTCCACTCATCCACTTCACCATTGTGAAAGGAATTGGTTGTACAACATTTTTTATCTCTGCACATCTGGAAGAACGTGCACAAACCAGCAACAAAGTGCCATCTTCCCTCATGTTCCCATGTAGTGGTGTATCCGCCAAGTCACCATCTAGTTCTTGAAACAGCTGGAGTACAGCAAAGGAACATGTCACTAAAGGGATAATAGTGGAGTACAGTTAAAATGATGAAAATTAAGGCACATTTTCCTAACAAATTTTCCTAATGAATAATGCATTTGCTAATAAACAAAAGGGCTGCCAAGGACATGACAGATTGGAGATATAGCACTTGAGTTATTGGAAGTGGCAGACAGGTCACAACTTTTATTTATGTTAATAGCTAACCACCTGTCAGATAAATTGGAAAGTAGATACCTCCACAGCAGTGCCAGCAGGCTCCTTTCAGAACTGTGAGAAAGGACCAAGAGGACAGACAGCCTAGCTAGCTATTGTGCTGGCAGTTGAGAGTTGTCTTTTCTTCTCTCTTACAGTTACACCTACGTGGTAATATCCACTGATTCAGAAAGGACTGAATACACTGTTACTGGTTTTGGTAGATACATCCCCCAACAGCCCTTACCTGCTTGTGGCAAACACAGAATTTAACTCCTCTTGGCAGAGAGATCACCTACAGTGTCAAATACTGACATGCATAGCTCTGCAGCACAAACTAGAAAGTCATCGGTACTTCTTAAACATTTGGCAGCCCAAGCACTGCCCTCAGAGATAACTAAATCTATATAATTAATGACTTAAATTATTTGGAGGATAACACTGTATGGTGCCTCTTCTTTTTTTTTTTTTTTTTTTTTTTTTTTTTTTGGATCTTAATAGATATTTCTAACATGATTTTCCATAGTTAAAAGGAAATCCAGAGCCTATTTGGGTTCACAAAGAAAAGACACCTCCCCTCTCTGAAGTGATCCCATAGGTGTTTTCAGAAAAGGAGGTACACTTTACATAGTTCTCCACTTAATTTAACTGATCAGATAACTGATCCATTTCTAGCAGTTCTAATTTCAGTTTTCTCCTCTGCCTGACAACATTTGAACCTACCCTACCATTAAGGACTTACAGGATTGATTTTCATCCTACTCTCCACTCTGTTGAAGCTATTTCACTTTACACAGAATAATTAAATACTTGGTAAGCCACAGAGAAAGAGAACAAGAGTGCATATTACCTTGCAGCCCAATGATTAGTGCATTCTGATATAAGCTGTCATCACAGCTACTTGTGCCTACAGTTCTGTTTAAAGAAAGGCCTTTAATCCAGCATTTTCACTTGCAGGTGATGCTTTAAACCTCAGAGTAATATGATACTAGCTATCATATTAATTCACATCTGGGGTTTTTTTTGAGAAGACTTTTTCCTGAAGTTATTTCAAGAACAATGTTCTAGATTAATCCCAAATTTCTGTAACTACTGTAGGTGTTTAAGTAAGGACAGTAGTTTGCAGAAAATTCTTGCACACAAAGAAAAGATCAAGATGTGTTCAAAGCATAATTTGGGTTTTAGTTAGTTCCACTGCTTTCTGACAGTGTCTTTTTTTCTTCACTGGCCACGTGAGAGGGTTGGGTAACCACTGTCCTTGGCAATTTATTTTAATATGATATGAATACAAGCTTTTTTTTTTTTTTTTTAAATAGATTTTCTCAAATTCATTCAAAGTGCACAAAATCCAGTTGTGTCCACAGTACCTCCTTGACCTAGGAAAATAAAATCTGCTCTCACTGGTAGCTTGATTTTGCATTAACAGTAACCTTGGAACTTCATTCATGGATAATCATATTCCACAGAAAATGTACTCTATACAGTGGCAATTAGTACCTCAGCATAAATGTTTAAATATGTGCAAAGGTAAACCTGCCCTATTGTGTTGTTATGGTTGCTTTTCAGCTGGGATGCTGATATTTTGTGGATGTTACAACTTAGCCAGATGATCAACATATTCCCAGTGACACCATTTGCCAATAAAATAACTACTGCTGCCTACAGAAGTGTTAAAACCCTCAGACTGAAGCACTGTACATAAAATTTCAGCATTTTTGTTTGCTGTTTCTGTGATTGATAGTAATAAACTTCACTTTCGTGAATGAGAGGCTTCTGTGTAAACACTTGCAGTGTATTATAAAAATGAACATGAAAACGTGCGTTCTTCACAGAGGCTTTTTCCGTTTTTTGATATGTGTCCTTATGCCAGCCTGTCTCTGGCATATTCAGAAATTCAGATACCATATGTCCTTATGATCATCTTCAAAACTTCCAAATCCAGGCTCTTTCTCTTCAACAAACTTCTTTTATTGATAAGTGCTGCTGCTGTGGCTGCATCTGCTAAAAGCAACTGTGCACAGCTCCAGTGACTAATCTCATTTAGGTTAATGGTATCTGCAAGGTCACTTGGGAAGGATATTGAAGACACTATTATCCACCTGGATGCTGCCCTATAGGTAGAGATGAAGCAGGTACATAAACTGTTGGAGAGAGACCTGTCATGATTCTCACAGAGTTATACGTTACTCTGATTGTTCTTTAGAAATTGAGAAACTCCTTAAAATTGAGGATTTAAAATAAGCAAAAGATATTTGTACAATTTGATTGTTCCTAAAAATTCTAGAGCGCAGAGTTTCACAATTTCTGAAAAATGTGTTCAGCTGATGAGTATATTCATTTGAGCTGGAAAGAAAAGACACATAAGACCTTTCTCCACACACCTCTATCTTTTGTTTATGGAGCATGGAGGATGAGAGGTGAAGCTTCTCTCTCTAGTTCTGTATGTCTCTTCCCACCACTGCCCCCGCCCCTTGCTCTCTGTATAACTCTCTATTTTTCTCTCCCTCTGTCCTACAAAAAATTGGTACACAGGCAGTGGATCCCATTTGTACATCTGGACAGCCCGAGAGAGGAATAGCTGAATCTGCTGATGGCCTTGATGCAAAAGATTGCTCCTTTCTGTTCCATCTGGAATAACAGAAAATCCAAACTGTATCTCTTGAGTCCTTTTTGGAACTCCTCCTAGGGGTATAATACTTTGCTTGGGGCTGGAAGTGAATTCTCATATCCTTAACGATTTCTAATTATTTAGCAGACAGGATTTGGGGATTTGGACTACTTTGATGAAAGTGCTTTAAAATAAATAGAACAACTTCTATATTTTAACTGAAGAACATTAGCAAATTAATGTATTGCTGAGTGACTATCATTTGCTGTATATTGCAAAATACAGATGGAAACGGCACAATCCCCATTGTTGTTAATTGCTATTGTTAATGCTTTTTAGTTAGTACATGAATTTCAGTGTAAATAGCACTTTCTTTTGCTGCTAGCTTCACAGAGTATTTGCATACAGCCATAAATTCCTTACTCATAAAAAACCCTATTAAAAACAATGGAAGATAATGTGATGATAATACATCAGAGGCTTTTGCTAACAGTAGAGGAGGTCACAAAGGACAGATGGCAAATATCCTTCTGCCTAGTCATCTGTCTTGCTATACTCTTACTTTTACCTAGATTCGACTTTTTAAAAATACATTCTTTCTCTTTGGGAAAAGTCAATAGTTGAAAATACAATTTACCTGGTAAACTTTATGGCTTCTTTCAACACTGACTTTGTGTGCTATCATAAATGGATTTTGGCTACATTTTTTATATGCTTTCCCTACTTTTCCTGCAAGAAATTCCATACCCTTCAGAGCAATTGCTCAAGGTGCTGGAGTAACACAGATAGGTCTTTAATGGCGTGCAGCAGACCTGAAATCTTTTTTACTAATAACATTTTCAAACCATCTTGTATCTTCCCTTCATCCCAACTGGGCATGTGCTTGCCTGGAGTTAGACAGAATGACACCAAATGATGATAACATGCAAATTCCTTTTTGTCCTGTTCCTGATTTCTTGTTAGCAATTCTGTAAATGGAAATGATGCTATATCGTAGGGTCAAATCACTGAGTCATTACTATAATTCAGCTAATGGGATGATTATTTAAGTATTCTTGTTTGTTCTGACTGACCTAGTCTCTGCTTTCTGAGCACTATGTATAGACTGTTTGCTCTTGTAGAATTAAGATCAAGGAACAGTATGCTTTTGTTGACATAGAAACAGCTCAAGCACAAGGCATAGCTCTATTTATTGTATTACCTGGGATTTTCATTGAAACAGACTTCCCAACTTGTGTCTGTACTGTTCTGTCTTTAAAATATACAGCACTTTATCCCATTTAAATATGAAATATCTGAGCTCAGAGGAGACAAAATTAGATAAACTGATCCCTGAATGATTCAGAAAGTCACAATTCAGTGGTGGGTAGTCTCAGCATTTAAAGTTTTTAAGCAAAGTAGCTGTGAATACTTAAATTTTGGGGAGGCAGAAAGATGAATGAGTAGACATGCTTTCAGAGTGGTATTTGAGAGATCAAACCATAATTTACAAACCTGATACCTAAACACATTTAAACTATTCTGTTATACTTCCCTCTTGGTTCTCTTATTTCTGCTGGGAATGGGGGAAGCTGTACTTCAGCATGAAGCTGTTTGGTGCAATTACATTTATTCAGGGGTTTCCATCTCACTTTGATGATTTTTAGAACCGCCTGTATTCTTAGTATAGCACAGCTTGCCCTGGGTACTCTGACTTACAAATTTCTATTTCTTTCGGAGTACGTGTCCATTCAAAGTGAAGACACCTTTGCCCTAGGTTGTTATGGTTCCTTCATAGCTTGACAAAACCCCGAATAACAGATCCTATTTGCAATAAAGTAAAAAATTATACTCCATCTGACTTCTATGACAACACTGTTTTGTCAGAAAGAAAGGAAAAAAAAAGACCATTGTGGCCAGGAGAGCAACAGTCAAAATAACGGACTTTATATTCTCAATAAAAAATATAAATCTGGAAGATGAATAGAAATAAATTTAAAAGCGTAAATGCTGGAAAATACAAACTTAGGACAAATGTCTTCAGTTTTATGCACTGTTCTTCAGCTGGAAGTTCAGACAGCTTTTACTAGCTAATATATTTCTTTCTTATAAACATTTTTCCATATTATGCAACTAAAGAATATGTTTTTAAGGGAAAACTAAACAGATATGAGTGGAATCTTTGCACTGAGAAATGGCCAGCTTAGTATGCAAGCAACAACACTGTCTCACATTCATTTGAATGCTTGCCATCTGGAACAGATGCATTAGTTGTGGCTTCAGTAATGACATGGTGGAGGAGAAGACCTTCCTCACCTCAAGATTTCAATATTACTTAATGGGGCTCCTCATGTGAGTAAAGTAATTGTATATTCAGCCCAGTGTTTTATTCAGCTGTCATCTTACTTTGTAGTATAACCTAGCCATCTTGCTGTACAGCCTTGCTTGAATACATGCAACATTGCGGCATATATTGTATGAAAGATGCTATTCCGAATAAAGTCATATTGTATACTTGACTTTGTTCTGTATTGATATTGAATGTATTTCTAGAATGGTAATCTTCTATGTACAATATGTGTCTGAGGAGATTATATCTTATTTTGCACACCAGGATATCTTTAGAATTGTTTATTATTCATGTTATATTTTAAACTGATGCTGGTCTATGCAGATTTTAAATGTGTTTGTCATATACCATTAGTCACTGTGTGAAATCTCTCAGTAATAGTTAGTTCTTGAATTTTCTGCAGCTAAGGAGAATTTAACACTGATTGATGGTAGATCACTTAGCTGGTTGGCAGACTTTCCAATTTACAGCAGGAAAATTGCTCTTTTCTTTATGCTCATTCCTTCTTCTGCAGGGGGACAGTAAGATATATGTGCCAGGGTGCACATAACAGCAAGAATCTGATTGGCAATACTGCAGGTCTTTTTTACAATTATGATTTTATCATTTTCAAAAACTGTACTGAATGTCAAGTATTTCAGATGCAATTTTTAAAAACCTCTCTATTTATCAAATGTTGACGATATATCTGTATCATATTTCACATGCAAAAAATGACCTAACAAATTTTTGCATGAGGAATTGTGTAAGCTGTCAGCGCTTCATCCTTATCTTCTAATAGTCCCAAATTCTCAGTCCTCTAAAGGCTGATTATCTGTAGCGTGAAGATTAGCAGGAGAAACAAAGATACTTATTTGCTGTGTGCTGTCTGAAAATATTTCTCATTAACCACTGATTCAATTAAAAAATAATAACATTATATTAGTTATTTTTCAGTGAAAGAAAGATACGGGATAAATTCCTTCCCTTTTACACGCGATAGTGAGATTTTCAAAGACTATGTTTTAAGATTTCACATAGAATGCATGTGAAGAACTGCAATGTGTAATTTTCAGTATCCACTTTCTTTAAAGGGAAACCAAGATAAAAGTTGTCATGTTTAAAAACATAAAAGTACTGAAATGCCAGCCATAAATTCTCATAAATTTAGCAATAGATTTTGTATAAAAAAAGACTTCTCAGTGAAAAGGTGTGTTTCTTATTTTCAACTTCCTGCAAAGACTTAAAGAAGACTCTAATCTTTACCACTTTATAAGGTTTACAAATATAGGAGGTTCAAGATGCTGTACAAAAGCGCTGACTTTGCATACTGTTCTGGCACACGCAGAGGTACTCTCTAAAAACATACACATAAGGGGAAAAATAATTGTGAAATTATTGTTTCAAAAAGAAATATAATTTATTGCTGTTTCATTGATATTTTAGAGCCATGGAGCACAGCATAACTGACACCTCCAAAACATAGATAGTAAACATGGTAAAGAAAACAAATGTGTTAAAGTGTGCACTCAGGCCCAATTATGCACTTGTTCAAGGACTTCAGTGGGAGTTCTGCATGTAGTGTGGCTGCAGAATGGTTCCCACAAGGAATGAGGCAACTAAGAAAGCTGTTATAGGTACTGTTCCAACAAACCTATTGTTTGTGGAGTTCATTTTCAACAGCTCCTCCCGCATCCCACACTAATGGCAGACCAGTGCTGTTAAAACTTGAAATTTATGCAAGATCAACTGTGTAATGAAAATTATACTAGTTCGTAATTATTATCTTTTATTACTACAGATGCTGTGTGGAGTTCACAGAACTGGAAATCTAATAGAAGAAATACTTGGCATCCTCTTTTAAAAAGAAAAATTCAGTCTATTTGTAATGCTGAAATAACAAAAATGGGAACCAGGACAATGGAGACCAGCATTAAATAGAAAGGTAGTATCTTGATGGAATTCTTCTGTCTCAGCTGACTATTACCCATTTCTTACATTGGTGCCTGTCACCCTACAACCTTTTTCAGAGGTGCTTTTTGAAAAATATTCATTAGACAAATACCTATTTCATCAAAAATATATTCTTAGTATTAAGTTCATAAATTTTCTAAAGCACTATTATGGCATTGCATCTTTTAACATGTTGATCTCTGAGGTACATAAGATCTCCCACACTTTCTTCCAAGACTGAAGAACTGTCAGCTTGCAGTGGATCAGGTTTTTACTAATAACTGATCTTTGGCCATGCCAGATGCATGGGATCTAATCACACTGATGACAGATGGTGCTTAATAATCACTCACAACCTAGATCTCTGAAACTGAGTCCATCATGGTAAAGGCAAAAATCAGTCTTGACTAAGACAGGCCAGTCTGTCAAAGAAGACCTTACTGACCCCGGGAAAAGTAGGGATCTAATTATGCTTTATCAAGCAGAAACTAAGCCCTTAAATCCTCATCTGGAGCGAATAGGCTGGAATATAGCTATCCAAACATATAACAAGATTCCTGTATATATTAGGTGGTCAACATATGTCAGCAACTCGTCTGCTTGTCCAAACGATGTATTCTTTCATCCAGGACCATACAGTTTCCAATATCAGGTGGCAGAATCTACAGTGCTGTCGGAGACAGTTGATATCATATATCAGAAAAACCCTGGAAATTATGACAATTAGAAGAGGGCAGATATCCGTGGACCAATGCACTTCCTAAAAATCGCACCAACTTCCAAAACCACAACACTTAGAAAAATATCGTGTTTAGTAAACGTTAGTAATGCTGTGTTTTGCTTTATAAGGTAATATAATATGATGTGACTGATTTGACCAGATGTGACAACTCAGAAGTTGGTATGACAGGTTGAGAAATGTTAATGTAGGAAAGAAAAAGCAAATTAGAACCTTTAAAAAATATTTTAGGTATTTGGTGTTTGCACTGTTATGAAAAGGGCCACTATGTCATATTCAGAATTTCTAGGAATCTCTAGTTACACATTGGATCTAAGTTACAGTTCATGTTGTGGAGAAGCATACTCAATGGATAGATAGATAGATAGATAGATAGATAGATAGATAGATAGAATAGATAGATAGATAGATAGATAGATAGATAGATAGATAGATAGATAGATAGATAGATAGACAGACAGACAGACAGACAAACAGACCTTTAGCTTGCAAAATTGAATGCAGCTCCAGTGGTACTGACTATCTAACACAAGCTTGAAGAGGCAGTCCTCAAATTTTCAATGCCCATTGATTTAGGGATCCAAATATTTCTACACATTTTATAACCATGATGGTCTAAAGATGGAACAAAAACAAGGGTTTCAGGAAAGGATGACTTTTTTTCATTGCAATATTTTTATTGGGAAAATTAGGCAAGAAATAGGAATATTGTACTGCACATACAGTAATGTAGAATTATCATAACAAAAGACTAAACCAGATCCATATCCTCACTTTTTCTTCTGCTTAATGTTTTTATTATTGCTTTTACTGAATTTGTAAACAAGTAAACAATAAGATAAAGGGAATTATTACTTTTGGTACTGAAGAGCAAATCACCAAATTAAGACAAGCTGTTTTCTGATATCATCAGAAACCTTGCAAGGCAAGATGTAGGACATATGGAGGGCAAGCCCTGGCAACCTAAGGATTCTAGGCCAAAAAAAATTCAGTTTAAATATTGTAGTTTTAGTCCTCTGAATAAGTGACCTGGTCATTTTTCACATTTGGACATTTGGACATTTGGGTTATTATAAGCAAAATGGCTTCATCATGTCCATAAAATGAAAACACACATCCTTGGGTAGCTGACTTATTTTATTAGTCTTAAACTTGGTAGTCTTGACTAGTCCTATTTTTTCTGGGATTCATTCACAGCCTTTGTCCTAAGCCTGAAAACTATCTATGAAGAGAAATATGTGCCTTAGGGAATACTTATCTAGCTTTCACAATAACTAAGTTAAGAAGGTCTGTAATGAAATTTGTGAGAGTCGGAGATGAAGCTTTCTAAAACAAGTAACAGCGCATTATGGAATGAGCTGTCAGAACAATTTGTATTTGTCTGTTACCATGATTTTTAGATCCTACTACAAATAATTTATGTATCTTTTCATAGAAGAAGTCTACCACCGTCACACAGGTAAGGAAAAACAAACAGAACATAAGGAGGTTTTATTAATACCAGTTTAAGGTTATTAATAACTTCTCTACAAGTTTTTCTTTGGCAGAAATCTGATATATTGATTTAACAGACAAAGTATCAAAATCTGATGCTTACCCAAACAATAATCTAAAACCTTTGATGCTAGTGCTGCTCTTATATTTGAGAGCCTCAAAATCAAAATATCCAGGTTGTTTTCTGCATAAATGCTCTTCAGAAAAATTAATTCCTCAATTCTCTTACTTTTTTTTCTACAAAATTAGGGAAAATATTTTATTTTAATGACTATCCTGTCAAAGTCTATTAGCCATAATGAGTACCTTTGTTTTTCACATCTGCAAACATGGAACTTCAATACTTGTTGAGCTTCTGATGGGTCTCTGAAGCAAAAGTGGCACTCCATGGAGGAATTACACTATATTAGAATAAACATAATGAAATCATTCTTCAAATGTGTATTAAGTTGCACAAGGCTGAGTTTGCAATATCCTAAAATGTGAAGAAATATCTATTCCAATACGAATAAGTGAAAGATTATTTGCAAGAGAGGGAGAAGTCTAGGTACAAGCACAGGTGCTTTAAAGCACAAATCCACACCATTAAGCTCTGGCCCAGCTGTTTCATAATAAATAAAAAAGAGAAACACCCATTAAAGTCTCATATGATACAACCTACAAAGAAAAAAAGTCATTTGTTTGTAAACTACTATCACATTAACAATGGAGGCCAATTGAGAAAACCTCCAGATCTGACAGGATGATTTTAAACTAAGAGTGTGGAATTGTTTATTAAGACTTTGAGTGACAGTCTAATATATTAAATCAGTTCAGAAGATTGTAAAATGCATTAGCATTAGCAATTTAATACCTCCAACAAATTTAACTGTCACTCATGAGCATATCTGTCCTTGTTAAAGGAAAAAAACCTGAAGCGCCATCTTTGTCTTGATGGACAATAAAGTTAGAAGAGGCAAAGGCCTTTCTCTGTATATTGGTGATGAGAGAACTGTGTTACATTTATCATAATTAACTTTCACAGTTGGCAGCATTTTTTGGCAAATGTATTATTTGCTCAAGCTTGTGAAAGAAGTTTTAAGAACTAATCATTGGAGCCAAGCCTTAGCTTGCAATCGTTTCAGGGCTGGATTTTAATCAATTTAGAAATGTAATTACATGCCAAATGTGTACACAGTTACTTTGATTACACACAGAAATTGGGCAGTTTCATAGTCAACTAACTGATTGTAGGCAGTTGGGTGCAAAATACCTCATCTGAACAAGCAGTTGTTGAACTTGTGTTACAGCCATGTGTGGAACAAGGTAAAAAACTTCTTTAAAAATCAGGATCTTTAAAGGAAATATTTCCTATTTTCAATTTTATTCAGGTGGATAGATTTTCTTTGCTTCTTTAAAAAAAATAATTGCTACTATTAATAGAGCAAAAAATAACTTTTTAAAAACTAAGCAGAACTTAAAAAAATGGAAAAGAAGGTCACTTGAATATAACGTGTGATTACTTGGCAGTGCAGTAATGAAAAGGATCCCAAATGCAATGTCCATCAGACTACAGTACAAGGGTTTCAATACAAAGAACAGAGTAGAGCTGTTGTGATTTTTGAAGAAACACAAAATGCCAGATTGACGTGACTTGCTGAATGAATAAAATACAGTGTTTAGCCTACTGGAATTAGCGTGCCTGTGTTATTCAGGAATGCTTAGATAACTATTGTATGTTTACGAAAATGTTCCTGAATCCTAATATTTCTGTGACATCCAGTATAATTAATTTGACAATTAGTGTCAATAATTTGATGGTCTCGCATTTGAAAACTTTCAGATCTCGGGGAGCAGCAGCAATAGCCCAGTTCCTCTGGCGACCAGTGATGGAATACATGAGCAGCAATGAACAGATGAAATGAATAGTTTGCTTAATAATAATCAAGATTGACAGGTTAATAATGGAGACACTACCTAAAAAGAAGTCGCAGTTGTGACTATAATTTGAAACAAATACTTTAATTGCCTCTTAGGATAAATGGTAACAACATTGCACATAAACAAAGCTAGAAGAAATGGGCATAATATTAAATACTTTACTCAGGGTTGTACCTGCAGTGTTTTTTCTACCAATATATTCAACCTACAATCACTTACAGAAAAATTATATCTTGGGGCATTTTGTAGGTAAAACACAGAGAAATAGGAAGTGACAAACTGAGTGGTGAGAGCAGACACTTAGGACAACAAGCAGTTCTTTTTCTACCTGTGTAGTAAGCAATAATAGGAAGCAATGCTTGCCTGTTCCTGCTTGGGACATGCCCCATTACAAGTTTTTCAGGTAAAGAATTATCCCATTAGTCTCTATTCAGTAGGACAGTAGAGCAGAGGTATCCCTAAAACCAGCTTTTACAAATAAAAATGTTGATGAAATTCTTATATTTTCTTCCTTTTTTTCTACCACTAGATAAACACCAAACAGCAAACAAAATTGTTAGCTGACAGGCTTTGTTGCTCGGTCGTCAGTTACAAGCTACTTCCAAATCAAGCTGTTTGAAATGGCTGCTGAAACCACTAGCCAGCTGATTGTTGTAAGTAAACCTGGGATGGAGCCCCTCTTTGGAAGCTATTTATCAAAACAAAGGCCACAGTATACAATTAGGGTGTGATACTATTCTTGAGATCCAAACAGGAGCCCTCACAGATGATGACAGACTGGGCTAGGAAACTTACCAGTTTCTCCCTGACAAATGTTGCCACTGTTAGATAATCTTCCTAGTGACAGCTCTCAGGGGTGCTGGCGTTGGTAACATCATGCAGCTGAAGAGACCCAAGCCTTCTCCAGGGTGACTGGTGTCTCACAACTGCTTTGTCCCGCTGGCTGACAAATTGTGAGTAACTTGGTCATGATGGAGCATGACTTGGTCTCTGGGCAGGCTCACATGGTCAAAGGGTATCCTTCCTTCCCTGCACTACAGCTGCTCTGTGAGGGGCAAATCCAGCCACCCATTTTGTTGTCTTTCCTCTTTTCGCTAAATAAACAGGTTTTTTGAGTGCACATAAGGAGTTTCAGGCTGAGTAGTAAAGTGAAAAGGGGAACTGTAGTAAAAATAATAATAATTATTATTATTGACCTTGTCACTTCCCTGATCCAATTGTCTATTTAGTCTCAAAACAGTTGTCGTAGCTCAGCTGATGGCACAGCATGGGGCCAGGAATCAGTGTGCAAGAGCAGAGGGGAGGCCAGGGACAGCCAAAGTCAGCACTTCCCCTGAGAAAAATGCTCATCGGTCTTCAGCCTGAAAAAGATAATACAGCAACCATTGTTAATATTGGAGAGTTTAAATTTAGAGCCTTCCCCAGCTGATTTGTTATTCCACTTCTCTGTCATTTTACACTTTGATTATTGGTTTATTCCTCTTCACCACTGGAAGTGCATTACTCTGATGAAAAAAAAGGTCATCTCCTTTGCTCATTCCAGTGCTTTTTGGAAGAATTGCTGTCTCCAAACATTCTCATCTCTGATACTACAATCAATTCTCTAGACTTTCTTCCCTTTTCATCTAGCACAATGAAAGGTAAAACTGTAAACAGTGGTTTATTTGGAAAACAAAGCAGCAGAAAGTAAGTATCATTTACTGGAATGCCTTAATCAGTTCTCTCCTCTTCTCTGTTCTTCTCTCTTATCTGTCCTGGAATATTGGATTCTTTTCAAGTTTACCAAGGACTGTATGTAATATCTATTCAAACTCTGCATAAAATTAATCCATAAAAGAGGTACAACAACCCGGGAATAGGAAATCCTACCTGTAACCTCCTTTTTATGATCAGATGTACAGATTAGGTCTCCCCTTTCAGTTATAAGTACAGATTGTCCATTTTAAACTGGTAGTTTTTCCTAAAGAACTTAAGAAAACTAGAGGTTTTTGTGGCATTCCTAAGGAACCAGTGCTGTTTAACATCTTTGTCAGCGACATGGACAGTGGGATCGAGGCACCCTCAGCAAGTTTACCAACGGCACCAAGCTGTGTGCCGCAATTGACACGCTGGAGGGAAGGGATGTGCCATCCAGAGGGACCCGGACAGGCTGGAGAGGTGGGCCTGTGCAAACCTCATGGGGTTCAACAAGGCCAAGTGCAAGGTCCTGCACATGGGTCGGGGCAATCCCCAGCACAAACCCAGGCTGGGCGAGGAGTGGATTGAGAGCAGCCCTGCGCAGAAAGACTTGGGGGTATGGATGGATGGGAAACTGACTGTGACCCAGCAATGTGTGCTTGCAACCCAGAAGTCCAACCATGTCCTGGGCTGCATCAAGAGACGTGTGGCCAGCAGGTTGAGGGAGGGGATTCTTCCCCTCTACTTCACTCTCATCAGACCCCACCTGCAGTGCTGTGTCCAGATCTGGGGGCACCAACATGAGGATGTGAACCTGCTCAAGTGGGTCCAGAGGAAGCCAAGAAGATGCTCAGGGGCTGGAGCACCCCCCTGTGAGGACAGGCTGAGAGAGTTGGGGGTGTTCAGCCTGGAGAAGAGAAGGCTTCGGGGAGACGTTAGAGCGGCCTCCCAGTACTGAAAGGGGCTGCAGGAAAGGTGGGGAGGGACTCTTTGCCAGGGAGTCTAGGGATAGGATGAGGGGTAGCTCTTTTAAAATGAAAGAAGGTAGATTTTGATTACTGTAAGAAATCCTTTCCTGTGAGGGTGGTGAGGCTCTGGCGGAGGTTTCCCAGAGCAGCTGCGGCTGCCCCCTCCCTGGCAGTGTTCAAGGCCAGGCTGGACGGGGCTTTGGGCAACCTGGGCTAGTGGAAAGGCATGTCAGGGAGCTTGGAACTGGATGGTCTTTAAGGTCCCTTCCAAACCAAACCATTATGATTCTATACTCCTTATTGTAAAACTACCATGCATTTAAAAAGATGTATACTTCCTACATGATTTTTTTATCAAAACTGTACCATTAAGAGGCAGTTTAGAGAAATGACTTTTTATAACTTGATCTTAAAGCTGAGCAAAATGTTCTGCAAAATGTAGATTTACAGACCTGAATAATTCATTTAATCTGTGAAACATGATTGAAACCATGTTTAGAAAGAGCTGCCTTGGGCCTCCAAGGCCAAAGGGAAAGTATTACATTTGAATCAGTTTGATTTTGTACTTCCTTGAAACATAAAGTGTCAGCGTGAGTGCAGAGATAATAGCAAACCCTCACAGGGGGTTTGTCAGGATAAAGCCAGTAAGATTGTGAGGTGCTTTGATAGTACAGTAATAGGGGTCAAATAAGCGCCTAAGGTAGGTAGGTACATCCAGAGTAGAATACTCTTTTAATATATTTTTTTTAACATTCATGGACAGGTGGTGATATTTCAGATGGTTGCTTGAGCAGTTGTATTCCAATCACACAAGCTGGAATTTAGTTTGGATACCAATGTCATGCTATTCATTTAAAGGTGTCAGGACCCCCAAGTACAACATGCCAAAAACCATTCTGCAGATTTCTTATCAACAATGAATTAAAAAAATGAAACAAAATAATCTCCTTGCTCTAAAATCCAAAGAAAACAGTGTCAAGGGTCTTTTCCAAGAAAAAAAAAAAAAAAAAAAAGAGACCAGGTCTCTACACTGCTTCAGTCCATAAGATTCAATCATTCTCTAATTAGCAAGTTGGTGGTTGGTAACAGAAAAATATTGAAGTTTATAGAAGTGCTGAGCCTATTCCTCTTACAACACATCACATTCAATTTGCTTATTCTGGAAGGTAGAAGAAATTGAATGTGCAATGCAATTTGGTCAAGCCTTTGGAAAGTGAATATTCAAGTTGTACTCAGCCACTGTTTTTTTCAAGTCAAGTTAAAATACCAAAAAGCAGCACAAGAGTACTTTGTGTTCGGTAAGCAAGTCTCAAAAAAAAGGGGGGGAAAAAAAGGTACTTACCAGTAAAAAGTTAGGTGTGCTGAATGTGCAAGGCAACATATATTTTCCAGGCTTGCTGATCAGTGTAAGTCTAACATTATCTAAGGGAAACTGGTGTGCTATGAAGGCTTTCCCTGGTGAGAGGTGATGATTTTTTTTTTTTTTTCCTTTTTACTAAAGAAGGCAACCAGAGCAAATGTGGTTCCAAATGATCTCTTCTTGAATGGGTTTGTTTTCTTTTTGAGTAGATGTTTTCTCCTTATAGGTATTAGGTGCCTTAAAGAAGAGGAAGTGGTATTCAAATAATACCTAAATTCCTCATTACCCACAGAGTGCAGTCCATCATGTTGTTAAAATGGGTGCCGAATGCTTCTGCACCTTGAACACTCAATAGCAGTCAGTAAGGGCTGGGAGACACTCAGAAATGAAAAAAAAGAAAGCTTCACATTGTCCATAGTGTACCAGTATATGGAGGCACTGAAAAGCAGTTTTATGGCTATTCCATCGGTACATGAAACCCTCAGAAAGAATGTAAATTTGGCTATTTTAAACAAAAGCAGTATTTATAACCATCAAATATCAACATACTAGAAATGTACAAAATGCATTCAAAATACGGAATTTCAGTTCACATGATGGAATTCAACAACTCACACTGTTTGTTATTTCTTTCCACTGGGCTCAATACTGTATTCTCGGGGGGGGAAAATTAACTTTGTTCAATGACACCCTAAAGACAGGAGGTACAGTCATTTATTTTGTATTGCTGTGTGTTTTCACTTTGAGCGGTGGAAAAGGCACCCAGTGCATAGGATGTGCACCTAGGGAATATTTTAGCAATCTGAATAAATGATATAAAATAAATACTGTCATCACTTCTCCACCTGTGAGGCAGCATGCCAGGGCCTGATATTCAACAATGAATATTTTCTGTCAATTTGATATAGAGTCAAATCCCTTTGCTAGTCAAATGTTTCTGTGGATGTTTTTGTTTAGATGAAAAGAGATTTTGTTTTGTTGAAATAATTTCAAGAAAGGAACTTCCAGCACAGAAAGCCAGTCCACTCTAATACGCACTGCAGCAATCTTCTACAAACAGCAGGTCCATGCACAGAATCCTTCTGTTAACGAAGACCCCTCACAAATTCTTTAGCAGCTCTTTCCAACACCTCCCTTTTAAACTGCAACATCTGCTGAAGAAACCTGTGAGTTTTTCTGAGACTGTTTATTCCCCTCCATGTGCACAGTCTATAGTGTAACAGCTTTGTTCTCAAGATCAGCATGATTTTTAACCAGTATTATTGTTCTAAAAGCGTAAGTGTTCTTCCTGACATGTGTGGCTGCACAGAATGGTTCCAGTTAGATTCTGGTGGCAGTAAATAGCACTATTTTAGTCATACTGACATATATATTTTTTTTGTTGTTTGCTAGAAGATGACTTCAAGGCAACCACAGACATTAAAATATAGCAACACAAACAGATATTATGGATTTAATTCAGTGGTTTGAAATATATCAGCCAATGTTAATTCCCACATCCCTTTCCAGTCCATTAAATACTCTATTTTTTAATTGAAGTTATAATATTTATTTGCTCATTCTCACCTGTTTTGGTATGCTACATTTCTCCAGTAATTTCTCTAGTGATTTGTGCTTGGATTAGTTTATTCCTTCCATTATCTCTGATTTAATTGTCCCCTATCATATAGAAAAGGCTGAGTGCCAATTTCAAGTTGATGTTACATAATTTAGATACAACTTTGTTTTGGAAGTTTCACAGGCGATGAGATTCTCATTGTTTTCTAGAAGTACTAATAACCATACCATCTTATCAAAGAAGCTGCCATCAATAAACACAAGACCACAGTATTCAAAGATCAGACTTTCATTTCAGCAGGTTAGAATTCACTTCTATCAAAAAGGAATTTATTCTTTTTCAGTGAAATATATATTACCAGCATATTAGAGCAATCTTTCAATATGTTGTAAAATATATCATTTAATGGCTGAAATATTTGTTAGTTGAAAAGTGCATCCAACCTTAACATGATTGGGCTCTGGTTGTAAATTTCTGCTTAATAACAGTCACTGACGGGAGGAGGTCTGGGTTGATATATTTTGATTTCACTGATTCTAATTTTTGCATGAATCATGTGAGACAACTTAAGCTCATAATCTTTAAGTTGATGCTTTAAATTCATTGTTTGTTGCAACACTAATTTAACTAGGCGCAGGGCATCTGTGTACTGAGTGCAAGTCCAGGAAATGCTACAAATTTTCAGTTTTTTATTAAGCCAGTGGTAAACAGAAGCCACTTTATGCTCCACCATTAAAAAGCAGTGTGTGAATTACCCAAGACAAGGCTCACCTCTTGTGATGAAGAGAAAAAGGCTGTTGTGTTATCTCAAGCCAGTTGTGCCATGTAAGGAATGTGAATGAGACAAGAATGAATCTGCAATCTGACCACACCTGGCTGCAGTTTTAGCCCTTTAATCCTTCTAGCAGCTAGAAAATGCTAGAGAGCACTCCCAGTGTTTTTTAAAACCTGCCATACAACCATATAGCACTTTCATAACCAGAGTAGGGCGGAGTAAGCACTTCTGCATGAGCATTCAGAGGTTAAGGTTTTATAAAAAACGATGCTTGTAGAAAGGTCATCTTCATTTTATGACAGTCCTAAAAGTCAAACCAAAGCTTTCTTCCTGTAGGAAAGTAAAGTATTTTCAGTACTTGGAAAACAAACAGAAATATCCTTTCCCCCTCCATGCAGTTATCTACAGTCTCTTAAGAATATGGCCTGTGGGCTGACTAGATCAAATACAGTTGTGCTTTGCAATCTCAGTAATTTACAAGAACTTGAAGTGCTAATTCTGCCATTTGAAATTTATTGCAGAATTTAAATCCGCTGTATGTTGTTCAAATCAAGGGCATTTATACAGATTTCAGTAAAGCCTGGGATGAGAGTATAATATTCACATTAGGGGATGATGTTGCAGTGAATAGACTTACAAAGAGAAGATGATTAATTTAAAAAGCAACTAGACAAAGACACATCATATATGTATATATATATATGTATACACATCTATAGCAGAAAGTTGGTTTCCTGTGTTTTGACACCCTATCTAACACAGAACTGAATAAATCCCCATATTTCAATAATATGTGTAAATCCAGTAATATTGTAATTCCAGATTGACAGATCAGTAGGAGGCTAAAATAAAATAATAATTTTAAAAGGGAAGCATTATGGAATTGCACCCAATCCACATTGTAGGCATCACATTAAGGTAAAGTCTCCGGACTGGATTCGTCAAAGAGGTATCAAGTAGAGTTTCTGGCAGTTTTGAATTTCAGTGAAAGAACAAGCCCCTTATTTGTCATGTGGAAAGGCAGATAAATGCTGACTATTTCCAGCAATAATTATCATAGGCCAGGTAACCTCATTTAAAGGCATGAGGAGCTTGGAGGAGAGAACCTCAGCGAGGATCCATTTGCAGATTCCCTTCTACTCTCTCCATCAGAAGTCAAGATTGAACCTTTGAGCTCAGCCACGAAAAGAAAAGATCCTGCAGATGATCCATGTCTTTCTGTTGCTGCTCTTGCCAAAACAGGTTCCCACTTGTTTGGTCAAGATGACTCCAGTGTATCTCGTCTTGATTGCTGATAGAGAACTGCCAAGATGAAAAGTCACCTGGAAAAGGCAGTATAGCCTGGAGTCATAATATCTAGGTTTGGAGACTTCCATCAGTTTCTTGGGCTTCAAAATGCATCATTTTCCTGATTAAATTCTACTTACGGAATACAAACAAACCCAGTAAGGTACTCTGATAATGAACAAAGATAAATAGCAGGATTTTTCTGGATAAGTAAGTTCTGAAGTTTTCTCATACAGAGAATACCTGCCAGCCGCCATTCCATCTTGTAAGAGTGGGACTGCAGCTCAGGTATTTAAATGTAGTTACCATGGCTGTAGGTCAGCACAAGGAAGGCAAAAAAGAATCACACAAGTCTGTAAAGATCAAAGCTCAACCCATGAAAATTCTGCTTTCAAATCTTCTGATGACCAGGAGTACTCAAGTTTTGACAGCAAATATTTATTTATTTAGTGCTTATTAACATTTTATGTCCAACAATTGAAGCCAAGAAAACAAAGTTAAAAACATTCATATTGCGGATAACTATATATTCAGAAATTTATGTAGAGATCTGGTGTGTTCTCTTTCACTAAGTCTTAAGATCCAGACTGGATGTTTCTGAAAGCTTCTTTAGTTCAATCAGAAGTGTTGAGACAGAAGGTCAGACTGATCTCCATGTGGTTTCTTCAATCTTAAAAATTACAAATCTGAGAAAATATTTGTGTAATTGGTGTAAAATATTATTATCCTTGACACATGCAATCCCTTTGAAGTGACTTGTGTATAATAAGCATGTATGTAATGACTAAGGTAGAAAGCACGGGAGAATTGGTTTTAATAAATTAGGGAAACCACAGAAAAAGGCAGGAGCGTCAAATTAACATTGAATGAATATGTCAGTGGAGGTTATGGACCAGTTCAGGGAAGACTGTTTAAACTGCTATCACAATATTTCCCGAAGCACTGAGTATCTGAAACCACAATGTTCCTGCTTATTAGTGAACAGCATAACAAGAACAGGAAGACCTTTGAAAGAGAGAAAAGAAAGGATTTTGATGGGACCTGTAGTGTATATGTATTTTCAGTTTAAAATTTATCTTAAACTGCATTAATGTATGCTGCTTTGTAATAATATAACAATATTTGGTTAACGTAATACTTTTTTTCTTAGCACAGAGACAATTGTAGGTGTTTGTTCTTCTTCTGCAAGCCAGTGCTTTCATGAGATAGATTTTCTGTGGCATTGTAGAGTGATTTATGTGTGTAAGCAAAGTCAGGAGAAAGTCATAGATTTTAGTATTCTCCAGTACTTTCTTTAACTTGAACAGTACTTTCTGTCCTGTTTCTTTGATGTACTGGATGCTCGATATCGCTAGCAATATAAATCCTTGCTTCAATCTTATTTACATAGACAGAAGTTATGTAGTGACAAGGTCCCTTCAAGGCTTGAATGGTTTGTTAATAACATGTACTAAATAGCATCTGGTATCAATCTTGTCCTACAGACATGCCTGTAGTGATTTAAAGCTTTCATTCTTTGAATTCAAAATCTAATTTTTAATGCACTTTCTGTCAGCTGTCTTCACAGCTTTTAAATGAGATTCTGTCATCTTGACATATTCACAGATACATTGAAATTTAACTAGAAAAATGAAATAAAAACTTCTCATGTCTAAATAAAATGCCTATTCATACTCAGATATATTTTTGATTGTTATTTGTTTTCAGTTATTTACTAATATAGAAATCAGTAACATTTTATTTACTGAATGGTAAAACAAAAAGTAACTGCTTGTGTGATTTGGTCATGACTGTTTAATTGTTTTCCAATATGTTACTATTAGTTAAATAACAAAACAGTCATAGGTCTTCATCTTTAGATTAACTTATTTGTTAAGCCCTCAATTAACAATTTTACCTGCAAAGCCATACAGAAAATTGCTCTGTGAATGCTACACTTCCTTTGTTTTTCCACTCATATGCAGAATCCACATGTTTACATGCAGAAACAGGGTAACAACAGAATATCTATCATTATAGTATGTCTATGGGAAATTGTGTTTCAAACTAATACCTTTCTCCTCACTGACACTTGTATCTGAGCAGCCATTTTAAAATCTGTTTGATATTCAGTGAAGAGCACTAGCTAGCATCAGTTTGGGAAACTCTTGAGATGGAGCATATTGGTATCAATTCTTTGAACCTGTGCAACACGGATAATGAAAAGAATTTATTATGCCTTTAGGCATAATTAAACCACGATGAAGACATCTCTGGCAATGGTGGTGATGAATATTTTTAGTTTTCCCATCACTAAGCCATGCACATATTTCTTAGGCTAAACTGCAACTTTGATTATACTTAAGGCCAGTCTCAAGGAAAACCAAACACAACACTTACTCAGGGCCCAGCTTTTAGGGAAGGTAAGGAAAAAAGAATTCCCAGGTAAGCTAAATTTAATAGCACTTGTGCAACCCAGTGTGTAAGTGGAAGGAAAGACATGCCTACTTCTTACTGTCTTTACCCACCTACTGGTACAACTTGACAGGACGTAAATTGGAAGGAGAGCCAATGAAGTGATTCTCTTCCCTCATTAGTTGTGTTCTGTGTCTTTTGCCCAACAAAGATTGATAGCTCCAGAAATGACATCATTTGACAACTGAGCTCTCTGTGATGCCACTGGGAGAAAGTCTGGGAGGTTCATGATCGTGCTTCATTTAGTAGCATAAGCAGGGTTGGCCAAAGGAGTCACAACCTTGCCAGTCCAGCTGTCACAAGTGATGAAGGGGGTCTGACAAAGGACATAGTGACAGTGGTGGTGCCAAGTAGACTTTTCCCTGGAGTTAACCAAGAAGCGGACACATTAAAATCCCACTGCTGAATATGACTGATGTGAATAGAGAGTTGCCTAGAGTCTTGGAATCAGTGATGATATTTAACAGTCATTAATCTCCTTAATATGTCATCTTTGACTGAAGGGTATCAAAATGCTTTACAAACTTTTATTACGCCTCAAAATATGCTAAGGTATATTATTTTCCTGTTTTACAGGTGACCATGAATAGCTGCTTCACAGTCACAAGTGGACTTTTGTTCCTACAAGTTAGTGCTGCTCTTAACTGTACCTCACTTCACACTCCTTATTGTATCTGTTTGCTTGTTTGTAGGACATTTAAACCTAGGCAAAAAAGTATAAAACAGTTGTGTACAAAACTTGAACTGCTAAATGCGTATGATCAAAATTGTCATAGAATTTAAGAGGAAGCTACAAATAAGGCAACTGAGAAATAACAATAAAGAGCTATAATTTTATTTTTAAATTAATTGTTATAGGAAGAGCCAAAGGGACCATGACTCTGTTGTAATTGATATATGGGATAACATATGTCAAGGGACCTTGTATGCTTCTTTCCCAGAATTACTTTCTGCATGACCTTAGTCATCCATATTGGCTGCCCTTTTTAACTCTATATGTAGTCTCTTTTTTTGGATGTCACACCTAATCTGTTATATATTTTTTCTGAGATAACATATATACCTCTTGGAGATAATTTAATTTATCTGTCAACACTTCCATTTAGTTTCTGCCTTCATCATCCCCATATCACTCTCTCTCTGTATCCTGTTCAATTTCTCCCAACACTTCACACATTATTCTAAGGTTTGTTCTGCACTGTGCCCCTTCTTTTGCTTGTTATGATAGATCTAGAAAGTGTAAGGAAATAATTACCACTTCAACATTCATATGGATGGCTCTCATGCCCAGATATCCTCTCTGAGGCTCAGAACTCTACATGAAGGCATCCAAGAGTCTCTGGTATCTCTGAAGACCCCATCTTTACCTGTATTCCAGAAAAGGACACAAATGGCTGAGCCTGGCTGAGTTCCCCATTACTAAATTAATTCCTTCGAGTCACCACTTCTAACTTCTACCATATTTTTTTCTAACATATAGTAATTTTCTAGCATTTTTTTTTCCCCAAAGCATAATTACCCTATCTCATCTGGACTTGCTCTGAAGTCTCCTTTCTAAATGCTCTCATATGATCACTCTAAACTATTCTCTTTGTTTATGGTAGATGAATAAGAAAACACTGGTATAAATTTCAGTAAAAAGCAAAACTTTAGTTAGACTTAAAATAAGAGTGGTTAAGCACTGGAATTGGCTGAAGTGGGAAAACCTTCATTACTGCAGACTTTTAGAACAAGTTAGGCAAGTTAGGCATGGCTTCATTCTACCTTTACCTTGGTAGGGGGCTAAGACATCCTCTCTTATCTCCTATTACTCTAAAAAGGAATATGACAAATTATTCTTCACTTTTTGAAGTCTCATGCAGATTTCTCTGTAGAACTCAATTGTACAGATCTTCTAGGTATCTTGCCCTGATATCATTCCATATATATATAAATTTAACTGCACAAGGTTTTTCTACACAGTCCTGTCTTCTTTCTTTCATCTGACAATAAAGCTTCTACAGTAATAATGTCTTTTATTCTGTTGTGAATTTAAATTCTTTCTTTTCTAGCTTTGATTTCACACACAAACGCCGCCTTCTTTTAACCAGGACTGGTCCATGAAGAAGGCAGGTATGAAGATCCTATGTCTTATTAAAATGCTGAAGTGTAAGTAGAAAATGTGCTTTGTTTTTGAGAAAGCCATAAAAACGTTATAATTTAGAGATTAAAAGCTTAATAAGGAAGGAGATGTTGAATATTTCTCATCTCTCATCAACTCAGTATCAATTGTTATCTCTTCAATATCAATTGTTATCTCTTTTCCTGCACTTTCCATTTTATGTGTAATTATTATTCATCATAGTTATGAAGTGTGAATTATGAATAATTCATGAATTAATGAATAGCTTAAAAATTGAAATTTAACATCCAAAATGCTTTCTGTGTTGCTCATTTGCAACTAGTCTTCTGGATTCTGTACTATTGTTTATCTCCCGATTGTCACACTAATGTCTTGCTGCTCTTGGCTTTGTCACTTGTGTCGTTCAACACAGATAGTCCCAAGAAAGGATCCTGAAGTCTTCTTCAGGAATGCTGCATGGCTTGGTTGAAGAGGGTTAGATTCATTCTGAATACACTTAAAATAAATTACGAGAAAGGGTTGATGAACCTTGACTTCACAAAAAATGGGAATAACTTTCTGCTTGATTTTATTTTTTTTTTCATGCTTATTTCAATTCAGGAAAAGGAAAAACAATCAGGTTTTTACTATATTTTATCTGGGGAAAAAAAAAATTGAGGATTCAGTTTTGGTGGAATATCCAGATTTTATTCAAGTACAGGTGAAATATTTAAGTCCTGCAGCCTATATTTAAGATTCTCTCACTGTGCATATTAGAGCCATTTCCGTGGTTTATTTTGCTTACACAGAACTTAGTGATGGAGATTAATTTATTCAAGTACTTAAATGTGTTTCAGGTAATGCTCACGACAAGCCAAGCATCATTAAGATCTCCAGAGTCTTATCATTAACTACTCTTCTCATGGTGCTGAGTTTACCATTATGAACTGGCAAAATTCAGTTAGGCTTAATAAAACAAATACATTTGTCCAGTTTTGGATCAATAGCTCTTGTTTCATTCTTTAGCTCGATGGGCATTAATACTTAATCATCTTTAGTCAGGAAATTGTTCTATGACTCTCATTTGTTGTTAAGCAAAAGAACATTCATTCTTGGATGTAAAGTCTGTTAGATTTTTCCTTCAACGGTATATTCCTATGGGAAGGCATGTAGCAAGAAACATAATTTCAGCAGTTTTACCATTGTGCATCCTTAGTTTTAATTGCTACAATACACCATTTCTGGAACTTAAATTTATCATGCTTACAGCTGAGGAACTGTTTTCTAATTTCTAGACATTTACATTTATAAACTTCACTTTCCAACTGTCTCTTGTGCAATAAGTAAATTTATTAACTTCGGTTAATTTTCACTTTTCTGTAAGACAGCACAAACTTTTTACAGAGAATTTTAGTAGTGGCAATTATTACCATTTGTGATTACTATGAACTTGTATTAGCCTATTTTCAGTATAAAAATGAAATGAAAGCCCTAAGGGATGCACATCTAATATTCAGGATTTTATCACATTAAAGACTTACTGCAAATTGTGTAAAAGCAAACTCTGCACCTTCTCAAGGCACAGAGTTTTAATCATTTTTATATTTCTTTTATGAAGAGCTTTTCTTTGCATCTAAAATAACCTAAAAGTGTCTCCAGGATCAAAATGACTTACTTTTTGCTTCTCTTTCATAACTATTTCTAATATTGTGGGGTTTTTTTTGTTTTTTTTTTTAATACTATATTAACTGCAGTTTCACAGGAACCAAGACTCTTAAGCTCCTTAAGCAGTAACAGTGCGTTTAGCACAGGTAGACCTGGTCAAACATCTTGTTCTACCTCGCATTTTAACGTCTACACAGGGGACTGTTTTGACACAGGTGCCACAAAAGCCATTTCCTTTCTCTAGGAAAGAAGGCCCACAGAATACTGCCTGGCACTGCCTCGTATTTTTTATTAGTAACTTTGCCAGAAACAGAGAGGAATTGAAGCTATATCTTCATCGCTCCTGATCAAGTCACTCGGCTTGTAGATTGTTTGATAGCTGGTTCTTTCTGTGTCTTTGAATATAATTTAAAACACTCATTTTGATGTTGCATATTATGAGAATCTACCAATAAACCTGCTAGAATTGTAACACAAGTCAACTCACTGGCATATTCCATAACACATTTTATTTGTTACTTACACGGAATTTGTAAAGAGAAAAAATTTCTATATTATTGTATTGCAGGAAGTAATTCTAACTATAAATGGCCTTTTTAAAGATGTAGCATCATCTTCCTTTCATTGCCTGCCATGCTAATAGGAGAACAACAGATGCTCAGGCAAGATTCAATTCACCTTAATTCGTTCAAGCTTAATTAGCAGCTGGGATGCATCTGGCAAATAAACATGAAAATACTGACAGCCTGAGTTAAAGGGAAAAAGTAAAAGGCTTTTGTTCATTAACCACATGTTCTTGGTTGTGAGTATTATGTGCTGAAGGCAAAATAATTTTTAGATTCTTTTTTTTTTTTGTGTAAAGGATAGAAACCCTCATATGCATACCTTCATTGTCCGTATTCTTGCACAGGTGAGTCATGCAAAAACGGGAGAAGTCCCACTATGAGATGTTTCTGTGCAGGTAAGCATTTGTACCATCACAGCTTAAATATATGGCCCAAGCTTGTATAAACAGAAGAGAGTAGTTTCTTCAAGAATTAGGTAGGCAAAATGGACCCCTTGAGATGTAATTAGGAATTATTTACAACCCTGAATCACGATCATGCAGTATCTTGCACAACGCAAAATAAGCAAAGCCAATTCTGAAGAAATCCCTACCGCCATTAAATATGTGACTAACTAGCAAAATGAGGGGCATAACTATAAGAAATGTGCAATGTCTTTGCAGTAGTTTTAGTTCCAATGCTCTTGCCTATATAAATTCCATATTTGTGTATTAGGTGTTGCTGAATAAGTAAGTGATAAAAGTAGCAGAGTTTTTTGAAAGTGGAACCATTTAAAACATAGGATTCCTTGTGTTCACTGTCAAAGTAAGATTCCTGGACATAATGAACAGTAGAGAAGTAGCAACATTATACAGTGATAAAAGCAAATGTGAATGAAATTATTCTTAATGTAGCCTAAAACAAGGCTTTGGCAGGTGATGAAGAGAAAGACAACTTCATGGTAGCTGTGGGTTTTATTTCCGAAACTTATCTGTGTTGTATAAGGAGTTAAAAAAGGAATCTTTGTTTCTTCTTATTTGTGTAAAACCAGCCACAGCATCTTCACTCAATAAAACATCTTCAGTCAGAATCTTAAACTTCCACTTCCATATTCTGTACTAAAGAATCCTATGAGAGATGGTGTTTTATGGCTCACCAGGTTGCAGTATATCTTTTAACCAGATCAATGCAATCCTAGTGTTAGCTTAAAAAGAAATAATATGAATTTTGAAAAAACAGGTAAAAAAGTTTGAACAAAACTGATGACAGTATGTTAGAATGGGTTGGAAGACCACTGAAAGGTGACAAAACCTAATTTAAGAAAACCACATAGCTGTGGGTAAGCTGGCAATAAACTAGATGCTGGCTCCCAGTTTTTTCAGTTTTGTTACTCTCTTCGTAGAAAAGTCTTTCAAGATTGTTTTAGCCAGAGAAAGTTGGTAAGAGAGAGCTCATCACAAAGCTAACAGCTGAGGAGAACCTCGCACCATCTCTGGTACCTACTATCATATACACTGTTACACAAATATGTACAGCAGTTTTGAAGATAAATGAATGTAAACATGGCATGTCCAGGGTAACTGGCCTCTCCAAAAGCAGTGCTGCTTTCTAGTGTGTCAGATAATCAAATGCATTCAGGGGTTCCACTAGATTATAATTTTTCTTTTTTCCTGACAGACTGTAATGACCATCTGTGTTTTAGAGGATGTTTAACTTCACTTGGAGTGTAAAGACAGAATGTCTAAATGAATGTATGAGGCTGAAAAGGCATCAAAGACAGATTTGAAAGAGGTAAGATTTCATACAGGACATTTTATTAGTGTTTATTGGCTCATGGTAACTTGATAGTTGTGCTTTGCTAACTTCAGCTGCATCCATCAATGGCAAATGAGTCAGGGCAAAGCAGAAGTGTGATTAGAGCTCACCCTGGGCATGATGACCCTCAGCAAAGAGTTGAGTATCTGGATGCTATCCCTGCCAAAGACAGGGCCAACAGAACCAAATGGATAACACTGTATTGCCCCCGGGTGTCAAAGACTGAGGAAGGACAGATCGAGGTCGTAACGTGAGGTCTCAAACAGATTAATCTGAAATATTTGTAAACTCATTTTCCTGATATTTATGTGTATACTTCTGCAAGCAGTATACCCAGGTTAAAAATACACCTTTTAAATTAATATTTTCATTTAGGTACCAGACAGCAAAATTATTTCATTGGCTTGGGTCAGACTACTAATATATGTAACTATATGTAGATCCAAAGGCCATGATGGGGACTGATGCTCTGTGCTTTATCCACTTCTGACAGAAGCTAGAAACAAAGTTCTCAGCTACTTCAGAGGTGCAGAATCAGGCCAACAGTCAATTTTGAGATATAATTGTTTTGTGAGCATAGCAGATGCTGATTGATTAGATATTTATAATGTCACATCCTGGATTATGAATACAGATAAAACTCAGCAAAAGCTACTGAAAATGGAATCTATTTTTTTTATAAAGTACCTGGGGATATTGCATTTCAAAACTATTCTAGAAGTAAATCTCAGTATTAGAGCCATTTCCATAAGTTTTTAATGTTAAGCCTCTTTAGCTCAACAATGAAAACACTTAACTTCACAGTTTGACAGAGAGATGTATTAGCAAATGTCATGGAAGGACTATGTCATGCCAGTAATTTATTCTCCTTAGAAAAATTATCCAGCAAGTCCTTATGATTTATGAGAGGAATTGTACCAAAATTAACTATCAAGTAAGTCATTGGGCAGAATCACTTTTACCTTTGTTTTGTTTGAAATATCTGTGAACACCCCATAGACATGCCAGTGTATTTTTCATCATATTTTGTGCTTTGGTATCTATAAATAGCTTGTTGTGAGTATCTGAAACTGGATCTATAAAGGATTGATTAATTATATACTTCTCGTTTTAGTCTCAAGGATCTATATAGGAAGTAACCTGTAAAGTCTTTGAATTTGTAACAGTGAACAAAGACATCTGGATTACACTGCAAGCAAGTTTTTATGGGGCTTTAGATGGCTTGTGATTCACTAGGTGCTCATTAATACTAAACAGAGAAGGAACTTGAGGGGTAACAGGGCTAAATCAACTCGATAAAAGTCATTTAGAGATGGGAGAGTTGAGGGGGAAAAAAGCTCAAACTTTCCTAGACTTGAAAAACTTTTATGAAATGACTGGGCCAATCTATTAGGTGGCTGATACTAAACGGGTTAGTCTTGCTCTAACTTTGGGGTTTCTCTAATATTTTAGTGAGCCATCAAAGCCCACTACCCTGGCAGAAAACTGCACTGACCCTTCTCAACAAAGAAATTCTTCTGACAAAGCCGTTAGTGTTGCCTTTTGAGGTATTTCTGTTATATACTGGGTATAATGTCATTATGCAAATGTTCCACTAAAATAAATAGTCCTGGTAGTTTAGAACAGAATTTAATGTCAGTAAAATCAGACAATGTGGGTCTGATTACATTAAGCACAAGGTTCAAGTTCTGCTTCTAGACTGGTGATTTAACAAATCATTGAGTATTGTATATACTGTGATCAGATGTGCAGCCTAGGTTTTGCTTTTGGGGAATGTGAATATTTTAACTTAATATCACATTTTATTAGTACCAGTATTAAGTAAAGCTCATGCACTTGGGGTGTTCATTGAAAGTGAGTCCAAAAAACATATAAACATAATTGAAACAAAAATGACCTCTGAAAGTCAGTCTCAGCACACCTTTTTAAAATTTTTTCTCACTTCCTGTCATAAGCATTTCAGCAAGTGAATTCGTTGCCTGATTATTAAATTACCCAAATATAGGTCTGCATAAATTTTTTTTTCACCCCAGCCATGTCCACCTAAATTCATTTTGACAATAGTGAAGCAGATACCTCTCCATGGTGTGGAGAACTATGTGGGTTTATGTCGTCTAAAAATCTAATAGTCTGGGCTGCACAAAAAGGGAAGGATTAGGTTTTACCTTGGTGACAGGACTAAGCAACCTCCTAGTACAGTGAGGAGAGCTGACATTATCAGAAAAAGTCAATGCTCAAGAGAAGTAAAAATAGAATAGGCCACCTCCATCAATTTCTGGCCTGAGAAAAGCATGAAGCTAAAAAGCAAAGCAGCGAATGTCTTTAACAGCTATAGATTAGAGAGAGAAAGTGGATCTAAAAACCTTACTTTTTCAAGGAGATGTTCAATACCTATCCAGTGAAGAGATGGCAGACTCTTAAAGAGATTAAAACAATGATTACACTAAAATGGCACTTCCACTTAGAAACAGACTTCTAAATCATGGAGACTGAAGGAAGGGCAGTAAGGAGCAAGCATGAAGAAGGATAGTGCCAAAGGGCAACAATACCAGGGGAGCTGGGGAGGAGGTTTGGGGTTTTACACCAGCAAGAGAGACTGCTACACATGAAAAGTTTGGAATGAGATTGACAGCTGGTAAAACAGAGATAGTGTTAGGAGGTTGTTGGATGGGGATGAGAAGAAATGGAAGAGCTATTTGTTCCTTGGTCATAAAGATAAATTCAAAGTATCTTGAGCCTCCCTGAAAATTGTAACAGGTACATTTAAGTCCTTGCTTCCTAATCTTAGTCATCAGAGAATACAATGTGATGTATAGGCAGTGTTTGTAGTAAACACAATAATTAGAATAATGTATAGCCTACAGTATGTATAACTATGTGCATGAAAAACAAAGACACCACTGGTTTTTAGGCATGGCATTAGAAATATCTTGACTTCTGTGTAATTAAATTGCTTTCTCACTATCTCTGTTTTATTTAGTTTCTGCAGAATTAAATGTTACTTTTTAGATAAACATTTCTGAATTATGTCATTAAGCCTATTGAATGGTAAAGAAGAAGGAAGGAAGGAAGGTTTGTTCCTAAGGAGGTTTTTTTGTTTTTTTTTTCATACTAAGGGACTTTAAATGCCAGAGCAGAGACGGCCTATAAATCTAATTGCCAAAGCCACTATTAAAGTAAGAAAAGAATTTAGATGGGATTTGCTCAAATGCCATGTACAAATGAAGGCAAATAGAGTCCATTGTGGTGATTCTGGTAGGAAATAAAAACACATAGGTCCATAGGATTACTGTATTGTAAGAGGGAGGCAGAAAAAAGGGAAATTAATTCAAATCCATTCATTTTGGAAATTAATTGCCTGGAAATGTCAACCTCCTTGAAAAGGAATGATACTTAGAGTCTGATCCAGGTCCCACCAATGTCAGTGGGAAGCTCTTCAGTGACTCCACAGACTTTGTGGAAGAAAGTAATGGAAATGGCCTAAAAGAGAACTCTTGTTTTTGGTTTTTTTTTTAAACATGGACTCAGAGAAGCTGCTCAGTGTCCTGCTATGTTGCATGGTTTTCCAGCATATGGGCACAGAACCTGGAGCTACTGTCATATATTTGAAGTCCTTTTAGGGTCTAGAGCACCTTCCTTGGATCATGTTTTTCATCTGCCTATAATGTACAAAAGGTCTAATATCAGTAGGGCTAAACTCAACTACAGGCTTGGTCCTAGTTTGTAATGGTCCTTTTTGGCTATTCCTGACAGATCACCAAAAGAGCTAGATAGTTCCCTGTTTCCTCCTAAGCATGTTATTTCTTTGGGCATTATGTACAGTGAGTGGGCTCACTGAAGCCACACATACTTATGTTCTGAAGTGGGATGTGCCCAAGCACACAGCTTAATCATGAACATCACATAAAATTGAATACCCTGTTGTTAGAAAACTCAGCTCCCTATATTGTTAGCCATGAAATTGTCCTGTATCTCACATGAAATATACCATTGCAGCATTTGTTATGTTATAGTTGTCTGAGATTTTTCATGTGGAAAGCCTTCCTATTGAAAGATACAGTGCTGCCAAAAAGCATTTTTAATGAAAAATTACAGTTCCAATCGAAAAAAAAATCATTAAAAAACACTGGCAGATTTTTTTTTCTTTTGGTTCAGTTTTTAAGAAAAATGAAAATGAAAAGTGAAAATGAAGCCTTGCACAGTTAGCCACACTGTGGAGAACACACTGCCTCCTAGGTAGACTTGTTCTTTTCCTGTGAAAGGGAAGACATTTTTCCTGGGGATGCCACTGACACTGATGGTTTTTCCCCAGTCACTGTCAGAGCTGTGACTTGCATCCATTTGGGGTGTAAGCAGAAACATCTACTTGCCAAAAATAAACAAACAAATAGCATTTGGATAGGAAATGTGCCCACTCAGGTCCTCTGTAAATGTGTTCAGAGGCAGAGTGTTACTTAAAGAGCTTTCACAGATGTATTGCCCAGGGAATTAATATTCATGAATGATAATGTTTAGCATTTGGAAAATATTTTTCCTCTTGAAACACCCTACCTACCATTTATACACAGTATCCCAAGTAGGTAAGGTAAGACTTTCAACTCTAATTATATGAATGGGGAAACTGAGGAGCAGAAAGGTCTTCATGTCTTTTTCAGGTCCTCACTGTAAACATCTATGGTGAATCCATAAGGTTTTTTTACTCCCTGTTCTAAACTAAAATTAGGGGAGAATGCTGCTTCTTTATGCCCAAAGTGCCCAGTAAGCAGCAGTGAATTAAGAATGCAGAGACTTGCATTTTAAAGCTACTAGCTTAAATAGAGAAGCTTAAAAAGCAATTCTAATCTTAACTGAGGGCAATAACTAATATAGGATCTGATAGCACAGAAATTATCTTTGTTAGCTGGTCCCTCAGTTAAGCATTTCTGTATTAGCTATGTCAATGCTTGGTTCAAAGGATTTACAAAGACTGAATTGTGTTTTACAGCCTTAGCATTCTTGAATATGGAGGGAGGTTTGACACTGAGATTTTTAGACTTCCTGTAGTTTTCCACCAGTGTAAGAGAGCAAAAACTGTGCCCAAAAGGCTTTTTAAACTGGCTGGGACTGCTACCAACTAAATGCTTGGTTTAATCTGTATACCAGTATCTGCAAAGTGTCCTGATTTCAAATGGCATGAAAGAAAACTGTGAAGGTGCTGAAAGTTTGACTAATTAAAGATTATGAAAGAGAGATTAAAATCCTGTGGGCCTTTCTAAAGGGTTCAGTGACCAAATGGCATATCGTCTCCTGTGAGAGGGCATGGAGTTGAGACATATGCCCTGCAGCTTTTGTACTAAGCCTAAAGGAAAGCAGTTTTAAGGTGTTCCTAGGTACTTGTCAATGGGGAATCTATATAACCCTTGATTAGTATCACAATTTAAAAGAGATCATGGATTTGCCCTCTTCCCTTGGCCTTTGTGCCCCAACACAAACTGTCCTTGAGACAATCATAGCAATCACCCCATGGATTTTTTTTTCCTTTTTTTTTTTTTTTTTTTTTTTTTTTTTTTTTTTTTGCTTTGAATTTTAAGTAATGAAAAGAGGAGAAATAGCAACTCTGGGGGAATATTTCAGGGAGATTCTCATCCAATATAAAGACAATAGCAGAAGATGCTGATGTGTAAATTGTGGCCAAAAGGTAAAAGAGAAAGAAAAGGAAGATAAATTGCAAAAAAGATTTTAATATAGCAGAAGACAAAGAACCTCTTGCTAATCTCATACTACTCATACTCTACTGTAATGAAATGAGGGCTCATGTGCAAGAGTTAAACAACATAGGAATAATGTTTGCTACAATGCAAAACAAACACTGGTCTTCTGAGAAGAAAGAGTAAAACTAAAAGAGGGCAAGTAATAGCAGTTCATGTTTCCAAGCTGTCAAGAATTGCCCTTTGATCAGTTTTATCAAAAGCTGCACTGATTGTCTTCAACTAGAGCTGGTTTTGAAAATATTAACCCACCAGGGTTCTATTTTGTTTTCTACTAAATCTAAAGGCAGTGTAATAAAAGAGTCATTGGAACTGGATGTAGATAACATTTTACAGACTGATCCTGTGAGATGCTGGATTTTCTCAAGATATTGCAGTTCAAGGGTTCTTAGCAGTTTTCTGAAAGCTTAGGAAACATGTTTTCAAAATGTTGATCAAATCCATCCCTTTCAAGGTATTTAAATGAAATGGCCAGATTGACTTCTATTCTACCTTTACAAGTTTACATTTAAGAAAAAAAACACCCTCCAGTTGATTAAGAGGAAAGATAATGTTTCCATCTTCAATACACTTCGCAGTACTATTTACCCATCTTAGAAAGGCTAAGATAGAACTAGAGGTACAGAGATGGGTGACAAAGCACAGAATGCCTCTTGTCCAAGGAGAGATGAAATAGATTAATGTTTTCAGCACAGAAAAAACACACTGACACAAGAATACAATAAAGACTATGATAAAATTGTGAGTGGTATCAGGAGGGAACAGGAAAGTGGTATTCACTTCGTCATGATAAAAGAATAAGGCAATATCAAATGGAATTAACCAATGTTAGGAGTTAAAAAAAAGCACTTTGTCACAAAAGCAGGATAATTAAACTCTGGAACTCATTGCTGCAAGACACTGTAGAGATCAAGATTGTAAGTGGTTTAAAAGACTAGCTAGACAAACTCCTCGATGAAAGATATGTTAGGACTATTAATACAAGTTATAATTTCCTGGTAGCTGGGGAAGTGTATTGGAGGAATATCACTGTATACTTTTCTTACATATCCATCAAAGCTGGAATCCTGAGTTAGATCACTTGTGCCCCCGTACAACCACTGTTACGTTCCTAGGAAGCAAATGAACATAAAGTGCTGCTTGCAGCCTATCTGGAATGCCTTTGCTAAAAGGAGCAGAGACAAGGATGTTGTTAAAACTATGCCTGGCCATTAAAAGATGGGACTATCAGCACACCTGCCTGCATGTTAAAAAAACGAATCACCATTGTGCCATCGGATTCTTAAGTCTTTTCATCCTTCCTGTTATAGTGTTGACAGTAAGTAGCATTTTGATTCAGACAAGTCTTGAGTATTTATGCTGAGCACTGCCAGTATTCTTGTACTGTTTTTCTTCAATGTCACATTCTAGGAAAAAACAAAATCATTGAAGACGTAGCAGGCAATAGCTTTAAGGACCAATGAGTGATTCATATGTGTGTTGGATTTTTAATTCTAAGGAGGCTTGCTGTATGTCTCCTCTGGGCACACAGTTAGCATGCAGATGGGCTGGGTTTTTGGTTTCAAGACAGTTATGTAGTCATTACAATTCGAGCAGAGGTTGAAGACTGGCTTTGCTGTTTGACTAGCAGGTTCTGCAGCTGAATCCTGTGGTCTTTAGCAGGTTACTTCATGAGTGAGCTGAAAGTTTTGTTCCTGCGTGGCAGAGGAGCTCAAGCCTCTATTTGTACTTACATCTGATTTAAAACACTTCCTGCACTTTGCCACATCACTTCACATGCATAGAAATATCTAAAGCTGTCAGGCGCAGACTTGCCAAGGATTGTGGGCACCAGCCCTTCTTACATTCTTGGCATGGGACAAGTACCAGAGCATTCAAGTTAACCACAACGGTGCTGTCTCTGCTCCTTATGCAGCAACTGCCTGGGAAATCCATCTTCTCTGGTAGTAGGACTTCTCTCACAGTCAAAACCGTGGTAGAACAAGGTCTTCCTGAAGCAAGAAGATTATACTATACATTCAAGGCCTCTTATCCATAAAGTGGAAATCTTCAGATATACTGTGAAATCAAAGGGGTCTCTGGCATATGTTTAATAGCTGAAGTAGTTGAATGAAGTTTATTCATCCTATGTGGAGAGTCTGGACAAGAACAGCCCCAAAGCAAATGAACTGGGATTTGGCTGCCTGTCCAGACTTGAAAACAGATGTTCAGCAGGATGTCAGGAGAGAAGGGATTGCTAATTTTATAGTTAGGAAGTGTTCTGGACAAATTCAGTATGGAGACCATGCCAAACTGCAGTCAGAAAACTCACATCCTCATTTCCATGATTTACACACACTAGATTCAAATGATGTCTCTGGGTCACAATGGGAAAAGGCTGTCTTATGATCAGAGCTCCAGAAACCTTCAAGAGGGAGAAACCATCACTACACTGAGAAGCTCTTCAAAGGCATATGGGACTCTTACTGAAGTTGATCAGTGAATGTTTTTTAGCTTGTTATTGTGCCTCAACTACAAAGTAACATGCTCACTGCTTGAATCAGAGAAACAGTGCTGTGTACAGAGTGGTTTGGAAGTATGCCTGAGTGAATGCTTGGGAGCTCACACTGTTAGTTTTGGTTGACTTAAGTTACACTGAAATCATTCTAACACAGTTTTCAGTTAACCTAGATAGCACATTGTGGAAACTGTACAAGAATGCTTTTTATGTTAGTCTGTCCTTGGATAAAACTTGCATATGGTTAGGAATAGGTTTTTTACCATGAAAGCTCACACTTTTTCCCTACTACTTTGCTAACTGGCCAGTGCTTTTCAGCAGAAGATACCAGTTCTGCGCTGCCAGCCCCCCACCTAGCCTGCACCGCTCAGTGAGGGCATGTTTGATGTTACTGTTTGAAACAATACATGGGGAAGTTTTGTATTGGGAAGCTCATTTTGGTAAGCATTTCATGGCCCCTCTTCTGAGGATTGCTACAGCCTTACGTTTGAAATGCCTTGAAATTTCTTCAGCATGGCACAATGTACGTAAGATGTATATAAAGTGTTTATGTGCAAAATGTGAAAATAGTGTCTACTCCGCTACGTTTTCTGTGCCTGATGTTACACTTTCTGAAAGGACCCGTACCAAGTCAGCTTTCAGATCTAAATTTTCCTTGGGGTTCCTCTGAGATTCCCTCCAGATTCTAATCTAACCCACTCTGCTCTCAAGGCCTCCTTACTCCCTGAGTTCCTGTGGGATTGCCACACATTTGTAAATGCCGATGTCCACTCTGCATGGCCGGTTATGAATCCTCACTACCCAAGTGGTTATGAAAGCTGTCTACAGGCAACCCCAGTGCTTTCACATACTTGCCCTCTAGCCAAAATGCAATTTTCTGCCAATCTGTGTATTGCTTAAAATGCAGAGTGATGCTTTTTAACATTGGGATTAATACATGCAGATTACCAGTCATATTTGAGATGAAAAACAGTGGTTAACAAATACTTTGGAGGTTATAACAGGCTTGGTGGCAAATGCCCCCAGCTCTGTCTTTGGACACCACAGAAAATAGCTGTTTATTTTAATAATTGAATCGTTCCTTTAATAAGCATCTTCTTTATTAATTTGTAGATGGTTCTGTTAGGTTGTAGACATGCATTTCTGTAAACACAGATATTTGTTCAAGTTAAGCCTAATTAAGAAAGAAATGATGCAAGAGTTATTTGGAGGGCTGTAGGGTAACAGTCTATCCTGATTCATTTTAAAGTATTTCCACTTGGAGGAATGCGACTTGCAGTCACTCCAGAGATAAAAATCCTTAGAGAATTAGATTAGAATGATTAGGATGATGCTAATGACTTATTACCAATAGTAAATGGCTCATTAAAGTCCCATATGGAAATGGGCCAAATGGACAGAATGAGAATTTTTACAAAACACAAGTACTGATAAAAAAAATTAATATTTAGCATATCCTAATTTACATTATTTACTGCTCATTTACTTATTTTTAAAAGTTTAAAGATTTTTCTTCACCTAAAATCTAACATGTATTAGGAAATTTGGTCCTCATCTGGAGACAGGACAATTAGTACTCGTCATGGGACGTAATACATAGCATTATAAATAACACTTCAGTTCAGAAATTTGTTCTAATATAATTTTTTGTATCTCAGCTTATTTAATGTTTTTTTAAACTGCACCTCTCTACTTTTCTCAGGCCAGGGTTCACGATCTACCTTGAAAACTGTCTTATTTCTCACCTTCCCTTGGTGTGCCCCCCTAGGTGAGCCTAGATACCTTTTTGTTGTGCATCAGACGTCGGTCTGGTGGGAAAATTGCTTAAAAGGCCTGAGGTTATTTTCAAGCTTTTCTGTATGTTTACTTATATCTGGTGATGTCACTACCATCTAACCCACTGTATCAAGACTACTGATAAAAGCATGACTCAAGATTATTATCCTTATCCATCAATTAGAATGTCACAATTATGAGAAGCACCACAATGCAGACATAGCTGAAATACCTGTAAAGCTGCTAAAAGATTTATGCCAGTTAGGTATTTGCCTTCCTCTCTGCTTTCCACAAATAAAAGGTTGTGGTTTTGAGAGCAACCATAAAGAAACACTTGTCTATTATTGTTGTGTCCCAAAACTCAGTATAGTAATTTGGTGAATATTTGATGATCTTTTATTCACTTCTACACATAGTCTTTAGCTGAATTGTTAATTTCCAATTAGATTTCAGGGATAAATATTTCTCACTGTTAATACTTTTGGAACAAACCTTACAAGAATTTTCAGATTTCCTTTTCAGTTATCTCCCAGTTATGATTTCCTGATTAGCTATCCCCGGTGCACTGTGCTTAGCAGTTTTCTGAGAAACGAGAACTCAGCTGACACAGACTGATTCTACAACTTGCTGAGAGCGTCTCCCAAGCATGATAACTGCCACCAATTTCATTAGCATTTGATGTTATTCAGTGTTTTCCAGAGATTCTCAAGAGTCATCCTTTATTTGTGTTGATACCATATTAAAATAAGTATTGTAAGAATTGTAATTCAAGCTCTTGTATAAATATCTGAGAAGTCAGTAATAAATAGTCCTAATTAGTAGGCAGAAATAAAGTACTTTAATCTAAACTACATGAGCACAAGAAACAGATGGGTTTAAGTGCATATAATTCTCTTTTTTCTAACAAGCTCTTTTTTCACTTTTTAATATCTATCACTGCAATTCATTTTTTTTATTTGCCAAACATGTTTTCAGTGAATCACAAGCTACTTGGGAATGCTGCTCAAATTCTCCTAAGGAAGATGTGGCTCTTGTTAATTTAATTAATCTATTTTAATTAATATCTCTGTACTCAGGAAGTGAAAACCTGAGTTCGCTTCCTTCCTTTAAATTCCTTTGGGGAATATGAATTCTGTGTAAGTAAGGAGGTTTTAGCCCTTCTGAACCAAACAAAATTGTTTTTAAACAGATCTACTCATAACACTGTTTGTAACAGGCGTTGGGTACAGCATTTCTACAACTCATTCATAAGTCAAATCTGTGGTCTGATTCACTGAATCCAAAGTGTATTGGACTACCATGCATTTGCTATATAGTGCTATGTACTTGTAAAGCAGGTCATATACTTCAGAAGAGCATCAGACTGATTTAGGGTACAATTGAAATATACAGTATGGCTTCAGAAACCCTGATTTTAATCTAGAAACTGTACAATTGGGCACCCAGGCTGTAACAGTCCATACATGTGCACACACTAAATCTGATGCATCTCAGAAATTTCACTTGCACACATAACCTGGCTGTGCCATGCAAAGACGAGTTTTTGCTTGCTCAGAAATCTTCTTCCCAGAAACTTCAGTCTGATTGTGCATGTCTTAACTTACAGTGCATATCTTTAATACTCACTGAGTCTGCTTACGTAATCCTAGGAATATATATGTCAGACCTAAATTAAGCTATGACTTCTCCAGCAGAAAGTCCAGTAATAATCACCCAATCTAAGCATTGAGTCAAAGGACTGGGTTAAAAAAATGTAATTCTGGCATCAGTTTCTCAATCTTCAAGGCAATGAGTCTTGCTCCTCTCACACTAGGTATGAGAGCTGGACAGCATGGGGCTCTCATATGTTCTGAATTGTCACAAATAGCACTTAGTATTCACTAAAAAGCTATTGATCTCTCTCCCTCACATCCTAAACCTCCTTGTAAATCAGTACATCTCATTGAGCGAAGCACTAGAAAATAATAAGAAAGCCTGGATCCAACAGTTTCTCTGAAAAGATACTAGACCCCTTACCAGTGACCAGTGCTGTTGACCTAATGTCCCATCAGTGCTACAGTCCACAGAAAAGGTTCCTGGTTTGATTAAAAGTGTTACCGTGTGAAAGATTCAATTTCACCTCATACTTACATCCAAACTAAGATTATATCATTCAGTGCTTGACTCTGAACTCTCATCTGGCTGGTAAACTTCAAAGAACACTGACAACTTTTACAGATTTGATCCAAAAGCAGACGTCTTAGGGTTGTTATGCAGGCACACTGGAGGAAAGAGGCATATTTACATAGTTTAGTTTTGGCTTGCGGGTGCCTAGATTAGCAGCTGAGGTTGCTTGATAGGTGTATCTGAGCTTCCAGGGTAGCTTCTTCTGGAGTCTCAATGCTGCAAAAGAGCTTGAGGTCCTACCCTCAGAACTGTGAGATGCATGGTTAGATGGTGTGGAACCTCCTTTCTCCTCATTTAATATTCCTCCAAGAAGATTTTTCCTTTCAGACAGATTCAGATATGCTTTCAGAGGTTCTGAGAGGCTGATTCTTCACATTTGGGATACCACAGCTGACTAATCAAACAGTCCTATTTTCAGACTATATCCTTGTGACAGCATTTTAGGATTCTCCCGACTGTTTTATTTGCTCTGGGAAGCTGATCTAAACACTGCTCAGCCAAGCTGGAAGTACCATGTGCTAGTTCTCACTATTTGCCGTACCTCTAGCTGATCACTCTAATCCCACCCCGGATTGGTGCCCTGGCAAAGGAGTTGTTTGATAAATGTATGTTCTGGTGTTGCCTGAAATCTGTCAGTGTGGCCAGCGTTATACAAGGAGACAACATGAAGTCATCATTTATGCCTGAAGAGATTTCCCATAAGAAAAAAAGCACATTTAAGTTGATCTGACCCATTCTCTTCCCTCATCTCCTCTCTTCATGGCGTTCAGATTCTGAACCTGTTTCAGCTGGGTGATTTATATTAATACATCACTTACTGATCAACTAGGCTGGCAGGAAAAAATCAAAGAGAATGTCAGAAAACAGTAGCATAAATCTGTTCCCAGCTGGAGAACTCTTCTTCTATCTTGTCAGAGTTACAGAGACACGATATGGGTCACAGAAGACTTGCTATACTGACAGTTGTTACTTCTGGGATTAGATCGATATTTGTCTGTATCCAGGAATTAGTAGAACAACTGCCTGCAGGAAGACATTTTAGAGGTGATTTCCTATCTTTTCAGGACGCTTCTGAAATTAATTCTGCTATTCAAGACACCATTTACTTTTCTAATACTTAAAGCCATATGCACTGCTCACAAGAAATCCTGCAGGTAAAGAGAAAACGGAAGAATACATGTTAGAGGATTAGACATAATATGGATTGTGAAGTCTTATGTAAAACAGAAAATCGTATTTTTTTGAGATGTTCTGCAAAGAAATTTTGCACTTGGCAGGATATTTAAGTTACCTGTCATTTACACCTTGAAGATCAGCAGAGAAAACCTAATAATGCTTACACTCTTAGGAATGACTGTCTCTCTAAAGCAGCTATCTTTGCAGCATTATACGAGGCAAAAAATGTCAGGTTTGTCGTCTCCATTAGCTTCTTTATAAAGTGCAAGTTGCTTAATTTCAAAGGACCAAACTAAATAGCATATTTTCTATTTCTATATCCTTTTCTGCTATGGTCTTAAAAAACCAATGGCCAAATACTTTATGCTGGTCCACAGTGAATGCTAGTTTAAAAAAAAATAAAAAATCTTAAATATTGTTGTAAGGAAAAAGACCAGAGCAAATGGATATCACCATTAAGTCTCAGTGTATAGTGACTACTAGTATAGGTAGACTTCCAGTAGGAACCATTGTGCATAGCATGCAGAACTGGAGGCAAAACTACGCTCAGTTATTTGTTTTTCCTGGATCAGTCTTTTCTAGTATCTAATATCACCCTCCAATTTTAAAGATTTTTTTGTGGTCTGTCCTTGAAAATTGTTATTAATGGCCTAGTTGAGCTGAGAGAGGATTACTACTTATCTGTGTTATATTTATTCCTATTTCTGCTTTAAACATTGTTTTATGTAAATTTACCGTGGCATTTAATTCCCTCCATTTTATACACTTGACTTATTACATTTTTACAAATACTTATTACAGTTATTTTGAATATCAGTCTTGCATATTCCCTAGATACACAGTCTTATTTATTATTTCTTTTTCATTCTCATTCGTTACAGAAGCTAAAGTAAACCTGTGGAGGCAAGAACAGGTACATTTGAGCATGGAATGAAGTGCTATGGTCTAAATTGACATGGAGCAGAGCCTGGAAGTATTGGAGGAATAATCAATCCAGGAAGAAAAACATGCTGAAATTTTACCTTTCTCCTTTGAATGCTCTATATGAGTGTGTATGCTAGCCTTAAAGCAAGCTGCTTTGGTTGTTGGAAAGTCTAGGTAGAATAACATGTTGTGGGCTAATTTAGCTTACTGCTGAGCACTGCTGCCCAGCAGAGCTGAATAGATATATCTTCTGTCAGTCTGCAACTCTGAAAACAAAATTGTCAAGTCACTCCCACAGTAAATGGTTATTTTCCCTGCACAGTTAATGCAGTTGTATAGAACAACTAGGAATCCAGCAACAAAAAAACACAGAGGCTGAAATCTTCCAAAGTATTTAGGCAACAAAATCCCATAGATGGCAGATCCCCTAATAGGATGATCTTGGCTGTGTTATATTCGTGTGTGTTGTAATACAAAAATACTATTTCTCACTGTGCCTGGCAGAGGTCATAGCACAGTATATGGCTAGATCTTTGTAGTAAAGGAATAGCTACAGTTTCTTAACAGAATCCTTCTAGTAACAAAATTCATCTGATCACTACATCCAAGAGATTGAGGTTTGGCTCACGGAGATGATAATCCCAAACCAGTGAAGCTAAGTGGAAAGATGTGTAGAAGTATTTGAGCACTGAAAAGATGCTGAGAAACCCATGACAATAAATAATCTGTTCCACTTGATGGAAACTGATTTCAGACATATCTAGAGAGATAAATATGATTAACAGAATTTCAGTTTCAAGTCTGTTAGGAATCAAACTTTCAGACTGACAGCCACTGTTTGATTGTTTGCAGCTATTTTTTATCATCTAATTTTTTTAAGCAATTTAAATTTTCTTTGCTGAATGGGAACTTAACAGACACAGATTCTCCATCACAGAAGCAAATACCTTGGCTGAAGATAAGATGATCTATTAGAGAAGAGTCATATCCAAAGGTAGCAGAACAGCTGTACTGAGGTTTTTCTAGCCTAATAGGGAATTGAATCTATATCAGCTCAGGGACAAAATACTGCATCACCTGTGTTTGAAGAAATGACTGCAGAACATTTGCTACAATTGATCATTTACTGCTCCTTTTTCTGGCTTTAACACTCTAAAATCCTACTTCTTGAGCACTGTGTTGTGCGAACAAAATGCACCCGAGTGAATGGTTGTCTCCAGAACTAGGTTTTGCCAGTACCTTTTGCCCAGTGGCCCTTCAGAGCTCACTTAGCATTATGCATATAGAGAGCAGGAAAGGAAAAAAAATGCTTCTTGGTACTGGTTCTACAGTGTAATCAGAGTTTAAATGGAAAATTTATTTTCCAGAAGAAAACAAATGCCAAATTCTAGTGGCCAGGAATTCAAGCACCACAGGTCAAAATTATAATCACTCTCTCATGCTCCACTTAGAGACTGTGGAAAAGGAATAGTACATTTTCCTGCCACTACTCAGCCACTTTATCTTTGAATAGGAAGAAATGTTTTTTCTTACAAGTGATCAGGTATTTAGATTACTTGTTTGTGTTTCCCCTATTGATAGCAGGTGATCACAGAGGTCAAAGGTGAGCAAATGATTTAAAACAATACTACACAAGTAATGTTGCATGCACTATTACATGCTTCATTGCATCTTTGGTTATTCATTCTTTACACCAGTCATCTGGGACAAAATCAATGAGACATTTTATGTTATGCTTCAAAGTCATCATAATTGTTTGTTTTGAAGCAACATTCTTTTTCCCTTTTGTCAACCAAGCAATTTGCTGAAGTACCCAATTTTGCAACAAGTCAGGAATAAAGCCAGAAGCTTTTTAAAAATAATTTGAGGAAGGGAAAACCCTACAGCAACAAAACCCTACACTAAAGTGCTGTGTTGTTTATAACATGGAATTCTCCCCAAAGGGGTATCATAATGAAAAAAAAAAAAAATCCCATAGCACTTACTTCAAACAAACGTGAGCAAACAGATATTATTTATGATATCTGTGTGACAACAAGGTATCTTTGCATAATTAAAGCACCTCAGAATTTGTGTACAGCAAGAGATCCCACTGTCAATTAGCTGCTTGAGTGGTCAAGTTTCCACATAAAAATTCTGCATAGTACTTCTTCGGAGAAGAGCAGCACTGTAGTTGACCTTTTCTGCCTTCCCAAAGGATGTTGCTGTATTATTTTTTGCACTGTATTACCTATATCTGAACCTGTGCTTTTTGTAAATGCCCGAGTCATAAGTTTAAAAATGACTAATTAGTATGATGTTCGTATTTGTATTAACAGCCAGAAGCTCTGACAGAGATTGCAAAGGCAGTGGTTCCAGACACTGTACAAACACTTGGTAATGAGCTCCTTTAGTGCTTTTCATCAGATGTCAAAATGCTTTACTGTCAGTACTGGTCCATCTTGTGTATATGGGAACTGAGGCACACAGCAGTGATGTGGTTCCCTGCAGTCAGCCAGGAGGCTGGTATCAGCCAGGGAAGAAATGAGGCTTGAAAATCAGACAAGGCTTTGTCCGTGCTGGCCTCAAAATCCTACAGCGTGGAGGTTGGATAAGACACCTCAGGTCTCTGCAGTCCATGAATCTAAACTCAAGGCCTCCTCACTAATTAGGAGTTATTCAGGAATGGCTACAGCTAAAGCATATTTGGGGAAAAAAAAAAAAAAAGAAGAAAAAAGGTAGAAGTATATTGTTAACATCCCTCTGTCGTAGGAAGGCCCTCTGGGGATGCTACTTGGCTGCTTGTAAGTGTATTTAACATAAAGCAGAGATGATTGAAAAATGTAGCTTGCAGTTCCCTGGGGCAGTTTGCCATTCACAAGATATAGGACAGTGAGCAGTACTGGAAGGAGACGTTGCAGGCAGCCCTATCTGTGATGGCCCTGCAGGCAAGAAAAGGCTCTGGTGTACTCAGAATATGATTTGATGATTAGATCTGTTAGCAGTTGTGAAAGCCACTTGTTTACAACTCTTATTAAATTATTTTATATGCTCTGATATAAAATATTTGTTTCTTAAGATTTGATAAGGTGCCTAAACCTGCAGTGCATTTTAAGCACTGCATAAATGCAGAGACAGTGGAGCTGTAAGGCCAAAATTCATTAGTGGCATTCTATTGAGTTCAGTGGGCTTATCCCATGGATGAATTTTGCATGTATTCTGTAAAATAGGTAAGTATTTGACTAAAATTAGCCAAATCCTCCAGAGCCTAATGGAGCGCTTACAGGCTCTGGCAATTTAACCCAATGTTTAATTTGCACTAATCTAGCCAAGATTGCAGAAGCATGAAATATACTCTACAGGGAGAGTGCTGCTCTTTGAAGTTAGTGGCTTAATTCCCATTGTCTCTGATGGGAGCAGGACTGGGTTTTATGTGGCATTTACTCCTGTTATTGTAGACAGAAATCTTTTTACATATGAATTAATTTGGCCTGTATTGGGGGAAATTCCAGTCTTCTGAATGTACTAAAATCTTGTTAACTTCCAGGAGAGCCTGCACAGTTGTTGTAGTTCTGTATATTTTCCATGTAGATATCATGGACTGTGAGAACCTGCAGATTTAACTTCTCAGTGTGTGTACATGTGCAGATCTCTAGTTGGCTAGCTAATAGCAGTGGAAAGAGAAAGGAATGAGGGAAAATAGCTCTTTTTACAGCAGCATGAAATCAACTAACACGCAATCCAATCTTTTTTTAGGGGGATTCTGCAAGTGCCAACAGTTCAAAATGGATTATTTGATTATTTGTGTTCACCTGCTTCTTTTGGATTCTCGGAGCTTGGAGGTCAGTTTACCCTCTGCACTGTGGTGGCCCTGGGCAAGTGTGCACAGAGTCACTGCTGGCTGTGGCGGTCCCGGCTGGGCGAGGGCTGCAGCCAGCAGTGGGCAGCTGGGAAGCGGTGATGGAGCACTCTGGTGTGCAATTCCTCAGCCAGATAAGTGACTGTTTCAGTTTATCCTTTTGACAAGAGCAGAGGTTTTCTATTTTAGACAGTCACAAAAGGTGAGCACGTAGTGTTTAGGGGAAAGGCAGCTCAAACAGTGATCTGGGCACAGAGAAATAGGGAAAAGGAAGAAAAAGTGTCTTTGAAATGATCCCACTTAACCGTCAAGTAACTATTACCATGGTGCAAACCTAAATTGATACGCTGCCTCCACAACACTTTGATTCACTCCTGTAGCCGGGTGCTGAGAGTGACTGTAATAATACAGGGTGTTTCAACAGAGAAGCGCATAGGGGAGCAGACAGGCAAGACACTAGTCAGGAAGCAAGCTGTCTACTGTACAGGCAAGGCAGACACTTCAAAGAGTGAGGAAATCTTTTCAAGGAAGTTATTGTCAGAAGCTACACAAGAGTTCCCAGTGATGTTAATGCCCACCGTTACTACTCTCTCCCACCAAAAAGAGTTTTTTTCCCTGTGAGGTGGCATTCCCCATGATGGGTTGACAAGCGATCCCTGATCATTTTGTTTTATTCCAGTTACTTGCAGATTCCCTGCTTTGCTAGCCCATGGTCACTGCTTCTTTGACTTGAAGGTTCAAAGCGGCAGAGCCACTAGCCTCATTTTACAAGTGCAGAGACACATGAAGAGTTTATTTTAGTCCTATGAAGCACCACAGATGCCCACTCTTTCATTCTTCCCCTTAATCTAACAGAAACCTCAAACATCCAGCAGGACTGTATATAAAGAAGAGGGACTGCTGTTTCCTTTCTGCATCTTAATTTCAACACTTTCTGCCAGGGGATGCTGTTGGCAGCCTACTACTGAAGGAATCACTACTGGCTTTAGATGCAATTTCCCAAGCCTGTTACCTCTAGGCTACATTGTGACACACCAGTATTGTCTATTACTCCAGCAGTTTCTGCCTTTCTTTTACTTAAGGTGCAGCTTGAGGCAGGTGGAGCAAAATCAACACAGAGAAATCCTGAAGCTCCTGTCTTTCCTCACTCTCGTTGATAACCTGGCATGAGAAGGGTTGCTGTGGAAATGGAGGAGGCAAAATCTCATCCAGGAAAATAGTGGAGGCAGGTGATAGGGGTGAATGCTAATATGTCAACCCCACTCTTTGACTGGTACAACCCCCCTTGCACTGAGAAAATTGCTTTGTATTTCATTCTGCTGATGTAGCAAACCAAAACAGCAAGTCAATTTGTGATAGGAAGAAAAAAAGAAGTGACCTGGTTTATTAATTCTGGAAGAGACAGGACTACATTAACCAAAACGGTAACCTCCAAGAATGAATCAATTTACTTCTTACGCCCTTATCTTGATTTTTGACTCACAGTCTGGATTTGCACATACTGTAAACTTTCGTGGTATTCAGATTCCCGTATAGGATTTCCACACGAAAACGGACAGGATTCCAGTCCGTTCCATTAAATCTTCACAGATGATCCATGTTTGAGACAAAATTTATGGCATGTAGTCAGTGTAGCTGACTGATCATTTTGTTACAGTTGACTATTCTGAGGCAGTTATTGTATCTCGAAGCATTTTAAGAGATGGAGTCATTTATCAGAGTACCTTTGAGATGATTATAACTACAGAAGCAGCCCTTTAATTGGGAGATTGCATAAGATGATATTGTATCCTAAATGCAAAGGATCAGAAAGAACAGAATTAAAGGGAATAATCTGCAAAATGAAAATGTCATGAATAAAAAAGGATCATCACTAGATTGTATTTCATCTTAACCTTACCAACATTTAATCTTTATATCACATTTTCTACACTAAAATATTAAGGCTTAGGATTTCTCTGGCACCTCTTCATGCACATTTTAATTAGAACTATGTAGAATGCTATATAAAATCAGGTCAGCTTGGGGTTTCTGGTGTAAGCCTCAAAAAACTGGCGTTGCTGCAGTCTTTAGGGTCAGGACATTAGGGTTAACCAGTCCTTAACCCTTCCTCTTCCATTCTTATCCAAACAAGCAAGTTACTTTTGAAAATTTGGGATAATCTTCAGCAGAAGAAAATGTGACTTGAACCATCCTGAGTCTGACCTAATTTTTATGGAAGTGTCATGCTACCGTGTGCTTTTCAGTTTGGCAGCAGTCAAATGTCTCCTCACTAAGGCCTATCTCTGCACACATGTGTGGCCTCCAATTAAAAATGCTGTCCCCAGGTGGATTCCAAAGAATGTATTTTAAAAAAAACCCACCTTGATTCTAATTGTAAAGAACAATTTGGGGTCTAGCAAAACCAGTGTCTACTGACTGCAGAAAATACACTATCACCTTCATCGTCCTAATTAATGCCCATTCAGACCCACAAAATCTCACTTTTATTGGTACTATGGTTCCTGTTGTTTGCCTGTAGCAGGATGCTTACCTGTACAGTTATTCTGCAGTAAATGACCAGTGCTGCTGGGAAGTAGGACTAACATGTTACAGGGTATAACTAACAGGGTATAAAACGACCATAGGAGTTCCTTGGATGTTATAAATCAGTGAGTCCTGAAGAGGTTGGCTGTGCTTGGATGACTGGACATAAGTGGCAAAAGGCTGGGCGTCTGAGAAAAGCTGAAGATTTCATAATAAATACAAATGACTGTCTCTGATGATTTTTGCAGTGCAATATTTATTGTGACAAAGAGGCTCAGCCAGGTTTTTTCTAGGCACTTGTAGACTCTCCTCACCTGAAGTCATTTAGTGCTGCAGATAAAATAGACAGTTCTGTAGAGTGTTTATTGGTTTAAAATTTTAACATCAGGGAAGTATCATTTTTCCTTCAGGAGGAGTGAAGTATTATGTCTTATTTTGAGTGGGAGAGAGGTTCTGCCTGAGGAAAGGTAAAGTGTAGGTATCTGACAGCAGCAGGGACAACTCAGACACTATGAAGGAGAAAAAGATGCAGTAAGGCCTGCAGCTGAGATAAGGTGATTCATTGCCATGAAGCCACATCACCTGCCAGGTACACTGATTAGGTGGTTGGAACATACAGGTAACAGGGAAATTAATTACGCCATTGATTTTAAAAAGCATTCAAAAATAAAATGGGATACATTCCTTCTACATTTTGTATTGTCCCTAAAGACAATAGAAATATAATCCACTGGTTTAGCCGTGGTGACACAGTGACTTCCTGGTCACTTTAGGGAGCTGATTTCTAGTACTAAAAGGGCAGAGTGGGACAGTAAAACTTATTGGTGATTTTTTTTTTTAATATTTTCGTTGCTTTCACATGTATAGATTCAATAGCCTATATAAATTTATATGCAGTGACTGTACCAAATAGTCCGGTTTTTTTGTTTGTTTGTTTTGTTTTGTTTTTAAAAAAACCATTATCCCTTAAATAACCATGCACCACTTTGTTCATCACACAAGATAAGAGCAGGAAATTACTATTCTTAACAAAGGGCATTTACACTTGCCCAACTTACATCCATTCAAATGGCAAATATCTCACAAAAACTTGAGATTCAGAAGAGCAAATAGAGCCTCAAACCTCTGCCATTAAGTCTGTCCTGGTAGTGTGACCCTAAGATTGTTCAGAAATTTTTTAGCAGGCCCATCTATTTGCAATTTATACAAGTTTGACAAATGCCTTTTAGCTCTAATTCGCTTTTATTATCATCATCACTCTTGTCAGGCACTGTGTGGCAAAGCAGAGAGAGTGAATTTCCAAATCCCTAGGTTCTGTGTCATCTCCATGGCCCAGCTCTATCTTTCAGTCATACAAATGCACCTGAAAAGCACATTTCAAACCAGTACTTGATCGTTTTTGCTGGCTTTGCATTAAATCAAAGTTTCAAAATGCTACCATTTGGCTTGTGTTACCAATCTCAGCTCAAACATTTTATCAAATGGTCACAGTGAATTGTTTATAACCAGTGAAGGAAGTTTATGAAAAATAATCCTAATGTAAATTTTTGTTAAATTAATTTAAATAATCAATTTGGAAATCACAATACATGTAATACTTAGCCAGGAAACAGATTATATCCTTCATAAAAATTAACATCTAATGAATATGAACAGCATGACTGTTCTCAGTCAGTGTGAACAGTCACATTCAGAAATACATGCTGTAGAAATTTTAGATCTTCAGTAGCCTTAGCTGCTGTAGTTCTTCTTAAAATAATGCCAGAATACACCAGAACGTGTGACGTTGTTCTAGAAGTTTACCTTAATCAGATTATCTGATAATGTCAGTGATTGTCACCTATAGTGTCCTTGCTTTTGTGTCACTGAGAGCCACAAGAAACAGAAAGTGATGGAGACACAGGCAAGGACTGAAGTCACTCCTTTGCCAGTCTTGGCTGCATTATTGTGTTTTGACCTGGAAAACAAGTCATACATCAATTAAGCCTTTTCAAGATTTAGAAAACACTCTCCACCCATGTTGTTTTCCTTCATGTTTAGAAAGAGGGAGAGGTTTGCTTTGAGTGACTTCATAGGCACAGGGATAAAAAAATCTTGTTCTGTATTTTGCTAGTGAAATTGCAGGGATTTCCAATCAAGGAATGTTCAAAAACTGGAAAGGAAAAGGATGGTTTGACTTACTGAAACTGTTGATGGAATTACATACATTATTTAGGTATATGTGTAGAAGTGCGCTTGGTCATTTAATCTCTTTCAGAAAAGGTGAGATACTGGACTCTTGCTTCTTCTAACTAGATTTATTGAGTTCCTGTTTATTCTATTGGAGCCATTGAATGAGTATATTCTAGATTTGTTGCACTGCTGAAGTTCTAAAGGAAAATAATTATGTGTCATAAACATCATGCAGAACACATTGATATTTCATGTGAAACTTTTCCTAAAACTTCTATTTTTTTTTTTTTTTAACCTGAAAGTTTATACCAAACTGTTTCGGTTTGTTGCTTACATGAGTGAGAATTCAAAGATATATCACCAGTAGTCTGAGGTGTATTGTTTAGGAACCTGCTGGATAACTTTAATTTAAATAAAGCTTTTTTGAATTTTCTATTGCATAGAAATCCTCAGGAGGCAGTTATTGGAGCTGGAGTAAAAGATACATTCGGTACTCTTGAAACTGAACAAGACAGGATAGTTGAGCTGGTCAGTATGTAGAGCAAAATGGTAGAAAAGCTGGAGAAGCTTGTGACATTTCTTTAATTATTGTATCAAACATACATGTTCTGGATAGATACATACTTCTTTGTCATAATACTTGAACAATGTTATTGAGCCCTTCGCCTGCCACCTGTTTGCTTAGCTCTTAAAAACAAAAACAAAACCAACCAAAAACCTTAATAAAGCTTTTCCATTATTAATTACAGTCATGACTCTGCAAACCAAAATGTTCTGATGAGTGAACTTCCTCACAAAACTTGTGGGAAATCTCAGTGTCCTCCACCAGATACTCTTCCTAATGCCCAGTACTTGGCAGATTTAGTATTAAGTGATCAAATAGCAGCCCAGAGCCATTCAAGGTAATTGAATCCCATGATTTGGGACCAGGTGTACAAAGATGTTAAAACTAATTATTTAATAATTGAAAACAATAACCAGTGTAGTTAAGTCTCTTGCCGATTTTCTAATGTTTATTAATTTAGGCACCTGTGTCTTCTGCACTTTCTTTCAAAATGCTTACAAGGATATGCATAGCATATAAATTTAAAATGAATGTGATTACCTTGATACACACTCTAGGCACTTAAGTGATTAGAAGAGCATTATTATTTTAATTGTTATATAGATTTCATTCTTATGAGTCTGCTTATTAAATAGTTGTTTAAATTCCTAGATAGATATCAAGGTGCAGAATTTTCATTAAACACTCACTCTACCATTCTCCACTACCTCTTTAAATGGCCTGATATAGGAAGAATCACAGAAAATGTGTCCTTAAAAAATGGGCAAATACAATATTCATAAATAGCTAAGATAAATTAAAAAAACAGTGTTGACATCAGCACCCTTATCAGCAGAAAAATCATTACTCTTTCACTAGTGTAATTTTACTTCTTTATATTGTTTATGCAAACTGCATTGAAGAACCATCTGAAAGGAAGGATGTTCATAATTATTATGAAAAAATCAGCAACATAATCTGTTCTAAATCAGTTTGTGTCTTCTTTCTAAGGGCTTTGTATGGTAGAGCAGATGTTAAACCTTGCACATTACTTTCACCTACCCTTGCTTCACTTAGTTATGTATATTATTTTAATTACCTTCTACACCTTCAAGGCAATTCCCATTATATTATTTTATTTTGCTAATGCACCTGCTAAAAGAAAGAAAACTGTAAGTGGGGCACTCGGGAAAGGGTGAAATGACAGTAAGATTAGACTTCTTGGTGTCTTTTTCCTTTTTTTCACTTCCTTCACTGTGACTAAATAATAGCTACTGGAAGGAATAATTTTACAAGAGGGAGTTATCTGTTATTTTTATTTGGTCCCAATACTGCTAATTAACAGCAGATATGAAAGGTCCTGTAAAGGTTTTAAAAATCTAACAAAATCTATTTTTACTTTCTATTCTTATTCTGCAAACAAAATTCTTATACTACTATGAAATAGGCTGCTTCAGCCTCAGAGTCATAGAAAAGAAGTATGAATATAGCAGAATAACAACACGATTTATCAGCATGAACAAAATAAATGGACAGTATTAACTGTATCATTCCAGCAGTCTACACAGCAGTCCTAATGCCTTAACAGAATGTGTGAAAGTAAATGAAATGGCAGCATGATTACACTGATTACAGTGGTTGCAAATACGTTAGGCTACATTCATGCTTCAGTGGGGCTGTAATTATACTTCAAACTATATGCTGTGTGCAGGCTGCTCCATTCTTACAGCATCCCTGCTGTTTGTTTCCTCTTATTTTGTTCTTAGCGTCATAGGCCCCGGTCCTGCAGACACTTACTCACAGGTGTAACTCTTTGTTTCAGCAGTGGGAAAAAAATCACCTTTTGTGCACATCAGTAGTATTGGCTATAAACTCTTCCAACTCTTGTTCACTGCTACAGAAGTGCCATCGAATAATAGGGTTTGGTATGATTTAATACCATTCCTAATTTCTTACAGAATAACCCTTTGAGCTTTCATTAAATTGGTTGGTAAAGAGTGTAGGGAGTATTGCTGCTCAGTATCAAACAATTCTCTTCTCCACCTTGCCCCTAGGTATTAGTACTGAACAGAAGAAATCCAAACCTTTGTGATTTGTCTTTGATTAGTGCAGCCTCATGCTGCAAGCAGTACTTCAGGAAGAAAGATGAATTTGTTGCTGTTGTTTCTCACTTCCCGTTGGCAATGCATGGCAGCACCTAGCCTAAAGCTGACCATTATATTTCATTTAAGAAATGGTATAGAAAAGGAAAATACATTTTGATGTGTCTGCATTTTGTCTATACTTCAAAGACACTGACATTTTACAGCAGCTTTTTTTCTTTTTTTTGTCCCTCAGATAATGATGTGACACCATCAAGGCAGAATACAGAAGCAGAATGTGGTAGTGTCTGGGGGTGACTGTCAAGTCTCTAATTTCTCTTCAGTGCCCCTTGCTTTCCTTCAGATACCCGCTGGCAGTGGTGAGGTAGTGTTCCCCTCACTGTCTGGACTTTTTTGTGTGGTTTCTTACTGTGCCAGCCTGTGATCTGCAGGACTTTATCTGGATCCCACAGCTAAGCACAGGCCTGTATGCACCAGACATGGACCTCAAGCATGTCTAGCTCAGCTGCAGGCTCAAAATGTACTGTAGAGCAAACAACAGTCTGAATCAAAACCAAAGGGCCCAGTCATTAAAAAAAACTTTATTTGTTCCTTACCAAGCAGAATCAAATCTTAAGCTCTGCTCTCCTTGAGGCTGAAGTGCTACTAGAAGAAAAACTAAGTACTATTATTGTCATAGAGAAAAGGAGGTTGGGAATGCTGAAACCACAAGAGAGATGAAGAATCAAATCAAGGAAAACCCAGGATATTGTTGTGACTTTGTATCTTTGCAGTGACTCAGGAACCAGAAACTGCAGTTGAGAAGCAAGCAATCTGTTTCAAGGGGAAGATGGGGCAATGGCTACGCTGGAGACACTTTGGCCTCTGTGGTCCCTACACAGTGTCAGTAACTACACTGGGGCTTCACCACCTACTCATAGAGACTCTGGCCCATTTGCACACATGGAGGTGTGCTCACATTTTTCACGGAACTGCAGCTCAGACAACAATAAGGATTTTCAGTATCTTCAGGCAGTGGTCAAACCAGGTGAGCCAAAACCAAATCTCCCTTGTCCTGAGAGTGGAGCTAAGCATGTCGTAACTGAAAGTTGCTCTCTGCTTGTCAGACACGGTGATATATGAAGGTAATTGCTTCCATGTGCGTTTAATTACAGTATTGTAATTAGCAGGTTGCAAGAGCAGATGCAGAGGGTCTCTTCATAGAGCAGACTCTGATAGGCCATGAAAACATCTCAAAAAGAAAAGGGCAGAGCAATGTCACATTGTAATGCAGCTCTTTGTGCCTGGAAGAGGGTTAATTAGCTGATTGCTCCACTCTTTGTCTTCATTTCTTAAGGTGGAGGGAACATGGCAGGAAGGAGGCTAATTTATCTTCATGAAGTTTTAGAATTAGCAAACAGCACCAAATCTTTGTTCAGTCCAGCATCGTGGCTTGGGCTTGATGCTGGGGCAGGGACCAGTGAAAAAGGGAACAAAAACTCCATGAAGATCTTCATCCTCTCCAGGGAAAAGGAGAGCAAAAGATACAATCTTTGAGTAGAGTTCACCATGGCAACTAGAGCAGTCCTTCCTATCATTTCTTGTCACGAGAGAGCAGTGATGATTCTGGGTTAATGCTGCATGCGGGGACTTGTAACTCACCTGTACTTCCTCAGCACCTATTAACCAAGTTCATTTTTCAAAGTATCCCTTAGCGCTTTGTGGCAGCAAGTGGCAGGGAGGTTACCCAGATCAGCTCGGTTTCAGCTGTGGGTAACTCTCCAAAGGTTTTGAGGGTCAGTCAAGTTCAGAGCTGTTTGACAGGGAAATTGTGTCACTGCCTAATGACAAGGTGAGGATTTTACAGTAGATGAGTTGTGGTTTCAAGTCCTTTAAGAAAGCTGTGGTCTTGTAGCTGTGGGGAAGGGAATACAGTAGTGTTCATGTTGCAAAGCACATCAAACTTAAATTTAATAGTTGGGGGGTTGTTTCTTTTGCTTTAAATAAACAAAGAGATCTAAAGTAAACTTTTATTCTATTAGGAGACTTCACATCTTGTTGTGTTCTTTAACTTGCATTATTATCTAGTATTAGGTCCTGGTATTCATATTTATTGAACTTATCTACTAAAGGGATTAAAGAGCATAGTTGTTTTATTTGTGCTTGCAGAAGTCAGTACAAATTGCACATTTAATTATTGTGTACTTAAAATCTGATAATCATAGAAAATCAAATACACAGCTTGGTTGACTCAGAAAGTATTTTTAATAGGGCACTATTAAATTATAGAGTTAAACATTATTAGATATATTTATTCATGAGAGATAATTTGATATGTAACAAAATAAGCCAATACATGGTGTAACCTCTTGCAGTCTAATTTTCATGGATGAGCTCTTGCATATTTAATATCCTTTGAGGATATATTTTAACCTAGACTAATTACTGCTTTCCTCTTATTTCTGTTCAGTTTGACATCGACGTTTGGCTAAAATAATGTAATATTGTTATTACAGAGCAAATTAAGTAAATCTAGCTTATTTAATTTAGAGTCATTGTTGATACTGTAAATGGCCTGATGTAGGTTATGACAACAAGCATTGTACACAAACAAAAACCAACTATTGGTGAAAGAAGACTAATACATTAAAATCATCTCTACAAAGAAATCTTTCCCACATTGCATGTTGAAAACCATCAGGAATATTTTCTAATCTATGAAGCTGGTTTATAATATCTATTTCTCATATCCTGGCAAATTTATAGAGAGGAGTAAAGTAAGAAATTAATGGTGATATAAGTTATTCTTACATTATTAAGACAATTTAGCTTAAAAAAATATCAGGATAGCTGGGGACCTTGTCAGAAACTTTCAATAGACAGAATACCTGAGCACAGAGATTTTGTACTTTAAAGTAGGTTAATTAATTAATTGAGAACCTGTGTCATGGCTTTGATATATACATTAATTTTGTGTCTGAAAAAATTTTTAATGAGATGTTTTAATTTTGTTCTCAGTGACATCTTAATAAAATGTACTGATAGGTCAGGTTATATGTTTGTACATTTTGGTGTAATGCCAGTAGTGTCAGCTGGCTCAAGCAGATCAGCTTTGCTTTGCTTGGTTCATCAGCCAAACATCTTGCTACATTTTGCTTTATTTGGTTCGTCAATTTTTTACCATACTAAAGTTTTAATAGATCTTTCTTGTATGAAAATAATTTACAAAATAATATGAAAAACAGTTAAAGAGAAAACTTACATGGATGGAACTTTAAATTGCATTTGATTTTAGAGTTATGATAAATGCTATAGACTGAAAGTTTTCTAGGTGAGTAGTGCAACAAAATAGTCCATCTTTGTCCTAAATCAAGCTTAGTTAGTAAAAGCTGAAATTTTCAGTGCTTTGTGTGAGGCTAAGATCCTCTTGTACATGTTGCATCAGCTAACATAAGTAGTGATTTTGCCTACATGCAGTTCTTCTACATTTTTCAACAATTTTATTTTTCTCAAAGTTTTTCAACAGTAAGTCAACCAAACTTCAAAACAGGAAATCCATTCTTCACTGAAAAGTAAAAACAATTTTAAAAAGGCACGTCTCAGATACTGTAATAAATTTAGGAGTGGGCTCTTGAAACTTCAGGAATCATCTAAACTGACTCTATCTCAGTCATGGCTTCAGATTTGAAGACCATTTTGCGATTCAAGGCATCTTTTGGAGAATTTCCGACCCAGCTGGTTAGAGGGTTGAGGTTAGTAAGTCACAGTCTGGGAAATAATCATTGTTTTAAGCAGAACCTTAGAATGATACACAAAAGGAAGGGACTGATGTTAACTAGACAATCACATATGCAAGGATTTGACTTTGTGCCTATATGTATCTCTTGGCTAACTCCATTTACACTGATGGGTACTAAGGTAGTCAGGTGTGATTAAAAATCAGCCCTCTGAGCTCTACAGACCTTCAGTGATGATCTCATTATGAACCATGATTTAGGAAAAGTTAACAAAATGACTGGTATTACAGCTGGTTTTAATAATTGTGCTTGATGATAACAAAATCATATGAAAGCAGATAGCTTCCTGCTGAAATGAAGTCGGGTGAATTTTGGCAGCTCTTAAGGACATACACGTCAGCTCTGGAGGTTTCAGAGCAAAGCCCATGGAGAGTTGAGCCACATACTAATATGAAGGATATAAAATATATTTTGGTAATGGTATAATCCTTCTATTAAAAGCTTTTCAGGTTCTTTTTTTGCCTTTTTTTCCCCCCAATTCTTTTCAGAATTCCTATTGCATTGTTATTGCAAGTATTACATATGTTAGATCTGACAGAAAGGTTAGTGCAGAGTTGGGATCTCGGTTAGCCTTTTATTAATGCTTGTGACACTCAAGGTCCCTTAACAAGACACAGACAATGAACATTGTATTCATTCTTTACCAGAATGAGGCATAGAAACATTTTCTGCAAAAGCATCAGATTTCTATCTGGAAATGTATTTTATGGGCTCATTCAGACTGAAATGCAGTAAGATCCATGGATTAAGAGAGGAAATGTGTTTTCCATCAGATTTCATCTCAAAATTTTGACATTGCTCCTCCAGTTTATGCTAGAGAGTATGTCCTAAAGAACTAGAATTTGACTAAGTTCAGTTCTTGGATCAGCTCGTTCTGAATTTTGCTGTTGTGCCAGGCTATGGCAAATAAGAACCTTCCAGGTGTCTCAGTCATACAGAGATCGTTTTGATGATGAATGCTGACAAGGTAATTCTTACACCAGGGATTGTGTGTATTTTGAAATGTTGTTCTCTACTGCCAAGAAAGTGTTCAGACTTTTAGAGCCACGAATACATTGAAAACTTCCATTATTCCCCATGCTGTATAGAAATTTCTTCTGATAAATAAATAATTCTGATGACTTCATTATCAAGCTGCTCTCATGGGGCTTGATAGGAAAATCACCCACTGTCTTTTCCCCTTGAATTTGTTGGATCACTGGTGCTCTCAGGTTTCTCTGGTTTGTCCATAACAGTAAAAAAATAGAAGATATTAAAATAAGCAGCTGCCCAGAGCTCAGGATTGGCTACCCTGGGGGCTGAGGCCAGTGTACTGATAGAAATGTCACTGCGACAGGTGGGAGGAACCAAGCCAGCTTTATTATTTATTTTTCATCACTCTAATCATTGACATCAGCATTTGTGTAAATCTTCTTCTTGTGTTAAAGGAAAGAATCCTACCCAATATCTAGAATGTATTTAATAAAATATCCCATAATCTTCTGGCTGAAAAAGAGACTTATCTGACCTTATCTGACACCATCCATCTGTAGAGGTTGCCTGGCAGAAGAGGGGTATGTGCTTTCAGTGCCTCTCATCCAGAAACACATGCTGTGTTTCATGTAAACTCAGCTAGCTCAGAGCTATGAACTGATACCAATACCAAATATTTTTTCCCCTCTATCAGCTACCAAGAAAATAAAATTGCTTCCAATCAGAAGGACGCCCTCCCTTTGCAATTGTTTGCTCAACTGTTTTTTTGACTGGTTTGCTTGATGGGCAGATGTGCAAGGAGATGGAAAACTTAATCTTTCAACATGAAAGAATACCAATGCACTGTGAAGAACTGTTTCTAGCTCACTTCTCTCATGTGAATTCACATTGCTGCTAATTTCCTAAAATTGGATACCAGGTTAGCTTCTAATTTGTTTGATGATGCATGTCATGGTATCAGGGAACGCCCAGCAACATGCCAGGGGCATTATAGGATTTACTAAACCGAAGATTTTTCTGCAACTGAATTAAATCACATATTAACAACACATCAAAGTTTTAGAAACTTTGTATTGCTCTGCTTTTGTTACCTGTATGCCTTGTTCAAAGTGCACACATTTCTTCCCAAAGCAACTAAGCTAGTAATATACACATTATTCAGTGTGCATCTTTTGGGACCACATAATCAGCCATTAAAGACAGAGAACCAAAGCATATTATACTTCATTTTGCTGACACGCTGCACGAAGGAATGTCAAAATACGGGGATATTTGGTAACCTTTTCATGTGGGTATTTGGCACCTGGTTTTATGAATTAGTATACTTAGCAAGTCGTTTTTCCTCATATCTACTAAAAATAACAACATGAACTCTAAGAGGTTGTCAACGTATTACTTCCCAAGGGAGAATTTTGCTCTTCTCTCTCATTTATCTAGGCATGTGTAGAGGCTTTTGACCCATTTAGCATAGATAAATGACCCATGATGTGAAATTTCCCAACAGTTTAATAATGCATTTAACTCAAAGTGACACTTGCTTGGAGCTGCCTTAAAGCAGTTTCCAGGCTATATATGTCTCTTTGAAATGATGTATGACAAGTAGGAAAGCTTCCTTGATAGAACCCCAAATCCCATGGGTGAGTAACAAGAAAATCCTTTTTAGATTGCCAGCAGCAAATTTATACTTCGCAAGTCTTTATTTAATTTTATCTGTTTTTCAATATCATTTACAGTTATGACCATTAGTCTAAAGCTCACAGTGACTTCTATACAAATTATTTTTTCCTCACAGTAATGCATTGTAAAGGCTTTTATTGATCCCATTTTTTTTTCACAAAATACCAGAAGTAAACCCCATGTCTTACCACTGAAAATGTTTTTGTAATCCTTGTATTAACTTAGCTGTATCGAAATTCTATTGCTGTTGAAACCCAAGTAGTGAAAAGAGAACTACATTCTCTGTGTGGTTAAAATCAGGAAACTTTCTTAAGAAAACTCCCTTATCTATCTGAAGACACAAGTCTGAATGATAGCTCTTAATTTTTACTTGCCTAGTTTTAAAGCAGTTGTCATTGAGTGTGTAGAAAGATTTTGTTAAATCCCCTTCTGGTGTAGTGAGCAATTTCCTGTGATAGATATCATATTATTAGCAAGAAAGATTTTAGAAAACAAGAAATCAACATTAGATTTGAGGAGATAAACATTTCTAAGTAGACAATCAAATTTACTATTTAATAACATTCATTTCTAGAATTAAAATAGAAGTCAAATAACCAAAGTTGGATCCTGTAGTGTCTTGAATCATTTAGCATGGATAAATGATGTAGGATCCCCAAAGTCTACAAACAGAAAACCAGGTTTCAAATAATTATTGAAAAACCAAAATAAAACCAGAAACATAAGCCAGAAAAAGAGTCCTGTCCACAAGGAAAGGTTAATGTGGGCAGAGGGAAAAGAGAAAAAAAACCAACCCTGAGACAGCCACAAGCCAGATGATTAGAACAGAAATAGGGAGTTCACAGGATGTTTGTTACCTAGGACTCTGATCATTTTTCAGCTCTGTTGCTTCCTTTTGCCTCCAACTTTCGTCCGTCTTATGTTTCTCAGCCACAGTGACATTCCCCTTGCTTAGTTTCCCTCGCAGGATCCCCACACTCATCAAGGTCCAGGCTGTTTAGTGATACTTTTTATTGGGTGTTTGTGCCACATGCAGGAGAATTTTGCTCTGACCTGTCATTTTACTACAGGTATGAAATAATGGGATTTGGAAGTTTACTCCAGCTTCCCTAACTGAGCCTGGAAAATGATAGTGGAACAATAACTCAAGAGAAGAGCCAGCTCCTGCGTGCAGGAGGAAGACTGTTCCGCTGCTTGCTGCTTTCCTATTCATAGCAGCTTAAGCCCGTCTCCTCTGCTCCAATTCAGTGTGAAGTCAAAGAAGCTAGCTTAAATTACAGAGACTGCTTTTGATCTAAATCTAAACATGGCTCATATTTGAGCTCTGCTGGCTACCATGCTGAGAGGCATGTGAAGCAGTCTTCCTGAAGTTTATTCAGAGGATGGTACACGCAGAAGTGTGTGAGCATGGCTATGTTAGGCCTCTCACAATACCAGCAAAATAATTGGCTACAAATTGCCTGAGCTATCTTTACTTGTCTAACCAAAGTTAGACATCTGTGCCCTTCAGTCTAGGGAAGGGGAACGGCATTCCAGAGAGGAATTCGCTCATCCCAACACTGACCATCTGTGTTTGAATGAGACAAACTAGATTTTGGAGAGTCCTCTCTTTTGTCACTGACTGCAAAAGATTCCTTCTGTTAGACCTGTAACTGTTAGCCAAAGTGACTAACACAACCTAGCAAATGAACTCTAAAGGGCAAAGAAACCCCATCCCACTGATGATACAGCTTATTTTATTCAGGGAACAAGATAGCATTTAGAAGTCTTATTGCCAGAAATCCCTTCATTTGCTGACACAAAATACATGTTGACTGGAGGAGACTTGCAGAGACAAATTCTTTCTAGCCTAGACAAGATACAGGTCACCATTAACAGCACTAGTTGCCAGCTCCCTGTGCTTGGCTGGCCAGTGGAAGTTGACTGCATCGTGTTTCACCTTTGATACAGAGCAATTCTTCCTAGTTGGGGATGAGAACAGCTTTTACAGTGTAAGCTTGGATAAGCCTGCTAAAAGGGTGAGGCTGCCGACTACCCTGTAAAAAGATAAGCACAAGAAACAGCAGAAGTGAGGCAGGGAGCCTATATCAAAGTTAATGAAGAAGGCACGGGGTCTAAGGAAAGGAGGAAATTCTTCTAGGAGTTTGGGTTTGTATGAACTTGGAGAGATCAATTTGCTGCTGAACCATTTGAACCAAGCAACAGAGTTCATTCTGAGAAAGACATACAAACCAAAGCTTGCACAGCTAGTGCCTCAGATCAGAGTGACCTGATGAGCTGTGCTCCGCGAGAGTGGAGCTCTGAAGCTGCAATACACTTAGAGCTTCAGTGGCAGGAAGCAATCTCATTTTGTAATACGTCTGCTTTTGAGAATGCTTGTTTGGAAATTTCTTTCACAGATGAATTAATTAGAAATTATTTAGGCTTATTTACTAGGAGATAGATTCATCTTTTTTGAGATATAAAGAAAATGAGTGATATTACACTTTAGCATTTTCTTCATAACTCCAGATACTAGATTTATAAATATGAATGCATGTGAAAGACATTACTACAACATTTCTCACAAATAATATCTGGTTTTAAGTATTTGTGCCTACACACTTCCTCAAAATAAATAAAATGAACCCTCCCAAAGAATATTTTCGGTAAGCTGCTTCTCCAAAGTGCAAGTTTATTTGATTTAAGCTTCTTCACCAGTCATTGTTAATGAATAATTATTCAGTTTTTCAAACTGAAACAGATAGCTTCATTTAGTATGATTAATGCTGATGTACAACCTCATTTGCATAATTACAAAATATAAAAAACCAAATTCCAAATATGAATCTTTGTTACTTGTGTTACCAAAGGCCTGAAAAAAGACATTATGTTTCAAAACTATCACAAGAGACAGTTATAATACTCTGTGACTAAAATTGAAAGGTAAAATTATTTTTCATCATCGTGTATTACAAGGCTTTGGCAAAATAAAAGTTATACCTCTGAGACAGATAGAATTAATTTACTAAAAGTATCTATCTGCTGAAACAGATATTCTTTCCTTACTTTTAAATATTTGGAGCTGTTCTATATGAAAATTAACTAAGATTCTTCATGGAAACAGCATTTGGCCTTTCAGAACGTATGGAGTATTTTTTCTTCCTCAAAAGCTTCAAGAAGCCTCATTTCTTTTGCAAGTTTTTGAGTGCTTTTTACCACTCTAAGGAGAAGGCTCACCTTCCATTCTGCATGCTGCTTTTTTTCAATGGTCTAATGAAGGCACAGTAGACTCAAGAATGAAGTCCTTGGTATGGTTTACAGTTAATAGCTAGTTTCCTTTTTCTGAATTTATTTTGATTTCAGCTAAACTGATGTGACATCAGAGTGATTACTACTGGAAGCTGCTTCCTGCATCTCGCATTGTAGGAGCTGCATTGAAAACAGGTGATATTACTCATACCTCCAAATAAATCAGAGAGAACACTTAGGTTTCATCAAGAGTGTCAGGAGAAAAAGGCTGAGGAAATACTGTCTGGAGAATCAGAGCATCAAGGAAATTCCATGTTCCTAGGCTGTTTGTTTGGTTTTTACTCAGGCAGTTCCTGAAATCAATACAGTCATTTAGCCAGTAATTAGCCAATAATTTTTCTAAGGCAGTAGGATAAAGAACCTCAAATGGGAGGGGGAGCATAAGTGAGCAAAAGGATTAATGGCCACAGCAAAAGCAAGCACAGTTCTGAGAAGGCTTGAAAATGTGTAGCTAGACAATAAATATAAGCAAAATGCAGCTGATTTGTTCCTACCTTGAAAAATGATCAAGTGTCCTTTTACACCTGCTCTGTTGTAAATCCGGTAATAGGGGATCTGTAGTATCTTTCTATAGATGAAGGGACATCTCCAGGCTGTCAATCTGCACTTTCCAGTAGCATTTAAAGTTACATTATTTTGATTTGCCAACATCTATAGCTCTATAGAGCCTCTCTTCTGCGATAAGGAATATTTGATTTTTCCAAGCTATTACATTTGAATTAATTAGTTTAAATGTTTTAGTAGTTTAACATATTGAAGAATTCACAGAGGCAAATTGTGTCAGTCCCGGCATGTACATATCTGACCTTGCATAGGGAGAGAGGGACTCAGCCTTTGTGTTACAGTATTTGGCAGGGCTTATAAACAGTTCTAATCATTGCACCTAGAGAATAAGGGATTATTTAAGGCTAGTTTAAACTGAAGCACATGACAAACAAAGTAGAAACGTACACAGGCTGGTGGATATGGTTCCATATGCTATTTAGAAGATATACAAGGATATGTAAGATATAGCTAACTGAATTGCAGTGGGAGGGGGGAGAGTGAAGGGCAGTTGAAATGTGTCTAAATCTGCCTTGTAGTTTGAATACTTTCTCTTATGAAAAGTGAAATAGCATAGTGGATGCCCAGAAGTCCTCAGGATGGTGGATTTATATCCTAGAAGTGTGCTTCCTAATACCTGCCTTTCATGAAGATAAATTATTAAGCAGGGACTCGATATGAATCCTGAATCTCCAGCAATTTTCCCTCCTTTGAAGTAGATATAACCAGCACCCAATATTCTAATGAGTCTTATTTGTAACATCTGATTAGTACTTTTATGGCTGGCTGATTGTGACAGGGTAGGTGCAAGCACTGTGAAGAAATTTGTATCAAGGCTTTCATTAAAAAGGTGAAACTTGCACAGACTTTTTGGTGGTGAGACAGATAACTGCATATGGAGATGGGGTCCTACAAATGCCATATTGGCTCAGAGCAGGTTAACGAGGGCCAATTAACCCTGTCTTGCTACAGGCATCAAGTCTAGTGAGAGTTTAGCTCAGCTGCCTGCTGAAAAGGAGGACAAAGAAAAAACTCTCTGTGGTAGCTGGGGACTGGAAACAGCTGGATGGTTACGTGAGCTTCTTGTCTGATGGCTGAGCTCTGGGGAGCTGGGCTAAATAACCATTAAATAGAAATAGGCCTTGGGACTAGTCCTTTAAAAATATTTGCTGGATGACTGTATTTTTAATTCTTTTGTTTGTTTTATTCTTATTTTTGAACTCTGATTGCTCAGAAGAAGTGGAATTAAAGAGTGTCTGAGGAGGCAGGCTAGGATACCCTTGTGTTGGACAGTGAGAGCTGTGGTACCTGGTCACTGGAGACTCTGAGGGAAGGGACTTCAGTGGGCTCTGGTGGGATGAAAACACAAAACCAGATTGTGTCATATAGCTCCTGTCATGTCAGTCTTCCCATAAGCATTGGGGGTAGAATTCACAGTACTATTAGTTTTCAAATTACAATGCCTTTTAAAAAAAAAATAAAATTACTGTTTAAAAAATTACCCCAGCCTCACCAAAATTGGAATTGGAGAATGAAATTCTTTGAATGGCTTAAAAGCTGACTAAGCTGAGCTTTGAAATTTCAGTTTTCAGCTCTTAAATAACTGTTCTGTATGGGGGATGTAAGAGATCTTGAACTGATTTAAAAAGTAACAACAACAAAAAGCCCCAGAGTAAAAGAACAGCATCTTTCTCTATATGGAGATATTTCATCCATGTCTGTTAATACAAAGCTTGCAGACTTCACCTGTGATTAAGAGATTAACACCAACTACTAAACACAGGCTGAAAACCAGCAGCTACTGATATACCTCATCTTTGGTGGAAAAATGAGTGTGATTGACTGTGATGTGTATGGGATTCTAAAATAAAATAACTTGTATATAATGATAACACTAGGATGAAGTTAAGCGATGAGCCATGCGCCCTTTTATTCTCTACTGAATGCTTCTAATAACTTGAATTCAGTGCTGACAAAAGGAAGGATGGGGAGAGATTATAATGTGAAAAAAATGTGAATGAAAACAGGAAAAACAATTTTAAAAGCATTTTGGATCCATATTGGTTTATTGTCAGATCTGACCAGTCCTTCACATCACCTACAAAAACCAGTATGTGCTGTGAGAGCTACAGCACAGCCCTTTCTGTGTTCTGGTAATGGATCCTAACGACTTAGCTGGCGGTGTCAGCAATTCTGTAATTGAGCTATGGGTCACACTGCATTTCTCATTGGATTGATACACCAGCTTCTGACCTGCAGTTCCTGACAGCGGTCACATCCTGCATCCTAGTTCAGTGGCTACCTCTCTGTGGAGAGAAAGTGTGGAGATTACTTGCATCAAGGCCATGAGGCAGGAGGTAAGCGTTATTGCACCTTTAGTTTTGTACTTGTGGGATTCCATTGTGTCCACTGGTTGTCTTCCATGAAAAGTAAACACTTCTATTGAAACTGAGCACCTGTATAAAATCCTTTTTTTGTATTGTATGCTTGATAAGTATTGAATTTTCTTGGGAAAAAAAGCCCCGGAAAAATAAAAAAAGTCACTTAGTTTCTCTTTTGCTTATAAAGCTTAATCATATGAATGCCAGTGACCTGATATTTAAACTATTTTAAAGAAAAGTGAACAGCATAAGCAACTGGAAATAGAGAAACTCAGTTCCTTGTAGCTGAGGTGATACTCTAAATCTTTCAAGTTCAATGTGATCTGCAGACCTCCCAAACTGCTATCATTGCAAAACTGTGAATACAAGCACAGGTAGCTCTCCCAGTGAAATCTATAATATAAAGGCCAGGATATCACCTTTCAGAGGCAGCATGTTAAACACCATTAAAGCAGGTCAATCACCTTTTTTTTCTTTTTTTTTTTTAAAGTATGTTTATTTAGCACAGGTATTTTAAGCCTGAGCAGGCCCAAAAGGTATGGAGAGTTCCTAATTGGGCATTTGCCTATAAAAACGATTAACTAAACTAAATGTGGATTGAGACTTTGAGACTAAATTGCAAGTATGGAGATCAAATCTCCACAGGCAAGTTAAAATCTACCAATTATTTAAAGGGTTTAATTAAGTGCAGATTTTTCTGTAGGCTGATTTAAAAGGACATAACGTAACATTTGTAGCCAATAAAATGTAAGGAATAAAAGACTACTTTTTTTCATTTATTTCTACCATAAAATGTATGCTGTAAACTATGAGGAACATCTGAAGATATTTCACAAGTAGCACCATCTGTCTTCTTGGCAGGCTACGCAGGCAGTGTGGGTGGCTTAGTTACTTGCTTATGAATCTATAGCATCACTTGCTTAGTCTGCTGGATGGGGCTGCCCCTTCCTTGTTTGGCATGATTTCAATATCTCTGTTTTGGTTTCATAAAACAATTCTCTTTTTTTATGTGGCCTCTCTGCCCACCTGTATAAAGTAGCTGGCAATTTGCTTAGAGAATGCTTACCTATAATGGTAATTCTCTTGGGCCTCATAAAAAAAATACTTCCTGCATGTGTGGATTTATCTATGTAAATCTCTGCAAGTTTTGAAGTTTATTCACTTATGCCACTTTCTCAGTACATCAGCATTATAACTGGCACCGGTACAGAAAAGTGTGTCTTTCCCTTTTGTCTTGTGGAGAAACTTTTCCCTGAAATTGTCCACATTTGATATTAAGCTCTAATCCAGAGTGGTTTTTTCATTCTTAAATTATCAAATATTTTATCAGTTCAAAAATTCAAGACAGGCTCAACACCGACTGCAGGATTGTATATATATAGCAGAAAGATTGGTGCCTGAGACATCATTCAGTGAGCCTTTGAAGAAAAGAATTAAAGCAAAGAAATACTGTATGTCTTAGCAACGAATGCTGTAAAAGATTAACTTATTTAATAAGAATGAACTTATTAGTCAAACTACATAATTCTCAGTGTGTATTCTCGCTCTTGCATGTTGTTTCTGTATAGTATTGTAGTCAGTTGGTAATAAAATTTTAAGTTATTCATCTTGGCTTTAAAAATCAGCCCCAAACAGAGTAGACAGCATTATGTGTATATTGATCTGCATATTGAGAAGAATATAAATGATCTGATGGCACCACTTTACAAAGAACAAATAAGTAGTTTCAGGCTGGCTGCCTTATTCTTCTGAAGATCAGAAAGTAGTAAACAAGGTACAGCAGAATTACAGTGTTTCATAGAGAGCTCCATTTCCGTTGGCTTCCATGTTAGGTGTTAGACATGCTGTACTCTCAAGAGTACAGAAAACAGCAGTTCCTTCACAGCAAGGAATAGAGACAGTGAGTTAAAGAAAATATATAAATTTACTATCTATTTCTTGAAAGGAGGACCGATAGTAATTAGTAACAAGTAAACTGAGGCATGTATCCTTCAGTGTAATAAACATGTGCCAGTAAGAGCTAGTAATTGCCCCAAATTCTCATATTATCTAACTGCAGAAGTTTTCTATTTATTAGGAAATTTCTATTTTATTTCTTGTTCATAAGGTGAGGTCACTTTCATGACTTTTTGAAGGAGAGGCAGCTTTTTGATAACTAGGTGACATTTTCATGTGACCTGGTGAACTTGTGCACCATGCGCATGTGCAAGAGTCTCAGATGTTATTGTGGTAAGGCTAGTTAATGTTAGTTAGTTTTTATGTCCTAATGTTCAGTGCATTTGTTCTTCTCTACACACACATTATTAGTCTCTCACCTTGTGTTTTCTAATATGAAATAAAAGATTTCTGTTGTCTGCAGTGAGTTTTAAACTGTATTGAGAGAGTACCTTTCTGTGCACTTCTGCATATTGGGGTTCAATCTCTGTCATAGCTGATGAGATAACAAAGTTGAAAGTTTGTGTGTATTATTTATAGTTTCAGGACAAAACAGCCCTGAAGCTTCAGCACTTACCCACAGAACAAAAGAGGGAAAACAGCTGTTTGTTTCTATATGTGTCTATATATTCAGCTAGATAGAAATAGTGCTAAAAGTTACATGCTACTGTAGCAGAAACTTGCTTTATGGCACATACTGTCTTTATGTTAAACTAACAAAGCAGACCACAGAGGTTTTATTGCTTGCCCACTTATTGTTGCTGAGGTTTTTGGTTTCTTGTTGTTTTGTTTTGGGGTTTTTTTTAAAGAAAAGAAGTTGAGTTTTGCAACAACAGCTGGTTGCCTTTACAAATAAATTACTCCTAAGGGAAGAAGAGGATTTCTTTTCTCAGGAGTGCTTTTCAGTCATAGTAAATACTCCAAGAATCTTCCCAATGACAAGAATGTTGTAATGGTATCTCTCTGTCAAGTACAACCAGCTTCAAGTTCCCAGCTGCACCCTAAGGGAAGGCAGACTGAATAAAATCCTCCTCAGATGTCTGGATTACCCACATTGATACAAAGATGATCACCTTTGTAGATAAATTATAATATTCTGCTAGTCATCCTAGGCAACAGCACTATAATGTTATTGTCACTTCACCGAGATACGTAACTCTATCGGGATATAAATGGCAATTTAGATGGCAATGACATGCCCTCTATTATCAGCTACTCTGGATATTATTCCTTTATTAAGTCAAGCAGAGTTTCTCCTCCACTGGCTAATGCCTACCCAATCTTGGATTCAGCAGTAGTGTAACATTCAGACTCTGCTTTCCAGATACTTCCCCCTGTGAAGGAATTGGCAGAGAATGGGCATAGAATTGGCTCCACACCACTGCTTGCTAATGATCAGAATAGCTGGCCAGGCATGAAGAGGAATGTCAGCTGCAATCATTTATTTCCTTCCCTGGAGCGGGAGAGGAGCAGTGCAAGCCCAGGAGTGTGACTTGGAGATGCAATGTCTCCCTAGGCTTCTTGAGGAATGGGCAGCTTCCTGAGCACCCCTTGCTTGGGGCTGTGCCTAAAGGCACAGCCTAGCATTATCTGAATTGCAGACGCTTTGAGTTGCTACTTTATATGCAACATTGACATTCCTTTCATTGCACATACAATGTTCATCAGGCGTTTGAATCTGGATAATGAGAAGAATGCATAATCCAATTGCAGCTCTTCATTTTATTTCCTCTCATGGCTGACACATTGCTGCAGTTATTCCCAAAGATTATCTGATTAGCACCACAGCTCTGCTTTTAAGGGGAGGAACCAAGCAGGAATAGGCAGCTGAAAGACTACCATTGGTTTTTGTGCTTTTTTATTTTTTCCCGGTCCTGCCTTTAACAGAAATTACTAAATATTTGTCATTTAAGAATGGGAGGAAACTGGTATGCCACTTACCTCACTAACCTTTTCATTTGAAATTAAAATGATAATTAAAAGAGGGGGATGTATGCTAAACCAAGTTCCTGCTATTCTAAGGATTGGTTTTAATTTACCAGAAACTGACCCTGACACCAGTATCTGCTGGGTCTTTTAAGTTTGTCCTGATGAAGTTAAGACACCAGCTTTCATTACAGCTTAACTTTATGCTTTCAGTGTAATTAAAAAAGGTGAATTATTCCATCTTGATGTTGCACATTATTACTACACCTCACTGAGGATATTTATATAGTAAGGGACCTTTTGGTGTAAAGTATCAAAAACGCGCCAAGTGCTACATTCCCACAGAGGCAGGTATTTATAGGCTACTGTAAATGACTTGTAAAACATATGGAATGAATCAGGAGTCATTTAGGGGAAGCTCACATCCTTGCTACTTCAGACTTTGTGAAAACATAAGTGGTACTTTCTCAATTCCTTCAATCACAGCACATATTAAGATACACCTTTGATGAAAATATACATCATTAACCACATGGGCCATGTCAAGCTCAGTCAAACAAAATAGATCCTGCAACTGTAAAAGAGTGAGTTCGAATTAAAAAATAAATCAAAAGAATATTTATTAGAACACATTCTAGTAGGTGTTCATCTTATTTTTCCTGCTGCTCTTTTGCCAACTGGTTAACAATAATACAAAACCTGACCCAGTCTGGATTTTTTTTCCCCAGAATATCTTTTTTTTTCTTTCTTGACTGTCCATTGAGTAGTCACTGTCTCTTTCTTCTACTGCTCTAACCTCCCTCAGTAGTGAAAAATATGTTGTGTGACCTGCACTTCTTGAGAGTCCCAATTCTTTCTGAACGCAGCATTTAGAAGAGGGAATTTTTCTTGAATACTTTAAACCCTCAGCACTCCCCAAGGAATCCTTGAATTAGTGCTGGTTTGGGAAAAGATTGAGGGCTGGTGAGAAGAAGCTAGATCTGACTGCTTTGTTTTTCATTATCTTTTTTTTTTTTTTTTAACTTAGTTTTTATTTTAGCTTTCTTTTATGTGGAACCGAGGCCATTATAACTCATGGTTATTACAAATACCCATTATCAATATGGTGTCTTCTGCATGTACTCTATTTTCTTTAACAGATCTGTTAAATTTAATCATGCTTGTTCAGTGGTCTTGCTTATCCCTAAGCCTCTGTTGTCATACGCTTCCTCAGCAAACCCTAATCCACAGTGAGATGCTTTTTGGGCAATGAACAAAAACACTTATCTTTCAACTTTTGGGAAAAGTGATAGTTCTTGTCAACAGGCATGAAAAGAAAGATGAATGGGAAGGAAGTTTTTAAGAACACTAGGAAACAGCAGTGCACAGCTCTTCCACCTCAAGGTGGTGAAGCACTTTATTTAAAATGAAGTATGGAAACCCTGGACTAAAGGTTGAAGGACCTGTGGACTACCTCATTCCTTCAGTAGTTCCCTAAATCTTCTTAGGAGGACTTCACTGTCCAGCATAGATTAAAAAGATGCTGTTAGCTCACAGAGTATAGGAAAAACTGCCTAATCTATTATAATAGGAAAGTTAATGACCTTTGACAAGATATGTTTATGGCTGAAATGAAGCATTCACTGCTTAGAAGTGTTTGACACTTCAGTATTACACTGCTACTAACACTTCTTTGAATGCATGTATAGACAGTGAAACATTTCTTAAATTTTCAGAAATTTATCAGAATCATCAGAAACTTCAAATACACTTAAAATGCAGTGAGTTTAGGATGTTTTAGACAGAACAAAATGACATCTTTAGAAGCCATGAATTAGAAATCCTGTGGGAGATGAATGAGCTCATATAGCATAGAAGGCAGCTCTTCTTTCAAGACCAAGTGGAGCAGATTGATATTGTTTTCTGAAAGCTTAATAACTAGGTATCTAGTTAGAACAGATCAATTAGCTAAGCTAGGGTTTTTTTTCTGCTGATCTTACTGCAATTAGATCTTTGCCTGGTACAAGGATATAAGCTACTGGGATGGATTATGGCAGCTCTGGTTCTCTTCACCTGTTCAACTGTGGTTTAGGCTTAACTAGAAATTTAATGGGGATTTCTGTACTTCTAAAGAAATGCCCTAAAAGCTATGATACACAGTCAAGTATTCCTTTTCTGTGTCCTCAAGCTGCTGCATTTTGATGTATTTTCTGTTGAGATATGTATTTTTGTCAGGATTTCACTACCCTGAATAGCCTGAGTTGGTAGCTAGGGCACTCTCCTAAGAGCAAGAGGTTTGAATGACCTCTCTCAGGAAAGCAGAATATTTATCTTACTGCTTTTGCAATTAAGGAAGTGTGTGGGAAGCTTCCTCCTGCTATTAGCTCTCTGGGGAGGGAGGGGGAATATAGGGAAGTAAAGCGATACAGGTACTTCCATGCAGAAGCAACTTCTGGGCTCTGGATCATAGATAGATTAAGGCAACTCCCTAAAGCCTTTAATAAACTCCCTGTGCTCAGGGTTATCCTGTAGGTTTCTCTGCATATGTGAAGCTTGTTCTGGCTGTCTTGGATAGTACCTTAAGTTTTTTTGTCATCCTGTGTCCTATGTGAGGATATGACTGTGAACTGAGACATTTAAATCTATACTGCAGTCCATGGATTGGTAACAAAAATGTGGATACTGCAAGGCCTGACTTTAAGGACCTTCAGTCCTCATTCAGATTTCAGCGTGGGCACTAATTCAAAAGATGTGATGTTGTAAAATCAATTTGTGATTTCTAGTGTGGTATTTTTCAATGTAAACTCTTCTTTTTTTTTTTTTTTTTCAATGCTTTGTGCTTAAGAGTTATGAAGTAAGGTTGGAAGAATTTTGAAGGTGACTGTAAAGCTCAGAAGGTAGCTTTTCTAATGATGAAACCCTCCTCCAGTAGCTTTTATTCATCACGTTTAAAATACATATTATAATATAAAGATGGAATAGAATGTTAACCAAAAAAAAGTCAAATAGTGGAATTGTATAGAGCTAGGATTGAAAACAAGATAAATGGGATGGAAATAGTTCAACAAAGGGGTAAAAATATTTTGCATTCTTAAAATCTCCTAAAAATGTTGACTGAGGTATACTGGAAATGCTAACATTGCTGATTTGATTTTTGCTCTAAGACTATTAGTATATGGGTCTACCACAAAGTGAGTGAGTAATACTAGATTTAGGATTAAGTAATACATCAGGTATGATTGATTACAAATGTGAAAGGAAAACTGAGAACCAGTAAATATATTTTTATTAGGTCAAATGTGAAGACAGGAATGAAAATTAAAGGTAGAAATCTAAGAACATCAATCTTGAGAGAGTCAGACCCTACCACATATGAGTCTAGTCAAACTGGGATGAAATAGTGCAGGCAGCTAATTCAAAAGGAAATGAAAGGTGCTTAGGGTGATATATCCCGAGCAGACAGGCCAGGACAAGGCCTGATCCAACACCACATGTTCAGAATGGGGAAGTTTAGGTGATAAACAGAACCTGCTTTCCCTTAGGTCCATCTTTGAGACAAACACATCATTGCTCTTCATAAGCATCCAACGACTGTGATGCTTATTGCATCCAATTAAACCTTTCTCTGGTTCAGCAACTGCTAGATTGTGGAATTTACATTCCCTTGTCAAAACACCAAGGTATTGGCAAAACACAGCAGCAGAACTTTCACTGAGCAGCTTCAGGGAAGGAATGGAAAGTGAGTGACACATGATTAATGAGCCTATTAAAGCTGAAAGTCTGACACTGTAAAGATAAGCTGGCAGTGAAAATGACTCCTACCATATATGTATCAAGGGCATCAGAAAGAATACCCTCCATATAATAGCTACCCACCATCATTAGTGGCAGGACATACATATCTAGCATGTTGCCTCATTGCTATTTAGTCTGCTCAAGTATTTTGAGGTGAAGGGCCTTGAGCAACAGTGTGAAGTCTCAGTCAAGTTGCATGAGACTTTATAAGGTCTGATTAGAAAGGACACCTGTGCATCATTAAGGAGGAACCAGATCAAACAAAGCATGGCAGGTGACAAAGAAAAAGAAATAAATAAACAAATATGATTTTGTAACTGCAGTAGAAGCACAGGAGGCATAAGAATGGTGAGGGAAAGGTCTGATGTAAAGGAGAAAAAGATTAAATCCATGCTGACCTTGGGAATCATAGTGCAGTTGTGTTAGAAATGGTGTGTTTGTGTGGTGACTGTGGTGGACTGAGACTTGGACTTCATTTCTCTGCCTCTAATTTCCAGTAAAACCCATTAGCTCACTTAGATACTCAAAACATCTTTCTGTACAGGATTTTCCTAACAGAAATATGCCCTTGTGCTATACACGTGTATGCATACTGAGTCCAACGTTCCTGGAAAGTGTCAGATGTACTACTGTTGCACCGCACAGATGGCCTGTGCATGCGCACTCAGTCTGATGCATTCAGAATCGATCAGATTTAGCAGAAACATGCAGACCATCTGTGCAGCATGTATACAAAAATATGATGCTTGCTTTCAGAAGTTTCAGACTTGCTACATAAGTGCTGTAGAGTTGTGCTGTATGGAGTCACTGGAAATATGCCTGGGATTTCTGGACTGTTAGCAGCTAGGCCAGGTGCTCTGAAATCTTAGAAAATTGTGCACAGTCTTCAAACTTCACCCAAACAACATTTCTGGATACAAAACCCAGATATTCTAGAAAAAACAAGGTTTATTTTAGCTACAGTCTGTAGCAGTTACTTTGTGCCAACCTTCCTTAAAATGTTAAATTAATTTATCCATCTCTAAAGTATACATATGAATATCATGCCTTCTACCTCTGTTGTGCCTGTTTAGACAATCAGTTATTTACAAAAGTGGATCTGGAAGTTTCATACTGGAGATGTGTAGAAGCAGTTCAATACAAGCAATAAATATTATATTTTGGTCTTGTACAGGCAGGTGGAACAAAAGGATTCTTAGCCTGCAAATTTGGCACTGGATATTGTCATATGAAAGCACAGCCTTCTAGTACAGTAGTGCTAGAGTGTGTATTTGCCAGAGTTGCTGCTTGAATGCTTGATTTAGTTCCTGCTACAGTGTTAACTTCTATTGTTACAGTTTACAAATATATCCATCCTCTTCCAGTCTGTCACTGTTGTTATTTCCTTTCACCCTTGGAAGAGAAAAACATCCTATTTTTTGAGTAGATCCCTATAGTAATCTTCAGTTGGAAGTGCTGTTGTGTTCTTCTGCTCCTGGGGACTGAGATACATGTAGCACTAAGTCCTCAAAAAATATTTGGTAAATCTGGCAGGAGTGGTCCAAATGGAGAGGAATTATTGTATCATAACTGGGTCCATTAGACTGATTCTAACCAGCATACAATTTTAAGAAGTATAACCTGAAGGTTGAATTTGACTTCTTCTCTGCAGTAATGCCATGGCACTGTCAATGGGGTGATGATAAATCACCAATAATATCCATGGTCCTTTGAGATACCTGGTACAATGAAAAGATAGTATAATTTGGTGTGGATATGAGCAGAGATGTTTTTCAGTTTCAATATTGGGGTTTTTTAACTCTGCTTGTCAGAGATGCCTGATAAAAGACATCACACAAAGCAAACAACTACAAAATACTGTGTTCTGTTTTATACTTTTTGTTTCCTCCCATGCCAATCAATTCTGTGGGCTAAAACCCACAAGAAGTATGCATATGAATGTGTTTTAACTTCACATTTCAGCTATATAGGCAAAAAAGTTAATTCTTGAAAACTTAAAGACACTGCATGGGTGACATTCCTATTTGATTTAGGCCCTCTAAAAATCAATTATTCACAAAAAATAGTAATTTAATGACAAAATAAATCTTGCAATCTGATATGATTGTTGAAATGTATATTGACAGACATCAGCTGATTTATTTGTTTCTCTTGATGGAACCACGCTAGTATTTTATATCTTCATTAACTAGGTAAGAAGAAAAGAGCAACTATAGTTATCTCTAACTGGTGAGACTAAAGGCTAAGCAGAAACATTCTGAGTTCACACATAAACCTCCTGGCATTTCATCCCTGTGGTTTCCTTGGGAAGGAAATGTGGAGCTCCAGACCAGAATAAAATCAGAGCAATTCAAGCAGACTGATTTGATTGATTGCCTGCAATAGATGATCAGAAGACAAGAAAACTCAGCATGCACTTGTCATGCAGTTGAGACAGTGCTTATGAGATTGCTCTGTCCTGGAAGCTGAAAGCAAAATTGATCTGATGATGTGGAATTTGGAGCCAGAGAAGGGTAAACTGGCAGTAACAAGTATTTTTATTAGATGATACAGGAAAATCTCCATTACTTCATGTAGATTTTCTGTTGGTTTCTGTTTTCTTTATAAAGCTATGTCATTACCCTATGAAGCGAGTACAGAATTGCCTGAACCACCACTGACCTAAGTTAGTAAGTCAACATAGTGAGGAGCCATAGAAATATTACTCTGGGTCTACAAACCATATAGGTAACCAAACAAGTTCCAGCTTCTCTGCTAGTTCTGAAAGTGCATGTCTTCCCATCTATCCTGGATTTATTACATATAAGCTAAAAATAGAAATATATGTAGTCCAGAGCTTTCAACATTTTTTTTTTAAGCAGTTTTCAGCCAAAATTGTTTCAGTTTTCAGAAGCTCATAGATTAAAAATTGGTGCTACCAAAAGCCAAATCAGTTTTCAGGGGTTTTGTTGCACTGAATCTCTCACACACACAATTTTTAAGCAGGTCTCAGTACTGCAGTATTCTTGAATAATAATATGGTTCTGTTTGCAGAACGAAGGACTTATTAGACCAGATGCTCAACTAGTAGAATCTTACATTCCTGTACAGTATTAATGGAATTTGATCAGTTTATGCTGTTCAGCAGTTAAATCCAGCTAATATACTGTTAACTTGGGTATTGCTTTAAACAAGGGAGTGCCACCCAGGCCAGTGCATAAAATTTGGGTTTCAACTATGGGTTTCATTCTTTCTTACTAGCTCATTTCAGCTATAGAAAAGTTGGAAAGAACTGAAGGCCTTCACATAACAAGTTTGGAAGGAGTGTCCCAAATCAATACTTTGCTTATGTTCCACCACATTGTATGCATTAAGGAGAGCCATGTGTCTTCTCCATGTCCCACCCGTGAGTTTTCTCCAGGGAATGATACTCGCCTAGTGCTATTCCTCAATACTGAAAGCACAGCACCAGTAAATTGGACATCCTTGCTTAGCAAGAATAAAATTAATAGATACTTTATAACGGATTTTTTTTTTTTATTTCATGCCTTCAAATCAGGACACAGAAAATCTTTGTTGCTGTGATAATAGTTTCCTGAAAGCAATAAAGTATTTTAATTGTTTTTATTTAATATGCAAGACTACAAAATGTTCAACCTCAGACTGCCTCCATCAAAAAAAGATACTGAATTTATATTAATTGGATCTAATCTAGGATTATTGACTATATAAAGACATATAAAACAAGTCATCCAGTATATAAATGTTCTAAACCACATGATTAATAAAAAAATATTTTGACTTTTATAATTGTTTGATTTCTGTGCAAATGCGTAGTTTCAGTAATACTTATATAAAAGAAATCTTGTTACAGAAAGTAGTAGCTATTTCACAGCAGTTGTACAATATAACAATTCAGACTTAATGAAACATTTAAAATATGCTATTACTGATATTGTTCATTTAAATATGCTATTACTGATATTGTTTCATTATACATTTTCTTGTACACTGTTTTCATGCTTAAGTGACCTCTAAATTGGACTATTGCAAATCACTGCTAATGGGTTTGCAATGAAATACTTGATATTGGTTTCCATTGGGACAAAATGTGGCTGAGAAGGTACCCTTGTCTCTATTAGACTTTACAAAGCCTTTTGGAAATCAGTAGTACATGCAGTTTCTTAAATTAGGGACCCAGCTCCATTTCTGAGTAGCAAACTAAGAATGGCAACAAGGGAGGAGAGGGGAATGGATATATTCATTTTACGAAGAGATTCAACTCGGCTTTCTGCTGATGGATAAAAGATGAAACAGGTTAGAGGGGAGAGAGCTATTTCCACAGCAAATATTGTAGCTATTCTTAAAAGTTTAATGAGGACTGTAATATGTATTACTAGCAGCTTATATTTATAGAACTGAATGTATCCCATGATTTGCTATAAACATCTTACTGTAATACTGGGGAGAAAAATTCCATTGTTTTCCACAAAGAAAAATATCACTTGCTAGTTACTGCAATTTAAACATTCAGTCACTGACAACTTGGAGGTACAATATAATGTTTTATTGTAATTTATTAGCCTCCCTCTTTGGAATTGTAGTGAAACTCTGGCTTGAATGCACTCTGGCAAGGCACTGAAATGTCTTCGCATGAGCTCTGAATATCTCATAAATACTACAAAACAAATAGCATATACAGCCATTAAAACTGTACAGCAGGATATCTCCAACTTTTCTTCCCAGAGAACGATTGGCCTTTCTGCATTTTTGTAAAGAAAATGACACCTTAGAAGGAAGTTCTAGTTGCTTCCACGTAGCTCCTTTGCCACAGAGCTGGAAGGCAAAAGCTAGCCCCTTGCCTTTCTTAACATCTGACAGAAATTATTTTTCAAGTACAATGAAAAAAGAAAAAAGAAGAGAAAAAGCATGTTTAACAATCATGCAGAGGCTGTAGCCTTCTCGCTTTCCTCTTGTCTATCCCCCCCCCCCCGTCAGGAGGAACTTTGGTGAATTAATGCAAGAAGAGTCATACCACTTCTGATGATCACAACAGAAAATTTTAATTATCAGGATAGTCTAGTGCCCTGATAAACCTGAATTCACTAGCCCACGGGAATGTGTGCTGCCCAGAATAAGTAAGTAGTAATTCCTTGATCTGAGTTGAAATATATCATGAATTATCGTTGCTGTCACTGTAAGTTTATAAAGCATTTTACAAAGACATAGCAAGACATATTCCCTTACTCAAAGATCTTATAATCTGATATGAGATAAAAACAAGACAAGACAAGAAGCAACAGTTCAGGAGAGATCACTGATTATAAATAAAGGGTAGAAATAATTGTCTGAAGAAATGTTTCAGCAAGGAATTCAAAAGAAGAGAGAGGGTGCCTGCATACGAGATCAGAAGGATAGTTCCAGGCACACACGGCTGAAAATCAAGAGAATGTGATTACAGGATTGGAAAGAGCAGAGGGACAAGAGACAGGAGGGAACATGATAGTGCCGAGCTACTAGAGGCAAAATTACACACAGCTCTGCAGTCATTTGTAAGTGTAGCCCTACTGGATGTTAGCAAAATATCCACAACAGCAATTCCTAAGAGCAGGAATGAGGACAGTTTAATTTAGAAGAGTTTCTACGATGAGGTAAGTGATTCAAACATAGAGAAGAGGGCATAAGTGTGTGGTGTTTTTTCTTTAATATTTTGCAGAAATAGATTTATGAAAGATGTAATTTAATGAACAGCTCTGGTCAGCCCACACATGTAGCTTCCTAGAAATAAAAACTCTGACATAAACATTTTGCCAGTTCCACTTACTATCTGGATAAAAAAAAAATACACTAAAATGAAAAAAACCTTTCTGTGCTCTGTCAGATGCATCTATCTACTGGAACAAATGAGAAGAAATCCCTCCAGTGATTAGAAGATGGAAGTCCACCATCAAGCTGATGACAGTAATCATCATATTGTGAGGGACCTTTATTCTCTCCACCAAGACAGCTAAATTAATCCGAAGGTGAACAGAAACTAATATTTGCTGGTGCCAGACTAACTTCAGAAATTTAACCAAATAGTTAACTGGTATTTTACCATAGAAGCTACACGGGATAATATACAGTTAGTATCCTACTGGAGATCTTATAAATGGAACTGCTATTCACCTTGATCGACCAATACAAAGAGAAAGGTCAGGACTGGTTTCTCATATGCCTGGAATGTCACAGGCTTTTTTCATGCAGGCATTTTCTGTCAAATACTTCTAATGGTTTTGTGAGAATTAAAAAAAATGAATTTAATACCTGCTGTGTTGTTTATGAATGTAACAATGTAAGTATAGAGTAGCATTTGTGGTAGAGTTGTATAGATATATGCAGAAAAATCTTACTACAAAGTCAAATGTGAGCAGAGGTGGTTACTGAGTATGTCTTCAGCTTATATAACACTGAACAAATTTCAACTACAGTAGACACAGACCTACTGCTCTTTTCGAAATGGCTGAAGAGAAATCCTCTTTTCTGCCAACATATAGTCACTCTTCAATGATTATTTCAATCTACCTCACTCCCCACCAAAAATTAAAAGGCAAACATGAACTCTGCCTGTGACTAGTAAATTCTAGTCAAGAGCTACTATTTACCTGAGACAAGATTCACATTTCTATTTTTTTCACATTAAGTGTAAACATTAAATATTTTTCTTACATACTATGTGGCCATACATAATTTACAGCATTTGAAATTCTGTTCTTCTGAAGGAGAATGCAATGTCCTCTCTCCCTGTGGATGTTTTACAAGGTTGAAGATTTGCTGTCTTTAATATACTTACTGAATTGTTGTAGGGTGATGTACAATTTCTGAATTCTCATCAGCACAGAAAGCAAAGTTTATCTCGAAGTGTCAAAATAACATGTTCCTTTATTTTTGATCAGCAGAGTTCCCTTACTTTTGATCATTGCAAAAACTGAACATGGCATACACATAGAAAGGATTCTGGGAACTATTAGCAGTTAAGCTTTTTTGGATTAACAGATTTCAAAAAATTACCTCCTTATCTTTTGATCAGAAATGAAGAGTTGTTGAAAGCTAACAACTGTTACACTAGCTCCTATTTGGCAAAGGAGTTGTCTTGTTTTGTGGCAAAGCAGCATGTTATAAAACAACCCGTCAAAACTGTTACATTGATTCACGGGCTGACAGCATTTCTGTTCATTTCTTATCAATGACCTAGTCTGAAGGAAAACCATGGTATATTACTGATAATGTTTACCCAAGAGGTAAGAAACATTTTCAGCAGTGGAATATAAATTGTATAAAAGCTCAGCCTACACAGGTATTAAATTCCATACTCTCGGGCATTGACAAAAAGCAGATCCTGAAAGAAGCACATCTTTATTGGTGCTTACAATGCATCAAGAATAATTTTGATCATTTCTTACTGCATCGAGTCTATGACTGTAAAAATCTGAAATGAGAGTGGGTGTGTATGTATATGAATGAGATGTATGGCATAGGAAGGCTTTTACTGAAAGCACAAGTTGGCACAAAGGGTTTGCAAAGGCAGCTGAAAATCATCAGCTAAAAATTACTCCTGTGAGTCACAGGGGAGTAAGAACAGGCTGACAAACCTGCAGTTGTGTCATAGAAGCCCTGATGTGACTTCCAGTTACACGGAAAGTTCTAGCTAGACTGAGATTAGTGCTCATCTCTCTCAAGTTTCAAACCAATTCTTTAATTTCTAGGACATCCTTTCTCCTCTTTCAGTTGCCTTAACGAGGAAACAAACAAGCTCCATATTAATTGTGAACAATCATGCTTGTGCAGGCAGAACAATCAGATGTTATCTACACAGAAGTATCTGTCTCAGTCTTTATATGCAGTTTAACACAAATGTACACTTTGAGAGCCTTTTTAGGAGACAGCAAAACCAAATATGCAAGAGAAAAACAAGTTTAGAGGAAGAGATTTATTTACTCAGTACAGACTCTTGTCTCTCCCATACCTAGCCTGCAATGGTTACAATTAACTCTCAGAAACTGAGAAGTGACAAAGAATGACTGCTGAGACAGAGGAATGGAACAGTCTTTTCAAATATTATTCCTTCAGGGCAGGTTTGTATAAATAATACAAGTTATATCCCAAGTCTTCAGAGTAAGTACAAAGAACACAAATAGTATAATATAAATAAGATTCAAAGGATATGCAGCTATCCCCTGCTTCACTGTAAAAACTGCCCACGCTAATTATTGACTAGTGCATAGCTAGGCTGTCAAATGAAAATTCAAAACCGAGTGGAATTTTTCTCATGTGGGACTTTGTTGCAAAGAGAAAATTCAGTGACAGGCTGGTGAAGGGGATGGAACTGCACAGATGCACTCTAGTGTGACGGGGCTTGGTTTGTGTTCTGAGCAAGGTATAACTGTGACCCAGGGTGAATTTCTGACTAGAGCTACAAAGGGGATGGAGCACTTCCAACTGATTTGTCTCTTGAGCTTTATGCATCTGTTTGCATCCAGAACTCAGACTGATAGGAAAATATGAATCCATTCAGTTAAAATAAGAGCCTCAACAGATTAAAACATCTACGCTTTCCTAATTTTTAGTAAGAAAGAAATAGAAGGTTTGTTTCCATCAGAGCATTTCTGAAATACCAAATACTGTTTACAAATTCAGGGAAATGGCTATTCATACTTACACCAAAAAAATTATGATCCTGCTAAAAAATTAAAAATCATTATATTAATTGCTTGCAGCATGGGTTCTGTCCCATTATTCAGAAAACATACAGTAGCTTTTCAAGTTATACTCACAGTTATGGAAAGTGGACAATATAATAGAGAGGAACCTGGATGATTTATTAAGTGCTGTAAAATCTTTAATCATATCTCCCTGTAAAGCAGCAGATAAGTCTCTGGTTTAAAACTTTAAGCTTTTTCAAGTGTTTTTGAACTCATTTCAATTCATTAATTCTGTTTATTTATTTCATGGTCCAGATATGCCATGAAACACTGCTGACATCTTTTAACATTATTCACCTGTGCTGAAAACTACTATAGCCCATAAATCTGCCTACAGTCCAGTTATATAGCCTCTGTTTAGTGCTCCTAATCAATTAATTCATCTTGACAATGCCCCAGTTAGTTGAGAAAGTACAGTAGCTAAGAATAGTTAAGCAGCTTGTCCAAGATCATATAAAATCAAATGTACATTGCTTAGGCTGGAATTGTTACTAGGATAAGACAAAGCAATGTCATTTAAAAACTAGGTGTAAGTAGTTATCTAAGAAACTCTTTCTGCCAGATAGTATCTGGAATTACTGTTATATTTCATATTTGTGATTTTGCAATAATGATAGAAACTTAAAAGTATATCAACATTAAAATTTCCAAAAATATACTCTTTGTGTCAAAATACCTGGCTGCTCACCAGGAGGCAAACTACTCCTTGCATCTTCTTTCACACCCACCTTACCACAACAGACAGAAGAACATGGAAAAAGAGGGGATTAATGAGACTAGATACCAAATGAGCACTATAGACTTGATCTAGTCACCTGCGTCTCAGTAATAGCACTCTTATTAATGTTTCCTAAGCAGGCAGGTAGAGATCATTGCCTAGAGGTCTACTGGTCCTTATATTTCTTATTAATTACATTCTTAACTGAATATAAATGAAACATATACTATGGTGATGCTATGTCATCCTGCTGACCTATACATCTTTCTGTTTTACTAGTGTAACTGTAAATGTAGAAAATTAGTTTCTTTTGATTGACACAATCTCCATGAAAACAAATCTAAAACTTTGTCTTAAAAAGATTAAGCAACTTGTCATGGAATCCAACAGGACAGAAAAAGCTATGAATGACTGGCTTAATGCAGGTTGCCTTCTGTAATGGATTTTTTTCTTTGCAAAGTTATTTTCCCAGTTTACTGTCACTGTTGTTCTTTGGGTTTGGTTTTGGGTCTCTCTCCCCTCTCCTGAATTATCTATATTTATTTTGCATCGATTATTTCCCAAGGAATTTGTTGTCATTTCTTCTATATAAAGTGAACTTCAATGTCTTCTGATGAAAAATCAAATCACAGTAAAAATGTTCCTGTACAATACATCCATAATAAATAAGCATTGATATTGTAAGGTTAAGAGAGAATTCATTAAGAATCAAATAACAAAAGAGAAACTCAGAAAATAAAATATGAAAAATTAATGCGTTTATTGTACAGTAAAGGAGAGCAAAGAGAATAAAACAAGAGAGCTTCTGTAGGCAAGTATGTTTAATGTTTATTTGAGTAAAATCCAAATGTAAAGAAAGTTAGATTAGTGGGTAGATGAAAAAGATATCCAGTGAAGCTAAGAAATAGGAAAACAATAATGCATATTGAATTTTCACAAAATTTCAGATTTGTCTCATTTCCCTTTGTCATTTGCTTTCTCATTTAGAAAAAAAAAATAGAATTAGCAGTGATCAAAGGATCCATGTTAGAGTCATCAAACTATTAAAAAATAGTTTGATGACTTCACAGAATTCAAATATATTTTACATGAAAAATCAAGAGACTGTAGAAGTAAAGATCAGAAAAAGGGTATTCTTTCTGTTACTATTTTCAGGATTTCCACGAAGTCACTTTTACTGCCAAAATATATCATTTGCTTAGCATTGCATCAAGATATTTCAGGTCTGCTAAATAACTGCCTCCTGAAGCTCTACCCACTCAGCTTTTTGGGCATGAATATAAACACTGCTGTTTCATTTTGATGTGTGTAAATGTGTAAATCAAAGCAGGGCTGTTTTCCTGGAAGTTTTCTTGGACAAGAGAAGACAATATATTTGAAAATGCACTCCTGACATTCACACCTATACACTTCATTAAACTATATAGGACACTAGAAGTTTGGCAGCATATGACATTGATTGAGCAAGGTACAAATACTAAGCTAATGTGTCACAGAACAGATTATTTTTTTTTTTTAAATGGACTTATTACAACCTAAGTTTCTGGATCTGTGTGAGGAAAACTACTTGCAGGTTATTTATTCATACAGTTAACATATCTGCACATCCAATCATGCTAAATAAAGCTAACAAAGCTTCGATATGCCTGTCTCTTCCAAAAGACATCCAAATGGTGGGACTACAGACTGTGGTTCAGTAAAGGAAAGGGCCTCATTTGCCCTCCGCAGGCTAAGTAGTGCCTCTCAGCCCTAGCACTTACGATTTTATTCTTAGGATGTCAAGGGAGGATAAAGGTGATCTTCAGGCTATAACAGACCTAAAGACAAGGTCCACGAGTTACACAGGTGTTTCGTGGACACCTGGGAGTTAAAAAACAATCTGCAAACGACATGCCCAAGCCTTTGATTTTATAGCAGCCTTCACCGAAGAAAATGCATACCCCTTAAGAGGGGAGCTGGTAGAGGTCCCCTTCTCCTGTCGGTGTAAGTGGAGAGGAAGTGGGTGTCTATGGCGAATCTGGTTACAGATCTCCCCTAAGATTCCCAGTTTCTTTAAACACCAAGGCTGTCTTTACCAGACACTTTGCTAAACCTTTAGGTTATGAGTCTATATAAAAAATAAGTACTCTGAGTTTAGAATGTCTAACGTAAAAAGTGCTGCTTTAGGAAAAGGCTGCAATTATTGCTGCTAACTTTGGGTTGCTACAGTATGAGGATGATGTTAATTGGTGCTATGAAAAGGGTAAAACGCAAGCAAATTTCAGCATTTCTACTGCATCCAAGTTCTTTTAGGAGTCCATGTCAGCTGAATTATCCATCAGGTATTGTATCATCTAGGAGCAGCAGAGTCTTTCCCTAGCATGCACACATAGCACTAGCTAATTTAAATATAAATCAAATAAATAACCCTGCTAACATACCCAGAGCACTAACATTTCTTTGATAATCAAGACTTGAAAAAGAAATGTTTTGACTTTTTTGTAAAAAACTAACTTTTTCTTTTTAATCTCCTGGATAAGGATGTTTATTGCTCATTTGTTTATTCACTAAATTGTTCACATCACTGTAAATAACTTCTGAAATGTTCTCTCAACTGTGCTAAGCTTTAATATAGCATAGTAATGAGTGGGATGTGCAACTTCTGCTTATCTACTTTATTTTGGACAATGCCAGTGGCTCATGTTTATTAAGAAAATTGGCAGTGAAACTGAATCTGGTTTCCCCCTGGTAGATAAACTGTGTCTGAGCTAACATTCCTAAGGATCTTGGAAGACTCATTTAAATACAACGCCTAAGGCTACACATTTTTTCCTGGATTCCAAAACAGCACATAAAGCTTTTACTTTTCTGATGTTCTTTTGGAACTGATGCTCATGTATTACAAAGCCTGGCTGGGATTCTGTGGAAAGTACCAAAAGTCTATGTCTGAACTGAGTATTCAGGTATTTTGCATGTTGTTATCCTCATTACAAGGAAGACACTTTTTTTTTTTTTTTTTTTTTTAAAAAGATAAGTTCCATCTTACCAGTATATTTTTTATTTGTATTGTAAGATTCTAGGGAAACTCAGTATTCCTCCTCCTGTCTGGGACCATGGATCTCAGCCATTCACAACTGCACAGTATCTCCTTCGTGCCATATTAATCTGTGAAGTTTCTTCACTTAATCTAAACATTTATTTTAAATGTCAATTCTGTATGATTGTCCAAATAAGATCTTTCTCGGTCTAACAGCATAATCTGAACCTTTTATGAAGTTAAAAGAAGTATCTCATTTGTCAAGCTCTTTAGGCAGTAGCTTTTATTTCATACTACCTCTATGCTCCATTTCAGATGTGCTGAGAACATCAGAATATGTTTGGATACCTTAGAACAGAAAAAAAATTGAAAAATAAATGAATAAATCATGTATTTGCCTACTTATGGCATCAGTAGTTAATACTGCATGTGTTGCTATGCTTTTCTAACTGTCATCTAAGCATCACATAAAATAGTTCATGGAAAAGTGGCGTTTTTCATCACTACAGGAAATTTTGAAAGGGTCAAAGCTTCTTGGAATATTCATGAGGTGGAGGTGTTTTTCAGTAAAATTCCATGTCAGTTTTTTTTAATAACTATTGGTTCTGTCTCACTGGTGCCTATACCATTTTCTACATCTCTGGACATACTGATGTTTTTTATAACAAAAATGTTGTAGGTGTTGTATATGCTGAACTACAGCAGATGAACACATGTGCTCCTTTGAAAACCTGGATTATATTATCTTAGGAAATAAAAGGTAATTTACAATTACATTGCAAAGACTTTTAAAAAAAATGCAGAAAATCCCAACTCTGAACCATACTCCATTGAATATGAGAAGTGACAGTTTGGATGCCATGTGGGGTTTGAGGGCTTGGTGCTGCAATGGCTGTTCTGTCGCTGAGTGGAATCCAGAATCTTATCTTGTGGAATCAGACTCCCACCTCCTTCATCAGGTACTCTGTGCAGCCTAAGGGAGGGTTAACTCTTGCACACTGGGACTGAAGTAGCCAACAGGCTGAACAGGGATCCTCTTTTAGTCAATCAAGAGGTACCCAACAGCAAGTTAAACCACTAAATATTAATCTACTCTGGGTCTTAGTCCTCTCTGAGAAATTCAGATCTTTATCAAGCACCCCTTGTTGAAAGCAGGGACCTAGTCCCTTTGAGCTGTATTCATACTTTTCTTTTAAAAAACAGCTGAAGAAGGAGATACTGAGTTTCTCTTCTGTACAGTGACCAAGTGGTAAGAAAGCTTGCCTTGTAAAAGGCAAGCACAGATTCAATTCCCTCTTGTCTGAACTTCAAACCTAATCTTTCATCTTCCAGATGAGTGCCCAAAACACAAGACTTGCAAGACACAAGCCTACTCAGGAGGTGGGGAATTGCGGCGGGCGGAGGAAGCAAGCAGCCAATTCAATGTGAATGATAGAGCAAGCTTCAACTTTATTGATAGAAATCACACCTTATATAAGCAGTCTACAATACACTACTCGTAACTCTATTGGATACATTTAAGAAACTATATTATAATATCTCAGCCATTGGGTACATCTAAAAAGTCACATTATAATATCCCAGCCCCCTGTGGCATCTCTGGTATGCATAAACATCTTTCTTGCTGTGAACCTGCTTCTCTCCCAGGGCTGCCTCTCTTCACCCCCAAGGTTGTAATGCACCCCCAACTTATCTCTGTGTTCTCACAACAATCCTCGCTAGCACAACTGAGCCCTGGGTCTTCATCATTGTTTACATAACTGTACCCTGGGTTCTTTCCTTTGTTTACCTCAGGTGGCTGGGACCGACTTCTGCAGGGAGCTGTGGCCGACCAGCTCCTGCAGGGAGCTATGGCCTTGCTCTCTGCAAGCCGTTCTCCAACAGGGAATGTTGTTCTTTTAGAGCAGTACCTTTGTGCAGAAAAAAAGCTCAAAATTCATAAGGTCAGAAAGGATGGATAACTCGGCAGTTCAGTTTAAGGTGCTCATTACATTAGGTCCCTGCTCCAAAGCCTGTTTCTCCTTTCTGTTTTTTAATGCAATTTCTGTAGAATATAAAATTCAGTTACATTTTCTATAGAGAGGGAAGGTAAGTACAGACCTACTTCCAAATGAGTACTTTAACTCCTAGGTGGAAGAAATCCCCAGCTCTCCACATAGGGCTCATACCTATCTAAATAGGCTAATAATTAAACTAATGTATAAGAAAATAAAATAGCAGCTTGAACATCAGTCAGGATTTCAAGGGAAGTGGAAATAGCTGTTGGTTAGAAGCAGTTTCCTCTTTGGCAGTTGTAGGCAAGTTTAAAAAAAAAAATCTTCTGGGGAAAGAAGATACATGGAGTCGCATCTAGACTATGGATCTCAACTGAGCTGAGCTATCAGCCCTGTCAAAAGTGATGTAATTTAGGGGCTTATTCAGATGTGACTGTAAAGCTTCAAGGTCAAACAGTAAGATACCCCTGAACTTTAGGTTTCTGTAGTTTAAGTGACAGCACACTGGAGATTTCTGGATAGCAAATTTAGACCCAATTGTTGTTTTGTATTTTATACTTAATGTTCTTCCTAGGAAAATCATAACTGATATGCAAGCACCTTAACCATAAGCCTGGTCCAAACCCCTATGTTTGAGTGCTGGTGAGATCTGAACTGAATTTCTAATACTGCCCTCATACTTGACTAAATATTAGTCCAAGCAGTCTAACCTTTTTTTTTTTTCTTCTTCTTCTTTTAAAGCTATGAAAAAATCTCATGGACAATTTATGACCAGTTGCCTGATTGCCTGCTGGTTTTAGGTGCTGCAGCAATTCTGAAATCTGTGGAATTATGCCAGCTTGTATCCACAGCCAGTGTCACTCAGAATTCAGTTGCATCTTTTTTAAGTGCAAAATGTCATTAGTTGTACCAGAAGCTGACATGAAGTAGCATTTCCACCTAATTGTCTTATCCTTTTACTGACAGCTTGCTGTTGCCCTTCCGAAACCTTGTCAGTTGGAATTTTACTGAATAAGTGCATTTGGTACCATTTTGAACCAGCATTTTCCTTGAAGAGTATTTTTTGAAGAGTGAAGGAGGAAGGGGAGTTAGACCAGCTATTCTGTCCTACAAATAAAAAAAGTGAAAGCCTTTGCCATAAAATCATCTTGATTTTTTGTCTTCCTCCATTGTATTTTCTTCCCCAGAAACATTAGTATGCTTCCTTCCTAGAATCCCTGAAGTTTTCTAGTATGGCAAACTCACACCACCCATTTCTCTCATATGGAAAGATGTCAGTGTAAAATATTTCACTCTATTTTTGTTCAATTAAAATGTTATTCAAATAATCTTTATTCACAAACTCTAGTAAGTGTGTAACTGTCAGTAAATCCAGTATTGTATACCAAGATGATTATTAAAATAAATCAAGGAATACTTCCAGATAACTTCAAATAATTAGAGAAATAAACTTGTGCTGGCCACATCATTCAAGATTATCATCATCATATTAATATCTGGTTTTCACAGAGCTGATGGAGGTTATAAAATTACTTCATACACAATGAATACGTATGATGTGATGCCTTATCAGCCTAGAAGTGAAAAAAACTGAAGATCATAAATGCAAACCCATAATATTTTCTGATACGAATAATTAAGGATGAGCTTTTCACATCTTTGGATATAGATTTTCTTTCAGACCTACTAAAATCCTACTCTCTCAAGGTTTTGTCTCCCCAAACCCTTGAGGACTAAGATCTTATATCAGGTAATTTTCACAGGTATCAATTTTGTGTTCAAGTACAACCGAAAACTATTTTCCTGGCTCAAATTGCACAGCTATCTGGCTACTTTAGTACAGATGCCTTTCCCATTGCAATTTCTTCCAGTAAGAGCAAGGGCTTTCCATAGGACCAGTCTGAGGAATCAAATGATTTCTTTTCCTATGGGTTAGGTAATTAAACACTTAAAATTTGCTGCTTATCTGAGTCTGTATCTGACTGAAGGGTCTTTCTTTTTTCATACCTTTCCAAGCTTCTGAGCTGAGCTGAACAGCTGGCTTAAACCAAAGTGAGGAAAAGGCAAGAATATATTCTTGCATGTCCCAGTTTCCAAATCACTTCTCAGCTATGCCTTACTAACTTCCCATTCAAACTGTGAGCGATGGAGATAAACCAATTGACATTGCTGAGTTCTGACAACAGGACACTCACACCACAATTGTGAAGGTCTTAGACAGGAGGTTTGCATCCTAAAGCTATAACTTTTACATTATCAACATGAGGAGTCTAGCTTATGTTGAGACATAGGTTTAGTATTCAACATCAAGTATCTAGCCACAACTGGTGGCTTTTTAAGGAAAATACTTTTTCCTTAAAAATACTTTTTCCTTAAAAAGAGACATATGTCTAACCTTACTGAGAAAGCAGTGCTGTTTGAAAATCTCACATCTAACATTTGCAGGACACCACCTTTGAAAGTAAATGTTATATTTAAAACGAGCAAAACTTTAAATGGTTCCAAAATATTCTAAAAGATAGACTCCAAGTCACAGCTGATGATTTTAAATGTGCTTAAATCAAGACCCATATGAAGTAGAAGGAAATATGTCTGTCTGTTTTGCATGGTAAGGGCCAAAGGTATAAGGTCTGAATTTCTGAGAAGCAAATCTTTAAAGCCTGAATGTTGGGTGCAAGTAAATGAGGTTGTAGCATCCTATAAAGGAAATAATTATTGTTAAATGTCCATATCACAAGTCCAGTGCACAGAGTATAAAGAAAAATTATATATATAAAAAATCTTTTTAAAAGTTTTGAAAGGGGTGTGTGTCAAACTTTAGTAGAAATATGAAAACTCAGAAGATGGCCAAAACAAAATTAGAAGGTAATTATCACTATGTTGGAAAAGGAAAAAAACTAATTAGAGCATCAATTACAAGGACATGTGATGAACCAACAGAGAGTGTAAAAGTGATGGATAAAGAGAGCAGGGCATTATTTTTTTGTAGATCAAGAAAATTTATTATGGCGTAGGATACTGACAAAAGCTAGCAGACTGGAAAGAGATGCTGAAAATGCAAAAAGTAATCAACACAGAAGAAAAAAATGTGAAAATGTTACTATTTAATTTAAAACAGCATGTATCAATACCTCTGTTAAATTAGGGGAGAGGAAAGGAGAACAAAGAAAAGACATGATAGGGAAAAGAACTCCTAGCTTTAATCCCAAAGGCACAGGGCGCTGAACATTACACAGAAAACAAAGGCTCAGTCATTAGAGATATGGAAAGATTGCAAAGCAGGAGATTATTGAGACTTTACTGCATTGCAGTACAGGATATGCAATTGTGAAAAGAATAAAGGGATAGCTGGAGAAAAGTGTCACAGCACTTAAGAGAACATGTATTTAAACTGAAGAAAGGCTGTACTCTAAAGGTATTAACAGAGAATTATTTAAAGGAAAGAGTGAGGAAAAAGAAGATAACACTCCCCAATAAATAAAACAACATTAGCTAATTTACTCTGGCCTCCCATCCTGATGTGCTATGGCCTTATGACTGATGCAACAGTGCATCTTTAGATTAATGCATTATTTGCATATAACTGCTTTTACAATTTTCACAGCAACATTTTTTCACCTAATATGCTTTACCTTGTGACTTATTAATAGTACATCAGAGTACTGAGAGGATTTCTACCTTTACCTCCTTATATCAGCCTTGCAAATACTGCTTTTCTCAGCCCTTGAGTTTGAGCCCCTGTTGCAAATATGGCTGCCTAAAATTCTGTTTGAATTTTAGTGAATCCTCTTCCTAGATGGATGTTGACTGAAGAGACTGATATATAGCTGAAGTGAAACACTTGAGATCTTCTCCATATTCTTGTATGCAAACTGGGAGTTGTGGGGTCATACTATTATTGTGACACAGTGTGTTCCTTCATATTATAATACTATCCAGTTATTTTAAAGCTGTGAAGAGTTTACATCTTTATTCTTAATTATATTTATGGTTTTAAAGCCTTGATAGCTTTATAATTGCATATACTCCTCTGTCAGATAAAGACTGAATCTCAGCTCCTCTAGGAGTCTGTTGTTATTGTTGTTTTTATAGCTTTGCACCAGTTAGGCGAATGATTTAATATTAAACATTAAAGTATTCCCTCTTTGTCTCTCAGAGATAGGCATTTTAATCCTCTGTAAGAGGCATCATATGTCTGTCTGGTGAGACAGAGTCTTGCTCCTGCAACAGCAGTCGGGGTGGTGACAAGTTAGAATTTGGGACCAAAGGCGGCATTAGTCAAAGATGTATGTAGAGAAAATGCTGATTCTTCTCCCAGTGTTTGTTTGCAACAGAATTTATATAAAAAATGTGCAGTTAGCACAGACAGCATAAATCTGATCTCCAGTTTTTAAAAGCCTGGGTTGAGAGAGCATAGTTTGAGTCCATTTACACTAACCAGTAGCTCACAGGCAATGTATCACATGCTGGCCCCTTGATACCTCTTGTCAATACAGGAAATTGTGAAGTTATGCCAAATGATGCTGGTAGCAACAGCAAGGGGTGATACTGTCTATAGAGCACCACTTCTTTATACTCACACCCAACAAATAGTGAAGTTTGGAACCTATTGGGTTGGGGACCTGATTTTCCCCCCACTGGATGATGTCCCTTAAGGGAATTAGACTGCCACCTTCTGAGAGGATGGTGGCTATAAATAAGTGGAAATAAAGAACAGCTTTCTGAAGGTGTCCTGATGCTTAAAGTTCACAACCGTTTGACTAATGCCTCTCTTGAACATCTGAGCGCTAGGGCACAACTTCCTATGATGCAATACATATATTTAAGGTTATGTGTATGTACACACCTTTCCTCCAAAAAATCCCAAGGCATTGAAGAGAAAAATTAATATCCTCCTTATCACAATAATGTTGACAGCTCAATTTTAGGAAGTGCCCTTCTGAAGTCCTTCATAAGAACTGTCACATCTGGAAACCAGTCAGACTCTACAATACAGAAGCATTGGGCCTGACTGTGTCCTAATTTACACAGCTTTGGCACTCACTATATCTAGTGAATTATTAAGTCTGTTTGTTTGATACTTATGTCAAAGGAGAAGTGCTTACATGAAGTCAGATACTAGAAATCCTATTAAATCATTCAGTCCATATCTTTTCCACTGGTAAATGTCTACATAATATTATTACATGATTTGTTTACAACAGATTTGTACTTCTATGATAATTTTCAACAAGAAAGATTCTTCTGTAATGTATGTAGCTATATATTTAGGTAATTCAATTTTTATTTCTTTAAATAGCTTTGTCTGATTTGGCTATGTTTTCTCCCAGAATCATTCTAAAGAACCAGGTTTAACAGTGAAGCAATTCAAACTTTTGTAAAAGTCACCTTTAAGATAAGCCATACATATTTATTTATTTAAGTCTTTTCTCATTGATCAGCCTTTCCAAGGCCTCAGTCCTGAATGCCCTTTCAATTTGTCAATATTTTTTTTTGACTTAGACACCATAATAGGGCTTTTCAAACACTGAATAATTCCACTGATTCTGTAAAAGAAGTATTACCTTCTTTCACTGCAATCTCATATATGTAGGTGAAGGCAGCAAAAATAAATCTTTAGAAAATTATGTAAGATATCATACCTAAAACATTACTATATTTTAATCTCATTTGCATCTTTAATGGATCTTAGCTATTTCACTTCAGTGCAATCTTCATATCTACTTTATATCTATAATCTTAATACCTTCCAAATAGCTATAGGAGTAAAAATGAACTGTAAAGAAAATAAAGATTTTGCTTTGTGATATAATTTTGCTAAAGTATGGCAAGAATATTTTTCTCCCCTTCTCCAAACAGTATCCATTCTTCTGCCGACACAGTGTGTGCTTCCCTCTCTCCCTCTGCTTTAATTCTGATTCCATCAAAAAATCAGAATCCTGTGACTGATGTTCAAAATGAGCTGAGGTGATATTGAGGTTTTGAACTTTATCTGAGCATGTCACTCACTTGAAGGCATTCCAGACCTCAAATGGCTCAGTGCCACTTTTCAGAAATGAGACAGGAACAAGTATTGATTTTTTTTTTCCTTTAAACTGAGTACCTAATGAGCAAATGAAGATATGGTTGGTCCTGGATTTATTAGGTGATCTAAAAGAGGCTTCTCAGAGTTCAAATATATGGAGAACAGTTTATTGCAATTCTACTTTATTTTTCTTTTTTTTTCTGAGGGAAATTGTTTCTATAATGTTACTGAGATTTAGAACATAGATTAGATCATTATACCATATTGCATTTCCATAGCAAACTGAAGCTCTTGCTTGGTAAAAATATATCCTTTGGATCTGACGAGAGACTGTTACAGTACTACAGCATATTCTTGTTGGTACTTGAGAAAGTAAACAAAATTAAAAGCCACTGGGAAAAGAGAATACATTGCTCCCTGAAGGTACAAGTGTTTCTTCAAGCTGAAAATTACAGATTTATAAGAAAAGCCAAGTACTTTCTCAAAAAAGTGTGAGGCATCTCAAATATGCTGAAGTTAAGCAAGATAAACATACTGAACAGACAACTGAATCCAGTGAACAGGTATGAGGTAGATGTATCCTATCTTAACAAAAAATGATTAGTGTATAGATGAATGAAAAAAATATTTGGATCAACTAGAACTATGAATCATCTAAAAACTTTAACTAATAAAATGGAAAGTCCTGCAGCCACATGTATATAGTTAATTAGGCATAAAAAGATGCAGACTCGCTACAAGTAGGGAGGTTTTGAAAGCTTTTGGCAGTTTATGATGCTGCCACAGATGATGAGATGGAGCCTTACCAGGTCTAGGTCCCACCTGCCACAAAAAGGAGAGGAGGTTACAGGAATCATGTAAGGGACAGAGAAGCAGAGACAAACGTTCAGACCACCAGGCTTGCTGTTCCTGCTGTGACCAGCACAGGCAAATGACAGAAAAGTGCTTTCACTGGGAGGGTTACATCTCCTCTTTCCTCTTACTGGTTACTGACCAGTGCAGCCCCAAGAAGGCCATAACAAGCCCAGCTTTCAGGGGTGAAAATACAGGTAAAGTAGGCAGAAGACATCAGCTACTTTGCTGGTTGGGAAGTCTGTCATCAGCCAACTGCCTATTCTGTCTGTTCGCCTGCCCACTCACAGAACTGGTCCAGGCCAGTAAAACTGGAATTATCATAGATATTTTAAGTCCACAGATTTTCAAAATGAAAGATCTAATATAGAACTGTGTTAATAACCCATATATTCTTCTGAGTTCAGTGAGAACTGAACCTACCTACATTTATGCCTAATTTCTCTTCTAAGTCTACCTTGGAATGCTATATAGGATTAAATCCTTAAATGGCAATTCATAAATAAATAACTTCATCACACTTTGAGAACAAAAGGTCTTGGGGTGTCCTTCTTTGAACTGGTCATTGTGTTTTCCTTCCTTTTCTCATCTACAAAGATTACCAATTTATTTCAAACATGTAGAAAAATGTTCACCAGCTGTATGTTTCCAGAGTTAATGTAACAGAACTGAAATTGCTCTTTCAAACTTGTGGTACTAATGATAATTGATATTGATTCTGCTCATTAAATATGCTCATTCTTTAAAGGAAAGACATGCTTTACATACGATGTTTTAATGCATTATTGCTGGAATGAGGGCAATATAGCTCTTGATTTGAGAAAGATGGAGAACACAATTCCATCTCAACATGTGCCCTTCACTGTTGTTTCTCTCAGTTCCTGTGTCCTGTGTTCCTTCTCAGACATGACTTCATTATGGTACAGAAGAAACCCACCCCTCTTAGTAGGTGAAATTTACTCTGGAATTAAGAACTGCTATGAGAATCACAGCACTATGTAAGTTAGCAGAGCTCAGGGCTCAGTTTTTATTAAAGAAAACCAGCACAACTGCTGTGTATGCTACTGGAAGGTTTCCCTGTGGGCTGCATGAGGACTTAGTTACAAGTGATGCAGTAAAGCATGAGGGAAAAGGTCTTGCTTAGTGACTCTGCTGGCAGTGGTCCTTACTAATTAATATAGAAGTTGTATACCCTATCTGCCATTCCCATAATCCCAGTTCCTCCAGACACCCCTTCTCATGAAACCAGACTAATTTGAGCAGCCTAAACTTTGTTAGGAAATTGTTTGGGAAACCAAAGAAGTTTTACTATCAAAGTATGCAGTGAAAGCTTGCAATTCACTACAGCATTTGGGCATGTGAAGACATAAGTGGGAAAAAACAAGCCATGTATTAGTGGGGCTTTTTGTAATTTCAGAGGAAGGGTTTTTTCATACTTAGAATTTTTAAAGTGACTGAAATGCTGTAAAAGTACAGTGGCAGCAAGCTATTTATCTTAATTGAAAGAACTAAAGAATCATTTCCATTCATCTTCAGAATGCAAAGTAAAGTCAGGTTCTGATACTATGATGTAACATATTATATATTGTATTGCAGCAGCATGGAAAATACTGTATTTGTATAGCACACACTGTACCAACAAAGAAATATAAAATGGATCTTAGCGTGAATAATCCACAATCATATTGCAGTTTCAATGATCTGTTTATGTCTGCCTCCCTGCAGCATTAATGATTAAATGTAGTAACTCAGTGTATAACAATTAGCTTGGGATTACAGAATCTATCCGAATGCCAAGCAATAAGTCTTTATGTAAAGATGGAAATTCTACTGCCATTCATTTATTATAAAAGTCTCTCTGAGAATCTGATCTAATGTAATATGTTGTCCAGAGTATATATAATAATCTAAATAGCATTGCTAAAATTAGATATGGTAGTGTTGATAAGCTAAGTGCATTTCCAACAACATTTTTTTTAAATGAAGATTGTTTATTACTAACATTGGCTTATATTCAGCTCTAAGTACCTGATCAAAATTCCTGGTGTAAAAAAGATGTGTAATCACTCATTCATCAGTAATTCTTTATTATCTCATTTTCTCTTGGGAAAGAAAATATGTTGCATGCATCAATCAATTGATCAAATAATAATGTGAAAATCTTAATCATGGTAAATGCATTCTGAGAATATCAATTTAGGACCAGACTATAAATTTTTACTGACATGAGCTGGCCTTTCAAAGCCAGTGTGACAATTTACATAAGTGAAGACTGTCCCTCTCAGCAAGGGCTTTGGTGATCCTATCCTTCAAATGAGCACAGGGTAATTTTTTGATGCACCTGTCTAGTTAGCCTAATCTTGTATCACTAAAGTTAATTAAAGTCAAATCAAAATGAAATTCAGCTTTTGTGCTGGATTTTTATTGGTATTTTTTCCCCAATTTCCTTTTGGGCCTTTCTAACAGTATAAACCAGATAGCTTGTCTGACTGAATACAGCAAGATCTACCTGCCAGTAAAAACGAAAATACAAACTTAGCTGAAGCTGGGAAACAAACACAGATCAGGAGAGCATTAACTAACTGTCCTCCTACTAAACCCCAGTTTCACACTGTGTTTGCCCCCCAGTCTGTCAGATCACAGCTTAGCAAAGCAATGATGGGAGTTAATGCTCTTGTAAAGCATGTGTATCTCCAGCAGAATCTTTTCCTCGCTGGGCTGATTTAAGGGTAGATGGCAGTACTAGTAAGTTGTAGAGAATGTTTGCTGCAAAGCCCCTGCAATGCCATCTTGAAAGGCAGACAATGAATGTAGTCTCAGACACAGCAGGATATGACTGGATCCTTTCAAACCATGGAATACAGATATGCAGACCTTTCCAATCTTTATAGCTTTTACCCTTCCACAGGGAGCATTATACTTGTGAAACCTTTACAGTATTTTTAGGCTTTCCTTTCCCAGTAAAGTTTCCACAGTAGGGTAGAAAAAGGCTATCAGTACTCCAAATGTGTGTTTCTGGGCACACAAATCTGTTATTTCTCCTGGACCAACTATGCCTACTGAATCCTGCACAGATAATCCAAATGTAAAAATATACAAATATTGGCAGCCAATAGGGGGCTTTTCATCTCAAGCAAGAAAATAGAAGTAATTCTGATAGCTTTTCCAAGAGATGCCTGGTGGGGCTTATTTGCCAAAGTTTGAATCTGTAATAAACAGCCTACTGCTGTTTCTATTTTGAAGTCTTCATATTTAACATTCGTTGATGGATTGCCACGTACAGAATGTGTATAAACAAAGTGATGAGAAGAGGCTTACACATGAATGCCATGAAGGCAGACTGTTTATAAGTGCTCGTTCAGAAATCTTCCTTTAGTTCTGTGGTTTGTAAAGTAACTCGGCCAATGAAATGCAATTTGTCATTGGATGCTATATGTGGACAACACACCAGTGGGGAAGACAAAAACTGTTAAAACACCACCTGTTTTGTAGAAAGGAATAGATGTTTTGGAATAGCCCGATGTTTTTGGTGAAATTTAAGGCAGAACCTTTCATTCTAATTTTCTTCTCCTTGGAACTGTCCTGTGTAGCTCTGCAAAAACAAGTCCTTACATTTTTTTTCTTAAGGTAGGAAGGGCTTCAACACAATACTATAACATTTAGTTAAAAATCACAGCTTTAGATTTTGGTTACAGCAGACTTATATTCAAACCTTATTTAAGGTGTCATAGATTTTCTTATATGTACAGATACAGACATGGTATGTATACAATGTATAATGTAGTAAACAGCAACAGCATGAGTAAACAAGGATTTCATGGTATGGACTAGCTATGGGTAAATTGACTCAATTTGGGGGAGGAAAGAACATCAGCAGTAGAATGGATTCAGATTATAATGTTGGTAGTAATAAGGGGAAGAATTTGAAAGGATATAAAGAAAAATGATTAATGTTTTAAACATTACTTTGCATGTTGAAAAACTTCTGCGTTGAAAAAAAAATCTTCAAAAATTTGTAGATGGATCGCATAACTTTTAGATAAGTTTGACCCACACTGAAAACATAGATTTTCGTTTCTGATTTTTTTAAAAAAAAAGTTTATCCATTTTGGTTTATGTTTGACCTCTAAGTAGAAAGTCTACTCTTCATATTTTTCACCTTTGTTATGTTTTTTTATTTCCAAAAGAGCATGAGAACAACCATATTCACAATCGGGTAGTCAGTGTACACAGTGTGACATACTACATGTATTATAGGTTGATTTTCAAAACAGAGCTATCCTGGAAATATTGTAGAGCAGCAGTTCTTAAGCAGACTGCTTGCTAAGTTTTAGGAACATTATGGTACCTGCAATTTTCTCTTAATTTTTATTACACCTGTAAACTATAATAAAAGCTAAAATATGTTAAATGCCTTTTTAATAATTTTTCTTGTCTGAGCAGAATGCACAACAGAGAATGACAGTTTGAACACATGCCAGTATAACCATATGGGGTGTTAGGGGTGGGAATTTAAAATGCTTTAGGCAGCTTCATTTCTCCAAGAATGATGCACAGAAAATCACTTTTCTCCTTGAGGATGAACTTTGAAAAGTAATAGATAGGCAGACATTTTCCAACACAATACTTCTCTAACACTGTAGCTCCCAAAATTAATATTTGAGTCAGAATAATGGAACTCAATAAAATTAGCTCATACAACCTATACTGTCTTACCTCTGGGTAAAAATGATTGTTTCTTATTTGTGTCTTCTTTCTAGTCCCTACTGCTAATACACCAATTTTTCTTCTGCAATGCTGTAATATACCAAACAGACTCTTCTAGTAACTTATTTAACAGAATAGGATCTTGTAGCTCTCTCAGCTTTCTGATTATTTTGTTTTTGTTAACACTTTAGTTTCTATAAACATTTTTTTTTTTTTACTTCTCAATTATACCATCAATTTAATGAAGCACAGTATGTTCCTATGTTCTAATATAACCTGTTGTGTATATGAGGAGATGGATACAAGGTGTATTGATTCATGGGGATTTGTGAATCAGATACCTCAAACAAAGCAGTTCAAGAGAAGACACTCATCTCCTCTGCCAGTTCACAGCTATGCCCATTCCCAGTGAGTTTGATAGCAAAATTGTCACTGTCTTCAAATACTGCAAAGATAGTGTACTCTTGCAAAATCAATTATAAACTTGCTGAGAAATGTCCATCTTTCTGTTCACCCTACTGCTGTACATCAGAAAGGTAATGAACCAATAGACTCTGGCCTACCTGAGGTCACTGGCAAAATTTACTGGTGGTGTTTGGTCTGGGACCTTTTATTGGTCAGCTCTCCTTAGTGAATAAATCTTAATACATTAACTTCTGTAGAAAATCATGCCATGTGCCTCAGTCATATTTATTACAGAATACAGTGAAACTGATTGATAGTATGTTTTCTTATTTTTCTAAATAGTTTTTATCTAGTTACTGAAAAAACCCACAATATGTATTGACAATCTATGCACTGGTCTTTGTATTTCAGTGCCCATAAATAAGTTTTGACATGGTCTTGCACTTTTAGAAGTTGATTGCAAGTGGTATCAGCCAGTTCTTGGAAGGAAATCAGCTATAAATTACCTTTACTAATCACTTTACATACTGTTTCAACTACAGCAGGTTAATGTGGTAGATGTACATGTTATTAATTATAAAACTGGAGAACATCCTCCAGCTGAAATTAATTATGTTCTTTTGGGTGGGAGAAGTCTAGTGTGGCATTTGAGATGTAGGGTCATGATTTCCTGCATCAGTTTTATGGTTGATTGTATTAGATGTGACAAGTTTTGCACTGAAGCTAGAGTTTTATTCATACAATAATGATACTGCTCTTCTCCTAGTTTTGGTGCAACTTACTGAAATTTAGAGTCTTTGCAACCATTTTTTCTCATTATTTGTTGGTATGTCTGGACTTTCCTTTTGTAATTTTAGTGTTCTTCTGAATCTTTTTCTTTTCACAGCAATTCTGCAACAAAACCCCCTATTAATGTTTTTTACTTTACCTGGAAATATTAGCAGTTTGAACAGTAAGTCAAATGTATACTCCCATTACCATTTTTTTCATCATTTCCAATGCATGCTGATCCTCATTGCTAAATACTTGTACCTATTGTAAATAGCCAACATTGTAATGTATTACTCAAAGTGATGAAGCTCAGCACAATGGTCTAAAGATTTAGGACTACAGGGTTGCAAACAGAAAATTAAGAAAATTTAAGAGTAGGAAAAGCTGCTTTTCCCATATATCCCTCAGAAATAAACCAATCAGAACATGAAGATATATAAGCATGGATTTTTTTTTTCATTATGAAACAAATTGAGAAAAAGTATCAGTTTGATCATTTACTTTTAAATGCAGCATCTTAGGGCTTTTCTCCTTAGGCTTTGCTTTTCTCTAATCCTGCTGATTTAGAAGCCAACACAGCTAAAATACAGTAGGAAAAGACCTATAATTAGGATTTAAGAATATAATGGTAGAAAACCAAAAATAGTGCATTCTACTAAATTTAAAGGAATGAGCTATACTTTTATAACACCTTTACACTGGAGCTATATGAGAGGTTGTTCCAGTGTAATTATCCTAGTATAAAATTGCACTCTAATCAAAAAGTTAGGGCAAAAAGCAGTGTGCAGACAAGGCTGGTATTTCAATGAGCTGGGCTATTTTTCTGTCAGCCAATATACCCAAACATCAAACAAAACCTAAGCAATTATATACACTAATCCTTCCCAATGTGAAGTTGCAGCCCAATGCGAATTCAAAAGCACCAAGTTGCAAATCCTTCAAAAAGAGCATTTACAACTTATAATGGAAACTCCAACAGAGCTCTAACTGTAATAGTGTGACTACTGCAGCGATTATTCTTTATTGCCATGGCATTTACTGCTGAAATAGTGGTGGGCAGATTCTAACATTCTCAAAATTAATGTGCAGTAACATCCTCATGTGAGGTATTGCCCAAGGTATGGTGTTTTGAAATGTAATATATCAAAATGATGATACTTCTCCATTTAAGTTGTTCTGGTCACTCACTTCATACAATTGCGGCTTCAAAGGTACTTTTCATAATTTCAGAATAAATATATATGAAATAGGAGAATCTGAAAAGCATTTGGATTCTGACTAGTATTAATGAGGACTTGGAAAATGCCAACCTATCTCCAGTAGAGCAGCTTTATAGCTGAGAGAACATTATGGTAGAGTGTTCTCTTGTATGATTAATTTCCCCTTGTGAGCAATACACTTATGGCCCAAATCAGCTACTCCATGTATAGAACTCATATTGATTTCTGTCAAAATTCTGCCTGAAAACCAAAAATGTCAAGTCTGTCAGCAGTGGTCTGATGGAAAGTAAACACCGGAGTATGAACTACAGTGATAAGGGGTATTGTATCTAAGCAAGAGTTCATAAACTCCATCCTGCTAGATTTCCTCCTTTTCAATACAAGAGAAATCATACAGCTGTTACTTCAGTTTCTCTTATGTGTTTATGCCTAGTTGGGCTGGTAGTGATCCATAACCTACAATTAAAAAAAAATTGTTTCTGTGTTTCAAAGTTCATACAGATCATGATGCCGGAAATGCTGTAAAAAAGGTAGCGTTACTGCCAGAAATGCAGAAACACAGCATTGTTTAGTTTTAGTATTAGAAGTATTTAATATCTAACCTATATGCTTGTATCATAATATATCGGGGGTGATGGGAGTCTTGTTATTTTGTATCATTTGTTTGCAATAGTTACACTAGTAGCAGACTAAAAAAAAAAAAAAAAAAAAAAAAAAAAAAATAGGGTTAGATGAAAAAGAGTTGCTCATCTGCCTGCAGACTGGAACTCAGGAGGGACAAAGAGCACACTAGAAAGTGGCAACAGCAAAAGGAAGCCCCCTAGCAGAGAAATAAGGAAGGGAAATAGATTTCCCCTTATATGGAAGCAGTGTAAAACAGCAGTCATTATTTTACAACAAAGATGCAAAGTGTTGCCACTTAACATGATATTTATGTTGCAATTTCATTCTAACGGGAACTGCACTTCCTTTATCACAAGGGCAATATATAAAATATAAATGCAATATATATATAGATACGGAACATAAAGATTAAGGCGAGCTTTAACAGCAGGTCTTCCAGTTAGAGCTGGGTACCTGATGTTCACTTAGGAATAAGAAACAGAAGGAGCATACATACATTTTCTGAAGTTAATTGTAGGTTGGGCTGATAATTCTGACCTCTCTGATTTTTCATTTCAGCCTTTTAACTTCCTTTACCCAGACTGATATTACCCTTCAGTCATACACATGGGGCTCACACCACTTAACTTCAAACTCTACCAATCTCAGTGCCAGGGGCAAGAGGAGCAGATCCTTCCTGTTGCTAATAGACCTTCTAAGAGCTAATTGTTAGGTGACTTGAGGTGTCCTTCAGAAGAATCCGTCTTCCTCCTCCACAGACTCTGTACAGAGCCCCTCCTGACCTATGTGCCTAGAGTTCATTTGTGGTTTTGCCTTTTTATTTTCCTCAGAGGTGAGTTTTAGCCTAAAATCTAAAATAAACAAACAATTATATTACTACCATCACCTTCAATGACCTTTCAGTACATGTAATGATAGTCCCATACACTACAGGAATCACTAAACCAAGATCTTGTTTGACTGAAATTGTAATGGCTTTACTGAGAAAAGCCTTTTACGCTGTGGGTTTGCTATATATATTTTTTATTTTGAAAATTTATTTTTTCAACCAGATGGTTTATTTTAATTAATTCTTATCGCAGAGACATCTTTGTCACAAAGTACTTCTAGGACAGATGAGCACAATTATGTAAGTGCTTTTGTGTACAGGATTATTGAAAGAATTACTATTTCACAGGGGAAGTGTTGTTGTAATTTTATCTTTAATTTTTCCAACATCCTTGACATTTAAAGATGGTTTTAATATTATTATTATCAAATTGCAAAGAAGAAGGGTGTTGAATTTGTATTGATTTTACATGTGTGCTTACAGTCAGAAAGATGGCATTTCAAAACCTTTTCTAAATATAAGTTTTCTCTTTCATAGTAAACAACAAAAAATACATTCTATCAATGTCAGTGTTTGACTACAGAAGGAAAAATGTTACCTTGCATGACAAAGTATTAAAGAACTTGAGAATGTATTTGCCTTCCATTTGTCTCTATGGACTACAAACTCTGATGCCATGTAGTAAGTTCAGAGAATTTGACTATACAAACACCTAGTCTTTAACAAGAAGAAAAACTTCTATAGGTACGTTGGTGATAAAAAGAATAACAAGGAACATGTAGGCCCTCTCCATAAGAAAACAGGAGACATGGTTACCCGGGATATGGAGAAGGCTGAGATACACAGCAACTTTTTTGCCTCAGTTTTCACTGTCAAATGCTCCAACCACACCACTCAACATACACAAAGGAATGGTGGGGACTGGGAGAAGGAAGAACCACCAAGTGTAGGAGAAGGTGAGGTTCAAGACCATCTAAGGAACCTGAAGCTGCATAAATCCATGGGACCTGATGAGATGCATCTGCAGGTCCTGAGGGAACTGGTAGATGAAGTGGCTAAGCCACTAACCATTATATTTGATAAGCTGTGGCAGTCTGGAAAGTTCCCACTGACTGGAAAAGGGGAAACATAACTCCCATTTTTAAAAAGGGAAAAAAAGAAGATCTGGGGAACTACAGGCCACTCAGTCTCACCTCTGTGCTCAGCAAGATCATGGAGCAGATACTGCTGGAAAATATGCTAGGGCACATGGCAAGTAAGGAGGTGACTGGTGACAGCCAACATGGCTTCACTAAAGGCAAATCATGCCTGACAAATCTGGTGGCCTTTTATGACGGAGTTACAGCACTGGTAGATAAGGGCAGAACAACTGACGTCAACTACCTGCACTTGTGCAGAGCATTTCACACTGTTCTGCACAACACCCTTGTCTCTAAATTGGAGAGACATGGATTTGACAAATGGATCACTTGGTGGATGGGAAATTGGCTGGATGGTCACACTCAGAGAGTTGAGGTCAATGGCTTGATGACCAAGTGAAGAGCAGTGACGAGTGGGGTTCCTCAGGAGTTCGTACAGTGACCAGTGCTGTTTATCATCTTTGTCAGCGACATGGACAGTGGGATCGAGGCACCCTCAGCAAGTTCACCAACGGCACCAAGCTGTGTGCCGCAATTGACACGCTGGAGGGAAGGGATGTGCCATCCAGAGGGACCCGGACAGGCTGGAGAGGTGGGCCTGTGCAAACCTCCTGAAGTTCAACAAGGCCAAGTGCAAGGTCCTGCACATGGGTCGGGGCAATCCCCAGCACAAATCCAGGCTGGGCAAGGAGTGGATTGAGAGCAGCCCTGCGGAGAAGGACCTGGGGGTATGAGTGCATGGAAAACTGATTCTGAGCCAGCAACGTGTGCTCACAGCCCAGAAAGCCAACCATGTCCTGGGCTGCATCAAGAGAAGTGTGGCCAGCAGGTCGAGGGAGGGGATTCTCCCCCTCTACTCTGCTCTCGTGAGACCCCACCTGCAGTGCTGTGTCCAGATCTGGGGCACCAACATCATAAGGACATGGGCCTGATCAAGCACGTCCAGAGGAAGCCATGAAGATGCTCAGGGGCTGGAGCACCCCCCTGTGAGGACAGGCTGAGAGAGTTGGGGGTGTTCAGCCTGGAGAAGAGAAGGCTCTGGGGAGACCTTAGAGTGGCCTCCCAGTACTGAAAGGGGCTACAGGAAAGGTGGGGAGGGACTCTAGGTCAGGGGGTGTAGGGATAGGATGAGGGGTAACATTTTTAAACTGGGAGAGGGTAGATTCAAATTAAACGTAAGGAAGAAATTCTTTCCTGTGAGGGTGAGACACTGGCACAGGTTTCCCAGAGCAGCTGTGGCTGCCCCCTCCCTGGCAGTGTTCAAGGCCAGGCTGGACTGGGCTTTGGGCAACCTGGGCTAGTGGAAGGTGTCCCTGCCCAGGGCAGGGGGGTTGGAACTACACAGTCTTTATGGTCCCTTCCAACTCAAACCATTCTAAGGTTCTATGAACCTTCATACTGAAAGTTATAATTTTCTTTTGTAATGCAAGGCATAAAAGCATTGAAAAGATAATTCGTATTTGTGTTTATCACACAAGGTCAAAATCATAGCAATTTTAATAGGCTTTGTAATTCTGAAGTTTCTTACTAAACAGAAACAATAATTCAAGGTGATCACTGAAAAAAAAAAAAAAAAACAACCAGAATGATAATGTGCAAAGGAGTCGGGACATACATTTTGTAGGTTTCATTACAAAACAGTTATTTTCACGTCAGATGCAGTTCTGACCTCACCCAAAAGGTAGAGACTTTCTTGATATAAAGATTAAAATCAAGTTCTAAAATTCATTGATGCCTCATTATTTGGGTAGGATTCTTATTGATAAACAAATTATTGATTAGAAGGCCATCAAAGGAATCTCTACCACTGCAATTTATTATGAGATGTAGTGCAATTTCAGTATTATTTTTTTACCACTTAATGGCTTGAATAAATATTGTGAGTGCACGGTTTTGTAAGCAAAATAAGCCAATATCTTCCTGAAGGAAAACTGCTAATGTACAGTTCTCCATGGTCTCTCTACACCAGCATGTATCAGCTTTACAGAAACACTTCCTGAAGCATCTAAATCAATTCACCTTATTCAAGATAATTCAGCAACAACTGCTTACCACCTCACCAAATAACCTGAAGGTATTAGTTTATTTTGACATGTCAAATGTAAAAATAGATCCAGCTGATGTGATCTCCTTTGGGATATAGAGTGCACATTATTGTAAATTGCTACCAGACTAATTGGTGAGGATAGGAAAAAAACAACAACTTACATTAGACTGCATGATGTTTCAAAATACGACAGGACAGTTTATTGTAAAGAAAAAAAAAATTCACACAGCAGCGCCATTCCCCTAAGTGTGAGCTCACGGTGAGTGAAGCTGAGGCCTACCTGTCCGCCGCCACCGGGGGGAAGGTTTGCTGAGGTCAGGCAGCGGGCTGTGAGGCCGCGGGCGCCATTTCACAGGCAGAAAACGGCGGGAAGTGGCGGGCGGAGGCGGGAAGGGCGCGGTGCGCGCGGGCTGTGAGGCGAGGCG
>NW_020799113.1:5092045-5101771 GCF_003259725.1 Athene cunicularia
CAGACCCAGGGCGTCGGGCCGGCTGTCGGCAGCGGGTAAGGCCCGGCGAGCGCAGCCCATCCTTCGGCGAAACGCGGATCTGCCCGGGGGGGTCGGGGCGAGGCGGTGGCGGCCTGGCGGCACCCCCGGGCAGTGCCGGCGCGGGCAGTGCGCGGTGAACGGCGGGGCTGCTGCTGCCCGTGGGACCGAGCTCTGAGAGAGCAGCTCCTCGGTGTTAGGGCTCTGATCTTACTCTCTAGGAAGTTTTGGGTTGATTTGTTCTTCTCTTAGAAAAAAAAGCATGACTAACAAAAGCTGAGTAAGGTGATTTTTGAGGAGCAAGGAAGTAGAGGGTTATGCAGGTTTTATTTGCAAAGTGATTTCATCTTTTGAAAAAGATGGAGATGATGCTATGGAGCAAAATAGTGATTCTGTTACTAGAAAAACTTACTGCATTATTTGGTCAGATGTTACTCCTGTGGCACTGTGCATTACTTAGTGGCTTTGGTGTCAAAGGTTGGTTGTGTGTCCTGGCATCACACCAAGCCTGCTGGCGAGTGTCACATCGCTGTGATATATCATGTCAGCACCAAAACCATTCCTAGACAACATGGTCTTGTCTCTCAGCAGTGTTGTTCCACTGAGCCAAGGGCTGGCATTTTGGGGAGGAGAAGCCTTTTTTTGTAGCCCAGTAGGATGGCGGCCTACAAGAAGTTGAAGTTAGCAGTCTTCATCTTGAATTGTCACTGTGGTGAATGTCAAAACAAAACTTGACTCTTTACTGGTGTGAAGTGACAGTGAAGTAGGCAATTTAAGCAGTTGATGAAAATATTTCTGACCTTATAGATGATAGTGATTCCTGAGGGCTTAGGTCTGCTGTTTAAATGCCCTGTTAATGTGACAGCCTGTTAAAGACTTTTTTTTCTTTATTTGGTCCAATTACTATGTATTTATATGGGATAAGGATAACAATCTGATTTAGTATGCATTGTTGGCAAGCACTAATAACGCAGATTCTACACCTACTTTTTTAAAATGTTCCTCTGACTTTCAAGCTCTCAGGAGTCATGTATTAGGAGGCAGGAGCTGGTGGGACATTTTCAGACATGAGGAGAACATTCTGATTCAGACCAGCCTGCTTTTAAAGGGAGATTTTACAAAATTTTCTATGTCTGGAATCAAAAGCAATTGCTTGAAGGACTGCTGACTAACAGGCTTCATATACATTAATTGGTGAGACTGCAAGTGGCCATTAAAGCTTGGCGTTTCTGAGTTATACTGCCATACTTTCTGAGGCAGACCAACATGCCTGAGCTGTGACCACAGGAGCACGTTCACAGCCAGTATCCATAGTTGCATAACACAGCAGACACTGTCTGATCAAAATTTTAAAATAAGTATATGATCAAATTTTTAAAATAAGTATAGTCAAGAGCAGATCTGCTCTCGTTTCCAAAGCCCTAATGAGCAATTGTAACTGTTATAGTACATAAAATATTAGGCCCTTCAGTGAAGCTAATGTCAAAACTGAATATTTAATAATGTATTTGCTTTTTTGCGTAGCTTAAAGAAAGGTATTGCGGAATATAAATCTACAGAGATGAAAGTGCCAATAGCTACTGTTTTTCAGACAATAAAGACTAGGTATTACAGACCTGTCTTATTTTTTTGTTCCCCTTACAAATACAGCTGGTATAACTTGCACAAAATGGAGATCAGGTATCTGGCCTGATCCAATCCTTTTGAAGTAATTTTCTCGCTCTCTGAGTTTGAGTAGTGACAGGACTTAAAAAATCACTTACCACCTAGGCAAGTCCACTTTGGAGCATTGATTTCCCCAAGATAAAATACTATTTTTAAGAATTGTTTGAAGTATCTGAGGAATCTTAACTTTTTCTTTTCCATCACCAATGTGGATATGCAATGAAAGTAGTGGGGATAAGAAGCAGGCTTTGAAAGGGAGCAATTAGAAATGGTTTGTATGGCATACAGGATGGTTTTCAAAGTGTAACAAGTATGTTGAAGGAATAAGCAACATAATTCTCAAGTGTGGTTGCACTGCAAAAAAGCTAAGAGATTAGTTAATCTTTAATTATTCCCATATCAATTTAGCATAGCTCCCACTACGCTGAGGAGACTTCTAAAATGGGACATCTGCCACAGATTCTCATTGGAGAACTAGTTCATGCACTAACCAATTTCTTCCTTCAGCACACGTGTCCCTCTGAAAATTTAGCCACAGTATCAGACAGATTCAGATAGTCAAAGTAACGGGACTTTCTTTTGTGATTAATAATATAGGTGATTCACTGAATAAATTGAAGAGTCCTGGAAATCATCGTAAATGGAAGCAAAAAGCCCTATTGTTCTATCAAATAAAGCTAAAGAAATTAGAGTCAAAAGAAGCAGGCACCTCACTAATGACAAAATGTAAAAAGAAATATACAGCTTGACAGTCTCCTGCACGATATGTTTTTAATTCATTTCTTGTTCCTTGGACAAGGTGATAACAGTGTTCCAGTTTAATCCAATAACCTATCTCCAAAATGATCAGTGTTCTTATTTCAAGCCTTGGTTCCTTTCTGCTTTGATTCGGCTCATATGGTTCCTACCCTTTGATTCTGTGCTCACCTCTTCTCCATGCAACTTGACCTTTTGCAGCTTTTCTCCCCCCTCCCATTTGCCACACTCCCTTTCTCCTCTCTCTTTCATCTTTCCATACATATTAACTCAGCAGGATTTCTGCTCTAACCTTAATTTTTCTGCATCCCAAAGCTTCACAGCTAAAAGGTTGCTACTAATCCTCTTTCTATTTCTCTTTCTTTATAGTGTATTTTATTCATCCACTTTCATTTCCAGAAATACTTTGTATACATAGGTATTTATTCAGTCTTGTGTATTCTCCAGAAGAAACCATTTTTCTAAGCCATTTTTAATGCATTCCGAGGATCACCAGAGGTGACAAGTGTAGAACCATATCTATACAAGGAAAATTCTTAATTTTGGTATATTGTTAAAATTGTACGATATTGAGAAAAATATTGTATAACAGCAATCAGCCAGAGGAGATCGCCTCTGCTTAGCATAGATGAGAAAGGTAGATCCTACTATCCTTCCAGATAAGTCACAAAATTAAGTGGACAGCACATGGATATAAGTGTCACATTTTCAGTACACTAAACTCTTACTAGGCTAATTCTGCAGATCAGCTTGCCTGAATCTGGAGGTTGGTTAGAGGGCAAAGGTGCTTAAAACTACTCTAATGTGGCACAGTTCTAGGGCCAAGAAACACTACCCCTTCATGACAACTTTAAGGTAAAGGGCTTGCAGAAGTCTCCTTTGAACCTGCAGGCACTGTAGTTTTGTTCACAGTTACAGATGGGCGAGGCAGAATAGTCCTTGAGGAAGAACTCTAGGAAAAAGCAAAGTTAGAGCAGAAGTTAGAGCTTTTTGCACAGATGGCCACCTCCATAGTAAAGAGAACAATCCATGGGAGAGGATTAGATTTGACCTTTTTCAGCATGAAGGGTAATGCTTGGAGAAGTCTAGGAAGGATGTTTCCACAGTACCAAACAGTCTGAATGTTTGCATTTTTTTATATACTATTAATGACAAAAATATTGCAGAAAATGTTTTCTCTTCGATGGAAACTCAGTCTCCTGGAATTCAAAGACTATTTTTCTGGCACAAACACTTCCTTTTTAGTTAGGGGTTGGCTTTTCTAGTTGAATTTATTAACCATTTTGAAAATGACAGATGTTAATGAGCTGTGTAAAATTCATACTCCTACTTGTATTAGAAGAAACCATCCTGTTAGGATATGGCTGTGTAAAGTCTCTGAGATCATAAAATTTAATGCAATAAAATAAATGCAATATAAATAGTTTTTTTGAAAAGTGTTAGAATATGTTCCAAAGATATTAGTTGTGTGGAATCCTCAGACTACTGAAGTAAAAAAGTAAAATTCCCATTGTTGTCAATGAGAGGATGATTCCATCCCATTCAAAACCAGATTTCATCATCTCCTTCAAGGAAGCTTTCTCACTAAAGATTTTAACATGATAGAAGGCAAAAAATTACTGTCTCTTCATTTATTAGGTATTATTTACCAGGTAGTAAAAGATTGGGTTCTTAGCTAGTGAAATTCATTCACTCCCTGTCAGGACACTAAGATGGTCAGTGCATGCATGCCCTTTCATTGGGGTGGGGGTAAAAAAGAAAAAAGAAAAAAGATTTTGTGAAGGACATTCTGTCAGTCCCATTTGATTGTAAGTGGGACAGACAGGGCATTGCTCTGTGAAGTCTGATGCAAAAGACCTGCAGAGTACTTTGTCACAGAAGTCAATTTGCCTGCCAGTTTTCAAAGAAAAGCAATTTGAATTAAGGCTATTGGGTTTTGTATCTCTTCTGATCTTTCCACTTTACTTTTGCATTTAAGCATGTGCTTGTAAAACAAAAAGATATCACATGGCAAATTTTAATGCTATCTTAGGAAATAATTCCCCTTTGCATTATCTGCTATCCTTTTTGCCAGCACTCATGTCTAATACCTTTTTCAAAGGCTTTACTTTAGAGGAAACACTAAACGTCTAATCCCCCACGCCCCTGAAAAGTAATGTTCTTAATATTTAAAAAAAAAATAGTTCCTTCTAATAAGCTCCCATTTTGTAAATGCATACTACTGTCTGTGCTTCTAGAATAAAAATAACGCCACATGACCCATGCACCAGCATAGGGGTACAAGGAATAACCACAAGCAAAAGCATTTGTTCTTTAGCTTTGTTTCATTAGGTAAAGATGGCTATAGTCTCTGCTTTAGTTTGGATAAATGCAAAGGCTGTTGTAATGTTGTGTTCAAGCTCTTTCTCAACTTTTTTCTTTCTGACATCTGATGAAGTTGGTCTCATGATGGGAAACACATCATGAAAGGATGGAGCAAAGTCTGGGGGAGCGGAGAGGAAACCTTTTAGAGTTTTTTATTGGAAGTTTTCCTACATCTCATTTCTGTAAGAAAGGAGAGAAGATTCTAGTACCTAAAATTTCAGTACCTTTTGGCCAGAAAAAGTTTGATTCTCCAATAAATTTTTGTTAGGAGTGCTTCAAGAATGTATCTAAAGGCTTTCACAGAGCCATATCTAGGTGTTTTTCATCTTTTCAGACTATATAAATGCATTTTTTTTTTCAATAACCAAATGTTAAGAAATGTTTGTCACATTTTTCTTATAGCCTTTTTCAGAGTTTAAAACACTGGGACACTGAAAGAAAAAAGTGTCTGATACAGCATGAAAATAGCTTTCTAAAACTGGGCAGCAGATCTACATGAGCAGAAAGGAAAGAATCATGGATGTGTGATGCATTGTGAACACTGCCCTTTATAAAATACTTAATATTAGGGTAGCATTTAGTCAAAGATAATGTCTATATATTTTCTAGTATAAACAGAAATTAAACTGGAGTATGTGACTAGAAACATTCTGAGATACAGAAGACTGGAGTTTGGACCTGTACAGTGATGGCTGGGTTTATATCTGGAGATGTGAGTCAGGGTTGACGATTAAACACGAATGTGAGAGAGCTTGGGAACTGATGGCCAGATCTTTTCCTACTTTTTAGATTGTCTCTTTTTTGCCTTCAGGATACCTTGACCTGCTAAATATAGTAACTTCTTCATATGCGAGACAGAAATACTAACTTTCTAGATATCTTTCTCAATGAGATTTGAGTATGAGATTTTTTTTCTTTCTTTGTTTTTCTCAGGCTCTGGAAAGCAATTCAATGCCCTTGTTTGATAGTGCTGTTATTAATTTTTAGTTTTTCTTTTTCTAAAAAGCTATTATATACTCAGTCTTAATGTACAACAGAACAAACCCCCTCTCTGTTCTTGCTGTAGGATTGGAAATGAAAAGTAGGACTAACAGTATTCCAGACAGGGTATGAAATGTTAGTCTGTGCTGGGTTAGAAGCGATTACATAATCTGGTGTGCAGCAGAACGTGTTAGTTTAGAAAAGTATTTTCCTCCCTTTCCCAAAGGATTTAATATCTTAAAGCTGTTGCTTTACCTGTTAAGTCTAGATTATTTAAATGTTACTGCTTCCATCAGCAGCAGGTGGAAAAACACTCCTATTATTCTGCTGATACCCTCTGAACATGTTGAAGCATATTAAGGATGGCACTGATGATCTGTGGTGGTGGTGTTGAAAACCTGCAGAAATTTTTTTTCTTATTTGTCCAGGTGTCTGTTCTACATGAATGTGTGTGAGGTCTGCACAAAATTACACATTAACCTAGGTTTGCTTAGGAATCAAACTAGCAGTGCTTGTGGGAGGGTGATCTTACTCTGTGTGTTTTAGTGTTTGAAAACCTAATCCAGTACACACTGGACCAGATCCTGATTTGCTCTTTACTATACAAAAGGCTGCAAGGAAGTCAGTTTTCCCCCTCACAAGGATATGTGGGTATTGCTGTGGGCTATTGATCTAAGGTAGCAAAGACAGTCTAAATGCTGGTGCTCCAAAAGCAACATAAGATCGTGGAGTTTCAGTGGTCTAAAAATTGCTGCTTATTGGAAGAATTCTTAGAGCATCTAAGAGCACTGAGCATCTGCAAGAGTGCTGAAATTGGAACTGTCTCAGATGGCCCTGATAGCAGCGGTGGGTGAACGAAGTATATCAGTGCCACCTCAAACACATTGATCCAATTACACAGAAGCAAGTGAAGTTCAGACACAGCATAGGTTCTGTATCTGTTGTCACTTACAACCATTTTAAGGGTTATTTTTGCCCTCTTCCTTTTTGAGTCTACTTTTATGGTGGTAGAAATTGAACGTAAACATATGAGCCAGATAACCAGAGCGAGCAGGGGAAGAAATCTGTTTTTGACTACTCTAGTAGGGACTCCATCCCTTTCAAGGAGTTTGTTTCAATCAACATACATCTGCCTGTGAAAAAATAGGATTATGCTATTATATCAATAGTACTGAATGCACCACAGCACCTGAGGATATTTCTATCAAGTTGGACAGAGACAATGTAAGTGCCTGGATCTATTGGGCAGTCTTGCTATGCCACCCAAGCCTCCAGGGCATTTCACAGCAGTTTTACAAAAAGAATATTTCCATACCTAGCATACTGACAATTATTTTAATTTGTTTAAATTGGCATAGCCCTGTGGACAGCTTATTTAAAAGCTACACACACTATTATGTGTTCATTCCCTAAAGGTATTTTTACTGCAGGCACATTTGGCATTGAATTAATTATCATTCTAAAATGTACTTTTGGAGTCAGCCTAGTTTAGCTGGATGAAAAAGCTTTGTGTGGAAGAAATGGTGATTAGAATTTGGGGTCCATAATGGTTTACAAATGTCAGCTCAATTAGTCAGTTATGGAAAGAGGGCCCATTCTCCTGAAATCAACTGAACTGAGTCTTTAAATGCTATTAATTGAAACTGTTTATCGTTGTCCTTAGCATCAGTGGAAGCTCCACAAGCTTCACAAATACATCTACATGTTCTTTCTGTACATTGCAGATGGGTTTTTTTGCAGAGTTTTTTTGCAATTTTTGTTGTTTGTTTGTTTGTTTTCTAATTTTTTTAAATTGATCTTTTTAAAAAAAATATAGCTGGTATCTTTTTCTTACTTAAATCTATCCTTTCCCAAGTTCCTATCCCAAGTTCCTATTAATAGTCTCACAATCTTAAACAAGGGCAGTAACACCAGAAATCTCTCATGTTGGAGAAAGTTCAGTGCAAGCAGTGTGATTCAAAGAGAGACATTTCCTAATCTCATGGCCAGGTAGAGTCACATCATTGCTGTGTCTGAGCTTGGATTCGGAAGGGAGTCATAGCCTGTGCAGCATGGCTCCAGAAAGCAGTATGGTATGAATTAGATAGCACTCTGTATGGTTTATTTAGGACACATTGGCTGAGGGCTGATGCAGTTCGAAGCCCTACGTGCATTTTGTTCTTGTATAGAGAAGAAATGTTTGTCTTTGCTGCTTCAGTATATGGACCTGGAATTGTTGGATGCAAATTGGAGAAGGAAATGACAAGGCACTGGGTTGTATTGGCTCTAACTGCCACAGAATTGCACATTCATAGGAAATCCATGCTAACTAGTTTTTCTGTTTAGTTGAGGACTCCTGGTTTATGACTTTGTAATCTCTGAGTAATTGTTTTAAAAATTTTCTTTCATAAAAAGCTTCTAAATGTAATGCTGCATTGGTTCAGTTCTCCAGGGTGCAGTTTTGTAGTTGAAAATTTGACTGATTCTCCTGATCAGCTTCAGAATTTGTAAAATGAAACAAGTTTAACATTTAAAACTGAACATAAACACATTGTAAAAAAGCAGCCAAAGGAAGCCCTGTTTGGAAAATCTTGAGCTGGATTCCCATCATACTCTAGTCATCTCTATCCTGTCCCACATGGAATGTCAGAGCTGCTGAGCTCCACAGTGTATCTTTTCTGAGTTGCTTAGCACAGGTGTTTCTGTTAATTACAACAAATTTTAAATAAATGTTTTGTTTAATGTTCCTCAAATGCGTACTTCCATCTCTGACAGTAGTACTGGTATGAGGGTGGTGAGCTGTGATGAAATGCCTTTAGAAATGAGGGGGTGCCAAAATTAAGCCTAGAATTTCTTGCTTTCATTTGTGTTCTTTCTTACTTTATTTGTAAGAGAAATTTCAGCTGGTTTTAATTTCAAGAACAAGATGAATCAGTGGAACCTGTGAAAGGAAAGCAAAAAGAGAACAAAAGAGCGAAAAAACCGCAGTTTTCTATGTGGCAAGTTCACAAATAATTGACTTAAATCACATTAAATTTACTAAATGCTCATGACAAATAGAGGTTATGCTAAAGAGTACAATGGAAACATCAGCCTAGTGTTTGGCAGCAGTCAAACTGAAGCAAACGTTAGGGACTTCTTAAAGCTTGCTCTGAGTCTAAGAACAAAACAGAACACATCATTATTGGATAAATGCATGGGCCATCCACATCTTGAGTGACTTCGTGCAGCTGTGGTTCTTCTCTTCAGACAGAATTTACTACAGCTGAAAAGATTTCAAAGAAGGGAGTGTGATCGAAGATAGGGAATAGGTTCCATACATGGTACTGCTGAGCAAGATGAGACTCTTAAACCTAAAGAAAAAAAGTCCTTGACTCAAGGGGCATGAAGGACTACAAAGTCATGACTGAAATGGAGGACTCACATGAATAAAGACCCATGTTTTCCTTCTTTTCTAATATGAGAACTAGAGGCTATCAAAGAAAGTTAAAGGAAGCCAGATTCAAAACAGACAAAATGGTTCTTCACACCACAGCTATTATATGTATGGAAATACTTATTGAATGTTGTGGATGCAAAATGTTCGTGTGGGCTCAAGAGACTAGACAGAAATTGAAAGAGATTTGTTGTGGGTTACTAAATGAGCAAACCACACAGGCCCAGAAGACCTCCTAAGTCGAAGAAGGGTCAGAGGCTGGAAGGAAGAGGAATATTAAGGCAGGTGTCATATGATTGTTCTGACTTTTTCCTAGATATCCGCTTGTGGTCCCTGTTGGAGAAAGAATACTGAGCCAGATGGATGCTTGGTCTGAATCAATACAGTCATTCTTATTTTCACAAACTATTTATTGTTTGAGGTTGTTTAGGAGAGTGGTGAAGATCCATAGCAATGGCCGAGTGTTTTCAGTCATGCTTGGAATACTTGAAATCAACACAATATTTGGAGGGGGGGGGGGGGGGTTT
>NW_020799113.1:5101821-5131066 GCF_003259725.1 Athene cunicularia
ATTGAAAGAGATTTGGGGGGGGGGGGGGAGTTTAGTAATCCAAATGGCAGAAGATAAATGTAAGATTGTGGAGAAACTAAGTGAAGAATAGATTTTGTGTGGGGGCTGTTAGAATGGAAATACTCTTTGCTCTGTTCCACTGCATTTCAGATGTTTTTAAGCACATCAGTTTTTCTGAGTTAATAGTGATAAAAGCCAGTTTATATTAGTCATCAAATCAGATAACCTATTATAGGAAATAATGTGTTTAATTATAAATATAGTTTGAAAATGTGCATTCAATTTTAGATAAATTTTAACCCCCCCCAAGGACTTTACCAGAGAGATCTGAGATACAAACTCCTAAAATTATATTGCTGGAAATGTTAAAAATTACAAGTCACAAGGAGTCACAAAGACCTTGCTACTCTGTAGAACAACATTTATTTTAATCACCTATACCTGGGCCTGCATTATGATTTTTTAAAGTTTAAAAAAAAAACCCAAAACAGAAAACACCACAAACAAAAATCCTTGAAAAAAACCCATATGTCTCATTTCTCCCATAGTGTAAGACTTTAAATTTATAATTTAAAAAAAAAAAATCCAGACAAACAATTGGTTACACAGCATACAAAAATGAACATTGCTCCAGAATTATTTGCTATCTTAAAAATTTCATTACAGACAATGTACAGACAAAGAATTCTAGGATTTAGCATCACAACTGGGGAAAAGATATATTCTAGAAAAGTTCTCAAACCCACCTTTTTTCTAAATAAGAAAAAAAAAGTTCCAGCTTTTGCAAATAATTATATTCATTACAATACATTGTGCTCAGTGATTTATTTAATAAATGAGATTACGTCTTCAAACCCAAAAGATGTGTGCTGCCATTCAGCTCCACTTTTATTGCTAACCTTGTGGTGGTTCAGAATGTTGCTAACCTTGCAACACCAAGCACATAACACTTGGGGAATATTCAAATGGCCTCTACTTTCATTGTGAAATACTATGCTGTCAAACCCTTTATTAAATATATGTATATATGCATATGTATATTTCTATGTGCATGTCCCCATCTGTCAGTTTTGCCTGAGAATGGTATATTCAGTGAAAACCAGAAAGATCTTGGCATACAGTAAGTAGCTATGGTCTGAATGTTGGATTGGCAAAAGGAAGATGGAGCCTGGCCTCAGCTTCCTGCTCTATGTAAGACTGGGTTTTATATGTTCTCAGACAGTATCTAGGTATCTAGGCAACTGTATATCATTTACTTAAGCAAGAGTAGGGACAGTCAAGGCAGATTAGTATTTTTAATGATTTCTTCTCCTGTGTTGGAAATTTTACTCTGCAAACTGTCTTTCTATAAAAATACAGAAATGATCCATGCTGCTATGTTGTGCATGAATCTGTAAAATGTGCAGTGCACTCACCTGCAGATAGAATGTGACCGGAATTTGATATAGTAATTATTCTGTCTGAGTTGGGCAGTATACATGTACTTTCATTATAAATTCCTTGGCAAACATTTCCCCCATCCTTCCTTGTCCTCAGTAGTTGTCAGTTGTGCATGTAAATATACAATCTATTAACTTTCCGCTCGATAACACCGGAGATATGTACTTGATTCTCTGAGGAGGTAGGGCAATACAATACAAAGATCTAACTTGCTAAGGCTGTGAGTGAGGTATGATTCTGGGAATGCTCTTCCAGTCCCTTGAAATCAGAATACTTTTGTGACCAAGAATCGCCTTTATTCTCTGAATGAGAGTCTGTAAGCTGCACCTCTTTAAGATCTGGATTTATTGAAGAACTTGATCCTGGCTATAAAATAGGAATCCAGAACCCTTTGTAAGTATGTTTCCTTTCTCTGGAATCAGCTGCATCAGAACTAAATTCCCCTTCTCCCAGGAAATTGAGAGTAATTTGAGTATGTGAGTAGTAAATCCTGTAAACTCCAGTGTAGCACATAACTTACCCTTTTCTAACATTTTCATGCCATGATCAGGACTGGAGGTATTGTACAACAAATTTGCAGCCTATTATATGCCCTTTAATATAGATGCATAGGAACATCCTTTTAAAAAGCTGCTCAAATACAGACAGTTGTGGTGATGAGCACATGCATCCAGGCAGTGGGATCCTGAGCTCAATGCTTTCCACTTAAGGAAAAGCAAGTTTGTAGACATCAAGTAGCTAACAGAGAGCCCACGACAGGGTAGGGGCTCTCAGCCCCTCTATAGAAGCTGAATGATTGTAAATAAAAAAAAGTTGTGGTTGTCTTGAGATAGAAGAGTCAGAACACTGAGGATATACATACTGTAGTTCAAAAGCATTACACCACAGACTTTGTTCTTAGTGCCTACTCCTCTTTTATACAGTAGCAAGGGATATAATAGGATAGATGTAAACAGTGTCAAGTGTATAAAAATGAATCCCAGATTTAACAGAAATCTCAAGATCATTGTTTGTGGTCCCAGGAACCATTTATTTTAAAAACCAGCCTTTCTGATAACACGCTAATAGTATCAAGGTTCATGAGATCAACAAGCAGAAATTCTGACTTACATAGGAAGAGGGGAGGGTCTTGGCTGCAATAATATAGCCTAATATTTCAAAGTCTAAGTATTAGTTTCAGACTTGTGAGTAATTCCTTCAATTTGCTTTCTATGTCAAAACACTCATAATTTTCTGTGCCTGTTGCAGGTCATTAATTTTTCAGGGAGTGTTCTGTGCTTCTTAACTGGCTGTATCATTAATCGTAAACTTCCCTCTTTACAGCTGGAGTTCTTTTTGACCTACCAGTAGATGCAGGGTTTGTTGATTTTTATTTATTTATTTATTTTACCATTTCGGTTTTGCTCTTATTACTTTTTCTTTTGTTACCAGCCTTTATTGGCTCTTCTCAGTCTCTAGAGGAAAGCTAAAGTAACATTGTGTGTGCAGATACTGTTACTAAACTGCCACATTACATTCTGTTTCTGCTCCAAGATCAGTATATGAAGTGATTGAGACATTCCCAAGTGAAATCTGGAATCAACTATTCCATGTTTTTGGCAAAATTTCAACAATGTGTTCTACAACATTATATTGATATATAGATTGTCTAATAATGTGTGACTAGGTGAAATGCAAAAACACCCAACACTAAAACAAAACAAAAAAACCCCAAACCTTTGAAACTTTCTTGTCACCACTTGAATTTTGAAGCTAAGTATGTTGACATTTTAGTAAAGAAACCACTGACGGATCACTTGGATCTTTTTGTTTGATGGAGACTTTACAAGTGGGCTGAGTTTGTCAGTATACAAAATGTGTTCAAACACTACAGTCAGATGATTTTGCTTATGTTTGAATGAGAATTATTTCTTCTCTTTAGCCATTTGGTGGCTTTTCACTATTATGACTCTAAGTGAAAATAAAATTCTGTTTTCTTATATGATGGCACAGACCTTTTCATCATACCCTAATTTGTCTCCTGAGCCTAAGCTTCATTCACAGCTAGCATGTTCAATTTAGCCATGGGCTAAACCATCTACTTTTTTTAATAACTGCTATCAATTCTACCTAAAATGCCCTCATACGTAACATTATGTTGTGACTTGACTCTTCCCTTTCACTTGCTCTTGAAAGATATCTTTTAGCTGGTGTTTGGGACCTTTGCCTGTCGTTGCCCTCCTAAGAAGATCGTCTTTGGTTCACTAGCAGGTGCTGCCTTATTATGATAAATCAGTCATTTTCATATCAAGTTTTTAAAAAAGCAACGAACACAAACCCAATACCCACGCACCCCCCAGTCCCCCCCCAAAAAAACCCAAACCAAAAGCCAAACCCAAACCCAAGAATTTTATCTTCTCTCTAATTTTCTCATTGAAGTAATACAGATAATTACAGACACTCTAGATGATATTAATGCAGACAGCTAGTTGGCTTTATTTCCTCCTTTTATTCAAAAATATTACACATTATTATTAAGGCAGAAAAAAAAAAAACAAACCCTGAAGTAAAAACAATTAAAATATAATTTAACCAAAGCAATAGTTTTTAGACTTAGGTATTGTACTGAGCAGCTGATTATAATTAGACAATCTGAATTCATTGTCAAAGATCTAATGTAGGTACAGGTTTAAGTAGCCTTATTGTAGCACAGCACTTTCAAAACAAACTTTGGAAAATTAAGGTTTAAGGTGAAGTTTCATAAAAAAATGTAATACTTCTGCCTCTCCTTAGCGATATCAGCAGTGCACAGCAGAAATGCAGCTGCAATTGTAAGCTGCACTTGCAGCTTTAAGTGTAAGAACACCTACCTTAAAAGGATTTAATCATCCTAGAGCTGGCTCTTCAGTGCAATGAATTGGCTTTGCAAGTGCTTTCACACAGCCAGGACTGCACTGTGCAGGGTCTGTGAGCTGAGGCAGCGCTGTCCTGGAGTGATGTCCGTGCAATAGAAAGCAGCATCCACACAGTGTGGGAAGGCAGACTGAGGTGAGAACAGTGTGATATACACACATAGCAAACAGATTCCCTGTAAAGACAGGAGGTTTGCATTTTGACCTATGCTGTGTCCTCGTTTCTGTTCCATGAGAGTCAAATGATAAGTCTTCAGGCTGAAGTGTCTCAAGAAAGACAAAGGAAAAGAAAGGCTAGGCTCTCACAGCTTGCTTCAGGAAAAGATTGAAATTCAGTTTCATCCTTTAGCTAAGGGGACCCAAATACCCATGATAATCTGTGAGAATATTTCAACCACTGGAGCTTACAGTATTAGAACTGAAGTTTCTCCCAGACCATCTTTTGGTGATGTTCTTATTTGAATTAACATCGCAAATGTGGTCTAGTTTAGATACTCACCTGGGTGGTTGTTACAGAGAATATGTGAGATGAAAGCTGATCTCTGTTAAGCAAGAGTTTGAAAACTCTTCCAATGCCCTGCTTCTAACCACTGTAAATTTTAATTCTTCTGGGATACATGTGGCTACTTGTCCTCTTGCTTACTATTGCCACAGAAGGCAACACTGTGCTGCACCAGTGTGGATCTGATTTCACCCAAAGCTGTGTCTAAGTAGACAGTGGGGAAGCAACAGCTCCCCCAGATTCTGTCACAGGCTCTTTTTTCAATAGTGCTAACAGAACATGGGGAGAGGTTTGCAGTTAGCACTAATTGTGCTAAATAGATTTTCCTCAAACAGGCTTCTGGGAGCTCGCACAAATATCTTGATGAAAGATATTCCTTGAAAGAGGAAGGAAATGAGTCCAGGGCTCCTATATTCATTCTCAGGTGTCTTTTCAAATGAACCAAAACTATGTAGCAAACTTAAAATCCTATTAAGAGTAGAGGTGACTGAAAAGATATGGTTCTGTGTGTTTATTAAATGAAAAAACATGGAAATTACAAGGAGACATATGCTGATTAGATGATTCTCTTAAGTCCTTGTACTTACTGACTTAAAACTGAATTACTGTGTAGAGAGTCTTGTATGCCTTTGTCAGCTGTCCTTAGTCTTCCTGTGTCATCTGAGTGCTTGTGGGAACAAAAAACCAGAGGGATAAAATGGCAGCAGAGACAAATTTGTTGAGTTATCCATATGTGAGTGCATGCAGAATTCTCCATTTCCCTTGCACGTTGCTCAATGTCACCTTGAGATGCTGAAAGTCTCTCCTTAAGTATAGCACTTCTGAATCACCACAGGTGGATTGTCTGTCATCTTTCTTGATAAGCACAGTGATGGAAAACAGTGTATGTGTTGGGGGCAGGGAGATAGGGTACTTGTGATACACTGAGAAAAACAATAGTTTTGTGGCATCTTGACAGAAGAAGATAAGAAACTGACTTCATATTTGCCAGCTGAGAATTATAGGCTTGGCCAGGAGTAATATAAGTATCAACTTTTTAATTTGCTGTGTTTTCAATTTTTTTTTTTTTTTTCTCCCCAAGAAAGAGACTACTAGGCAAGCACTTGAGGACATGTAAGAGAATTACACTTTTAATATTATAGTGCTCATTATTTTAATTAATGGCTTCAAGAAGTTGCTCTGAGACAATTTTTTAAACTTCCTGAAATGATCGTTAATATTTGATGAGAGGAAGAACACTATCTCCTCAAGTAATGAATTGGTGTGTTATGAAACCATGTATCCGGCACACTTCTTGGGCAAAATGTGTTCACTTCTTTGACTCACACTGCTCCCAAATGATTGTAACCTCGATTTAAAGCTATGTTTTCTACCTGCACAGTACTAAGCTATTGTCTACCATTTTTTACCACTGCCATGCCTTTCCGAAGTGGAAGCCAGCTGGTTTAAAATAACCCCTAATTTTGAAAAGTTAATGTTGCTAGGCATGTAATTGAACTGATTTGTGTGTTCTAGAATAACTTGGGGAATGAGCCTGGGAGATTGAGCCAGACACCTGAGGCACCAATGTATTGTAGCGGGCAGCTGTCTTCTGTGGATCAGCTAGAGGCAGCACAGATCTGCTCGACTGCCTTAGTACCTAAGCACAAATGCCTTTGAAAATATTAGTCCTGTAGCTGTGCATGTTGAATACTTGCAGTATGTGCTAGCTATTGCGTTTGTAACCAAATAAGTCTAGATAGAATTAGCAATATATATGAGCTTATTAAGAATCTCAACTGCAGGTCATATGCATTTATTTGCATTTGTGTGTTGGACTGGTTTGAGTGTGCTAGGGGAATAAAAAAAGACAAAAGCTTGCAATGACCAGGTTCTGCTGCCTCTTTTCACTGTTCAGATGGGTTTTCTTTAGTTTTCTGTCTTTTTTTTTTTTTTTTTTTTTTTTAACTTCATATTGCTCAGATGGTACTGTAGGGAGGTCTTCAGTCCTCCAGTATCTGCTTCAGTGTTTCAGTGTTTCACCTTTGTCAGATATTCCATTGTCTGCCTTACTGTCTATTCCCTTCTCTATGTTCTTTGTTACCTGTTGAACCATCTTTCTTAGCACTCTTTCTCTGGTTTTCTTCCTTTTTTCTGTAATGCATAATTCATTTTCTGTTTAAAAAAAATAAAAAAAAAAGAAAAAGAAATCCATGAAATAAACAAGCATTTTGTTGGTGGATTAGGCACTATAGCTGTCTTGCACAAAATCTATAAAGAGAATAGCTGATTTCAGTGATCATATGTGGTAGGAGATGCAGGCATGGACTCAGGTCATAAAGTCTTCCTTCAACACTGGCAGCTGAATTTTGCCTTTAAGGGATAGCAAAGAAGAAAAAAGCATAAAGTATACATACTCTTAATATGTTATTAGGTGACCAAGAGAAATATCCACGCACCAAATTATCAGTCAAGAAAGGCAGTCAGGTTCTTTTCAGATTCAAGGTTGTATCTGGGTACCCAGTGTAGAGAACCTTGAATAGATACACAGTTCAGAAGATTAATCAGTCTGGTTAAGTTGGGCATCCAAATTCTGTGCTACCCAGAATCTGTACCTGTTTTCAAAAGAAATCTGAGTACACTTTGTTATTTTCAGTATTTCCTATTCATTCAGGTCTTTCAAAATAAACCTTCATTTTCAATTAATTCCATTAAAGTTCACAAGTCAAAAATAAAGCAAAATATTATTGTTGTTCTTTTTTCATAACAAGATTTGTTTGTATAAAACACACAAGTAATGACTACCAGACAAAGAATACCTGAAAATTATTTCAAGAATGATCTTTAATAATTCTACAAGTTATTTTGAAATAGCAAGTTATGGTGGGTTTTTGTTAGTGCATCAGTCTCAGTGGACATAATTAATAGTGAAGCTGTTTTTCGTTTTTAACATGAATATTTTCTAGTGCCCCTGAAAGTGAGGGCATTTTTTCTAATTAATAATTCTCTCTGTTAAAAAAAAAAAAAGAAAATCAAATATAATAATGGCCATGTTCTTTGCATGGCTGGAAGGCAGCTGCTAAGCATACTGTGAAGTCGTATCTCAAAAACACAATTCCAAATGAAATTCTAAGCTGGTATAAACAGGCATAACTTCATTAAGTTGTTAGGAGTTTTGTTTGCCTTCTGTAGTTTTGAAATGGCCTTTATTATCATTCAAGGTATTAAGCATAGCAGTAAGTCACTGACTTTCTTGCTTTCGAAAAGCTTTTATAGCTTTTGAATGTACTGTAAACACGAGTGGGGTAGATTGTCAATTTAAAATGATCTAATGGCACCATTTCAACAGAGGTGTGTTATTAAGCAGCACAAAGAATCTTTGAGGCTATGCAACTAAACTCTGGAGTCACCTGTGTGACATGATGCAACTAATGTAGAGATTCATTTTGCTAATTACATGAAAAAAGACAGTGTGGTGGGGGAGACAAAAGATTATTTCTCTTTCATTTAAATCTATCACAAACGTTCTTTTAGGACTGTAATTCTCTCAGCACTTTAGAAAGAACTATTTGTTCTCATTGGTGATTTGAAAAGCAAGGTAAGACAAAAACAATACCTTATCCATTAAGGAAGATATCTTCCCCACCCCCTTCTAAGGGTGTAGATTTATGCTGTTTGTGTGCAAATCAATATTTCATTACCAAGTCATCCTTGCTTGATGTGGCTTTACTTATCTTTTGAAATTTGTCCTTTTTGAAGGGGGGGAGGAGGTCAAAAAAGGCAGTTGGATCATTTTGGGAGGGAGAAGTAAAATCTTTGTCTTGTCCTGTTCCAACACTTATGTAGAATATTTAGAATGAAACTCATGACTGATTTCTTTTCTCAAATTCCTTGGTGTTGAATGTTTTCTGCTCTACATGTCTGAGGTGTAACAGGTGTTTTTATCTGACTTAAGTTTATGCACCACCCTGAGCTAGCAGAAATCTCATGGAACACTTGGACAGGTTCACTCTCTGGGCTCTTGAGGCTCTTGTATTCACCATGCTACAATCAGAGATGGAAAACATCTCTCTGCAACACTGTCAGCGGAGTCTAGAAATGGCAGCTTCAGTAGCACCGAAAGAGGCTCTAATTGAGTGGTTTCCAGCTTAATGTGACAGGCTTAAGAGGTGTGAAAAGCCTGATGCATTTTGAACAAATCTTCCTGAGAACTTTCAGACTGACTGGTTACTTGAACCTAACTTTATTCAAACCCCTGGCAGTTCTCCCAGCATCAGTACTGAATGTACTATACAAGCAGTCTTCTCTCTTCTTTTTGTACCTCTGCAGTAGGACATGATAAAGTTCATCCAGCTGTCATTTGTAAATAGATGTGAATTATATGCAATTTTCCATGTTAGCAGTTTATAACATAATAGCTTGATACATAGTCCATTGATGTGAATCTCTCCATTGACTGTAATGGATTTTTGATCAGACCCAACAAAATGAAGAAGACAGAGAGATGGGAGGAAAGAACAAAACATGAAAAGTGAGCGAGTCTAAAGGTAGCAGAAGAGTCTCTGCTGAGGTCTGAGCGTTGAACTATAGAAAACCCTCACTGAGTATCCTGCATGGGTTCACAACTGAAAAATATTTACTGAGTACATTTAACCAAATGGATTTAAGTATACATAATCCATTTACAAAACATTTACAACTATTGGGTAAATTGAGCTCATTGTTTGTATGGTTGTCTCTGCAATCAAACTGTAATCATGTGTAAACTGTGAGCAACCATGTGCAGTTCATATGCAATTATTTACAAACTGTTTTTGTGAAATCCAATTGTATTACCAGTGATAATGAACTTCAGCATGTAATAGGGTTTTTTTAACATCTTTAAAATGCTTCAGTGCCTTTCTTCCTATTTTAAGCCCTTATGAATTCAAAAATATATTAACATACACTACACTTTTAGGATTTCAGGATTACCTTTCATTTAGTGATGAAGTTCATGCTACAAAATACAATGCCTTGCCATAACCTGCTTTTTCCATGCATACTTGATCGTTTCAACTCCAGCTCAAATATGGAGTTTGTATTATAATTCAGAGTAGCAACTCTGTGGGCTGACAATACAGTGAGAAGAGCTTTAAGCTATACTACTTTCTTTCCAGGGCTGCTAAAATGTGTTTATTGTTTGCCTCTTTGCTAATCCATAAGCTTTTGAACCTTAAGCAATAAATCAGCATAGCTTTGCAAGTGGTGAGAAATGAAAAATAGCATTAATGCTATTTCTTTTAAAACTCCTAGTTTCTCTGGGAAGCAAGTCACAAAAACTTCATGACGTTTTAAAGCCATATGAAAGTTTCATTAATGTACTTTTGAGAGGACCTCATTAGTCTCCACTCTACTCTATAAGCACATAACAAGACTTTTATGCCAAATCACCACAGTAATGCATCTCCAGCCCATAAACATAACAGTACTCTGTGATGGGGCTTCTTTACCATAGTTTCCCCATGCCTCATAAAAAAGAGCAAAATTCACAGCCTTAGCCTTATGTCACAATATTATAGTTTTCACTGACATTCTGTGTACAGTAGATCAGAATGTGGTAGGCAGGCATTGGGAGTCATAATTTTGGAAAGGGTGCTTCTACAGGCATAAATCCTGAGGTTCCTTGAGACTCTGTCTTCTGTAAGCTGCTGAAGCTAGGCTAATGAGCTAGCTTTTTCCTTCCCTCACAACACTTCTGCTGTAGCAAACAGTCCAAAGAAGATATAAGAGAATAAGCAGCTCTTTTCCCCACAAGAATCAAACAGCTGCATAGTTCTATGAAAAACTGTTTTCCTTATCCTAGGAATAATCAGCTCCACTAAGAGAGATCCTGGGGACCAGGAGAAGAAGAGGGGAAAAAACTATGCTAAAGCAGGGTCTGAGAAAATACTGATAAAAGTTATGTTAGAAAAGGAAGCCAAACCCATCCTGTTATTAAAATACTTAGAAGATAAAGTTGTTCAAAGTCTGAACTTCCTCATTTAACTAGTAGTTGTTTCTTTCGTTTCCTGAATGTATAAGTTAATTCAGATTCTTCCTGAAAAAAATTTTGTATGATCTGTCTTCGAAGAAAAATGTCACAGGACAATAGTCTGCTGCTAGGGGAAAAATGTCAAGGTGAAGTCTGGCCATATATCATCTCTAAACGCTGAGGCACAAGGATTTCAAGGGGGAAGGTATTTATCATGTGATATTGTTCTATTACAATGACTCTATATTTCTGTTCTGCCAAGTGATTGATGCATGCTGTGTGTAATCATTCTTTTAGTGCACTAGTATGTCAATTGTTCACTGTAGCGTTGTTAAACAGCTGCATTCAGATTGACTGCAACAAAAGGCTCATGTTGGTTTCAGCCAATCTGAAAACAGCACATTGTGAAATTGCCAGCACATAGGTTCAGTATTTATTCATTAACAGACAGTACAAAAATGCTACATTATCCATCACACTACTGAGCAGCTTTCCTAAAAGCTTGTAATAAAGATTATTTGACAACATGGATGGGCAACTTCTGTGAAACAGAAAACAATGTACACAAAGTAACTGCAATACACATGTAGCTTGAGCTTCATTTGAGTAAGTATGTGGAGTGTTTTAGAATGCATTATTTTCCCAGGCCACTGTCAATAGCTGTATTCCAAACCTGCTTCTTCTCTGACCAGAAAACAGGACAATTCTGGTCCCAAAGTCACTTTAGTAGAACAGTATGACACACATGAAGCAGCATATATTGTCACAGTCATGTGCTAATGTGTATCAGTAGTAGGTTTTGTGTTGGTGTGGTGGAGTTTTTTTTGAGGGGTACAGAATTTCATCCTACTGATTAGAAGTGAAGATGGAGCTAGCACTGAACTATCTACATATCACAGATGCACTCGATAGCTAGTGTTAGGGTGAGCTCCTAGTTGGTCTACGAAGATTCTCAGTGATGTCAACAATGATGATCATGTAAATAGCCAAATAAACTATTTACATAAATAAGCTTTTCTTCATTATGAAGTAGAGAAAAATATAGCAAAAGAGAAGAACTTCTACAGACCTAATTTTTTAAAAAGATAGGCTACTGTTTATCATGAACAAACATAATGAATTGATCCTGATTTTTGTGTGTGTGTATGTTTTTTCATGTCTTTGTCAGTGGAAAAACTAGTCAAAGATTCATTTGCAAACTAGAGTTTGGATTGAACTTTTGTCATGTTTTTGCTAGTACCTATAACTTTGGAAACAAAATATATTTATGCAGATATTCATTGGTATTAATGATCTAATGTTAAAGTTAAGTAATTCCAAATTTCATAATGACACAAGTATTTTCATGAATATATGAGAGATTGTGTAAATATGATAATGATCATAGAATCATAGAACCTTAGAATGGTTTGAGTTGGAAGGGACCATAAAGACTGTGTAGTTCCAACCCCCCTGCCCTGGGCAGGGACACCTTCCACTAGCCCAGGTTGCCCAAAGCCCAGTCCAGCCTGGCCTTGAACCCTGCCAGGGAGGGGGCAGCCACAGCTGCTCTGGGAAACGTCTTCCTGTGTCCTACCACCTTCACAGGAAAGAATTTCTTCCTTACGTTTAATTTGAATCTACCCTCTCCCAGTTTAAAACTGTTACCCCTCATCCTATCCCTACACTCCCTGGCAAAGAGTCCCACCCCACCTTTCCTGTAGCCCCTTTCAGTACTGGGAGGCTGCTCTTAAGTTCTCCCCAGAGCCTTCTCTTCTCCAGGCTGAACACCCCCAACTCTTTCAGCCTGTCCTCACAGGGGAGCTGCTCCAGCCCCTGAGCATCTTCATGGCTTCCTCTGGACCTGCTTGAGCAGGTCCAAGTCCTTCTCATGTTGGAACCCCCAGATCTGGACACAGCACTGCAGGTGGGGTCTCACGAGAGCAGAGTAGAGGGGGAGAATCCCCTCCCTCGACCTGCTGGCCACACTTCTCTTGATGCAGCCCAGGACATGGTTGGCTTTCTGGGCTGTGAGCACACATTGCTGGCTCAGAATCAGTTTTCCATGCACTCATACCCCCAGGTCCTTCTCCGCAGGGCTGCTCTCAATCCACTCCTCGCCCAGCCTGGATTTGTGCTGGGGATTGCCCCGACCCATGTGCAGGACCTTGCACTTGGCCTTGTTGAACCCCATGAGGTTTGCACAGGCCCACCTCTCCAGCCTGTCCGGGTCCCTCTGGATGGCACATCCCTTCCCTCCAGCGTGTCAATTGCGGCACACAGCTTGGTGCCGTTGGTGAACTTGCTGAGGGTGCCTCGATCCCACTGTCCATGTCGCTGACAAAGATGATAAACAGCACTGGTCACTGTACCAACCCCTGAGGAACCCCACTCATCACTGCTCTTCACTTGGTCATCAAGCCATTGACCTCAACTCTCTGAGTGTGACCATCCAGCCAATTTCCCATCCAGCAAGTGATCCATCTGTCAAATCCATGTCTCTCCAATTTAGAGACAAGGGTGTTGTGCAGAACAGTGTGAAATGCTCTGCACAAGTGCAGGTAATTGGCGTCAGTTGTTCTGCCCTTATCTACCAGTGCTGTAACTCCGTCATAAAAGGCCACCAGATTTGTCAGGCGTGATTTGCCTTTAGTGAAGCCATGTTGGCTGTCACCAGTCACCTCCTTACTTGCCATGTGCCCTAGCATATTTTCCAGGAGGAAAGGAAGAGCCTTCTGGTTAGATTGGAACCAACTACATATAGTTGTAGAAATACCTACTTCTTGTTGGTTTTATTCACTAAGCTCTAACTGTACCTGATACTGTGGAACAGGTTATTTTACAGCTTTGGGTACACTGCTGTGGAAAATCTTGATTAGTGTTTTTTACCTTCTCAAGGTATGATTGGTTGAGGTTTGGAACTTTAGATAAAAAATACTGTCAGGACATTTTTGGTGGGTGGTGGAAGAATCACTGAATAAAATTTGTATATGTAATAGAGACAGCAGCTGAAAATTAATCTGAAGGAAGGTGAAGCAATTTTATTCCCTCCTCCTTTCATTAGCTTCACTGAGTTTTTACTTTGAGCCATATTGTAATTGTTAATTGTTACCCCATAGCACAGACTTCACTGCTTCACTGAGCACATGAGACATTGCTCTGAAGGCATTGCCTGAACGAACAATCTGGCGTGCAGTGGGAATACATCCGTTGCATCCTTCCTTAAGAAGAGGAAGAATGCCTTCCTTTCTGCAAGTTAGTGACTTTTTTTTGGCTAGTCCTGCATTTTAGTAGAGTAGTTTAGCTACTACATACTTTTCTCCTAGCAAACAGTCACCAAACAAAGAGGTTACAGAGAGAGGATTTTCGGCCAACTATTCTGTGGTTCCCAAAATCCACTTAGCAGGGAGTAAAAGCTAGGGTGAAATGTTTCTTTGCCTTTATTGCCTCCACTGTTGTTCAAATAAGGACCAGCTATGTTTTTGACTTGTGTAAAAATCATGCACTGACTACCAGAAAACTGAAATGGGTATATTTCATTTCATTTAGAAGTGACCTTGCTAGAGAGGGCTTGAAATCTATCAAAATACGCATTTCTATAATCCTTAAGAGATACTGCTCTTAAGTAATTTGATTGTAATGGAGATAATAATAGGAAAATTATTTGAATCTTTGCTTTTGCAGAGGTATGTTTGACTATTATTCTGCCTTTCTACATCAAGAACTCATTCAAAAATAATACATAGAATGGATCGTTTGGGAAAAAAGGTCAGTATGATTTATTTCAAAAGCATTCACACAGCTAAGCTGATCAGACTTCTGTAATACTGCTCCTTCTGTCCCATTACAAGGAAGGACATAGTGAATTTAGGGTAGGGTTTTTTTTTGTAGATAGTGGCTTTTTTGAAATGTTTTCTGCTTTTTTTTCTTTATAAGCTTTAGAAAACAGTTCAAAAAATTCACCTTCTAATTACATAAATTAATTAAGATACAGTAATTAAGATACAGTAAAAATGCGTTTAGGACTTTCATGCCAGATTGAAAATGCCACGACTCAATAAATGAAAATCAGAATCCTGTATATACTTATGTAGACCTCATATTTGTTCCAAAACTGTTGATATGTTCTCTTTTTACAAGTTAACCTGCTTCACAGTAAAGAATTGTCTGTCAGTGAGACTCTTGCTTTATGTGGGATCAAGTGCCTTCTCTGCTGCTGTCACTGAAAAGCATTAAACAGTAGATCACATGCAGCATTGCATTATAGCTGCAAGGTGCCACCAAAAGGGTGGTTGTCTTCTCCAGCCTTATCTTTAAACCACATTGTTGTAATCATGTGAATTTCCTGATCTGTGGAATCAGGTAAAAAATGTGTTCAACCAACACACTTTTGGTTTAGGACTTCTCAGTTAGATGTGTGAATCATAGTTTTGGAAACCAGGACTGTCCTTTTGGCAGCAGGCCACATTTTTAGAAGATTAAGAAATAATGAAATATGTCACTTTATTCTGCCAGAATGTTTCAGAGCAACTTTGGGTGCAAATTCACATCCTTCTTGTTTATTTCTCCTTTGTTAGTGGAAGGTTTAAAGTGTCATAAAGTAAATGAGGCTCTGGTCTTTGGGTCAAGCTGAAGATTTCAGTTAGATACATTACATAGCTTCGTATTTTTCATCTTTCTTTTTCATTGTCTCATGTAGAGATGTTGAGCTTCTAACTTTCTGAAGAAGGGTATTCTTTTACTGTTGTTCGCTTCCCTGTATCTTTGCATAACACATTTTCAGTCCCACTGGGCTGGCACCAATTGCAAGAATATGTTCCTTACATTTATTTTTTGTTTTACCACATGCTCTCTCAGGAATTTTCAAGCTTGCAAGACTATGAAACTATAAAAATGAAAAAGATTGGGAATTTTAGGCTGCATCAAGTGTACTTTTCATGGCTTATGCTCTCTGAAAGTCATGCACAATCAGGTTTCAGACACTGCTCAAATATATCTAGAGTCAGTATTATACCGTTAACTCCATTATCAGCTGTTACAGGCCTGGGAGAAGGAAGCCACATCTTTTTGTTCATGCAGACATCTAAAAATGTTGGCTATTGTAGGATTTCATTTAAATCACACCATGGAAGAACAGGCAGCCTAGAAAAAGAGATTTGTTTTGTCCGTTGGTGAATTACAGTTTTGTCAATTTCTCTGGGAACTTTTGACCCATTGTTACTGTTGCTTTTGCAAAAAGAGGATGAGTGCTCTCCTGTTGAAATTTTCTAGACCATTACACCAGAAGTCAAGAGAAATGTGGGGAGGAGTAAATCTGGCTTTCCCATGGCTTTCCCATTGGAATAGAGTTGATGATTCAGACCAGTTTTCAAACGTCAGAGTTCATTGTAAGGGGCAGGACAGCATTCGTATTGTTGCAGTGACAGGAGTGAGAATCTGCTTACAGGGGTGTTCGCTAGAGTGAGGTCTAACCCTCAGCATCTGAACCGGCTCCTTGAAAAGCATAGTTAGATGCTCAAAGTCGAGCACTGGTTTTCTCCTGAGTCCCTGTTTCCACTAGATCTGTGATATGCTTAGAAGGTAAATAAACCACATTTGATATATATTGAAGAACATGTCAGGGATGGGCTGTTCTAGGGTGTGAAAAATGTCTGTAAAATGGCAGTGCACGCTCCTGAGATGAATTACTTGGGTGAAGCTCACATCTGCCCTGAGGACAAACTGGCAACCAGTGTCCACTGCTTAGCCTTTCTGTACTTATAAAGAGAAGCATAGAGAGAGTCACTGTCTGGATTGGCTGCAGTGTTTGAAGGAGAGCAGTTTGGAAACAAGACCTTGGATCACAGATCCATTGAATAGTTGAGGTAAGAAGGGACCTCTGGAGGTCATCTTGTCCAAATCCCACTTCTCAAGCAGGGTCACCTAGAGCAGGCTGCCCAGGACCAGATGGCTTTTGAGTATCTCCAAGGATGGATATTCAACAACCTCCCTGGGCAACCTGTGCCAGTGCTTTGTCACACTCACAGTGAAAAAGAGGTTCTTGATATTCGGGTAGAACCTCCTGTGTTTCAGTTTGTGCCATTGCCTCTTGTCCTGTCATGGAGCATACTGGGAAGAGCTTGGCTCCGTCATCTTTATGCCCTCCCTTTAGATATTTATATACCTTGAAGAGACCCCCACCTGGACCTTCTCTTATATAGGTTGAACAGTCCCAGTGCTCTCAGCCTTTCCTCACATGAGAGATGCTCCATTCACTTAATCACCTTAGTGGCTTTCCACTGGACTCTCTCCAGTAGCTCTGTATCTCTCTTCTGCTGGGGAGTCCAATACTGGATACTGGATCCCTGTGTTTAATGCCCATCTTGAAACCTGTTGTTCATATATGTTATGAACACACTTTTTTTTTTTTTTTGCAGGTACACACACACAACACACACACACACACACACACACACACACACACACACACATTTTTTTCAGGAAAAAATCTAAACATACTCATGGAAAAGTGTCAGTGAGCCCACAGTTTCCAAGAAAAATACAGTTTTTGTTATGGTGGTGTGGAAACAAATGCCCAAACTAATTCTAGCTTGAGCACTGAATCTTCATAAATAAGAACCAGTTTATATAATGGCAAATATCCCAAGTTTTACAAAACCTGTATCCCTGCTGGAATGGAATTCTGGAAAAATTAATAAGCATTTGATGTTATAACAGATCAGTTTGAATCAATGAAAAAGTTTTAGTGTTTTTCTAGGCATATAGATTGAGCAGAACGATTTATCTCCAGCTTTTTGGTCTGAGTATATAATGCCTTTTCCATCTGATAGGAATTCTTTCAACAGTTGTTCTAACTTTGGGGAAAAAAATCCTCTTCAAACGCTCTAATGGTATCTTCAACAGCCAATAATTAATTTTTTGGAGTGAAAATCATTGTAATGGAATTGACCTTTCCCCGTAGCAATAGGTTCAATCACTTCCATCTGTCAAAATCTCTTTGCAGGATTTTAATTAATGGTGAAAAATGTTTGCTCCCCATGTCAATGAGTTACTGAGAATCCCAGATACCTGAGCACTTTGAAAGTTTCTGGCAATACAAAAAAAAAAACCAAAAACCAAACCTCCATGATGGGGGCAGATTTCCTGGGGCAAAATCTGGAAAGCAGTAGAACCTCTATCTTCTCCCAGTTGATCTTGAAGCCAGAAAGTAATGAAAAACAATCAGTCTTCCTCAGCAGGCTAGGGACTGATGAATCCAGCTTTCCAAAGAGAAGTTTTGCAGCAACATGGCCACGTCCTTTCAGAGAGCTATCTGAATTACGTATAGATGAAAATGGCTTATTCTTTTTCAGCCACCCGCATCCTAGAACTGCCAGTGTTAACAGGAGTAGTAACTGGACTGCTGCCACAGAACTGTAGTCAGATCTGTCTCCAATAGTCAGTTGCTCAGATCCTCCCTATATCTTGTTGCCTTTTAAGCAATGCATGTTTTCTCTGGCGGGGAAGCATGTATTCAAGGATAAGTCACGTCTTCCTCTTGAGTAGCCAGCTGATGGTCTGAGCATTAGCTCGGCATAGCTTGGCCATAGCTTGGCCACAGAGAGTGACCATTAAAATTGTTGCTTACACACCACACCTGCAGGGCTAGATGGGCATCACAAAGTGGGAAGAATTTGCAGTGTACTGAGGATTGCATGTTTTTGCTGTCTCCTCAAAAACTCCAAGCAAGAAAGTTTCTTCCTGAGTTCTTTGAATATGGCATGTCACTTCCATGGATGGTGAAGTGTAAATTCCATGGAGCTTCCTTACTGTTTTGCTTTTGCATATTGACATTAAATGGTAAATGCAATCTCTCCCTTGCTTACATTTCTGTTCCTGCAGAGTAGATCATATGAGTTATGGCTATTTTAGTATCAGATGCAGCTACCCTGCCCTCTGGTATTTCATTATTCTTTTATTTAAGCCAAGACTACTTAGACTTTCACAGTTGCTTACAAACATTAGTCACATAAGAGTTCTTATAGGTGCAATCTACACAAGTAGAAATATATTTCCAAGTTCTAGTACTGGAATGAGTCTGAACCCCCACAGTGGCTCAGCAATACTCAGAGGCAGCTGTCACTGTAGCTACTGAACATTCTCACCATGTGAAGGCACCCCAGTTTATGCACTCTGCTTTCACGTGTGGTTGGTGGTTTCACTTCTTTCTCATTATCCCTGCTAATACCCTCTGTTCTCAACTTCAGGCACATTACAGCAGGCTTAGCCATTGCTGCTAAAAGGTGGCTGTGCACTGCATTTGTATCTCAGTTCACAAAAGTCAAGCTGATAGTGTAACAAGACAGTGAGGAGGGTTTAGTTCAGACCCAATTTTAGTTATTGAGCAAATAGCAGCAATGCTGCCAGCCTTCATTACATCGCACAGACAGATGGTCTGGACTGAGAGACCAGCAATTAATGTACAATGTGTTCTTTGTTGGCACTTACCACAAAGGGATTTTTTTGTGTGTATAAACTGTCTTATTCTTAAAGTTTATTTTGTTTTGTGACTCTAGTGTCTATATGGAGCTGGAGGGAAATAATTCCATGTAGGTATTAAGTGGAGGAGTTGTCCCCTTTCTCTCAGCTTTCATTCAACATTGTAATGACTGACCGTAATTTTTAAATATTCTTTGTTATCATAGTCAAATCTCTCTAATGTATCTTCTGCATTAAAACTAGTTCTTTGCCCTCTAGTATTCCTGTTAAATTGGGAATTTTATAATTTCCATCAGGAAAAAATATTTCTCCTACCTGCACGATAAGTAGAAATTTAAGGCATTGGAGTGAATGTATGCATTTGGTCCAGATGCTTGCCTGGGTGAGAATCACAAAGTTTTGTACTCCACTGACCAGATGAGAACTGGCTCATTATTATTTTACATTATTTTTATTCTCCAGTTCTATTACTGGAACCCAAATCCAAACACTAAATAGAATCCAAAGTGAAATGAGCCAGATGTATGACTCAAAGCCATGCCTGCTTCCTTGACTATGCCTCAACTATTTTATATCCTGAATGCAGATTCTTTTGGTTAGGGCTGTATAATTCCAGACATTATTCCCAAGTCTGCAAATCAAAAGACACCAACTTTTCAGGATTCCTGTTAAAGCCAGAATGCCTGTGGATGTGAATCAATACATAACTGTCTGTTGATTTTTGCCAGATTTGGGCTGTAATCTGAAGCAGAGGTGATGATCTGCAAAACCTGTTTCATATTAATATTGCTGCCTCATTTACTTGATAGTATGAATTCTTTCAATGAAGTTGGACGTTTTTTTTGCTCTGCCTTTGAGATATTTGGGAAGTTATTTGATCAGGATGGCAATCCTCAGATGCTGAGGACATAAATATGTGATCATGTAATCAGAGTCTGCATCGTGGGCAAGAGATGAGATAATGTTCTAGGATTAATTTTCTGAAATTTCACCCTTTCCCTCCAACCTTTTTTTTTTTTTTTCTCTATTAAAATTGAATTTTATATATGCAGTAGGGAAGAACAGCCAGATAAAAGATTGGACCATAATTATACGCTATTATAGATAAAAGTCCAGTTTTCCATTCAATGCAAATTTCCTTGGGCAAATTCATCAACAGCACAGATAAATGCCTCTTCTTTTATACCACACTTATTTGCACTGGCTTTTGTATGAAAACCACTGTTAATACAAGTAGGAATGACTCTTTTGTAACCATTTGTTGTGTGGTCCTCAGATTATGTTATATGGTATTGCACTGGGAATATTCTTCCTAGTATCAACCATTTTTCAAACACAGTTCCTCACTATCAGTCTGTGGCTATCTTTCTAAACTGCAGTGTTGTATAACAAACTGAGAAATATATTAGTACTCATTTCTTGAAGATGCTACTGCTATGGTGGCTTCTTCTGACATTGTTTGTATTTTCTAATATTTTGGAGGGAGTGTGTGGGTTTTTGTTCTTTTTTTAAAAAAAATTAACAGCTCTAGAAATTCTCAGCTTTACTTCTTTTGTATTCTGTGGAAAATGAAATGTGCCTGAGTGCCAGACATTTGTTACTATAGTGTTCTTCAGCTAATGTCACATTCACAGAATCACAGAATTGTCTAGGTTGGAAAAGGCCTTGATTTGTTTCATGGAAGAAGGCATTTTGTGTGTAGGAACTGTTTGTGGTATTTTTTTTCCCCCTCTGGTCCTTTCTCCATAATTGCTTCTGTCGTGGTTTGAGTTCAGAGGGCAACTGAGCACCACTCAGTTGCTCACTCACCCCTTCCATCTCAGGACTGGGAAGGAGAAATAAAGCAAAAGGCTCAGGAATGGAGATAAAGATAGAGAGGGATGATTAACCCATTATGGTCATGGGCAAAAGACAGACTTTAGGGGAAGAAAAAAGAATATAAATTTATTTCAGACGCTAACAACACCAACGCTTAACAGAGTAGGACAGTGAGAAGCATTACCACATCTTAAAAACACCTTCCTCCCAGCCCTCCCTTCTTCCTGGGCTCAGCTTTGCTCCTGATCTCTATCTACCTCCCCTCCTTCTCCAGTGGCACAAGAGGCACGGAATGGGGGGGTTCAGTCTTTCCTGCCGCTCCTTCCTCCTTGGGGACATGGGGGGGACTCCTTGCATTCTTCGTCTGCTCCAGCATGGTTCCCCTCTCACAGGAGACAGTCCTTCATGAACTTTCTCCAATGTGAGTCCTTCCCATGGGCTGCAGCTGTGCTGCCCTGGTGTGGGTCCATCCCATGTATTGCAATCCTCCCAGTGCCTAACTACAACAGCAGGGGCTTCTTCCCATAGAGTCCTGGCCGCCTTTGGGCACAACTGCCTGCTCTGGCATGGGGTCTTCCATGGGCTGCAGGTGGGTCTCTGCTCTACCATGAACCTCCATGGGCTGCAGGGCAGCCTTCCCTCTCACCACGGGCTCCAGGGGAGTCTCTGCTCTGGCACACAACCCCCTCCTCCTCCTTTCTTCCACTGACCTTGGTGTTTGCAGAGGTGTCATCCTCACAACTCCAACTCCTCCTCGTAGGTTCCCCTTCTTAAATATGCTATCGCAGAGGTGCACCCACTGCAACTAATTGGCTTGGCCTTGGCCAGAGGCAGGTCCAGCTTGGAGCCAGGGGAGCTTTGAGAAGCTTCTTACAGGGGACCACCACTGTAGCCCCCTTCCCTGCTACCAAAAACCCCACCACACAAACCCAACACAGCTTCATACAGATCTCCAACTCTTAAGCTTCTAAGAAAGCATTTAAATTTCTTTGAGTAATAAAATTTTCCACTTACTTCCTCACTCGCTGTCCTGTTTTGTAGTAAACTGAAATAAGAGCAACAGCATGAGAATTACCTGGATCAAGATGCTCTGTTTCAACTGCAGCATTCATCCCAACCAGCCTTCATCCCTCACCCATACACACAATGAAGAGTGACTACAGAGCAATAGCTAGTTCTTGGGATAACTTCTGTGCTCGGAATACAGTTCTCTGGGAACACTAATGAATTAACCAGTCCTGCAACAGCCTCACATATTGGACAAAATATATTTTACATGTTTTATACATGGAGAAATAGGAAACAAAAGAGGCATTAACTCATAAATCAATCTAGCTAAGCTATCCTCACAGATACCTCCTTGAAAGTAAATATTTGTCTTTACTTCTCTTCTACATTACAAGTATTTGTGGTTCTGTGCAGCCCCTGGCTTAAAACATACTTCAGGACTGTGGTAATTTGTAGTTGTCTGCAGTGAAACCCTCTAGGGCTCAGATTATCTACAGAGTCTCAAAGACATCTATTGTGTTTCCTGCATATGGAATAGAAGGTATCTGGCCTGGCACTAAACTACTTGGGGAGATATTCACATTCATGAGCAGTAGCTCTATTTTAAGTTTTTCCCTTGATTCCAGAATCCAAAGCCATAAAAATATTAATTAATTAATTACAGTCTACCATCCTCTTAAAATACTTGGTAAATGAAAAGTTTTCTTTTCTATGCAGAATGAACCCTTACCTACCTTTTATTGGGGCTAAATCCCTTGCACTTGAATGTAACAGAGTACAAGGCAGTAAGAATTTCAGTAGTTAAGTGCCCTTTTGTCTCTAATAACAGTTCAGGCATTAATCTGTCTTTAACCTTTTGATCTTCAGCCCACGCTACTTGGTGATTTTGATACTGAATCACAGATTGATTTCAGTGTTTAAAACATGGATTCACTTTGTATAAAGGAGTTTAAAATTGTCATTGGAATGTATTATTCACAAAAAAGCAAAGCAAGATGCCTAATGTAAAGAAGTTCCACTTCATTCTTTTGGTAAAATAGGGGTATTCCCCACATCACAGATCTCTCTTAGATCAGCAGGAACTTGCTAAACCTGATTTGAGTGGATATGATGGGAGAAGCCAAACTGGGAATGTTAGTAAGCACCTAGTGGTCTGTACATAATGTCAAACCACCTGGCTAATATGGAATTAAGACAGCAGGGACTTGCAATCTAAATTGCCCTTTTCCTCAGGTTTAGTGAGCTTTCTGTGCTTTCAGTGAACAATGAAATAAACTTAAAATTTGTGGATTCTACTCAGTGGTAACAGGCTTGTCCATTTCCCATCCTTTGTAGGGTATTTGCAGTTACTATTTATTATTACTCATATTAATTACTGATTAGTTACCTGTTGTGTACTTCCAGCACTATCTGACAAAAATCAAACCCAAACTGGCTTAATGATTTCATATTAGGATTCAAACTCTTTATGCCTAGGGCAGTCAGCAAAGAACAAGATCTCTCTGGATTATCTGGATGACTGAGAATCACTTTCTCATTACAGACTAATTTACTATGCTGCAATCTCAGTATCTTCTCTTTTACTACCACTGCTTTGTGTAGTACTTGGCAGGAGCATTAACTCAGCTGTTGCCACTTGGAGTGTTTGCCTCATTGATAAAGGCAGTAATTCAGCATTAGAAGTAGGGTTCAACTCTGTGCCCTGAGTTATTGCAGCCAAAGCATGAGGAGGAATCTTCTGTGCCTAAGTAATACAGAAGACATTTCCTGAAGACCCTGCATGAAATAAGGGGAGGGCAAACAGCTAGATGCAGAACCTACATTGTCTTGTGGCACTCATGAACCATCCCTGAAAAAACTTAGTTTACAATTCCCAATATTTATCATTAAATGTACATTTAGTTCAGGGGTAACTAGCATTTTTTATAGCATTAGGAATTTCAGATGAATTTTATCATACAGTTTAAGGCAAAACAACATTTTACCTTTTAGAAGAAAAAAGGTTGTTGTGTAGCAAGTTTTATTCAGGTAAAAAATTCAAGGCCACTGTTTTCTACTCTGTACTTTTACTATCCAAAGTCTTAATCCGAGACCCAAACTTTGGCATCTAAGTTTCAAAAGGAAATAATAAAAACAATATTGAGTCTTCCTTCAAATAAGGACGGACAACTTTAACATTGATATAGAGGCCACTTCATAAATAAATAAATTGGCTTTTTAAAACTTTTTAGACCATCATAGTAACATCAGACAAGGCTTTGGAATTGGTGTAGGAAACGGCTTTTTCTTCAGACTGGAAGCTGTTGCCAACAGAGGTGTTGTGACCTTTAGGTTACTATATCTCTGCTTATTTGAAAAAACTATAGTCCTAAAAAATATAGTGTAAAGCAAAGCTAATTTTTCTAAACCACAACTTATCTTCATTTTATTTTGCATCAAAAATGTGGTGAGGCTGCCTTAGCCTACATGGAAGCGAGTAAGTGCAAACATGCTTTCAAATCCTGCTTGGCTGTAGCTTTGTTTTCCCAGTGTGGGCAGTGAGGAAAGCTTCCCCCCATCTCTTAGGTGTGGTTCTAACATACTTAGTAAGAAATGAAATTCACGTAATTCTGTAATAGTAATTGATTAGTTTTAAGCTGGTTTAGGTGTATGGGGAGTACAGGCAAAGATTACCATATCCTTCCCTCACTTGTTTGGCTAAAGTACAGAAATTCTCTAATATAATCTATTTTTTTAAAGATAATTCCAACCTGAACGTGTCTGAGAAAAACAAACTTTCAAAGGCTTTTTTTTTTTTTCTGTGTGTCTTTTGTAGTTTAGCTTTGCTAGGTTTCCTTTTCCAAAAGCAAAGCTGTGGTAGGTGCAAAAGAAGGAAAGAGGAGGATGAAGGGGCCCTGTGGGGGTTGGGCAAGGTAGACACAAGGATGAGGAGCAAACCCTCCCTCCTGTGAGGGAAGAGATTTGTTTGCCAGCTATGATACCTACTTCTCTTAAAAAAGCAGGTGCAAGAGGAGGAAATCTGGATTGTGACAGCTGATTGTCTAATGTCCAGCAGCATGCCACAGTGACTGTACTGTATTTTCAGATACCTTTTTTGAATACTCACTAAGCAGTATTTGTTTAGCTGTTCTGGAAAGCTGCTAGGCATTATGGCAGCAGCAAAAGCCATCTTGTACATTTGTCTCTAGTAATTTCTACTGACTTGACCACCAGTTGCTTGAAATGACAACTTGGATGTGGTGTTTTTTGTTCTATTTTTATGTTCTAAGAGGAAAAAATTAGCAACATAATGGCTATGAGTAAAAACAATTTTTTGGTGAGAGAAGTAATTCATATTTTAAATAACAATATACTAATGAAATCTGTAGGGTTACTATCGTTAGTGAATATCCTTAAACCTGGAAGTTTTTTACAAGCTTGGCCCCTTAAAAGCAGCTGAGATTCTTAACAATGTCTTAAAATGCATGGTCATCAACAAGATAGAAGGCATATCAGACATGATTTAGTGCTTTTGAAATGTCAAATAACACTGATGCCTTACAATAATACAAGCGTTTTAATTTCTGTGGCATTTTAAAGAAGTTAAGTTTGCAATTTTATTTCAGGATATAATGTGCAATTGTTAAAACATCATCAAACTGATTGCTTTATTTGATTTAAAATGTCATATTCAGTACGGTGATTTTCACTCATTAACATTAAACTCAGGGAACCATATGTTAAAACAATCTTGTGTATTGAATGTGTACACTGAGTTAAATAATATGAACAGAAAAAATGTGAGACTTTCTACTAAGCATTTTTATCTCTATTTTTAAAATCCTCTAAAATTCATTAGGACAAACCTAATCCTGCAAATGGTAAATCATTCTATTTATAGATTGCATGGCATTTTGATATTAAAATGCATAAAATCTGCCAATAGTTTAGAAATGAAGCATCAGCAAAGAGGATTATTGGTCTACCTAAATAATAATACAACCATTAAGAGGATAACATTTTCCAATTGCAATTACATGCCTTAATTTTAAAGAAGCTATCATTTACAATAATTTGGCAGATTCAGTCCATATTTCTTTCACAAATTTATTTCTTCGTTATGCCTCAAAACAAATTTATGGTGTATTTATGTTTGTGAAGATAATTTGCTTAGTTTATTGTGAATGGAAATCAGTAATTACATACAATCTCATTTTCTACAGACATAAAGTTAATTCATGGTAGTAATTTTACACAGAATATTAGTCTGGGTTAGTTATGATGAAAATGTTACTGTGGCAAATGCTCTATTAAAGTATAATTTCCTTGGACTTGGTGAAAAGGAAATACTGACTTAGTAAATAACACTTAAATCATTGATTTTGTTATAATTTGGGGTGATTCCAAAGATTTATTAATGATTATGGGAAAAATCCTTATCTGGTCCTAAAATCAGAGCCTCTTTGTGAGTGGAGAATGGAAGCTTATTAAAGGAAAGATAAACACTTCAAGAAGTCTAGCAGCATACATGCTCAACCAAATGCTGGAAATAAGTCTTTGATGCTGGTGATGAAAGCAGCAGATCCAGTTCTCCAAGGAATTTGAATGGAATCCCTTGCTTTAGACATCTAAAATGGACCAAGCTAAATAAGATATCTGGAGGCAGCGATTCTATATTTACATTCAAGACAAATTTTTTGTTGTAAACAGTCTTTTCAATCACATGATGTCTGAGGCTAAACTACCTGTTGTGGCAGGTATTAAAGGAACATATATTTAAAAAAAAGAAAAAAGAGAGAAAGAGATGTATTATTTTGCTCATATCCTGCTGATGTATATTTGCTCAGAATCATGTGTAGTAGTTCAACATAGACCTAAATGTTTTGCTTTGGACATTCAGGTTTACAGAGCATTCCTGTAGTTCTTTAATGGAGATTCCACTTGAGAAGTGTGAGAGAAAAACAAATTACTCATTTTTCTTCCTCACCCATCCCATCCCAATAAAAATTGTTGAAACACAAAAATTTCTCAGGGAGGGGGAAACAACAAAGGGATACTTGACATCTTTTTTTGATAGCACTGTAGGGCTATTGTTGTGGTATTCAGTGGTGAAACTTTTTTGTCCTGTGCAGTGGTACAGCTAAGCTGTCATCTACCGACTTTGTCCTGCCGTACAGTGAAGCAAATATTTCATTAAGCTGCTATGGGAATTATAATTTCATTGGTTTTGTGAAAGAGTTAAGTAAGGATAATTTGCTGATTTGGAACTAACTTCCTTGGGGACTAGGTAATACTAAATAATTGTAATCTTCCAAATATGATGCCACAAGAAAGCTTGTGTACTCCCAGTTGAACAGAAGAAACACAAATCTGTAATTAGCCTTTATATCACAAAATGTATAAAAATGTTATACACTGTAAAATATCTGCCATCTCATTAAAAGTAAATGAGGTTTGGCAAACTCAGGGTGTTTAGAATAAGACTATTACCAAAGTGTGTATGCCGTTAAGAATGAATTTTTTGTGGAATTATAAAAGGAATCTTTGATCTCAAGGACTATTGCAAGTGTTGCTTTATGTATTCCATAAATTGCTATTGCATGGGATTTATGGAAGTATTTGAACATTTAGACTGAACTTGCATTTAGAATGAAAGCACGTGGAGCTTCATAGGCCTTTGAAAAAGTTGATTTTCGGGTACAGATACAGTTGATGTCATGAAGTATTCTCACGCAAAGTGATACTATCAAAAATGACAAATTCCAAGGTCACTAGTTTCCAAAGTGAGGAGGGTTTTTTTTTTGGTCTGCACTAGTTTTTACAGACTTACACCTGGCTTCAGTATGTCATGCTCCCCTTGCAAAAGTTAGGTGAGAACCTAATGAAAGAAGCAGTCGGAATAGCATCATTGGAGATGTGTGGCTGAAGGGATTGAATTTCATAAATTTAAAATGAGAAGAAGGTTGTTAGCTACTCTACTCTGCATTGTTTCAGCTTATCATTAAGACTTTTTTTTTTCCTTATCCTTTCCTTTACCAAAAATAGGGAGGGGATAGGGATAATTAGATGAAGTATGTGTTTATAACTGTTGAACAGCAGCTGAATTCCAGAGTGAATTCCAGACATATACAACTGAGAGTTCACTACTGACATAAATTACTACCAGGCTGCAGCTGTACAGATCATTGTATGGGAAGTCCATACATATATGTCAAACATACATAAAAAACATTTGTATTCTGGAAGAGGATATGAACAAAATAATTCTTGTGGCTTCATATTTGGGCAGGTGTTAAAAGCAAAAAAGCTTCTATTAAGACTTGGCAAAACCCATGAAACATCAAAAAAATATTGCTCTCTTTAAAGGAAGTTTAAAAAATTGTATTCTTTGGGTTTTTTTGATTAATATGTAATGAATTCACTTTTGGAAGACCTAAGTTCTATTTTTAGTTTAAAACCTGATCTTTTTCATTTTGAATTCAGATAGTGGATTTTCTTTTTTTTTTTCTTTCCTTTCCTGGTCGTGCATTTTTTGTGTATTGTGTGTAAGATGGTTTTATGGCAGAGACAGTCCTGTAATAGGTTCATGCTGTTTCTATCTGACTGACTCATTGATTTTGTTTGGAACTTCTAAGTGCTCCTGAAATACAAATTATTAAGAACAATCGTTATATTCTGTATCTGTGCATTCTCTTCCAGTAAGTTCTTAAAACCTTTAAATCATGTACGAATATGCATATCACCTAGCACAAAGAGCCTAATATGGGTTAAATTTTGCTTTAGCTGCAGAAATAAATAGTACTAGTAACCAGCTGCTCTATAGTCTTGCATTTGGGCACAGCATAAAACTGAATAAGGAATTATACCTTTAGATCAGTTGTTGACTTATTTTATAAAATAATGATTTATCATCAGCAGCAAGTTTTCAGTGTGTTGTATTGTCTGCCTTCTTCTGAGTCTTCCATTTGTGCTTAGAATTTGAGACTTCATATGGGAGGCTTGAATGCTTAAGGGAGTATCTTTAAATGAATTGTGCCCTGGACCAGTTGCTGTGGAAGTGTTAAACCTGAGAAAATAATGAGCATCTGGCTTGATGGAATGAACCAGAAGTCTTAAAAAAAAACCCAACCAACAAACCTACCCCCACGCCCCCCCCCC
>NW_020799113.1:5131116-5252578 GCF_003259725.1 Athene cunicularia
AGACAGCCCCATACCCACACCCAAAAACCCAACAAGAAGCCTATGTTAGCAAATTTATCTTGTAAGAGTTTGTGTGTACATATAAAAAAGTATACTGAGATATTTTCCAGTTTCAGATTCCTGATGAGTTCTGTATTTTGCTAGTAGGAATGAATTCCACAGTGTACAATATTCTGCTTCATTTCTAGACGAAATATTAAGGTGGCAGATGTCAATCTGTTTCTTAAATCTTCAGTCAGTGGCCATTTTTCATCCAGACTGCTATATTGCTGCATAGTCAGAGCTCTTAAGATGTAAGGTTCTCTTTGAAAGGAATTTTATATATATATAAGTATATATACATTTAGTAAAAAGATAGTTAAAACATTATGTAAATCAGAATATCTCAAGGGGAAGATGAAAGCAACTGGAGACTGCAACATGTCATTCCAGAATAACTTTTTATTCAAAGAAATACTTTTATTGTTGGTTCAGAACTAACTCAGAAATGAATATTACTTTGAAGAAAGGCTACATGGACTTTGAAATGATACAGTAGAGCATCAAAACAGTTACAGTAATGGGTTGTGATTATATGGACTTTAACAGAGCTAGCTCCTACTAATAAAGTAGGTCTTTCAAATATAGTGATAATTTTTTTAACAATTACAGAATAGACTTCTTATAACTGAAAAGTAGTTGAAGAGAAACAAAATGAGACTTATTCCACCTCTGCAGTGATCAAAAGATTTAACATTCTGAAGTATTCATTTCACCTTCTGAAAAAAGTGAGGAAAAACTCTGTAGAATGTCTGAAATTAAATTTTCAAGCTATTAACAACTTTAAAAATGGAATCATGACATAAAACTCATTTCCTCTTGCTTCTCATTTTCAAATAAAGTACTGTAATTTCTATTAAGGTAGGAGTATTTTTATAGGAAATGGTTTGGAATGAGCAAACTACCATTTGGCTGAGAATCTAAATGAATGCAGCTTCTCATATCCTTGTTTCTACTGTTGCTGTAAAAACAGCTGTTACCTTCTGATGCCACCCTAACTTCTCCAAACTAGAAGGAACTGGAAATACTCCACTGAGCCATTACTGGGTTGATTCCAGAGTTATTGAACTTGCTGGAGTTTTCTCATCTATTTCATTTCCGTGTTGTCTGTTGAGGTTAGTCTCATTTGTTAGCAAGCTGTGCTGTATTGCTGTAGTACCTAGTAACCTTAGTCATGGATCAATGTGCTAAACAATGAGCAATCAGGAACAAATGGATGGGCTGTGTCTAGAGAGTTTCAAATCCAAGTGCTTAAAATGCATAACTTAGCTGGTGTTAAATGTGTTCTTCAGAAAATACTACATGGCAAAGCTGGACAGATTAACAGGGAAATTCCTGTTGCACATTGCTAAGTATACAGAAGCCACATGTGTCTCTAGGAGTCCCATGAAACACACATATGGTTGTAGGCTGAGAAAGGTCTGGGGAAAGCACAACATATGCTTGCCCTCTTCTTACCCCCTTTGGAGAGGCTCTAGCCTAACTGATCTTTTGTTTGACCCAATAGAGTTGTGTTCTTGTGTTGCTCTCCTTGAAAGATACTCTGTAATGATGTCATTCACAACGGCAGTGTTTTTTGATGTAGTGAATCAGAGAACTGCAGAAAAAGACTAAATCATTCCTGTTAGTTCAAAGAGGATTTGTGTGCGCCAAAAGAACAGCTTCAGCTCCAGGTACACAGAAGTCTTGCTGCCTCACAGCCACTTCAACTTTCATTAGTTTATTGATTGCTTCCAACTGTTGCAGAAACAGTTTTGGACTGGAGGCTCAGGCACTGAGAAATGGTTGGTTGATTAGTAACAGTTTAGGAATTCTGGTGGCTAGCAAATGAGCAACCCTGACATTGAGACTTTCTGCTGTATTATTCATGGAGGAAGGGGATCTAAGATGAGTAAGTACAGACTTTGGCCACAAACACATTTAGCAGGGAGCCAGTGTGCCAGAACAGTGCGACTCTGTTCTTATGGAACCACTTAACTGCTCTGATACGTAATTATTTAAAGCAAAGTAGAAAACTGGCACCAGGAGAGAACCTGACTCCCACATACTTCATTAAGGCCTAGAATATTTTTATGGGAGGTTGTGAACCAACAGTTCCCCCATTCAGAAGGTAGATATACACTTAAATCTTCTGCAGCTAACTGTTTAGCTACCATACTGCTGCTTTTATTAAGCTTTATTAGCCTTCTTCAGTGAGGGGTTAGGTATGCACTCAGCTTGCCAACTGATTGCAATCCGAGAATGACAAGGCCGAGTACTTGTAGTGTTGGAAGGTCCTCGCAGCTGTGCAATGCCAGAATTTAGCTTGTTAGACATTTGTCCATCAATAAAAATATTTTACTCTTCACCAGCAGAAGCTTAAAATTTAGTTCTATGACACAGTGCACTGTTGTGTATATTCCCGTACTAGCTGTAAAGGAGCTGAGGCATCAGAGCCATTATATCTGCACTAATAAAGTGCTTTGCCCAAGCAAAAATGCAGCAAGCAAAAGAACAAAAGGTGTCTCTTCAAAGCAAGGCATTATACTGTGTCAACAAACTCTAGGGGACTTTATTACTGCCAGGATTAGAAAGGGTATTTGCAAATGTTAGATATAAATTTGGAACTTGGGCATGCAAATTCTATCTTTTCAGTCTGGTCTGTTACTGAGAATGTGAGCCTATCTGAGCTGCAGCTTCAGGACTACTGTTACAAACCTGTAGTTAGTTTTCCTTCACTTATGGTGCCTGCAGACTTTCCCTGGACATGGACGGGTTTCCTGCAGATTACAGCAGGTTTTAAAGTTAGTAACATGGAAAATATTTTTTATTTTTCAATTGCTTGCTTAGTGCATTGGTTTTATTTTTTATTTTTTTCTATTTAAGGCTATTCTGTAGGCCAAAACTTTGCTAAAGGTGGTAAACTCTCCAACTTGCAGATTTCAAGCTAGACATTAGTTGAGAATAAACTCAAAGCCCATAGTCCAAATGGGTAAAAGATACTGTTTGGCTCTGTGCGAGGATTCACCTTAAGAGTTTGTGAAATACCTGGAACAATAACCTGGACTGATTTGGAAGGGTTTCTGAATACTGTTATAGTAAAAATACTCATCAACTGATTAGGGCTACTAGTTTCTAAAATTAGTAGGTTATAATCCATACTTTACTGTTTTCCTGCCCTCTGTTGTTATGGTTTACTTGGGTTAGTTAAGTGTTGTTCACGAATCTCTTCCAATCCATATGCTTCCCTTTCCCTTATGCATACACATGCAGGAGCTCGTACTGTAGTTTAGGGATATTCCCTTCCCACATCATGCAAATGATGTGTAATATCTTTGTGCCAGCCTGAGAATTACAGGCAACCTTGTCATGAATACTTTAAACTTTGCTACACCAGTTAGGTGTTTCATTGAGACTAAAGTGAGTCTTTAATGGCTGATACAACCTTTATTATGTGATTCTGATTTCTCCACAGAATATAAACGTGTTTCCTAATTAGGACTAAGACTGTGAATAGGCCATTATCCTTCAGGTTTCCAAGAGTCTGTTCTGCTGAAGAATAACAAAGGGGCACTGGAAAACAGGTATCAACAAATGAATATAGAACAGTATATTAAATAGCCCACAGCAAAGTGCTAAGTAAACACGAGCAGATAAATCCTAGATTATGCTGAAAACAGTAGCATTTGGTGTTGATGGCAGTGCACCAACAAGACAATTTTGGGAGCTCTTAGGCTGGTAGGTGGTGGAAGGACCAGGCTTGAGTCAGCCTGTCATACAGTAAGCATTATTGCAGACCAGTGCTGTGATCCCAGGCAAATCCTCTCTGAGCCTCCCTATTTGGGTTGTAAATTCCTGAAAATGGGGATTGGCTCTCAGGATGTACTTAGACATTGTACAAGCTTAGTCTCTACTGGGTAAAGTCCTGGCTGCAGTGCATGTTGATAATTTAATGGTGGTATTGGCTACATGTGACCTCAGCCCTAGAGAGACTGTCTGTCCATCGTACCCCCAGGGCAGAATTAACAGGTACACTTATGTTTTAGAATGCATTTTTGTTTCAAGTCCATATGCCATTTACACAGCAAGTGTGTTCTTGTTAGAGTGGACCATTATGCTATTACTCATAGGTGGGAGTGTCCTTGTTGGCATCCTCAGTTGACATGGAGGATGAGTCCTTCAGGGCAACAATCTGTGTGCCAGGCTGGGGTCTTAATTTAGTGTGATGCATCAGAGGAGTCCAGAAAACCTGAAGAGATACATTCTGACAGTGTTAGTATGTAAAGTGTGAAGCTCTACCTATGTTTTTCTTTATAGGCTTCTAAATACTTGAAACATTCCAGGGGAAAAAGTAAAATCAAGGCAACAGCATTTAGCTCGGTACAACTTGCCTTTTTTCTCTGTCTGGATATAAAGGAACACTAGAAAGATACTAGGTATTTCTATATATGTACTGCAAACTGTGAATACTCATCTGATCTTTATTTGTGCTGCTGGAAACTTTTTGAAGGCTATCCCTTGCTGCTTCACATGTACAGAGACAGATGTTCTTTGTCTGGGAGCTCCAATCTTGGCACAGAGTTTATAAACCTTCTGTCTGAGGATTGGGAGCCTTCAATCTCCAGCATGCTGCACTAATGTTGCTATTTACTGTAATACACAGGGAGCCAAAAGACTCTTGTCTTATAATAGTAAAATATACTGTCTCTGTAACACAGAGTATTGATACAAAATACACAGTAAATATCTTCATCCTCTCCCCTCCATTTTGAAGAAGTCTCTGGCAAAGAATAAGTCAAGGTTATCAATATTTTCCCCTCTCATTTTGGAATCGTATCATCGATGCCAAGATCTCCCTGCAGTATCAGAGATTCGTTTATGTTCAGTGGGGATGGAATAAGTACAAATGCTCAGAGGAATTCACACTCATGTTTCATCACTGAAGCACTTGCGCCTCTCAGGTCTTCTAATAGAGTTTGTCTCACATACCAGCCACAAAAATCTTTATAAATCTCTGGAAAGATTTTAAAATTAGCCATCTCTTGCTTGACAAACTTTCAGAAGCTGTAACTATTCTCTTGGAAAGCTCATAGGAATAACACAGTGTTGAGATTTTGGCATATAAATTTGATTCCACCTACATAAAGGCAAATCAAGGAAAATAAAGATAAAGGATTCAAGCAAAAGGTACCCTTTCTGTCTTTGGCATTAGTAGAAAAACACAGGCTCAGCTCATACTCTGACACCAAACAAACTTGTGTTCTTGTTAATATTGGTGGCTGTTCTGCTGATTAAGGATACCAATTAAACTCAGACACCAGAGTGAAAAGAGTAGGCATATTTTACTAGTGATAACCAATGTAACAGTGTAATACAGAAAACATGCAGTGAGAAAAAGCAGAATAGTGCACTTAAAGCAACAAACAGGAAAAAACAGGGTAATGCATTAAATCATTACTACACAAGAGAGAGAATGGAGATTAAGAAAAATACATCACCACTTGCATATATTATCATCATCCAGATCCGCAGTCACAGGGGAACCCCGGTCACAGCGAGGGTTTGGAGAGCCTGTCCCAGCAAGTGGGAAATCCTGCGTGGTGCCTCCACCCATAGGGGAGGCTGCCAAAGTTGCCGTGAGTGGGCCCAGCCTTAGATACCAGAGATCGACAGGCCAGGATAGCTGGCACCTCTCTTCTGAGCGGAAAATTTCTGGTTTCATTCTCCTGTTGGATTCCACCCAAAGCCTGGCCAGGGCTCAGGGGGGGAAACCAAGGGAGTTTCTAACAAGGCCAGATACTTGGGTTCTCAGCCTTGAATAAGGCTGAACAAGGGAAGCTGGATACATTCTCTCCTCACTACTGATTCTAAGCTGCATCTTTCACTAGCGAGTTTACATACTTTGTTAATGTTTACAGACTAAGTGAGCAGCTTCGGCTTGGGGCCTGTTGTTCAGGCTTCAGTATTTCAATGCTTTAGCACTTTTTACATCAGCATAAGTGGGTTGTTATAACTTAGTACAATACCTACTAGCACAATGGTTTTCAGTTATAAAACATACAGGATTCATCTATAGGTCAACTCTGGCTTAGGCTTGTTGTCCAAGCCTTAGCCCTTCAGTGGCACTTTGTTAGTCTCCGGTCTGCAGTAAAAACTAAATGAGATTGCTACTAAGTGGAAGAAAACCCAAGCTAGACTGGAAAAAGAAGAAGGAATCAAGGAAAGGGGCATAAAGGAGAAGCTGACAGGAGTTAATCTCTCACATTTAAAATTAGAAGCATATTAGAAGCATAACCAAATCTGGCAACATCAGTTGAGTTCAGAATATATTAAGGATTGGAAACAAGACTGCAGTGTCAGGACTGCATGCTACAATCAAAGTTTACTTTTTACATTTCTTTCCATTGTATATTGTGCTTTTCAGATAAATGATGCCTCTCCAAAGCTGCAAGTTTTTCCACAGTTGTCCAATAAGAATTTATATTGGTGCTTTTATTATGAGCCTCTCTCCCAATTTAGTAAATCTTTCAACCTCTTTGAATTTCAGCCTTTGATTTTACAAAGTGTCTTTCATTTATCATACGATTCCAAACATACAACTGAATTTGGCTCAGTCTGAAGGTGAATTTGTGTTAACTCTCATAACAATTTCTGTAGTGGTGCAAATGAGACAATAGCATTATTCTGAAGTGTAGGCACTGACTCAGCAGCTGCATCCTACCCACCTGAGTGCAGTGAAGTTGTGTATGGCTTACGGTAGGTACTTCCTGGTGATTTCTGAAATGGAGAGCATGATGCAACTTGGAGGTATCAAACTGCATTATATATGAAACTCCCTACATAAGCAGGATACTTCCCTGAATGGAGAGGTATTGACAGCACAGAGAATAGTAATAGAGCTGAAATTCCTAGTGAAATTACTGAGATGAAACCAGTTATGAACTTTGTAGAAGTTCTGATTTGTTTCATTTGAGGCTTATTTGTAAAGTGAAATCTTTTAATGCCCGTGCACACAAAACCTTTACAGCTCAGAGAGGAATGGATTATTGTGTGTGGAAATCAGCTTCCCATTAAAACAATGCAGAGTTTATTTAACTTTTTTCTCATGGGAATAATGTAAATTCCCAAACCTTTTTCCTTTCTTCCAAGAAATTTATAATAAAAGCTTAAATTTTGCACTGACATTACAAGAGGAAATGAGAAATTGGGAGAGAGGTTGACTTCATAGTGCTTGAATTCAGAATTCAAGCTTTTAATTTTGTTTAGATTCCTTCATCAGCATAAGAAGTAGACATACATAAAATATTTTCCCCCAGCTGCAAGCAGAAATCTAGCTTATATGATGGTACTTTCTTTACTGGCAACCTTTATGGGTATGTGAATGAAAAGCCATGGTCTCTTTTCCTCCAGGGGAGAAATTTCAGTGCCATCTTATCCCCCTAATTGAAGTGAATTTTGCTGGTCTCAGCTCACTTCCTAGTAACTCTATTCCATATTAGATATTACTATAAAGAAAAAAAAAAAAGGACACATTGACAGCATCTGATAGTGAGAGTCCTTGGAATTGAATTAGTTCCTCAGTCAGGACTGAGGTCATTGCTGGGACAATGTGGCAAAATCATTTTATACAGTGGCCTTTCACAGTAGCTGTATCTAAAAGCCAAAAAGTCTCTGTGCTTCTTATTCAGCGATGTCAGAGAATGTCAGAGATGCACAATACATTGGAGTGAAGAAAAGTTATCTACAATGAGTATTAGCTACACTAAGGTTTGTTTTCAGAATGGTAGAGGTTTGACCTAAACTGGAGAAAGATGTTTTTTGTGTTTTGCAATTTTGTAATTGGACATGAGACACCAATGATATCAGAATTCCTCTGATTCACTCACATAAATTATCCTGGGGCTTTAGTTCTGTCACTGTGCCTTCTGTTTTCCATTGGTTTTTAGAATCATAATTGAATAAGAAGATACTCTTAGGGTAATGTACTTTACCAGACAAGGCAGATACCTTCTCTGCTTTAAGAATTAGAAGTTGAAATGCACAAGCATGCTTAGATAAGTTAACCAGACAGCTCTGATTTTCACAGAAGGTCCACATTCATATTTCATCTTGTTGGGGTTCTTTGTTATCTCTGAGGGGGGCTTTAAACATAGACACATTTGTTAACAGCACAATAGACTATTATTTTCTACAGACTTTAATTTGTCTTACTAAATAAGGTAAAGATTTTTTTTATCTTTCAGCAGTCAGGATTTAGGCCTTCCTGTCCTCATTTACTCATCCATGGTCTGAAGAATATGATTCAGGATTTTAAAATACTAGGAGTTATATTTCTTCTTCCTTGTCGTCCTTCTTGATTTAACTTGCAAAACAAAAAATCCAAAAATCCCCAAATCTGCAAATATGGGACTGATCTAGTATGTTTAGGTATTGTAGACATGTTGTATACAGTTATTAAACTATTTTTCCCTAGTTAATAATCTACTACTTATATGTAATACTATTTTATCGTCTATTCGATATACTTAGAGTAAATTTTTTATCTAATATTATCCATATGGCCTACATATTGATATGTTTTGGCAAACTATCTAAAAGTGAAACACAGCCAGGTAAAAGTGTACCAAAGAATGAAATTGTGAAGTAAACTGTTGAAATTTTCAAATTAGATTTTCTTTGAGCCTGATAAGAAACAGACAGTTACTAGTGTGAGGTTTGTAACATAAAATTGAATGTTTTTCTGATCTGTGGCATGCTGTCAAAATGAGAAATCTTGTGAAATAATTGCCTCACGAAGAAAATACTCTTCTGGGAGATAGTTCATTTAGAAAAATCTTACTGGAAACCCAAACTAGGAAATACTGATCTAGCATTTCAGTCACTTGGATGCTATAGTGAAACTGCTCTTGTGTAATTATCTCCTCAGTTAATTTCAGACAAGAATTTTTGATATAAACCTGAAAATTCTTACTGCTCTCAAAAGATGCAAAATCCCAGTCTCCACTGATACTCGAATTCCCTTGTGTGCATTTATACCTTATATCAAGGCAATAATGCAGCCTTGGATTTAGTTCAAGCCTTGTTCTTTTAATCTCCTTTCAAAGTGTATTGAGAAAAAAGCAATAGCCAGTGTTTAATTATCTTCTGCACCAGTAGTTCTGCCCTTGGCGAGTAGAGGATTATTTGCCTCTCGTCAGCAATCCAGTGGATTCTCTGTGTGCTCTCTGACCCACTTGCTCAGAGTCTGCAGAAAGAGTACAAGCAGAGGACTGGGAAAGTACTCTGTAAAAGAAAGGTGACAGTATTGCTAGCACTAGCCTGAAGAGAGGAGTGCTACTTTCTCACTTTTTTTTTTCTTTGTTTGCTATGCTTTGGAGGCCTGCACAATTACAATAACTAGGCGAGAAACATCATAGCATCCACTCAGTTTAACTGAAACTCTCTGACCTGGAGGGCTTTTCTGCTGTGTCTGGCCTTTGTTAAACTGGTTTCAGCTAATCTCTTCAGGATACTGTCAAGTGAAGTGTTCATGCTCCACTTTGTATTTTTAATATTTAAGAGGAAGTATTTTTGCACTGAGAAACACTAGTTCCCTAGCTGTTACTGCGCTAGTAGTGATAATAATTTAGTTCAAGACAGAATGTGTGCTGTTAATTCGTTTAGTGTTAGCCTTCTTCCAGTTTAGTTACTGGTGGAAGCCGGCTTTCTCTCAACTCGTGTATGTTATAAAAAGGCAAAAGCAAGCTAGCTATTTGTGGGAGTGGGAAAAATTCCAGCTAATTTAAATCATCTTAATGAAAGAGGAGAGGGAGCTGAGATTCTCATTTTGGATTTAAAGTTAAAGCTATAAGGCAGAGGTTGAAGTGCTAAGAACAAGTTTCAGATGAGAAGAATAGTTATCAACTTGATGAATTAATTAGGGTCAAAAATTAAAATATGACTGTGGTGCTGTACCTCTGAGTCATTTGAATATACTTGGAATAGCAGTGAATAAAAATGCTTAGGCTTACCCAAGCTAAAAATGCCATCATTTTTGGCTGACATAGGAAATATAGCTTAAAATGTGTATGTCATTTAAATGCCAGAAATGTCTGATAATTCACAGGAAAATTAAGGCACTTATAATGACAGAGCTGTTTTATCAGTGTGATGATGAGAACTGAACCCAAGCCCAAGCATCAAAGCAATTCAGCAGGCTCACAGCTTCATTTGTACTTGTTGTTCCAGTTTTCCTAATCATAGTCACTCAGGGACTCTGGTGTGGGACACATCATTGTCACTTTTACAGTAAATCCAGGCATTCTTTAGCAGCTTCTCTGTAGGTAAGAGTTGCACTGTGTTGTTTTGGTTTTTTTCCTACCTTGTCAGATATATGTGACAGGTTAGCACCGATTTTTGACTACATGCTCCATTTTCACTGCATGCCGAGGCAATTTGCTATCAGTGCACTTTGTTATTTCCTCTGCTTTGTCTTTCTGACCTGCAAGGTGCTTCTCGGCAGTGACTGTTCTTTGAACAGAAACGTTCTGAAAGCTCTCCAAGGCTGCATGCTGTCACTGTGAGTTTGTAGAAGAGTTTTAATCTGTAAGAATGAGATTTCTGTTTAAGTACCCTTTTTTGGCTGCAGGCCAAGTTATTGTTTAACAGTCAAGTTCCACTGAGTAGGTAATATCTCTGTTTAGCCTCCAAATGATTAGGGCTGGATGAGCTCAAGAGACATAGGGCGTTTCTATGCCTGATCATTCCTCCTGCAGTCTTATGGACTCTGAAATGTGCACACACCTAGAGAACACCCCAGGGTTTACCTCATCTGTTGGCCTCCCAACCTTTCAAAATGGACAGGAGAGCCTCACTTGAAAACACACAGTATTTTCAGTTGCTAAAGGATTTTTGTTGGTTTGGGGATTTTACAGAAGTCCCTTATTTATGAGCATTAATGTACTGTTAAGGTAACAGGAGAGAAAGCAACTATAATGATAACTGTTTCCTACAGGAACTCAGGGAAAACAACCAAAATGAAGATAAAGCTCTGCTACTGTTACTGATAATACACTTGAAAATGTTTTCCTTTAGTCTGTCTTCTTTTCTTCTATTAACTATAAAGCCGAGTTAATAGGTTTGTTCACTTAAGACACATGTATGGGCTTTTTACATGTTCTGGTTGTTTCTTCCATCATTTTGTCCATGATATACCAATCTGTTCTCTGGCCTGTGCTTGCATTTTTTTTTTTTTTCCCTTGGTGGTGGTTTCTCTTTTTTCAAACTGCTCTTTCAAAATATCCAAGTGGTCAGGATTGGCTCCAGATAAACTCTCTAGGGGACTCAGTGATGTGGTGGGGATAGATTTATATGGGGAGATTCTAAGCAGCCTGTTGGTTTTAAAAATGGAGACTCATATAAAAATGAAAATAGTTAACCAAGATTCTGTTCATCTAGAAATTTAAGTCAGCTGATTTTAATCCCCTATATAATACACACCCCCTTGTATCGAATTTAAGTGGTATGTAGCATATTTAAATAAAGTGAGTAAGTAGCTAGTATCTTAGAATGGTGCCTGGCTCATCTGTGGAACTTTAGAGCCTTTACACTGTAGTTCTATATTAAATTATCATGTATTGGGTATTGTCATTTGTTAAGTAACAAAGTTCTTATACTCAGCCAGTAGCAGAGCTGAAACCTAAACCTACACATCCTGATTTCATAACTCCTATTCTAGCCAGTAGATCTCATTGCTTTCTTCTGGTTTTAGTAGTCAATAATTCTTTGCTCTAAAATATGTATGTCTTTCAATAAATGCATGTATATTACAAAAGGAATGTATGGGCATCTACAGACACACGCAGTGAAATATAGACTAAGCAATGTAAATCTGCAGACTAATAAAGTAAAGCCACTTAACACTGTTTCGATTTGAGAAACAATGCCTAAGCTGAACAATATTATCAGATTCGGCAGCTGCTCTTTTGTTCAGCCACAGGCTGAAATACAGAAGGTAAACAAAAATGGAGCTAAAAACCCACAGCAACAAAGGCTTGAAAAGCTTGATGAGAGCTTTATTTTGCCTCCAAACCCCCATCTATTCCACCTGTCAAGCCTTTATTGCTTCAGTGTCCATTAAGGCAATAGCCACATGCTTATGTTGGGGAGTCAGTATGTACCTACTTTTTAACCAGAGGAAGAATCACTTGCTTAGTGAGTATTTTCAGAAGCTTTTGCTGACTGTATTTCTGTTAATCAGATACACAGACTTTAAGGGGGGAAAGGATCAAACTGGTTGTGTAGTCTTGGACTGTATTAGACCTGCTTCTTCAACTTTGTCCATGTGGCACAAGATAGTGTGCAGTAAGGAAAGCCAAGTTAGCTCAAAGCAAATTAGCTTTCAGGAGCTGGGCTGTGTAGCTGTGAAAGTGCCTAGAGATCACCCTGCCTGTCCAGCACAAGAAGAAGGAGGTAGAGCAAGTGCATCAGTACATGTAGTTTGAGCAGAGTATTGCGTTGCATTGCACTGTGTTCTGTAGAACACATACAGCCTATGCTTCTTTTGGCGTATTTATTCAACTGTTCTCCTCTTGATTTTAGCCTTTGTTGTACAGTAATGGTGGTGATTACCAATCTTATTCGTACTTTGTGATAGCTGGCAGTTACCTGTCCTGTGGAAAGACAAGACATAGCATTTCCAGCTTTATTTGAAGTCAAAGATCCTATTAACCCACTACTTAATGAAGAAAGCTCTCTTTCAAGAAAAAAGGGGGTAGGAGTGAGAGTGTGTGTATTTTAAATCATATACATAATATAAATGTTTACTTTCTTTGTGTATAGAAAGTATATTCTGTCTAGGACTTAAATATTTTGTAGCTAGCTGTGCATTCAGGTACAAACAACTGATGTTTTTTCAATCAATGATGTTATTTAAATAAAATCTCAGTAGTAATGAAGGAGTTTCCTAGCTAAAACTTTTTTTTCTTTTGATCCATTAACTGAAACAATTCAGTAATTTGCTGGAGGGATCATGTTTGTAATGTAGTGTTTATGGCCAGATAGATTTATTATTGAGTTAGTTTTTACTAAAAACAGTAGAGAAGGTACCAGTAGCTTGCTTGCTGGTAGCCAGTTATCTGAGGAAGGCATCCAACCTTTATATCAAGAAGGGCAAGAACATGAAAATTGATTGATTCTTAAATGAAATACTTTAAATATTTCATGGGAAGGATATTTTGTGGCAAAGTAGTGCATACCACAATAACTGTCTCCTGGGCAGAAAGCAAACTTGTTTGCTAAACCTTGCTTTTTGTCTTGAATTTGGGCTTGTTCTAATATGGCTGTGATTTGTAGCAAACATCCATTTCATCTGCAGCCATCATCACCATAGCAGAAAGTGGTACTGCACTAGAGAAACATTGCTGATATCTGGTTTTGCTACTGGTTTCCAAGAATAGCTACTACCTGTGCAGCTGTTGAAGGTCTTGTGTCTGCAAGTAACCCATGTGTTAGAATAATAAAACTGAAAATTGGAAAATGCAACAAGCAAGTGATCTCATTACAAAAACCTGAAAGCTAGGTAGGAAATGCTAAACTGGACAGTGTGTATTACAGGAATTAAGTTGCTGTTGCAAGTGAAATTTTTATGTCCACACTAGCTACTTGTTTTCGGTATTGACTCTAAACTTGCACTACAAGTATATATTGCCAGTCTGCCTCACACTTCTGTACTTTGTGATGAGAAGGGTGATGCGTAGGAATTTCATAGGCTTAACAGGAATTTAAGCATCTAAAAAAAGACCTTGAATGGGAAAAAAGGTTTTTGCACAGAGTAGATAATACAGTGACAGCAAATATGCTTCCAGCAGACTTTTTTACAGTCCAAAACAGACCCATGAGAGTCTCATGGCTGTTTTTGTTGTGATTTAAGAAGCTAAAATTTCCTCAGACACCCTCCCTCCCCCCCAATTTATAAAACTTCTCCAGAGTGGGAGTATATCCTGATAGAAACTAATTGCTATGGATTAAAGGAACAAGCTTGCAGCCTCCACATATTATATCAGCACTCAGAACAAACACCAAAGTTTTTTATGAGAAGGAAATTACATTTGAAGTACTCTCAATATTCATAATCTCTTAGGCTCTCTCAAAACCTGGGTGCGGTGTTATTTTAATGATGCACTGTGATTGGTTGTGTGGAGGAGGTAAAATTAGTTTGTCACAGATCCAGAAGTGATAAAGCTGATTTTGAAATGGAGATTAAGGCCTTGTGGAGGGGAAATGGCAGTTTTCTCTAATAGAAGAAATATTTAATGCAGTAATGCTCATTCATTTTCATTTTTATGTTCTTGTTCTGTTCCAGCCAGGTACATCAGAGGTCAAATGCTCTGAGACATTGTTTCTGAAGGATTTTTTTTCATGCTTAAGTTATCTCAGAACAGAAAGTCCCTCTCTAAGTATGAACAAAATTCAGAGATTCATGATTCTTTGCAGTCAGCTTCAAACCTCCAGTATCCTATTATCTTGAACTATGTGCTAAGTGTGAATGATTAGCCTCAAATCTAGGGAAGGAACAGGAACAGGTATGAACTTCACAAATGGTTTCTGTAAATAATGGCCTAAAGCACAGAGTTGGATTTGTGCATGTAAATATATTATTCCTTTTTGGTGTGATTTTATCTCACTCTAAAAGAAAACATATCTGTGCAAAGGACATTTGGACATTTCTGACCATTTACAATCTGTATAAAAACTCTCAATGCAGCTAAAAGGAGGTATGTTGTCTGTTAATTAAGAGAAATTAATCCTTTAATTTCATACTGTTTTTAAGATTAAACATTAAAATTCATTAGGTTTAGGAAAAAAAAAAAGGTAAATATTTTTCTAATGGAGTAAGGCCTCAAAAAAGTGATCTGATCACTTAATAGAACTTTTTTTTTTTTTTTTTCACCATTCTACTAGGTAAAGTGATATGAGGAAATATAAAAAATCTGGAATAAACAAAGACAGTTCCACAGTGTGAAAATGAAACTTCCTCTAAATGCATACACATTCAAAGACAGAGGAAAACGGAACTTCAGCTTTATCAGCCATATCAATATTTTACTGCAGTTACAAATTCACACAGATGCCAAGATATTTTATGTTGCCAAATGGCGCTTTTATTTTGCAGCACATGTTGTGCATTCTTTTTTAGAAGTGAACACATCTGCTATTACTTCTTCCAATATCCATTTTTCCTTCCCTGCAATTTGGGCTATGAAGATTACAAAGCCATAAATCAGAACTGTAGCAAGTGCAAGGGATCTGATTTACAAATGCGGTTAATCTTTGCCTTTGCAAATGCTACAGGCAGTGCAAGGAAGCTGGGGAACCCTTGTCTTTGTAGGGTGGCATTTCCTAACCTTTGCAGGAGGGGCTTCCATGGAGAAAAATGGGAAAAATCTGAGTCCATTTTCCCAAATGATTTTGGTGGTTAGATGAGGACAGAGCCTAAGAGCAAGTACTGAACAGCTTATGAGAGAGACAAGCAGGTGATCCTGTAGTTGTGGTTTATGTTGGTATCCAGCTGGTTGCCATCTTTGTTTCTCCTGGAGACTAATTCCTAACTTGTCACTAGTAGAATGTGACTAGAGTAACTAGAACCCTCTATATTGCAAAATACCCAATCATTGCTTGGTTCAAAGTACCTTCTGTTACTTCTTTCCTGTACCTTCAGCCAACGTTCATTTCATACTGTTGAATCTTTGCTACAGTCACACTTTTGAGGGACACAGAGAAGATCCCACCTGAAGCGAAGAGAGCATGCTGGTGAGAAGGTATGAGAATAGGCTGTGGCTTTTAGGGGTTTGCAAATAAATATTAGAAAAATTGACAACGTTTATTTTTTCACTAAGTTAACATGTAAGATGAATTAGGGTACTTGATATGCTCAGAGTGGTTTTGGAAGATCTAAATTTAGTTATAGAACAACTAATTCATAATTAAATACTACACAGTGACATGCAAAATATTATTTAATTTGTTTAAACAAATGATATCTCCATCTTAAAGGTCTACCTCTTGTATGAGGTTGAGATTCTCATAGTTATGTATTTCCCGGTCCATAAGATAGAGATATCCCACATCATTCTAGTACATGAGTGTACAGAGTCTGGCTTCAATTGTAACATTTAGACTTGAGTTTCTAGAGACCCATTTTGCTTCCTTCTAGCACCTTACTAGCCTGTCTGCATGTTCTCCTTTCTTCCAGGAGAGTGAGAGTTGTGGCTTTCAGGACTTTGAGTAAATAGGAACAAAAAACTTTTTAGCTTTTTCTTGTCATTGGCCTCCCCCCCCAATATTTGTATTCTTAAAAAAAACATTTTCCTCTCCTGTGGTGTAGAAAGCTGTGCTGCTTCTTTCTGTTCTGTCACCTGTCTTGTGAAGTTTCAAAGAGAGGGGCCTCGTATTGTCTTAGCTAGTCCAAATGTGGAGGTAAAGCAGCTAATAAAAGTAAAATATTAACATCGTCTTGACATTTGCAGAAAGGAAAACATCTATATAAAGAGCTAGAGCTGCTATTCACCGCTACATAAAAATGACCAGTAGCCAGTGGCTATTTTTACTTTAGCTTGTTGTTTACATTTGCCTCTTTACTGGTGAAATCCATTAGGAACCAGAGGTTTTTTCCCCCATAATGCCTCAAGAGTTAGAATTAAAGTTAGAGCAGTATGAGCAGGAGTTAATTCATTCTGCCATTAAGCCTTCAGTTACACTGAGGCTTTATCATTCACTGCTAATAAATGGTATTTATAGTTGGCATATACCTCCTGTAGCAACAATAATAAATGTGTTGCTTGAGATAACCTACTTTATATAGCTGTTAAAAGGCACTTTTCATTCAAGTTTACAATTTTAAAAATTCATTATAAACCTCTTGAATCCTCCAAGGACTGAAACAATGCATGAAGCGGGATGTTTAAAGTGCAGACTAGATTTTGAAAAGGGCTCAGAAGAACCCACAATAGAGATCTGATACTTAAGTATGCTAAGCACACAGCAGCTCCTAATGTGATACTTAGATCTAGATTCTCAAAAGGGTTCAGAAGAACCTTGTGTGCTGAGAGCTTTTGAAACACTGGTCATGTCACAACAGGCGCTGCTGGGGACTTTACACTCTTCAAAATCTGCTAAGTCTGGCTTTGATTTTTCTGGGTCTTAAGCACTTTCAAATGTCTGGACCTAAACAAAGATCTATGCTTTATGTGGGATTACTTCCTTTTATCTAAGAATATCGTTATTCCATCCTTTCATATAATTAAATACAAAAAAATATATGACATGGTGTAAGATGCCTATAAACTTATGAGAACTGGGTAATATTCTTCTGACCACTGTGTATCCTCACTTGTCTCGGAAGCCAGCCAGAACAGGGTTGTCAATTCTGTCATGTAAGCACAGCTGAGAATCTTGTTTGAGCAAAATACAAGTTGTAACTCCTGCCTTCCGTCTGGAAGTTTCAGTCTCTGTAGCACTCAGTGCAGCTGAGGGTAAAAGTAAGTGTGTGCTGTAGCTTGGCCATAAGGTGGGGGAAATTTCTATTCCAAAGGTGTCTGACACTTTAAATAGTTCTCGCACCCTTCCATGTTGCCAGGTCTTGAGTCAGCTCTTTGTGTAGGAGTTATCCAACTGAGAAGACACAGACCTTTCGAGCCAATCAGAGAAGTGAGCAAAGGGGATGGAAACTTCTGAAAACAAACCAAAAAAGCAGAAAACCCACCAGAAAGTTAAATCCCTGACTACCTTCTGTGGAACTAAAACTTCATTAGTTAGCTACTGCTAACTAATTTTTACAGCTCTAGGCCAGAAAAGCAGCAAGTGTAGGTAGGTGGGCCTTGCATGTTGTGTGTTGTTAGAATCGTACTGTACGTGTCAGATAAAATCAAAGACAGAGGCATAGTACAGAGAAAGAGCTCAAGTCCCCATCTTTGCTCTCCCTGATAGTGAGGATTTCATTTGGGTAATTCAGTTTACCACTTCCTACATTTGCTGTGAATCAGTATTGGAAGTGTCATGTTGTAGGAGCTGCCTATTGATGGAAACTTAAATTAGCATTAAGAACCAGCCACAGACTTTGCAAGATAATCTGGCTTTATTTGTGCCTTCCCTTCCTGGCTTTTGTGTGTATATATCTTATTACTAGGGAAAATTACTTTTCTTTGTGTTGCCCTTTAGAACTGTGAACAAATTACACCAGTCTGTTGAATGAACAGTAGCACAGAGATTAAACATGGTGGGTGTCAAACTGCTAAAAGTTAGTGTGCTAAACAACCGAAAAAGCTTTGAAAGGGATAGCAGGGAAGAAGATACTGAATTAATCTTAGTACTGCATGAGACAGTGCAAGGACTTTAATTTGGGGGAGATGTGTTCTGTCAGACCAGGGAAAGGAGAGCTTTTTACCCTTTGGAAGTGGTGCTGGAGAGTCATTTACTGGTGTACAGAAGGAGACAGCTGTTAATGGTGGTGCTGATTCCAAATTCAAGGAAGCAGAACAAGTACCTTGGAAGGAGTGATGAAATGTGTATGTGGGAGTATAGGTAACTAAGCTCTTAAAAAACTATTTGATTAAATGCAACATATAGTGGTGCCAAGGATTTAGTCCACATTTGCAGCTGCAGGATTGTGGCTTGGTAGTTATCTTTTTGTTTTTCAAATCCTTTAAATATCTAGGGCCAGGTGATCCTGTGGTGTAAGCTGGGAAATTTTATTTAAGTTAAGAGCTACCTTGAGGTGGGATGAGATAAGGATCTGATCTCAGAGTCATTTTCAGCTGGAATAAGATGGCCAATGTTACTTTTTATTTTTGCCCTAGCATCCACTGGCACATTTGTAAAATGAAATGTATTGTTCCTACATGTTTCTGGACCCTTTGGATTTTAGGAGTGAAGTGTTGATAGTATGTGGTTCCCTTTATACAACAGTCCTGCTTTTACAGGGACTGAGGCTGATGCTTTACAGCTGCTGTGCTTGTAATTAGTAAAGAACCACAGACGTTTTATACCAGTGTCCTGTAAACAGATGCATTGTCATAAGTGGTATGCATTTGCAGCTGGCTAAACACAGTGACCAGTGTTTGGCTTTAAACTCTGGATTTCAAGCCTTGATGTATGAGACAAAGCATTAAGGAAGTTTGATTGACTTGCTAGTCATTACTGAGATCAAAGCGTTGGTTCATTTGTTTGTTTGATTTTTTCATCAGACTTCTTTATTCTACCACCTGGACTGGGCTATTTATTGAAAGAACTGCATGCAGAGATATTAAATTCCAGGGAAACTCAGTGATGCAACATCATTCTCTATTAGGTAACAGTTGAATGCACTGCCATTATAGGAACTTAAGCACAAGTTTATCTATTTTTCCTGGGGAAAAGATTTAGCTTTCTGGGTCATCCTTGCATGCAGGCAAATTGTGTTTTTCTCCCTTTGCAGTGGAACACTAGAGCTTTCTGAAGTGTGGGTGGGAAGTCCTGCCAGTTTTAATAACACTGCTCCAGTACTGATTTGGAGTGAATAGGCAGTACCTTAATACTAGAATAGTTGTTGGTAGTTAGGGTGCTGATGAGTCCTTCGGGGTCCTGATGAATATGTATGTATTTTTAACACACACACACACACACACACATATTCTCATATTTTCAGAGCCTTATATCTCAGCCATTCCATTGAGATGGAATATTTTTTTGGTTTTCAAAAATATTTTGAATTTATAAAGCAAAAGACAATCTGTTAATTTATATTTGCTGAATATATTCTGTGTCTGAAGTCAGTGCCTCTCCAAAATACATGACTGCTTATGGAGCTTCTAATAATATGTTGTGGTAATGGTAATAATAACTCATATTTAACTAGGCAGTATCTGTCAGATGGCTTCTTTTCTGAAACTGTGAGGATACTTGAGCTTTGCAGCATACTGCAAAAAGGTCTGGGATACATTGTGATTAGCAGATCTCAGACTCTGAGAACTCCAACACTTGCATTTGGCTATATGCTAATAATAATTGTTCCTTAGTATAATGTTTCCATACCACAAAACCCCAGTAATTCTTACTCTACATATAGATATTTTCAACATTACCTGAAATCAGTAATGGATTAGTAGTGCATAGCGTTTGTGATAGTATTGGAGCTCAGAAACCATTTACAATTTTTAAAATGAAACATAGTCTTTTGGAAAAGCAAAAAAGCTTCTTACTGATGTCATATTTTGTTTCAACTGGTCTCTCAATTATTTAAAAATGTATATATTTCTGAACTAAATTTAGCTGAATTTATATTGCAAGTGTGCTACCTAATCTGAATAAATTAAATTTCAAACAACTGAAATTTATTTCAGGTCAAACAAAATACTGTGTCCAAAAGCCATTTCTGCAATTTTTATTAAGAAAAATTATGGGATTTTATGTGAATTGGCATCTGGCCAAACACTTTGTGTTTTCTGAACTATCCAAAAAAACCTATAATGAGATAGCTGACTGATGATCTTCTCAGTGTATCTCCAGATAGAAACTAATTGAAGATGTCCATTCAGAACATTTGCATGGATTCAGGAACCTTCAGAAGAGGTTTCAATACAGAATATGTTACATATCCTAGCATTTAGCTGTTAAGTGACTTTCAAATTGTTGTTTAAAACGTAGACTTTCACAATAAAATATCCCAAGTTTTTTTAGCTGGTGAATAAGCAATAGTGAATTCTGGTATTTGTTTTCTCCATGCTGTTGCTCCACATTGTACCAGTAATGCACTTTTTTTGGCTGAAAGATTGCATCTTCGTTCTGAGAGAGGTAGAAGGCAACTCAGACTGCAGTTTTGGGTTTCTAAATTGCTTAAATGAAAGCTCTCTTTGAAAAAGAGTCTATCAGAATGCTTGGAAGATGTATTTAATCTGCCTTTGTATTACGTATTTACCTTTTTGCCTATTTGGTTTATGCTTCTTGTCCTTACTATGTGGAGTTAGTTTGTCCTTATTTACTTCAGGCACATGCGTTTGATTTTCAGATAATCATTCTGTTGAAAAACATGAACCTGTGTCTTTTTAAGAGGATAAAAAGAGTAGCTTCTATGGCAATTTGTTAGTAGGATGTAATCTACCTTTTAATTTGATTACAGGTTTCTTTCCTTCAAAGTATTTGCTTTTCCTTTCCCCTGATTTTGTGGTGTGTTCCCAAGACCTTTAATATCACCACAATTAATTCTTGTTGCACAGTTGAAGAAGGACCCAGAAGCAAAACAGAAAAAAATTTTATCCAGAATCCACGTCTATTACTTTTGCAATTATGAAGATTTGTGTATCTTAATTAGACCAAAAATAAAGCACTTTTATTTGTTGGATCAGAAAATACAGGCTATTAGACGTAGAGAGACAAAACCCAAGGAAAGCTATTAGGGACAAAATTATGGCTAACACTACGTGATCATAGGTAGACAGATGTTACCAGCAAGGTAGCAGATGTCCTACTAGATGGCAATAAACACACTGGAGGCAAGTACATGTTTCATAACATGGGATTAGAAAATAAATTGAAGATGCAAAAGATAATCCTCTTTGGTTTAGTGAAAAAATGACCTTTGTCCCTTGTGTGAGTATCATGTATGGTGCAGATTTTTGATGCTATTTAGAAAATTAATGAGATTGAAGCATTTTCTTCAGATGTGAATTTTATTATTTGTATGGTTTTATTTTACGCTTTATGTTTACAGTTAAGATTTAATGGTGCCCCTATTGCAGATCAAATTCTACCTTGCTATAGGGCCAACAAACAAATAAAGTGAATAGGGATACCAGATCAGCAATGCTAGTATGGTTTGTATAGTAGATGATCATTACACTAAGCATCCTTTCATTACCCTAGAGATATTTCACCTTAATGGGTGCTGTTCCTTCTCCTGAGAGAAGGTAGTGAGGAGAGCTACCAATTTCAGTAGGTTTTGAATTTGGCCTGGTGAAATTATGAAAATATTAAGAGGAGGGAAAAACAGGAGAAATATTTTGAAAGAATGTGAAGTTATTATTTATTATCTGCAATATAATCAGTATCTAAGAAAAGGAAACCTTTTTTTGGCATACTGCTAACCAACGATTTTGAACAAAGAAGTAAAAATATTCTTTATGTTTCAAGTGGTTAATTATTGAGGGTTTTTTAGGCCTACATAGTAGATCTGAATAAAAAAACCTGATCAGTTTGCTTCCTGAGCAAAATTGTAAGAGAGTTCTGGTACTGCAGACCACCAGAGCTGAAATCCAGTTCTGTTACAGCCCAGAGTAGGCAAACAGAGTGTCCAAAGTCTGCCTGAGTAACGTCTATGTCTCACAGGCACTGTTACATCAAACAAACATCAGTTGTCACTTGTTAGGACCATTAACTAGACAAGTCCAAAATAAAACACAGACCAGAAAAGATACATCTTACATTCTATAAATTGTGTGGTCTGAGAATCTATTAAAGCTGACAGAGAAGAGGGCTCTGAATTGGTGAGCAGGCTGATTACACCTCGTTCTTTATTCCCTATTGACTTTGGGTATGCCATACCTTTCCATTTCCTAGAGAAATAAATTAAAAGTCAGAAGTAATTTGCCTGATGGAGGGTGCAGGTGGAATTTTGTTCAGACGAGCATTTGCACATTGTGAAATCCAATTTAACCCCTTGATGGGGTATAGCTTATTTTCTTTTGTTGACAGCTTTGTGGCAGCTAAAATAGGAACCTGATTAAATAGAGACAGTGAGAGATTGAGGTCTTGTTCTAACAGCAGGAGGATCAAGGCCTCTAATCTTATCTCCCCGAACACTGAGATGAGCTGAGGATGCTGGCAGCGAGATAAGCTTGGCTATTTTGAGCTATAAAAAGACCCCAAGAAAAGAGAAGAGGTGTGAGGTGGGGGGAGAGATTTTTCACATACAAAAATAATACTGTGTTGTTTAAATACATTTGGGTCAAGTGCTTGGAATGTATAGGGTATTATAAAAGTAGTGATTTAATTTTACTTTATGGGCGTACATCAAAGTACAAATAATAACAGCTCACTGCCTCTTTGCAAAGAAAATACAAGTCTGCAAATTTCTAAATACAATTCATAATTTATAATCTACCAGAAGCACAGTAATAACAGTAGAGGCCAAGTGGGAGGAGACCACTTCTGGCAGAAGTGGAATTGCTTCTTCTTGCATTCAAACTTTAAAAATATTTTGAATGGAGCAATAATATCAAGTCACTGAGGAAACCCTTTTGTCAGGTTTAATGTAAAGCTGTCTGTATAATACTGTTTGCTTATTTTTGCTCATTTGTTTGGAATTAACCAAATAAATGATAGATGCTCTGTTCCCTTTCTTATTTTATATGTGGTGTGGGGTTTTTACATTTCATTGTAATACTTCGTCTCATATCAAATTTCAGGACATTAGGTGAAAATGAGAAAGAATGAAGAAAGGAAGAAAGGAAAGGCATGAGAGACAGCACTGAGCTTATAGTTAGTTCTCCTTGGTTTACTGGAAGAATAAAATGTAAAGGAAAGGCTAGACGCAAACATACAAAATACATAAGTTAGATGTTATACCAAAGTTGCTTTTTTTAAAAGTAAGCCAAAAGTTTCTTCTTTTGCAATCATCTTTTAATTGGCAAAAAGTTAAAATTACAGTTAAGTCAATTTAATCAGCTGTGGTCCTGTTAGACCATCTATGGAACTATGCAGACTCATGCTAGCTGAAGCTCTGCTGAGTAGGTAACACCTAGAGTTTGATTGTATACTTTCTTAAGCACATTTCTGTAACTCTGTTGCCCCGAGTGGTTAAGAATTAGTCTCCAGAGTTAGCTGGCTAAGTGGGCTCCTGTAGTCACAAAAGAAAGTACAACCAACACGTTACGTTCTACTTGGTAGGACGATTCTTCTCAGATCAAAATACCACTGATTCAGTTTCGATCCCAACCAGAATGGATTTTGAACTTCAATTTTTCTTTTCTTTTTTATTTTGTGTGTGTGTGTGTGTGTGTTTTTTACCATAAGACATAGCCAAAGCTCTCCGTCACAATGTGCATTTTTATTCCTAGCATGTATTGCATAGGAGCTTAGTGTCTTTGGAGAGATCTTTAATAAATACTTTTTTAAAGGGGTTTAAACTCTTGATTATTGCCAAGCTGTGCTCTCAGCTCCTGTGATTATTAATATTGCTTTACATTTATTAATATGCCTTGATTCTAGTCATCCAGACTTGGGCAGTACAGCATCGCACAGTTAAACTGGACCTGGTGCACTGATATCCCCAAATTATAATTTCTTAGGGGATTGTGGCAACAACAGAACAGAAGATCCTACACAAGAACTCTATGTGCATGTAAGGTCAGAATTTTTCCTGTGTTTCCTATCTTTCTTCTGAAGTGTCTTGAAAGAAACATTGTCAAAAAAACTTGCAAACTATCTATTTTCCTACTAGGGTTTTTGAAAAAAGGAGAAAAATGGTGTTAACAACAGCATTGCATTTTGTAAGAGAGTTAAGCTTTTGTTGCTTCTTCTTCTAACTTTGGAGTAGTGCAGTAATAAATTACTAGTAGTGGCTTGACAAGATAGATACTAGTAGCTAAGTGCTGATCATGTATTAAAATTCAGCTTGTCACTTAACTCAGTGCACTCATATTTGAAGCTTGATAGATTACTTTTAATTGGGCAATATTGAGATTGAGAGACATCTACAGATTTGTTTTTATTTTTTAAAACAAAAAGTAAAAACATTTTTAGAAAAAAGGGAAGATCTGGAAGCAGAAACAGGTATTATTCTCGGAATGGCATACCGTAGGGAGGCGTTAATTAAAAATGCTGTAAAGATCTATTAGTTACAGCAGAATCACTGTTTTGGACATTTTCCACATTCCACTCTGAATGCTTTGCTTCAAAGAAACTTCTATCAAAAGAGCAATATATTTAAAAAACTTAGGCAGATCTAATATAACCAGGCCGAAGTGCATATACCCTGCTTTGCTTATGGATTATCATGGGTGATTCAGAGGCTTGGTTAATGCTGTGCACTACAACTCATATCCAGTGTGTATGCTGAAGCGCAGGCTGAACTGAAGGGTAGAATGGAAGGCAGGATTTATTCTACCTAAGATGTGCTTCACAGTCAGTACATGAAGATACCACACTACAGAAAAGTCTGCACATGCCTGCTGGTTAGCAGTTTAGCTGTAAGAGAATATGCAGAAAAAAAAAAAAAAAGAGTATCAGGATGTTCCATTTTCACTAAATCAATTTTCTTGAGGCTAGAGGTTATTCTGGTTCTCACCTTGATGATACATTGTGCTTAAAGGGAATTGAAGGGCTTTGGCTGACTTTTTATAGGGATAAATAGACAGAAAACATCTTTTCTCACCCTCGTAAGTATTTTTCACGTACACTGGCATTAATTTGACCCTTTAGTTTGAAAGGCCAGGTATTTAGGAAAGGTAGAATGTAATACATGACTTGATAAGTGCCATTTAGTTTTAATTACTAATGGAATTGCTACATAGTAATCATATGACAGTTAAATATTATTAAGAGTTTTCTCATTATTATTGGAGTTTTGCCACAACCTCTAATGGAAAAAGGAATAAATCTGTTATTTTCTTAAAAATATGTCTACATCAGGCCCTTGTTATTAATTCTGTGCTAGGTCTGAAAAGAGATTGCACCATTTGAGTGATAATTACAGGGTATGCGGATTAGTAGATCATCTTCAATGATTGAAGTTGCAATATTGTAGTATCTTTGAAAAAGAACCCATTTTAATATGCACTGAGGGTGTGCTTGAAGCAAAGACTGGGCTTTATTTTGTTTCTGTTGAAACAAAAGTCAAAAGCAAAATGCTTGATCATTTTTATTCAGGAAAGTTTTAATCTACTCTTTAAAGGGTGTTATTGGTCATTGTCTTAAATTATGGACATCAATGCCATAATTCTTTTGGTTTGATTGTTGTTTTTTTTTTTAATTTGGATTGTTTAAATGACAGTCATTCTTAACAGGCCTCAGATATGATGCTCAAGTACCAAGCAAAGTAGCTAGATTGGCTGTAATGCTCTGTGAAGAATCATCCTTGTGCCTGAACTGCAGCAAGTGACTATCATTTTCTTTATACAACCACCACTGACTACAGTAAGGTTGTTTTTAGTTTTTGTTATTAAATTGTCCTTGATACACAAGCTGCTTTTTTTACAGGGCACAGGAGTTCCACTATTATCACAATCAGTACTGTATTATTACCTAGGAGGGTCAACACTTTTCTGACAGACTTTGGTCTTCATTCACATGGAAATGGCATTATGGAAATGACAGTCGTAATCGAAGATGATAACATCTATGCAATATCCATTCAAATTATAATTACTTATACAATGCAAACCTGCTTACAGGTGCTGTGAGAAACTGTACTGCTATATTTCATGCTTTATCCTGAACAGTCTGCCTTGCTCTGTGAAGTTAATAATTTCCCCTAAAAGGGAAGAGAGTGTTTAAAGCAGGTGTGATTATGCTAGCTGATTAACATTCATTTCTCATTGTCACATCCCGAGCGAGAGGAATTTTTTACTCTCTTTTTTCCCAACTTTTGATTGCTTGATGTAGCAATGCTAGCAACAGCCTTTCAGCATCATCGCTTTCTGTCTCTCATTTTTGAATGAATATATGGCCATAATATATATCTAAACATACTCCATAAGATTTTTTAGGTTGTTATATTTATTTAGCTGTGTATGTGCCTACAGCCAAATACTCAGTGCATCCACCTGTACAACTATGGAGATGAGCAAGAAGTGTGATTGCCTTTAGAAGTACTGTAAGGAGACTGAAGTGGCACCTAACCCATTTGAAATACCCAGTGATTGTTGGCAGTACAAGGTAAAGCCCAATCGGAACATTCAAAGAAGTTAATCAAAAGAAAATGAAGTTACAAACTAGTTAGATGTGTGATATCTAACTGTGTGATAGATGCGTAAGATCTGCGGAAGAATATATTTTCTGGCCATACTGCATCTCCTTGCACTTTATGTGATCTTCTGTGAGTGTGAAGGGGACACCCGTGGTTGCTAGCATTTCTGTAGTCATTCATCAGCAAATGTTTAAATAATGCTTCCCTAATTATGAAACCACAGATCACTGTATTCCTAACGATAGCTTACAAAGAGTGCCATTTTAATTCTGATTAAATTTTAACCTACTCTGTACATACAGAAGGACCCTTTCCCCTTACATGTAAACAAATATGTTACTTCAGAAAGATCCTAAACCCTTAGTGCATGAGTCAAATTTGGAAGCAGATTTATAGCATAATAACAGATTGCCATTGTTTGTTTGCATTATAGCATCTCTTACCCATAGTGTCCTACAAAATAAAGTGTTCACTTGATAACAATAAAACTTCTAACAAATTAATTGCAAGAAGCCTTTGAAAGATAAAGAGCATACAAATGATGGCAGATAACTCTTTATCCCTCTCTTTAATTTGTTTTGGGCATTGATTATAGTGTTCGTAATCAGTGGAAGCACTGTTGAGAGTCGAATGGGCTGTGGGCAGGCGCTGTGTAAGAGTGATTTAACTGAATTCTATTGTGAAGGAGCCCAAATAGCCTGGTGTGGAGCTTTTACAAGAATAATTGAAAGCTTGCAACAGATCACTTCATAACATGGTTTTGAAATTAACTCACCTCAATGTTGGGTAGACCCTGAGCCCCACTCCTTTTCCGGATGTCATTCATGCTACATTTAAACTTAGATCTCTCTAAGTAAAATTGCTGTGCTGCAGTAAATGTCACTATAAACTATGAAATTTTCCATATAGAACCACTGGTGGAGTGTGTATAACAGCTTGACAATTGACTAGGAATTCTCAAGTTTATGACTAGCTAATAAGATCGAAGAAAATGAACAGGGCTTGAATGTATTTACACACCACAGACATTTATTTTGAAATTATTTTGATTTGCTCTGAGTGTTCATTTTTCACGAATGGAGAATGCCTTTTACACATTTACATACTCGTCATCAAAATGATGAAACCACTGGAGGCAAGGATGAGAAACGGAATTGGAGGTGTAGGAGTGAAGCTTTAAGAGTGTGATGATAAAGGCTAGCCTGTGTGTGATGTGAACCTTCCTTTTGCATGATTCACAGCACTGCTCAGCACATGAGCTGGCCTGTTGCTTCTCCTGTTGACTTCAAGATACAGCATGAACTTGTTCACTGACTGTAGCTTCCAAGCTTATTTGCAAACAATTATCTTGTGAAGTTACAGAAAAAAAAAATCTCTTTTTCTAACAGTCTGGACCCCGTAGCTCTTTGTAAATGTGATAATTATGATCAGAGAGAACACAATGAAATATTAGATCTGTACTAGGATTTAATTACCTGCAGTTCCAAATCAAAGAACAGTTAAAAATATTCCATGTGTGTTTTAGCTATACAGGAAAAAATAATTCTAGGTTCACTCATTTAGTTTTAGTGATGGGGGTTAAAGCTGCAGTATATGCCAGATTTGTGTGTAGCTTGCTGTGTGCCCCAGCATGCTGAGTGTAGTAACCGTTGGGGTGGCTTCAAGCATTTCCCTGGCCACCTAACTGAGCCATTGCACCAGCTGGCTTACTTTTATGTTTGTGCACCACTGTCTGCTCTATCCTGTTCCTGTCATACGTCCCTGAAATGCCTATCCTCAATACACAGGTTCCCCAGGTAAAAAACAGACACAGACTTGATTTAAAATATATGTGAACAGCTACAGTTCAAACAGGAGCTATTTCTGGAGACAAGACTCTTGAGGCTACAGAGTTAACGTGGAACTTTCCAAATGGATTTAAACTGTCTAGTAAGGCAATTACAACAGGGGAATTGCTACTAAGTCTAATCTTCCTGAAGCCTTGAAAGTACAGTTTTTTTTTTTTTTTTTTTTTAAATGTATCTATTTGGAATGCATAAAATCTGTAGTGAAAAAGTTTGGACATGTTGAAAAAGATGACTGAATAAAATGGGCATGTTTCCAAAGCAACATAGGTCACTTGGTAAAGTAGGTGAAAACAATTTATTTTTCACTTCTGACCAGAAGCATTTCAATATTTCAGTATGAGAGACTTCCAATTTAGAAAAAGTGTCCCAGAAAGACTTGAAGATCATGCTACAAAATCAGTGCAACATGTGCTCCCACTATGATGCTGTACACAACAGGGAGGTACAATGACAAGGGAGGTTCTTGATCAGAATAACGATGCTGTAATGGTGTTAGATCTGTCAGACAACACTGAAGTACAAAGCATGATATAACCTAACTTCTTAACATCTGATTTTCCAATAGAATCTTCTGTTCTAAGCTTGATGCTTTTTTTCCCCCCAGTGTGCAGGTAGCTTGTTCTTTCAGAAAGAGATTCACATCATCCAAGCACTAGGTGGAGATCTGTCTAATCTAGTGTACTAGGAAGTCATGAAGACGAAGTAGGATTTATGTATTTTTCCTTGCTGGTAAGATTTAAGTTTAATCTTGGTGTATATAATTTATAGAAGGTGGAAATGTGGTTTTGAAATCACTTAGGCAGACAAAGGGAAACTACATCTGTCACTTCTCGGATGTGTGTTCAGACAAATGAAAGGGAAACAAGCACCACTCTCCCCTCCTTTCTCTGCTCTACCTGTTATTTTAAAAGAATGGCAGCTATCACTGCATTCTCTGTGGGATTTATCCTGTTTTTTTGGTAAGGAATGATTTGTGAACACTTCCAAAGCACAGCCCACTGGCAATATAGGAGTGTGTTGCTTTTGTGTCTGGATCGAGCTTATGAGTTAGCTAGGAATCAAATTGTTTAATTTTAGAAATACACAGAGGTACACTCTGTGCATCAGTGAAAGTAAATAGTTAAGGTTCTGTGGATTAAGGGATTTCTGTATTACCAGTAAGATGTTTCCAATATTTAGGTGCCTAAATTTTAGTTCATTCTTACTTTAGCAGCTATATCCTTCCAAACTTTGGCCCTCTAATGTACATTATTGAAATGCCTTGTTCTTCTCTAAGGTCTGAATTCTTTTAGTATAATTAAGTCAAGATATTAAAGGACTTGGTCAGAGACTGTAAGTATCCAGAAGGAGTAGTTGACTCTTTAGTCTAGGAGACAAAGATTCAAAAAAATAAAATAGCTGTATGTTGAAGCTCAGAAGGTTTAGTTTAGAAAGAAGGTGATTTGTTTTTCAGTGAGAGTAACTAACAGTTGAAGCAATTTATTAATGGTTTATTCCATTCTCTATCAGTTGGGGTTTTTTGTTTTTTGGTTGGGTTTTTTTTTTTACCTAAGATTGTTTTAAGGATTTTTGAAACCCCAAATTTAAACAGGAATTAATTGAAGGAATCCTGTGGTCTGTCAATCAGATGTTACCACATAATGTCTGAGTTTTTTTATTCCTATAGGTGCCAATTATTTTGATGGCTGAAAAACTGCGTTTTAAGGTTCCAGCCTTTGAAAGTATGTAGGTACATGAATTGAGAGAGACCTCAAAGACTGGGATTAAGTTGTTTAGCTGTATGTATTTGTAGCAATTAATACTGTTGAGATGAAACTTGGTGTGTGTTAAGAGAGTGTCAGTATCAAGTTGGTGTAAATTAACTTGTAGCTGTTTATTAAAATGTTCTCCCTGAAGCATTATGTTGGTTGCTGTTAGAGGTGGAAATCAGGACCAGATGGACTTTGGTCTGAGTATGACAGTACAGTGTTTGCTTCAGCTTTGCAGCATTCTGTCCAACACATCTGTCAGGCAACAGCGTCAAAGAGCGCTTGCATTATATGAATTATTTTTTGGTTTCATATCTACCCATTTTGCTTTGGTAGTAACCCTTTTCCTTGTTAGGAAAAAGATCTTACTTGTGTAAGAAATTGTCAGGTTAAAATAGTATTTATAAAACAGCAATACTCCACGTTCTTGAGAATGACTGGAATAATGGAAAACTTAATTTTTGTTTCGGGCATAACAGGGCAAATGCTGTTCCTGTAAGCTACATCACAGGTGTAGCTAAATAGATTCTGGTGCATTCTGGAAGTAACTTTGACTCTCAAATGCAAAATGACCAACCTTCCTTCCTGGAGAAAGGAATATTGAACATTCTGTACCAGTGCTGTCTTCTAATATGGAAACCTGGTTTTAATTTAATTTCTAGTAAGCCCATTTTATAAGGCCTAAAAATTAACACTAAAACCAAACAATTTCCCATGAACGCAGATCTCATTTTGAGTGTTACCTCCCCCACTAGCCAGAAATGTTGGTGATAATAATTCTGGATCTCTTCTGCAATCACTTACCTGTAATTAGGCTTAACAGTACGTGAAAAGTATAAGGTCAGTTTTGTTTTTTAGGTATAAATCAAGCAGTTTTGTCTCTGCAACATTCTAGAATTTGTTGAACAGTTTACAAGCCAGCTCCTACATAGCTGAATTGTATTACTGGGCATCCTCCTTTACCCTGCCCTGTCATATCTTCCTCCAGGAGAGCAGCCACCACAGGAAAAACAGCACCACAAGCTTCGTATTAACACTGCCACCACAGATTCCCAAGTGACCATTCAGCTGAATGGAGGTTGATAACTAAGCTGGCAACAAGCTCAGTGGTTGGAATAAAAACAGCATCAGCTTTTCAGATCATACCCTCTCTAATGTAATTAAATTCTGAGTCATAGACCTGGAGAGAGGCATGCTTCCAACTGATGCTGCATTTCCTGAAGGTCAGCTGGAGAGCAGTATATTTCATCAAGTGCAATCTATAGAGTTGCAAGTTTCCTGATTAGGTTTGCATTTGAAGAGCTTCCCAAGGCCTAACTTGGGAAATTGCCCATTTAAGCAATAAAACATAATAACATATGACACTGCTTCTTAATGTTATCACATATGGGAGATTGCATGTGAAATAGAAAGACAAACTGATTTAGATTCTCCTTTTGCCAAGTTTTGTTAAGTGGTAGCATCAGTTCTCTGGATTGTCCCATTGCTCTTCTAAGATAATGAGTTTGATGAATATTATTCAAAATATGTTTGATTCATCTTCCCATACTTATAGTTGTGGATTTACTATTAGATCTTGCCAGCTTTTTTTTTTTTTTTTTTCCTTCCCTTAAACTTCCTGAGCATCATATTCTTGCTTTTGTTATATTTTACCACTTACTCTTGTCTGCATACAAGGTAATTCCCCTTTACCCCACTGGGTGAGATAACCCAAGATGAAGAAAACAAAAGTCAGCTAGTCATTCAAAGGAAACGCTGCCTCAGACCCTCATTTGCTGTCCTGTGATTATACATTGCATGACATGCTAGTTTGGAAAAAGGCTAACAGGAAAGGAAATGAAAATTTCATAAATTTGTAGTTAACTTATCTGATCATCCTGACTAACCAGTTCAAATCTCTTCCCTTTGCTGAGTATTTCAGCCATTTCCCTTCTAAAAAGTCCTTTTATCATGAAATGCAGGAATGTCAACCTTGTCATCCTTATTTATACTTGAGTACTAGAGAAAAGACCATATTTATACTTACCTGATATCTCAATAATAATCACAGAAATAGTCTGTCGTCTCTAACAGGAAGGCAGGGAAAAGTAATGCTGTCTGCAGATGAAGAATTGAGATGTCTTGAATCCTGAAATGTGCCCCTCTCTACTCTTTGTGGTCCTGTGAAAAAAGCCTCCGACTTGACAGAAGCTCCTTTTTCTAAGTAACACATAATTAATTGACCCCTGACAACTTTTTTTTTTTTTTTTTTTTGAAACTCACTGAATCAGTCTTTAATTTCTCTTCCTGAAATGGAGTCAAATTTTCTTTCTCCCTTTTAAGAGAGAAAACTCCTGAAAATTCTGCATCCAACTGGATGTAGAATTTTGTCATTAGAATTATGAAAACAGAAGCCCTGAAGCATAGTGGATTGTCAGTGAGAAAACTCTTGTATCAGTCATTATCCATCATATCTCCATACAATATCTTATTCTTTTCTATAAGTATCAGGTATCTGGTCCTTTAAAATAGGCTATCCCTGCAAGCTATTTCCCATCTTTGACATGTGCTCAAAATAATGAGAGTATAACCTGCATCAAAATATATCTCTATCAGTGTTCCTAGGAAAAAAGACTTGGGGTCTTCTGCAGGTATTTAACCATGTGCAGAAAAGATTTAAGACTGACAGTTCTCTGTGCCAAGAGAAACAATTGTTTAACAATAGGGGTTGCTCTTTATATATGCATGTGTATATATATAGATATACTCACACACACACACATATATCTATATAGTTAGGTGGGGGAGAAGCTTCCCAGTTGCAACAGTTTCATTCTAGATAGTGAGTAGTTGGAAAAAATAAAAGATATACCTTGAATATATATAAGGAAGAAAAGTTATCAGTTCGTTGTTTGGACATAAATATTCTATGCAGTTAGCCAGTTCCTTTTCCTCTAATAAAGGATGGAAACGGTTCTGCTAATATTGTTACAGACACAGCTTGGAACTGCCATCTTGGTCCCCTTAATACAGGTTTCCTTAAATCTAAGAGCTAAGAATTAGATCTTAGTGAAATTTGGAAGTTATCAACATTTGGCTTTGCCATGAAATAGAAAGAGAAATGTATATTTTCTGAGGTAGAAATATTCTGAAAGACACAGTAATAAATGTTATTTAAAATCAAACATTTTGGGATCACTGAAGTAGAAATAATTTCTTTTTATTGAAATAGCATGGATTTTTAAAAATTGGTTCAATATTATACTGATGTCCTGAACTGGAAAAAATTGAGTTCATTTAAACATTTAATTTCAATGAGTGTTTAATCTCTTCTGGAATTTCTGGTGAGTGGAAAGGTTCTTGGATCTAAAAATCCTTTACACAGTATATTCCCAGGAGAAAAAAAAATAATCTTAGAATTCTGGAGTGCTGTTGAAGTTGAGAGGACAGACACATCAGAGAAGGGTAGGCAGAGTTAGAAGGAAAATATTGAAAGGGGTTGGGTACAGAGAGACATATACTTTGTACTTAGAGAGAAAATACTTATGAAAAAAATAGGCAAAATAGTTTCAGTCTTCAGTGCTAGAACTACAGTGGCATATCCTGTGAATCAGTAGGTATTTTGGTAGTCTGACGTTAAATCTACTTAAAACTAAGCGGACAGATTTTTTTGAAGACTGTGAATGCTCTGAAACACATTCAAGAATGTCAAGTAGATACTCATCAATACCCATGGACACACGGGTTTGGTCTACCTGGGAAGTTCAAATGGAGGTAAACCTCAGATGAAGATAAAGTGTTAATAAAGATTTCTTTTTTTATATAATTTAGGTACGTTATCACTTTGAAGCAGGAGAATTTTTTGGAAGTAATACTCTAACTTGGGAGAACAGCATGCATTGGTCAGAAAAAGAAAACTAAGTTTTCTAAAGTCCTATTTGTTTGAAAAGAATGAACACTAGGAAATCATGTTGGGAATTCACAGTTGGATTGGAGGAGATATTTCAAAGGACACACTTTTTTAGATCTTTATCTAATGTACCCCAAGAATAATCACATACAAAATCCACACAGAGCTAAAACTAAGCAGATTATTTTCCAGTGGAGGAGTAATTTTCCTTTGCTCCAACTCCAGAAATGTTTACTGTCTTACTATTAAAAACCAACATGATTATCTTAAAAGCTAATATGAGGAATTTCAGAAGTTTCATTCAATTTCACAGACTCCTTTATTTTAGTCAACGGAAGAATTACTAGATTGGGAGAAAGTGAGTATTTTTCAGTAATAGGCAGTGAATCTGCTGCTTCTTTTATTTTGGGAAATATAATGGACTGAAGATACTTCCTTACTGATGTTAAGTACTTTCAAGCCTAGAATGTGAAGGACAATCTCCATCGCTTTAAGGAAATGAGTAGTTAACATGATATTTTTCAAAATACTTAGCTTTACACCTACACAATATTTATATAATGGAGAGATATAGACTGAGGCACTTAGTTGTACCTGTTTTGCCATTAATATACCAATTAAAAAAAAAAAAAAAAAAAAAAAAAAAAAAGATGTTAAATTTACACTCTCTGTAACACTTGCCAGGAAGACCTGATTGTGTCAAGAAATCTGGGAAGCCTGTGAACCCTTCTGGCCTCCACAGTCATTCAGTGGTCACCATAAGGAATAGCTCTCCTCCCTTGAAGGCTTCCAATAAAAGTGCGGTGCAAGTGGTTGAAAAAAAATCTAAGGCTGAGGATGTCAAAGGCACACAGATAAGCGGGGATATTTTCAACAGTATTATTGAATGTATTTAGATGTCCAGGCCCTATTGAACTTTAATGATATTTAGGAATCATTTGACATTTATGAAAACCTTATTTGTTTACTATATAACTGTGCAGATTTTCATAAATGTTCAGTAATTGTTAGCTCTTCGGGTAAGTCCTTAACAATGTGTATCATAACTAGGCTACCATAAAAGTAGTGACTTCAATGTATGGATCATGGGGGTTTCTGTAAAGTCAGACTGTCTGGGGTAACATTCAGAAACAACCCTAACAAAAATATCTTGGATGTGACTGTCTCAGAGTAACAGATAAGATTGATACCGTGTCACTTGCAAGATGTGATTTATAAGTTAAAGAGAAAGAAATTTTAACAACGTCTGAGGAAGTTTCAGTCAGTCATTAAGAGCTATTTAGAAACCTGATGGTGAAGAGTGACTGTAATCTTTTAGAACTGCCTTACTCCCATATAAATAATCTGGTTACTCTGACGATTGTCTATTGTATCCTCAGATAGATATTTTAAATTAAATTAGACCTAGATCCTCATACATTTATCCGTTTTCCAAAGTTCACCTCAGCTTCCATGGATGTTGGGCCTTTATAGATGTAGTGGGCCATGAAAATACAATTTTTCATGCATAGCTCTAGTGCACACCTTTGAAAATCTCTGCCAGAAGTTCCAGTATGCTTACAGTCATTCTGTAGTACCTTTGTTCATGATAAAGTGGTGGGTTTTTTCTCAATTAACATCTCTAAGGAAGAGTTCACCACATAACTTGTTCAGTGTAGACTAACCAGCATGGCAGAAGACAACTGAGTACTTTAACTGATGTCCATTAGAAGTGCAAAGCTGTTCTGCTGTGATCAGACTCCCTGAGATGCACCTACAAAGGATCTTTATTCCATTAATTCAGTGGATGCTGCTTCATAGGTAATGAAAAATTAGGCAAGCTTTGACCAAACCTTGGGAACATAACTCAGCAGTTAGCAATGGATACCCAATTAAAATACTTTCCATGTACTTCTTTTTAAAAATTCATGCTATTGAACGATTCCCACTTAATGCATAAATGACAACATAATATCCAACTGTAACAGTTGGTGGAAGCCATTTTAAGTAGCAGTTTAACAAACAGAGATGGATTTTAATTTGCAATGCCAGTTGAGCTGTAATAAAAACTAGTATTCCAGCTGTGAAAAAAAAATAAAACACAGCTTGGTTTAGAGTTATTTACAGATGTGTAGGATATTTTTTTTTCTTAACTAAGCCATACAATGGAACCATTTGGGCGTTATTCCTTCCCAGAAACATTTGTATCAGATGCCCTTCCTGTCCCTAATTTCTGGATTCAAACTCCTAAGAAAATACACATTAAAATATTATGGCAATTCTTAAGTGTTCATTGGTTAGAGAATTCAATTTCCTGTTACAAATGTTACTGTTCAGTGTTAATATAGCTGTTTACTTGTTTTTATGGACTGTGATGAGCTTCTGTTGACTTTGAGATAAATCCTATACTGCCGTCTTTGAACGATTTCCATGTGTTGGCATTGTTGCTGTCTCCTGGAGTGTTATTAGGATTCTTGCAACTTTGATTTCTCTTTGTTTATTCCTCTCAAAATATCAGCTGCTGGAATCATGGTATTTTGTGAAAGTTTTAGGATTTTTCCTTAATAGTGAAATTCCCAGTTGCAGGAGGGAAAAGTCTGCAAATAAGGGCCAAGCACACCCTTGAAATCTCTTCAGGAAACCCAAAACAAAAAAATCCAGACTTTGCTTTTCTTAATGTTAGGTTAGGGCAAGGAGAAGATAGCATCATATCATCTAAAGCAAGCCTGGAGGAACAGTTCTTGGTACCTTCCAATGAGCGGAAGACATTGTCACTAACTAGCACAGTGACCTTTCTGCCCTACTTTATGGCTTTATTTAATACATATGACATTATGATCCCTGAAGATTCATCTGTAGCTAAATATAAGCTCACATGAACAAAATGTTCATTCCTCTGGGAAGGGTTAGATAAAATGCTTTTGTTATTTGGATTAAGGTATTTGGCCAGTGAAAGTTTTCTGGCTTTTTCAGGTTTTTGTTTTTTTTCTTTGTATCAGCATAGTCTTATTAGAGACCAACAAATGATAAAGTGGACTATACTGTAAGCTAAGCACTCAGGGACCTGAAAGTCTGCAAGTAATAAGCGTAGCAGCAAAGTTCCTGGAGAGGAGAATTTGTAGAACTCATAAGCCTGAAGTGCTTTAACTGAAGCAGTAAAGTTCAGAAAAGAAAGAGGACAACTTCAAAGACACTAAGAAGTTGTGATTAGAAGTTTGCAATAGACAGGAAAACAATGGGGAGGAAATACAGATACGGTGCACTCACACAGCAGGGCTGGAAATAAAGGCTTTATTAGAGGATAGGAGAACAATGCACATTAAGTAGAGGAAATAGCTCTTCTGACCTTGTGTAGGAAATCACGTTAATTGTGTCTACCTGAGATTCAAGCTTTTTTATTTTAACTACTATTTTTAGAACTGTCACAGGTTTCACTCTAAATAGCTCAAGTAACATGCAGGACTGTGGAAGATATTTCAGAGACAAATGGAGAAGCTGCAAGTAACTGTCTGAATTATAGCCTCCTTAATTGGTAATGACATCAGGAGAGTTTAACATGAGCTACTGTCATCTGAACTGCGTGTGCGTTAAACAGATGAAGAGCACAACAGTAACTTGGCGTACTCATGAATTGTTTGGGAGGAATGAAGAATATGGGGAAAGGTTGAATTGCAGTACAGTGTATGTAAAACCCAGAAATATTCTTGAACACTTCAGCCTACTGCAGTCAGCCTACTGCAGTAAAATTGATAGTGTATCTTGTGGTGGAGAAAAAGGTTAAAAAAAATCCCCTAAGAAAACAGTTTTGAAGAATGCAACTTTTATAAAGTGTGAAGGATTTCAGTTCCACCCCACAAGCAACTGTAAAAAGTAATTTATTTTCTCAAGGCTTCTTTTTTGGTATTTCAATACAATTGCCTTTTGGGGAAAAAAAAAAAAACAAACAAACAAACAAAGCATTTTACATGATTTCACATCAGAAAGGTAGATTCTTCAAATGCACCAAAACATGTTGGAGAGTGTGTCCTGGTGTACCGTGCACACCTGCAGCCCATGTGACTTCATCTGATAAGCAGAAAACAGGTCAACTGGTCCTTTCAGTCACCTGGCCCTGAACGAGTGGGAGAGAAGTAGGCTGGCACTGGATCTGAGGCTGGATCAGAAGGCGGGTCACCGTTCCTTATGCATAACCTGAAAGGTCTGCTCTCCTGACACTCTATTTAAAGTGCATCTGCACAACGCTTCAGCAGAAAGGCTAAAGATAATGGCTACTGTCTGCAACCAGGATGAGAAATTCCTTGCCCCAGTTTCCTTTGCTTTCAAACCAATAGATGTCAGTGATGAGTGACCCTTTTGGGAAGAGCCAGAGAGAAACGCTATAATAGTAGGAAGAACAAATATGAGAGTGTAGCACGAAATCTTGACTTGCATGCCAAGAGAGAGACAGGAAAGATGAAAACATGGGGCTAATTCCCTTCCATCTTTCTGCAAGGCTACAACACTAAATAGCCATCTTCTGGGAAAGTACTTGCTCACATACATTCACTGAAAATACTAACTTACCATCCATCACTATCACCTCTCTTGTTTCTGTCTTACACCTTTTGAGATTTCAGGAAACACTTTTTAGAATTTAAGCTGTTCGCTTTGCTGCCTTCAGGGCTGGATTTCTGTCAGTCTTAGTTAAAAGCTGGTGGCATGGCATTTTTGCAGAGGGCAACAGTATTACTGCTATGCAGATCACTTAATTATTCCAAGTGTTATGAGTGCAAGTCTCTGAAGATGACATTGTAATGTAGGGAAAGCTGAAATGAGAGGTAATGAAAGGTAATGAAAAAGTCAGAGGTAGACAAGATGATTCTGTGATGCAAGGTCAAACAAAACAAAACACTTAATAAAGGACTGTGGAGCTGGAATTAGCCAGTATTGCTGAATGGGCCACCAGTGTCACAAAAGCAATATACTCACTGGGAGTGGGGGAATGTAGAATGTCAATGCAATATAGAGCTAACTCCTCTCACTCCCTGGAGGCTGCTTAAAAGCTAACATTACACCTACTGAAAAAGATTTATCCTGTATTCAGCTGCCATGTATAAAAGAAAAGATGAAGCTTCTTGAGGGAAGTGGTAAAGCAAACAAATGCAAAATGGCTGTGACGCCCCAAAAAGCTGTCTCAAAATTATAGACTTTCCTGAATGAAGGATGCAACTAGAGGCATGGACATCACCATGATGTCATTTGCCCCAAATGAAAATGTTACTAGAAATTAGGAAAAAAACTTCTTCAGAAAATAAATAAAAATTTACCTGATCATTCAGAGCCAGGACCGAACCATTCATTATCAAAGTTTCACTTAATGCCTGGGACTAGAATGCTGAGTTTACAGGGAAGAGACTGTAGGAAACCCTATCCCACTGCCTTCATTCTGCACCTCCCTGCCAGGGAACTTGTTGGTGTAGGTTATTGTATTTGTCATTTGAATTGAGAAGAAACTGCATTATCTTCCTGGCTTGAACCATGACCCTCTTGTGCTAGGCATTTTAAAAACAAAAATTAACAAGACACTCCCTGTCCTAAATTACATTTATTCTTAAAACAGATAACAGATGGGTACAGGCAGATGGCAGAGAAAAAAATTGTGACTAGGTCTGATCAAGAATGTTTTCTCATCAAAACCATGGTGATTGATAAGCTCTCCTTTAAAAAATTTGGATATGACAGTCTTGACAAAACTTTTGATGAAAAGGACAGAATTTCCAGTCAAGGTAAGGGGACCAGCAGAGAATAATAACAAGGTTGTCACTTAAGTGGGCTGTAGCAGATCCAAGTTCAACTGTTTTGTCTGAATTAGGCATGGTTTAAATCAGGTTTTCATACTTTCTGTGTGAATACTACCCCTTAACTGGAAGAAGGCCCTGCTTACTTTAAATATACAGACACATAAATATGCACATGTATATATACAAAACATGCACACACATGCTAATGAAAAACTGTCAGATTTGTCTCAGTGTAGAACAAGACTCAAGTTTTTTTGAGGAAACCACTTCCATTTTCTATGTAACCAAAGCTAGTATATGGAGAAGAAAGATGCAGACATAGAAAGTATAGAAATAAATTACCCGAAAGACAAATATTTAAGTTTCAGTCACTGATTTGGCTTCAGCACTAGACTCAAACTGGTATAAATTGTTGTAGATCATCCAGCTACAACAGAGATGTTCTAATTTCAATCCTCAGGTATATGGTCTTGAGGTCCGGTGGCGGCAGAGAACCCCTGGGCCACATTGCGATGTCAGAAAATTGTATTCTTGTTTCGTTTACAAGTGCAGTGATTTGCAACAATCTAGTACTTTCTTGTCCTGGTTATGGTACAGTGGAATTAGGACAACAGGCACTCCCTAGTTATACCAGAAACTCCTGCTGCCTAGATCATGGCATTCTCTGGAAGGTGCCAGAATTACCTGACAGGAATTCTGGCCAGAATTGAGATATACTGACCAAAGCCAATTATCTCGCAATCCTATAAATAGTGATCCTAAGTGAGACCCCTTTTGCTCACCAGGATTACAGCAAGCTGTGACACAGTGTGACCCCCTGAGCTGGGATTGCCTATCAGGGTAGATTTCAGAAAGTAGATTTTGCAAGAATTTCCAAGATCATCCACTGAGAGATGCCTACAAGGAAGAAGGGGTCAAAGATTGTCAGCTGACAAAGGAGAATAGCAAGTAATTCACTACAATTAGATTTTTTGACGTTTCAAAGATAATTTGGTACCACTAATTTACTACAATTGGCAAAGAGAGAAAAAGTCTTGATCATAGGTTAACTTCTATGTCTATGTGTGTGTGTGTTTGTGTGGGTGTGATTCAATTTAGGAAACTTTATAGTGTTGATTATAGCAAATTTTATTAAATCACTCTGATAACTGGCTGATGATTAAATATTGTTAAAAATCATACAACCTAATCTTGTGGTTTACCATAATAGTGCTAATCTATCTTAAATTGCTGCTACCTCGAAGTTGTGATGATTCATTTTCTGACAAATTAATGTAGTAACTCTGTGGGAGGTTTTCTTTACCCTTTATATTAAGTCCATTAGACGTAAGCCATTGACCAAGTCTGGGACTTAATTTTTAGGATATGTGCCATACACTGCTAAGCATGAGAAAAAACCAAACAGGGATCTCCTGGTCTCATCCTCTACAAGTTTTTGAGACTTGATATCCCTGTAGGTTATCCCAGGTAGCATTTAACTTACAGATAATGATCAAAATGAGACAATATTAATAAAAGTAATTCTTACTAAATAATGTTTATTCTGCCTCTGGACAAACTTTTTCACAAGCCTTTCTTGGACTGACTGTTTTCCTTAGTGTTCAGACAATACTTTTTTTCCCTAATATAATCACTGAATGAGAGCAATGAAGTTTAATGACCCTCCATTGTCTTTGGTCTGGGACTTACATATACCCAGTCCTACATACAGTGGCACATTTTGTGATACAGCAATTTATGATTTGTACATAAGAAAATTCCCTGAACTGTCACAGAAGCAATCCCATTTCTGTCACAGTTAAGAAGAAAAATAATAAAAATGCATTCCTATTAAAGCTTAAGTCTTAGCTAGTATATTTGGAATAAAACCAAAATTGCTATGATAGTTTTCCTTTGACTTTATGGCAGTATAAGAAGGATTAACACACTGTTGAGCATACTGGATGATAATAAAATAGAAGAATTAAAATCACTTCAACACATTGTAGATAAACCTTTGAAAATAAGTAAAAATTCAGTCTTAAGTATCAAAATAATTGGAACATATGAGTAACTTTTCTTAAGAAAAGCTACTTTTTAAAATACTGATTATCAGGGTGTAACAGGACCAAGCATTGCATTGCTAGAGATAACATGCACAGAGGGACAAGAAATTGAAAAGGTGGAGAAAGTCTGTAGAAGGTTAAGGGAGGGGGAGAGAAGATGATCCATCTATCATTTCTGCCACAATAAATCTTCCTTTTTTGAGAGAATAGTGTGACCCCAGAACAATGAGAACAAAATTACTCTGCTATGCTATTTCCAGTCAGTGTCTTTGTATCACTATGGAAGTCTTAAATGATCACGAACGGATCATGTTTTGTATGTGTTTATTCTCACAGGAAACATAATTCCTGTGTTTAATCACAGGGTACTTAACATTTCTATTTCTGGCAAATAGTAAATTATTTTTTTTTTTAAAAAAAAGGATTAATATGAAATTAAATAATAAATTTTTAAAAAATTAAATGAAAGATGCAGGATCATATCTTTAGCTAGTAGGTTTCTATTATCAAATCAGAAGGTAAGTCTTCTGTGTAATTTTTTCAAGTAGCAACAACAGAAACTAACAACTAAGAAACACCTAGGCACTTCAGTTGATGGAACCATGAAGATGGCAGTGCACTTTGAAAAATAGTATGCCATCTCAGTCTGGAAGTGACAGACTCTGAATGTGAAATGCATGAAAGAAAATGTGTTACGGTGATAGTACAGATGTGGATAAATAGCACGTATGGGTTTGTGTTTCTCCAAAGCACAATATAGACATTAAAGAAAAAAATATTTTTAAAAAAATATTTTAATAGAAAATTTAAGAAACTCAGTGGCATCTTGTTTTGATAGGGAAAATATGTATATATAGCACATGGTATATTAAAAGTCATAAATACCATCACTGCTGATCATAATTAATATTAAAAGACACAAACAGATCTAAGAACTTGCATTAATCTCCTTTTCTAAATGCTGGAAATTGCTCTGTGCTTAATTAAGGAGTAGAATAATCTTGTCTTTATGGGCTGGAACGGAGTAGGTATTCGAGTTCTGATTTTGCCACATGCTTCCTTTATGATGTTAATCACGATGCTTTTATCTCTATTTTTTTTAATTTGAAAATTGGACATAACAGTTCCTTTCCTCACAAGAGCAAATATTATATCTTATTCTAATTTTATAGTGAACATTTATGGAGTAAAGCAATTTTATTTCCACTGTATGTGGAACTGGGAAGACAACGATTTTAGAATATTGGCCAATCTTAAAAATAAAAAAAACAAACAAAACCAAAAAAACCCAAACAGTTGAAAGAAAGGCATGTTCAAAAAACTGATAAAAAAAGATCATAGCAGGAAGGCAAGAAAAGCCCAAATTGTTTAACTTTGGAAAAAAGAAAATTTACTTATACCTTGTCTTGATGTCCAAGATATTCCTGATTGCCCTTTAATTTGTAAAAAAGGAACAAACAGATGCAGTGAGTGAAAGCCAAAAATGGACCAATTCAAAGTGGAAATAAAGGGAACATTTTTAAAAGGCCAGAAAGGTAGTCATTACAGACAGATTAGAATTTCTATCAGCTGTAATCTTTTAATGAAGGCTAAACAATTTTCTGAAAGATATTTTACAGCTCAGCAGAAGTGACAGACTTGATGTAAAAATTATTGGTCTGAATCATGAAGAAGGTCATTCTACACTGTCCCAATAGTTCATTCTGGCCTTACAATCCATAAATCTATGAATTAATGTTTGTGAGTCATGCTGATACCATAATGATGGAGGCCATAGAAGCATATAAGTTATGCTAACTTACCACAGGTCTAGGAAACAGAAAGGAAGAGAGACCACTTCCAGAAAGCTATCTATGAACAGATCATTACGATATTTTTCACAAGTTAATTCTGTGAAGGGCATCTTATGTTCTGTAATGACAAGTTCTTGTGCGTGACTGTGAATCCATCTGCTTTGTTCTGTGGGTTAGCTGATGAGAAAATTGGATTTGTTAGTACAGGAGGTTATGTCTTAGATGAGTGGTATAAAAATAGGTCACAAAACTGAGAACTAAGCTTGTGGTTTTTTGTTGTTTTTTTTTTTTAATTCCCCCCGATTATTTATTTGCAAAGAATGAACTATGTTGGTTGCCTCCTCACAGATTTGGTCATGTTTACTAAAGAATTTCAAAGGAAAGGGAAAATTGTCAGCACTAGATGTCCTGGATGGAGATGTGGAAGAATGGCCTTTTTAATGGTGTCCAGGAGCTCAGCTGTTACAGAATTTACCTGGATCAAGTCTGAGATATTCCTGCCTGAAAGAATTTCAGATCAAGTTTCTAACCTTCCAGGGAAATGACCTATCCAGCAGGTACCAGGATATTCTTATAGTGCAGAGACGGTATCAGCTCCAGGTGAGCTTTCTGATTATCTGGCTCTCACTGTCTTGTTTTTGGTATTAATGGATGTTAGGAAGAAGAACTAAAAGTCTTTGCTTAAGTATAGCTTTTGTGTTGGGGGCATTAGTAGGTAGGAGAAATGAATACCATTTTCTTCCAGCAGTAGAGGTAGCTATGGGTTTCCCGTGCTCCTGTTTGCTTTAGCCATGTATGATTATATATATAATTGGATAAGTAGCTTCCCTGGAAATACTGTGAATTTTAACCTCCTTTTTTTTTCAAACTTTTCTTAAGCTATTAGTCCAACACTTTCTTTTAGGAACACAATGTTGCATGTAGGATGACAATAATTTGTTGAATTATTTTGCTATCTCTGAGAAACAATATAATGATTTAAAATCCTTTGATCCAAAAAAATACATTGTTTCTTTTTTTTCAGGTTGGCAAATGAAGCAAAAAGTTAAAATATTTTTATAGTTCTGTGGGCTTCTGGGAATGGTGAAGATGGAAATAGTGAAGAAGTTGCTGACAAAACTCAAAGAATGTGAATAGTCCTCATGCTTATACAGGCACTGACTTTAGTGGGATTATTTGAATGCTAAGTATCGCACTAAATTGTAGCAGACTAGGCTGGAGTTGATTTTGATATTGTATTAGGGTGAGATAAGCACTGATTTGGGTGAAAATAGTGTCAATGTAATGAATAATATTTGTAAATGGATTTTTTCTTTTAAAGAAGAAGGTCCATGGCAGAATTGGACATTTTTTCAGGAAAATGGCTCTTCATCTTTCACCTGTGAGAAGCAACAGTTTAACATACAAATGGGGGGGAAAAATATCAATGCCTTTTTCTGAGTGTCTCCCTGTTTTGAGCCCTTGCACAATGAAGGTCACATGCACCTTCATTCATCCCTTATCTTCTGACATTTTTCAAGGCACACCTTGTGTTCAGTGTTCCTGCCTGGAGCATTATATGTCCTTAGCACATCCTTCAGGACAACAGACAACTCTCTTATCTTCCTCACTTCAGAGACATGGCACTGCAGTTTGAGAGGAGGCTGAATGCTCTGGAAAACAGACAGTCATACAAGGTCAGATACTTTTCAGTGAGAGACAGAAAGGTATCTACCTTCTCACTGGTCTTCTTTTCTCTTGACCTGGGCTGCACATTTTCTTTTCTTGTTTCTCATTTGTGTATTACACACTTGGAATTATTTTAAATCTTGCTGTTTCTAGAAGTGAGGAGCACAAAACAATGGAAACATGTAAGCTGGGATATGCTTTGCAAAAAGTTTGGATGACCAGTATTCATCTGTAGAGTAGTACAAATAACTGACTGTTGTTTGCTGTCTAAAGATGAAAAAAAAAAAAAATCAGGTCAAACACAGTGTTTGCTCTACTCTTGAGTACTTAGTAACATTAACATTAATAATTGAGTTACATTTTTAAACAAAACCTGATTTAAAACAAAACCTTGACATAAGTAAAATTGTTGAAAATATGTAAAATATTTTCAGAGAGAGATGCATTTTCTTGAAGATACTTCACATAAGCTCAAAAATGTTCTAGTCAATTTGCTTGGGTGGGCTGGCTTTGGTGTGGGTGGAAGGAAGATTGCATATATGTGTTGCAGCAGTTCAGCAAGAACTGAAGGTGTCAAATACATTGATACCAAAAGTCACTTCAATTACTTTAAACAATATATCTCAAACTATGAAAATTGGAGACCCTACTATTTTTAGGAAATAAATTTTCCCTGCAACTCTTAGGTGTTCTTTTATTTATATTTTCTAACATGCCCTCACTAACATGCACACAGAGATTGTTAATGTCCTTCTGTACTTCAGGACACGTTACTTTAAGCAGCCTATAACAGATGTAAAAAACTTGACAGTACACTTCACCACGGACCTTTTGCTGAAGTTCCTCTTAAGAGGATGAAGCCTCATTTTTTTTTTTTTCTCTCTCCTAGACTGATAATATAGAAAATGAAAATGAACAGGGAAAAATAAGAGCATAGTCTTGGTTCCATTTTCATTTATTTGTTAAATTCAGTAGCACATTAATGAGGCTTTTGTTTTTCTTCATAGCATCACCATTTCCATATCTTGCACATGGTCATCCCTCAGACAAGCCTGGCTGAATACATCATGTCAACCCTTGGCTTGATACAAAAGTGCAGAATTTTCATTTATGGAGACACAGCATTTTTTTTCCTTTATAAATGCCAAACTGAATGAAAAATACTCCTTAGAGAATTAGAAAATAATGAATGATTGGCATCTGGTGTACAGTTTCTTATTCTACTGAGATTTTGGCATGCCATTCACTGGGAAATTCAGAGTATTGAATGACATCCACAGTTACCAGATGGGCTGTCAAAGCATACTATGTGTCAACACCTTTGCAAAATATTGCTTGAAGCCTAATTCCTCTTATTTATGGGCATCCGATTTGGTATTTCTGAATAAGGTATTGTATACAGTTTTTTCCCACTCTAAAGCTGATGATGTTACTAAAGCTATGGTTTGGTCTCTTCACCCACAAAGGGTATCTTGTGTGTGAGGACAGGGATTAGGGGAAATATATGGGAGTGCACATACACTGAGTGATAGAGTATGCTTAATTCTATGAGGTTCTCTTGTCTCGCTCACATGTTGGTAGTTTAAGGCAGTATGGATCCTGTGACATCCAGTAACTACCATGAACTGGTTCAAAGTCCAGCTGGTGGCCAGTTAATAAGTTATGTTCCTCAGAAGTTGATACTAATAAATGGCTACTGTTGTTTAAGTGTTCAGTAATGACCTGTTTGTTGGGATTGAATCCTCAGCAAATTGTTGCATGACACCAAATGGGATGGTGTAGCTGATCTGCTTCATAGCAGAACAGGGCTGCCACCCAGAAAGTTATGAACAGAATGAAAAAATGAGCTGACAGAAAATTCCATGAGGTTCAGTAAACGCAAGAGCACCGTTCTGAGCCTGGGATGTAACAATCGTGGGATGTGGTACAGGAAGGGGGTTGTCAGGGAACAGCTCTGCATGGATGCTCTGATAACGTAGTCCCATGTATGTGTGAGAAACAGATATGGGTACTGAGTTTCTAGTACTTCTTACTTTGTGAATATCAGTGGCCACTGAGAGGTGATATTAAGTACAGGTTGGTTGAAATACGTAAATGTGATTAAGGTTTCATCATACCAATAATTTCCAGCACATTGCAGTTCTGGAAAGAACCACAAATCAAGTGCAACTATGTTATTCCAGATATGCAGTGTCTTCTGTGTTCATTACAACAGGACAGATCACAAATGAACCAGTTTCAACTCTCTGTTGTTATGCTTTCTGTGAGTTGTCTGTCTAAGCAATACCTTATTTGTTGCAATTTAGTCCTTTTGCTTGTTGCCCTGTTCACGACAGCCTGAGGAGCAGGTTGAATTCTCCATTTGATTTTTTTTTTCCTTGTCAGCTGTGTGTTTTTTATCTTTTGGATTCTCTAAAATTGCTTCATGTCTCTCCCAAGTGTGTTTCCCAAAAGTAGACATAAATTAACTGAGGACCTGTGAGTGCCGAGCTGAGCTGAGAAGTTTCTTTTTGTATCCTGCAGGTCGTAGATTTGTTTATAATCCCAGTGTAGTGTTTCCCCTTTGTGCAACATCTATGTGGTGATTCATGTTTGGCCTGCAATCCACTATAACTCCCAAATCCCTTCATATGAAACTGCTATTCAACCTCTTAATTATGTGGTGATTTATCTAGATTTCTGAGTAACAGAGTAGTAGAGTGGTGAACACAGCTGCCTGGAATAGGTTTAATTCTTGGCCACTGACCATCTAAATAAATATCTTTAGAAGGTTGTACCAGCTGCTTGTTAGAGCAAATAGCCAAGAGCCATGAAAATTCTGAGATCAAATCCTAATTAAAGTACTGACTTGCTGCATGACCTTGGGTGGCTACACTTTTTGTGTAGCCATGAGCCCCAAATCAAAACCTCTGAGCTGAACTTCTCTCTGAAAACAGAGTTAAAAAAAATGTACAAAACAGAACCTATGTGCATCACCAACAGTAACATTCTGTTTGTATTGAACTTCTAACCTGACCCCTGACACTTAATGCAAAATTCATCTGTGCCTTACTATATTCTTCTTGTTCTTATTTGTTTATATGGGTTTCTAGCTGCATTATGATTAACTTAGGTACATCTGCACAGGATTATTGAAAGCAGGGTTTTTTCAGATCTGATTACCTATTTTATCATACAGAAATGTGGAAAAGTTTTTTGTGCAGCTTGTATAAGATGATGCATTTTTGTGAGAAACTATATTGGCTGTAGTGGTCTGCATACAAGCTTCAACACAGAAAGTTTACTGCTAGGCACTACACTAAGAAATGCTAAGTCGTTAAGTCACACTGGACTTAGGCTGTATGCAGAAGGCTAATGAGGTCAGGGACAACAGGGAAGAAAAGGGGGATGGATGATCAACATAATAACTGCCTGTGAAACTTGAGCTGTAGTTCAAAAACAAGGGGGAGGCTATGTGGTTACAAATGTGAAAAATCAAACCAGACATCTTTGCATATATTTTGCCAGGGACCTTGTCTGGAATGTGTTTTAAATGCTAACCATTCATCCAAACAAAACTGTAATATGCCAGTTTGCACAAGCACCAGTTGATATAATTGGCAGCTGAACAGATAGGAAATCTCTGTGAAGTTTGCAGGCTTCCCAGTCACAAGGGAGTACCAAATGGAGGCACATCTGCCTTACTGTAACTTCGTCCAACTGAAGGCCTGCAGCATGACCCAGCTGATGAATGTATCTGGCTTGGGAGCACTGAACTTCCCAGACTTGAAGGAAACGTTTGCTGTCATATGGTGGGAGAGCTCACAGAGCTGCCCCAAATGGTAACCAGCCAATGTAGTTTTAAAGGTCAGACCATTCTCAAGAGCCAAATCCTACCATACTGGCTTCACAGCCTTGTTGCATGAGTGGTACCCTCTCACTGAGTGTAATGCAGATAGCTATGGAAATAGGTGTGCACCACTGAAAGAGCACAAATTCAGCTTATTATATACCACACTGGGATTAAGAGGTAAATGATAAATAAGATGTACCATCTTAACAAGATTTTTCAAATGATACAGAAACACAGAGGGAAATGAACAGAGGAGGGTCAGAGGAGGAAGATGAGTGGGTAGGCATGCACTGTTCTTAACGTTTGCACTTGTCTGAAGTGGTTGGTTAGCTTGTTAGTTCTTGTCAGAGGGAGCATTTTTGTTTTCATGTGTTGAATGGTACCTAGTTGTTACTGATTGTCGTGATGCTGATAAAAGCTACGGGGAATGCAAGTATACTTTACTACATACTGCAAGGGAGACTGGAAATAGTCTGTTCTCCAATTTCAGTATCTTTAGAACTACTTGGGGAAATCTTTATACTGGGGGATTCTGTGCCCAAATTTATATAATAGATATTTATATAACAGATATTTCCCAGACTAGGTGGTTCAACAGCAGAGTCATACAGGGTCATTCTGAGTGTTAAATATAAAAAGGAATCTCTGGTGGTCATGATAATTCTGCCATGGGTAAAATGTCGGACAAGTTTTTCTTCTAAAGTAGAAAGGAAGAATTGAATTACGAGATGCACCTGTGTATCCTGCTGATCATGAGCTAGGAAAGCATAAGCATAAGCAAAGTTTGTGCAAGAGCAGGACTTCTGCTCAGGTGCTGATAGGAGCACTGGTATTCAGGAACTTCACAATTAAAATACAGTTCAGTTACAAACATGAACGCAAGTTGCATGCTACCTGCAGTGTTCAATATGAGAGTTAAGTATTTGGAGATGAGGCTTTAAAAAAAAATGGAAGAAATAAAAATGTATGTGCTTATATTGTTTAGGACTATACATGGCAGTGTCTGATCTGATTTCTCTGCTTGTGGATTCTTAATAACTGCAGGTGAGTTTCTCATCACCTCTCAGGATCTTCACTATCTTTTTTGTCCTCTGATACCTGAAACAATGCTACTTCCATCAGTTATAGTCATGATCTAATCATGATCTCTCTTCCTATTTCCCTAGTTGTTAAGAAGTTCTCATGTGCTGGAGAAATGTGCCCCAGTCTGAGGATGCTCAGCCAATCTTCTTGCACAGGAGGTACTACTGCGAGGTGGAAGTGGCTCTGAACAGCAAGGTTTGTATAATGCTAAATGTTGCTTCTTGTGCTGGTTGCATAACATAGTTCATTGATTGCACTAAAAAATTATTAATTGCTCAAACAGCAGCTAGTGTTTCTGTGATCGTTTTCTAAAGTGATGGCTCCTAAGGTGTGGGCTAAAGAGATACCTGGTTTGCTGATCAACTCAGAAATGTGGAGCATGGCTTAGTTTTAATGTGGAAGAGTAGCTCTTGCTCACAGAGCTTTATTTTTCCCTTGCTCTCACTTTCTCTTCTAACATTGTATCTCTCCCAACATTCTACATGCATACATACCTACCTCTGGGTGTGGAGGTGCTGGGGAGGGGTTGTGTATCTGTATCTCCAAGTATCGACAGTCTTTGTTTTGAACAAAGCCTTGCTTTGACTGGTTCGGTGACCATTTTCATTAGCAAGCAAAAGTCAGAGTGATCCTAGCTACTTTTGGACAAATTTACAACAAACAAAAAATAACTCAGCACAAGCTCCTAACAAAGGAGTTACTGAATAGGGAAAGGTCAGTAAACAGTTGACTAATTTCAAAACTAATTTATCCATCATGTAAGAAGGCCTTACAGAAGTCTACAGAAGCATGTGCTGTAGCTGATTTCAATATAATTTTTATGACAGCAGTTAAAGCTTGATGTTAAAACATATTTCTAATGCTTTCAACAAATTTGTACAACTGTGCTAAAGAAAAATGATGTTTTTCCATTATATGGTATGAAATTTGTGAAAAATTAAAATTTCACCTGAAAACCTTTCTCACCACCTCCCAGTGCTGTAGTAGTAGCTGTATTTCTCATCCAGTTCAAGAATCTAATGCTGAATTTTCTATGCCATTAAGCTGAAAACACCTATATATCAAAATGGTGCTGTCAGTGAATTTAATACTCATTTTAATTCATGGCAGTAAAATCTGAGACAGTTGCTAACACTTCTACTGTTCTTGGAGAATATTATCCTATGCCTTAAAAAAGCTATGGCAAATCTCCTGAATAGCTAGTGGCATTATTTATAATTATCAGTCTTTTCAGTATGCATCATTGTACAGTTTTCACTAATAGAGTCAGTTCCTTTACCAAGGCAGGATTAAGGCCTTAGGAAACCTTTTGGCAAAACTGCAGCTTCTAAGGATAAATTTAATATGAATCAAAGTAAGAGCACATGACAATATATATCTCTAAGAGCAGGTATCATGCAAAATATTTTAATGGCAGCTGAAGAGTATAGAGATACTCTGCAAATAATGCTGAGATTGTAGATGGATAACAGCTAGGCATGCACAGGTATGAAATTATCTATGCTAAACCCTCAAAGACAGCCTATCTGCAACTAATAGAGAATTTCTGGGCAAAATATGAACAAGAGAGAACTTTCTCCCTCAGTACTTCACATAGTGTAAACAAGAATGGAAAAAAACTGAGGAATAAACGTGTTTCATCAGGAAAGCTTAGTCTCCAAAAAAAGTTTCTAATGCACACCCTTGTAGAGTCCCTTTTCACATAGTTTGCTTGCTGCTCTGGCCAACTATTTACATCACTAGTTACATCAAATCAATCAGACTAAAAGCGTAGACTGCAGAGTCAGTTTACATAGATTCAAACTTCTAAACTGATTGAAGGATATGAAATGTTAATGAAGTTGGAGCATTTCATGCTTTCTGAATCCCGTTTCATGAGTACCTTACAGGGAATTCTAGAATCTCATAGTTATTCCAGACCCGGGAATAACTGTGGCTCCTGGCTTTTGGCTCTATCTTCTATTTCACTTAGTTATTTTTTAGAAGAAAAGTCAAAGGTTTTCATTCCTGTCTGAAAAAGAACCAGCCTTCTCAAGTCTGTTTTCTGTGCTAGAGGTACGAGACTTAGTATATAAAAGTATATTAATGGACTGTTGACAAATTCTTTTGCAGTATAAAGGAAGCAGAGTGCTTTCCAACTTATGTACACAGTAGGAAATAATAGGCTATTCAAGGCAATTGCTTTCCTCGTTTAAAAAAACTGGCAATGAGGTTGATGTAAACAATATGTAAAGACCACTGAATCTTAAACAGAAGCTGGTTTTCTGGAATACCTATTTAAGCCAGTATGCATAAGCAATCACTCATCATCTCTCAGGATTTAACCCCTTGTACGGACTGCAAAATGCACAATACATACTCACAAAAAAAAGAGAAGAGAGGCCTCTTACAATGTGGAAAAAGAACTACACTTTGCTAATAGGTATGAAAAGAAGAATGTGCTTTCACTCCAGCTTATCTGTCTGAAATAGCAGTACACCCAATATTTTCACTGATTCATCTGAGTAATATTAAATTCTGAACTCCAGTGAACGCTCATGGCTCATTGTTTTCCCAAATAGACAAATATCGTTCTGTTTCATCCAGCCCAAATGATCACAGATGTATTTTAGTTGAGATTTTCAAAACTGTTTATGTTAGCAGCAGCTGATAACTCTGAATAAAATGTGTCAAATTGCTTTCAGGACCAACCACTTCACTCAAACACAAAGGCAAACATTTGAGTCTATTTACAGCTTGAAAATTTCCCCATAGAGCACAGCTGTCTTAAGTGCAATTATTTATGTGTAGATTTAGTGGCACTGAGGAGTACCCCTCTTTCCCTACTCTCAGAAGGCTTGAAAACTGATGACCTAATTTTCTAGTCTTTACCCAGGTATTTTATGTGCATCTGACCAAAGCCTGACCCATTAAAGTAAACAGGGCATTGCCCTTTAATAGAATCAAGATTACTTGAAAATCCTCTTGAAAGCCATGGAGAGTAGCAGTTACTAAGCATCTCTCAGCTTTTGAGTGAATAAGAATTGGGAGAATATCAAGTGGGTCTTTTTAGAGAATAAGTAGAGACTAAAGCCACACTTAGATGCTATTGTATCTCTAGTCTGGAATACATAAATAGGACTTGTGTCCCTTTAATTCAGAATTCCTTCTTCAAGGCATCTTTTGAAGTACAGTTCATGCTGCCTAGAGAGTTTAGTCCAGTGAGATTAAATTGGGAATGGAGCTAAGAAGAGAACTTCTCTTTAAAAGAGGTCAAAAGTGTAGATAGACATTTTATTTCATTCTCGTGAAGCACATGGCTCAGCTCCAAAGACTTGGCGATGCTTAGAGCTAGGCAGATGTGGCAACTGTTTGGGTTTGAGGTTTTTTGGTTTTCTTATTACTAATGGGCCTTCAGTGGAACTCAGATTTTTTTTTTTTAAGACTTTTTTTTAATCATTACAATTAATAATGCCCCATTTATTCCTTAGAAAATGGTAAAGAATGTACTTTATTGAATCTTTTGAACACAGATGGTTGATTTGCATGTGTTCAGAGTATGTGAACTACTATTCCATCTCTGAGTCTCAGCCTAAACAGCAAGAGCAGCAGATCAGGGGAGAAGATACATATACAATAACTTCTTATATTCAGCCATGGTGACACTCTGGAACTACGGAGATCAGGCACTAATCATGATTAGTGAATTCAGAATTATTCTCATCTGAAGGACAGCCAATAAAAAGCAAGCATACACCTCAAAGACTGGCTTTGGATCATAAAATTAGCATAAAGTATATTTCAGAGGTATCTTGTGTGTTGCTATAGTGAGGTTAAAAAGGATTTAGCAATATAAACTCCATTTTCCATGGGGTTTACGAGTGAGACAACTTGAGTTGTTCTGAGTGGAAAACTAATTTGCCAGCTCTTAGGCCAGTGTTGTACATATTTCCCATTTTAAAACCAGGAAGAATTAGTATGTCTTATGCATATGCAATGGTGTAAATATGAAGGATCAAACCATCCGCTGCTTACTAAAAGCACAGGTATATGTTAGAATGTATCATTTACCCTCCTTGTTTCATGTGTGTAATGGCAAAGCCAACTGGAAATGGATGTTAAGTTCCTTCTGTGAGGGGCTGTGTACATTTGGTAGCCCCTACCCTGACTCCCCCTTTCATTACAGTCCAAAAAACCACGTATAGCCTTTTCATCTACTAATAGAGCTGCACATATGTTCATGTTCCCATCCTTAAGTATTTTATACAACCTATCTTTTTGACTCCTTAGAGTCTTTTTCTACCCCGCTACTCTGATGGGTGCTGAGTATTTGCTATAAAATGTCAAGTGCCTTCAAATCAAAGTGAATGGAAAGTAATAATTTTGGGCAAAGACTCTGGTACTCATCAGACTGAGTCCAGGGCATGGTACTTGTCTTTTCTAGAGGTGTGATTGTTTTTTTTTTGGTCTGTATGTCTGTTTAATATAAATGGTATACGTCTTACACATCTTAAATATGTATTTGCACAAAAGCCTGGAACCATTCCAGAAAGAACCATCATACTTTGGTGGTCTATAATATGGATTTTAAAACATTTATAAATAGTATTTAGCTGCCAGACTAGAACAGTTCCTTCAGAGACAGTCTACACATAATACACATTTGTAGAACTCCTATTTAAATACATTATTTACCAGGGGGAGACAGGAAATTGTTTCTTCATACAAATTCCAGTCTCTCAGGCAGATATTACACACTCTGAGAAATGTACAAACATATCATTAACATAAAAAGACCTCTAAAATATTACTCAATTCTGCCTGAGCCATTTTACTCCTGCAATTAAACTGCAGTCAGGTTCTCATCTGGATGAGCTCCTGTGCTGAAATGTAAGTGTGGCTTCAACACTTATCAATGTATTTTCTTTTTCAGAGAATGAGCAGATATGAAAAATGCAATAAAAGAATAATTAACTGAATACTCACAAATGACCAGTTTTAAGTTACCCATAATACTGTTTTTCTTAGATCTAAATTTCTAGCCAAATATGAAAGCAAATTCTTTCACAGCTTTAGTATACCTAAACATTTTAGAATCAACACTTGTAAACGTTTTGCACATTTTGATGTGACTGCTGGTATACCCACATTGTCTCTTTATGAATTGCTGAGCCCAGCCCTTCTGTAGCAAGCAGGAAATTTGATAATCTTTTTTGTACAGTTAAGACCCTCTATTTTAAAACCACTAAAAACTATTTTTTTAGGCGATAGGATGTGTTAACCATTACTGTAATATTATATATTGTCTGTGAGTGACTTTTTCTGAATGTATCATGTGTGCAGTGATACTCTGTATCAGAAATTTTTGACAAATGTTTTTTCATCAGAAAATATCAGCTTGTGGGAAACAGCTTTGCTGGAACACACAAGATTTGAAAGAAGCCTTTTTGGATTGGAAAAGCATTTTCAGGATTTGAATTGCTGTGTGAAAATCAGAGCAGGGATTTGAACCCATCTCTTTCACATTCCAGAGCAATGCTGTGATAAGCAGACTACAAGTGGACAGTTTTCATGAGGTTTCCTGATTTTGTTCCTTTTTAATGGTTTCCTGCTATTGGTTTCCCATGATTACTCAGTGCTGAATGAGAGAATTTAGAAATCTCAGTGCTCTGTGGGACCGTAAGATATATTTTTACCTCCAAATCTGTTTCTAGTAATATTTTTTCATTTGAATCACCCTCTGAGATGCCTCAGATGTAAAACATTACAGTTCAGTTGAACTGAGGATGTGGCTGAAACCTTTTGTGGGATTTTCAAAATGCCCACCATGGTTGGTGAGAGGTATACACCCTGGGATGGGAATAAAACAAACCAACAAAAAAAAGCAAGCTTTATGACTTACGGAATTATCCCTGTCTCCTGGTGAAAACTAGCAAATTACTTTCAACCAATTTGTACTAATTTTAGTACTTGATTATCTTCCTATGTGCAGCATCTCTTACTTCAGTTTGCATCTATGTAGTTTTCAGTTCACTATTGTTCCCCATTCACAGTATAAGTGTCCAATCTGAGTATCGTGTTACCTTGCATACTACTGAATTTTCCTTCTTTGCCTGGTGGCACTACTGCAACTGAGTTGCTGAATTGGGCAATTTGTTCACTAAAAGTAACCAGCTTTTTACTTATTGCATGAGGTACTCAACCATGGTTTCCTTTAGGTAGCTCACTTTTATCCCAACATAGGCGTTCTGGGATGGTGGCTGCAACCCTAGGGCTGAAGTGCTTGTCTTCAAAGGCAGGAGCTGGTGGTTTCACTGTGAAACACCGCCTCCCAGTAAAATCACTGCTAAATGTACATATACTGTATAAAAGTTTTATGTAACATTTCGTTCCTGCATATTCTTTTTCCCACTTCCACTATATTTGCTGTCGTTAAAACTACTTTCCAGTCCTGACACATTTCAAACCCTCCACCTTGCTCTTTTTCTGGATCTTTTTTTAATGAACTACAGCCTACGGTACTTGGTCTAATGGGTCTCTTAACCTGCTTTGGGCTTTCTCCCGCCTCCCCCTCATCCTCTGCCTGGTCTTTGTTTCTTTCTTACCAGCTCTATTTATCTGTTATTCCCATCCACATCTTTGTCTCTTTTTTTCACTTCAGCTATTGTTGTACGTCTGTCTGTTTTTGAACCAGCCCTCCTTGTCCTCTGCATTTGGACACCATACAGCAATTCTGAGAAAGATAACTGTCTCACTGTATTTGCTGTCTAGGAAGAGAAATACATGTAATTCTAAATGCAGGTGGACAGTTTGTTTTGACAGCAGTAATTATCTGTAGTATTAATGTATAATAATTATTTGGTATTACTGAAATTAGGAATCCAAACAGTTCATAGTAGCTCAGACATGACTGTCATGTAAAAAATACTGCTGTGAGAGAGGTTTTTTATATATTCCAGGAAAAAGGGGGAGTTTGAGATTTTATTTTATACCAACAGTTCTCCTTTTTCAATAACTGTTAAGATTATCTGCAGTTTCTGGGGTTTTTTTCCTGAGTTGTTTGGGATTAAAAGACCTTGAAAAATGCCAAGAACCTTTATTCTCTAATATAACTGAATAGAGTGTGTTTCACAGAGGGCTATATTATGTGGACAATAATTGTATATCATCCATTTGCTGCTAAAGAAAATATCCCATCAAGAGATAGAAGTGTCACTAACGCATTGGGCTGTTTGAAAGCCTATGAAGCAAAATATTATCTTTAGATAAGAGTCATCTAGCTGAGACACATTTCAGTATATTCATTAGCTTTAATCTTTGACAAAATCTTCTTTCTTTGCAATTTAAATTTGGTATTTTATACTTAGAAAGATTCACATTTCATGAGCATCTGAAGTAGCATTAGCAATACGAAAAAGTGTTTCATACATTAATAAAGGATTGTTTTACAACTCATTTCTCCCATACGGGTATTACATATATAGTGAGTGCACCATCATAAACTTTTTAATGTATTCCTATTAATATGGCTTTTTATTTCACCTAACAATCCTATCAAAAAGAGAAAATCCTATCAACATCACTAAATCCTTCTTTAAGGTTTCATTGATCTTAGCCTTAGAACAAGATTATAAAACCAGTCCTAAACAGAGATAATGTCTAGAGGATTCTGGCTAATCTCAGCACTCATTTTAGATTAAATCTAGTCATATTCAGACACATAGCTATTCTTTTAGATAACATATGCCTACCAGTGTTTACCCTTAATTAAGATGCAATAATTGCTTTTGTTTCCTTTGCTCCTAAGAAGAGTAATGTCAAATGTATTCATACACGTCTGATTGTAAATGTCTTGTACTCAATGTATAGCATTCCAGGCTCAGGATCGATTTTCCCTGATGAGGAATTCTTTCTAACTGTGAAAACTTGTGCAGTGAATAACATAATCTTCATGCATCCTAATATTTCAGACTGTACTTAGGTATTCGGCTCACTTCTTTATTCTTTAGTTTCCATTCTGCAGAAACTTGTATATATATAAAGATTATTCAAATAGCTTTTTGTCAGTGAGTGAATTATTTTGGGAAGGGCAGCACATAAGAAAAATGTGGAAATTACCATAAAAGTTGAAGAAAAGATTTCATTTTCACTGTATCAGTTTTCAGATGTCAGGCTGTAAATAGAGTTTTACAAAGACTAAGCAATATAAAGAAACCAGAATTTAGACACCAGTGTTAAAATAATAATTTGGATAATATTTTATACCTCAAATCTGTCATTCAGTTGCATATCTCTTCATGGATTTTCATGTTCAATAAATCATCAGTTTTCAGGGTGCCTTTTTTATCAAACATGTATGCACATTTATCAGAACATCAAAATCTTATCTTCCTTCTAAATATAGCTATATGAAGTGATATTTTGTGGTGTCTTTTATTATAAATATATAACATTATCGAAGGCATTGCTTTTCATAAGGGAAAACATAAGCCTCCAAGGGTGTAACATTTGTTTACAACTGGTTCTTTTTCTCTGTGAGAACATTTTGCTTTGCATTATTAGTTAATAGCAAGGGAAAATGGAGAACAAAATTACTGCTGCATAAAAAACCTGTTACACAAACGCCTTTGATATTCCAAATGATGATGCTAGAGACTGTATGATTTTTTTTTTTTCAGGGTTGTTTTGAATAACACAACAGTTGAGCTTACACAGTTTACCAGCTATAGTAATGGCAGAATTATTTAGGGCTCAGTTCTTAAGCACATTAAAGTTGATGATTAAAATCCCCTTTGCTTAAGCATTTGCACAGTAAGTCCTAGACTGTCAAAGAGATTTGTGTTGTGTAGCTAAAAACTTCTTTTTTTCAGCAACAAAAGAAGTGGTGTCTTCCAGTAACAGTTTCTGAAAATGTTCTTCAAAATGCTCTCAAGTGTATGTTCCTAGTATGTCCTAACTTACAGTCAAGCTTGAGAACATTATACACAATCTTCTTACATGGATAACATGGTATAAATAACATGATATGAATGAAAGCTGCAGTAGCAACTGAAGCAGCTGCTCTCTTTCCATGTAAATGTAACAATTAAGTAACCAACTAAAGTAATGTCTGTATATATTTCTGCTTAAATTGCACAAACTTCAATATAGTGGTTGTTGTTATTATTTTGATAGATACTTTATGTCTCAAAAGTCATAATGACCTATTTTAAAGCACCTGTTCTAACTAATGGTGTGTGATGTTAGAAGACAAAGACAGGATGGGTTTTACCCTTCATATTAAAGAATTAATACACTGAAAATAGCACAGAGCCCAATAAATATTTGTTTTATGTATTTATAATCTCAAATCACTGAGGTTTTCTTGCCTTTTCTTGATACCTTAACTACTCTCTTCCCTTTTATTCTTATTCAGTGAAGCACATCAATGTGTTTAACTTTTTGCATCTGCTTCAGACTCAGTGCCCAAGGATATCATTATAATTAAGCCTGTACTATATTCCTGCTTTGCATAAGCATGGCTGTGCATCAGTGGTTTTTCTTTTTTTGTTTTTCTTTTTTTAATCTGATGTTATGTTTGGTGTTGTCTTCAAGAAAGTTATCTGTTCATTTCTTACAAAAGACCACTCATCTTCAGACTAAGTTGAGACAGTGAGCCTTGCTCCATTCCTGTAATAATTAATGGTAAAACTCCTAGTGACTTCAGACAGGTTCCTACTTCCATATCCATTTATTTTCATTTCACATCCCTATCCATTTATTTGAGATATCTGAGTAACTTAATCGCATTATCCTTTGATGGGAATGGCTATACTTCATTCATTTTAACATGGTTCATCTGAGGAATATGAAGGTATTAATATTAAATAACCTGCTGTGTTTAGCAGATCATAAATTTTATAGTCAACATATTGCTTACTTAGCCATGAAATATACAATGTGTATTATCCTAATTAGGCTTGCTATACGCACTGAATTGTATGGCAAGTTTGCAACGTACTTAGGACATAGTGGTTGTTGGTTTTAAAAAGTCTGAGCCAATGGGCATTTCTCATTTCTATACCTGGCTCTGCCATGTATGTGCAGTATAAGCTCACACAAGTCATGTAACCAGCACTAAAACTTAGTAACTGAAGTCAGGAAACTGAGTAGATGGTCTTAGTATTGTGGAGGGTCTAAGAACCCAGCAGCCACAGCTAGCCAAGCTGTCAGGTCTTTTATCTCTTTCTCCCCATCAGTTGATTCCATTTAACAGTCAATAATTAGGCCTGAACGTGTTGGCGAAAACTTCAGTTTCCCCTTTGCCACCTGTGGAATGAGGACAATATCTGCACTTGGCTGTAAAATGAAAAAAAACCCAAAAGTCATTAAGTGATTAATATCTGGGGTTTGATTTGGTTTGTGTTGGAGTTTTCCAAAAAGATTCTTTTAAATACATTTTTAAAAACTGCAACATATCTACAAGGCACTGATGATGTTTTCCCACTCTGAAAGATGTACTGTGTATTATACATGCAGTAAGACCAGAGCTTTTGAGAAGTATGTGACTTTGTGTTCAGACTGTACAGCTGCTTTCTACCTGCACTGACTGATGTGTTTGGGACACCAGATTCATTATACATCTCATAAAGTATAGCTGCTATGGCTGTTTCTGCTTCTTGCAATTAGTGACGTAACTGTCCATATAGAAGCTGGCCAGAAGCACTGGACGTGCTTCACAGGCATACATCAGCTACATAAGATACACACAATTTCTTCCTGTAAGTGAAGGGGGTCAGAGACTGAAACACTTTATATTTAGAAATCCACTTGTTTTCACTTTGTTTCTGGCACCTCTGGACACATAGCACAGCAGGTCAAAGACATTAATCTTTTAGGTCTATAATAAATTCAGAAATACTCTCTGTTATAGCATGTAAAATATAAAACTGAATGCAGGAGTGGTTAGAAAATAATGTTGCAATTGTGAAGGAAACTAAAAATATAGGCTTGTCTGTATTCCTAAATTGCAAAGTCAAGTTTAGATGCAGAAACCTTTCAGTTAAATAATTAAGAAGTACCAAATGATACTGGTTACACATATTTAATTTTTTCATCCTAAGATTTCTATGCATACCCATGTGTGCATGCATTTGGATGTACAAACACCTAAATACACAGGCTACACAATATTGTCATGCAACTCCTCCTCCCCAGTGGCTTTTCATTTGACGCTCTATTCTCTACATAGTTGTAAGCTGGTATATTCATGACACACACCACACAAAGAGGATGAAAGTCAGGACACAAGTGTTAGCCTTGTTGTTTCCAGCAATACAGCCCAGCTACTGAAATAACCATCTGTAGTGGCTCTTCAGGAAAAGGTATCCAGGGCCTATCAGTGCTTATTGTTTGGAAAAGTTCAGAGGCTTGAGTAGCATAATACTTAGGGATGTTTGCTACACTCTAAACATTTAGTGGTTTTAGCAAAAAACTTAATTTATTGTTGACAGTGACAGTCTCTTTGTTTATTTCACTGTGTAATCTTTCTCTGATTTCAATTATGTCTGTAAATACTCATGCTATTTTGGCAAACAAGTTATTAGCTCTTTCAAAGGCAAAGACATGAGAGCTCTTTGAAAGGTTAAGTCTTCCGGAGAGCAAAGTGCCTCTTCAAGGTAGAGGCCACTTTTCCTTTTCTTTGAAGATAATCAAAATATGGAGAGTAGCTGGTCATGAACAAAATGAGCAGGGTGGCATAACTAAAGCTTATTGAATTTGTGCCGAGGATCACAAAAATGGCAGTTCCATTTGTTCCACACAGTTTTATCCTCTAATTCCTAATCACAATGCTGTCTTATTGTGCACAATGAAAAGACTAATTTGACTAAATCCATTCATAAATGACAAAATCAATAGTTCTCCTTTTGAAAGTCACTCAGCATATAGAATATGAGAATTTATGGTTAGTTTACTGCTGTCATGGATGGGTCTGTCTCTCTCTGGTAGTAACTGATAAAGCAGCTTTTGAAGTCAGACTGTCTCAATAAAGTACTTAAATCCATCTTAATGTACCCCGGGGAAGCAAGTCTGAATTAACCTAGTACCTTAGTTTTGCAACAATAATAAGGTGAAAGGGAGTATGCAGCAGAAACTGATTATAATAAGTGATACAAAAGGAGACAGCAACAATGAGGCAAAAGTAGAATAGGAACTGGGATTAAGGGATCTCTCACCCAGCCATGTGCAAAAATGTTGAAAATTAATGTTGTATTGTTTAGCTAACAGCTGTCAAGTCATTCAAGTCATTGTAATGTGTGGTATGCTTGCTTTCCTCTTCGTCTCACCAAGAGCATATTAGAAATCATACTCTCTTTCTTCTGAAGAATGACAAAGTTAATCCTTCCTTGCATTGCTTTTAAGACAAACTCATAGTAAAGGCTGTCTCTTAAATTTGTCAGAGGATATTAGCATAGTGTGAAACTGTGATGTTAAACTGGCATTTGATGAATGGGGTTAAAAATAACTTAGGGCCATATTCTTACTAGCTGTTGTACTTGTGCACAGTACGAGATGCAAAGGATGCAAATACGCCCTCATACATTTGTGGTGCTGCTGTAATCAGAGAATGCCGTATTCCTGACATCAGCTAAATACTAAGATACATTCTGCTGAGAACATGCAACACCCAAAGGAGACCACGGAGGAATCCAAGGTTCTTTCCGTTTCATTAAAATAATATTTTCCCTATAATCACAATACAATAAAATTGAAAAAAAATAATAAGAAAAATGTCTTTATTAACAGACTTGAAAACCAGTGTTACCAGACATTCCTAAATTCTAGTATCAGGCAATGCCCATATGACTCTACTCTGACGTGTTATTAGTGCTTTAATTCCAGTTATGCTGGTTCATTGCTCTGTTTTTATACACAAGTTGTGCTATTAGTAAATTATACTTGGGATTGAAAGGATTTAGTAAATTTATTTACTAAAAAACAATGTTTAAAGCTAATGTTAAAAATTAAAATTATTAATTTTTGTGATACCTAAGTATTTCTAAAATTTTGCCAGTAGTAGAAGAGAACCAGCAGCCAAAATAGGTTGGCTGGGACATTTTTATCTCTTGTAGATTCAAACTTTGTCCTCAATAAGCCAAAGTTACACATGATGTCTTTTAGCCTTTGGTGTTCCATGAAAGATGGTGATAATGATAGATGTTTGGAGTGTTTGCCTAACACTAGGGAGCAATTGGTTTCGTTCTTACGTGTTCCTTTTGCTCTGATCCTCCCGTTTGTGAGACAGGACAGCTGACCCAAATACCATGTGAACAATAGGCACTTCTAAAGGACATAAAACAGAACAAAGCTTTGCGTACATTTCTTTGATGTTTATCATCTCTTAGACAGTGGTAAGTCTTTTTTGCTTTTTTAGATGTCAGTTGATTCTTATGAAAAGGCAAATTGAAAATATCCTTTCAGCTGTTATGTTGCTCTAGTGCTGATTAGCCAGGAAAAGCACTGTGATGGAACCACACTGGGGAAGGGGTGTCATCCTTTACCAACAACATCCTTTGAAAAAAATCAAAATAAATCCGCTATTAGCTTGTGGTAGTTTCAATGTAGATGGAAAAAGAATAATAATTTCATTCAAATTAGAGTAATCTTAATTTTTAGTATGTGATTTGTGCCAGAAATAAGCACATGGAGCTTGCGACAAGTGAGGATGCATTCGCACATAACAGTCTTGACAATTGTTAACAAATATACTTCTGCAAATAGATGCACTGTTGTCCCAGAGAAACTTGTATTCTCTGAGAACGCTGTGCAGCAGTGCATGCACAGTGAAATACTACCTTGCATCGGCACTTGATTTTAGAAGAATGCTTTCTCCATTTTGAGTGACTCCATTGAAAAAATGCTGCAAATGCATAAACTGTTTGAAGTCTTCACCATTTCAGACTTAGAGCAATTAGGGAAACCTCACAACTGTGCAGCAACCATTTTTTAAAATAACAATCAAAAGTTTCAGAAGGAATTTTCTTAGTAATTTGTTGTTACTCTGGATAAAAGTATGATGCAAGATGGTACTTACTTAGAAAGCAAAGTGAATATTTTGTTTCTGAAGTGAATCAAATAGCATCCATTTACAACTTTGAGCAGCCTTTGAATCATGTAGTAGCTCAGTCCCAGCATTTGCTTCTTGGTGACCTAAGGATGTTTCCATGGTGATTTGCATTTGCTGTTTACCCCAGTGCTCAGCTTGGTATGACTAGCAATACTTGAGTGCTCTGAAATTAACCTCTTCAAAATTGAGATACTTACACCTTGTAATCTCTTAATATTCTCACCACTGCTGCTCTTCTCTGCACTGTCATTTCAAATCCTCTGTGCTCTGTGCAATATTCTTCTAAAAATTTCTTTTTATGATTCACCCTACAAACGAGCAGTACTTTGTTACACATCACTTAGTTATGCTCTCCCTGTACTCATTATGTCACCCCTTGTGGATAGTGTTGCAAAATATCCAAGCTACTTGAAACAAGACACTTGGGAACATAAAAGTTCAGTGAAAAAAGTAAAATGAAGTGAAAGAAAATGTTTTCATACCCAAGTATGATTGGCTTTTTATTGATTTTTTTTCCACCAAGGAAAATTATTTTTAAAGCCTCCTGTTTATCATCATTTATCAGTTCAGTTAAAAAACTACCAAGCTCAGTTATACCACGTAAAGAGTTACTGCTGTGGGTATATTGCCTCTGAGCAGCAGGAACCATTTCATCACTTCATGCTGTGAGCTCTGTCTGCTAAGCATCTGCAGTACTGCTGCTGGAGGCTCGCTATGAGCAGAAGTCTTGCTTTTCTTGGAGTCCTGTTACTATACGAGGTACTTGCAGTGAGTCACTTCTCAATCATAGTGAAAAGAACAGAGGACTGTTCAATTATTCCTTTTGCTTTCATACTTTTCTAAATTAAGAAAGTTCCTTGACCTTTATACTCTACAAAATAAAACACATGATGAGGTTGAACATCACTTAGCCATCAATATTCACCTGTACCCAAGCAATCATCACTTACTCATCAATATTCACCTGTACCGATACTGGTCACAGTCCTTGTATCATTTGCCAGCTGGTCAGAGGCTAATCCACTGCAGTCTAGCTTTGATCCATTAAAATATTCGGTCTTCAGCCAAACTGTCTTAACACTAGAATAGCTTATGTTAGGCTGTTTTCATTAGTTTATAAACTGAAATCAACCTTGACCTAGACTTTCCACTCATTCCACAGACCTTTTCCATGCTACTGGCCTGCTAAAAAAGTGGTTTTGTAATGATTACAAGGGAAAGATCAACTACAAGCAAATTGAAATAATACATAAGGTGCAGCTTCTGTAAACAAAAATATTTTTCTCTAACAAGTGATTTTCTCATCAATCTGTATTTTGTTCTTTCTTTTGGCTGAACTTGGGTCACTCCTCTTGTATTGCTAGCTGTGATTTTTTTAAGATTGTCATCATTACATAGCAATAATCTGTGTAACATTGTTTTCTACAGGCCACTTTCACCTTTAGCTTTCCTTAACAATTTCTCCCAAATAATGTGCTCGCAGCTGTATTTTGATGCAACTGTAGCCATTTGGTATGAAGTTGGTAGTTGAAGAGCCAGATACTGAAGTCTGCACACTCTGTTCATTTTTACAGGAGCAAAAGCGTGGGTCTTCATTTTGTGTATATGAATTCTGACCCTTGGTGTTTGTGGTTACAGATTGTGACCCTTTTGGGTTTTGGGTGTTTTTGTTTTTCTCCCAAAAGCTTCCTCATCTGAACACTGCATCTGGCAGTTTAGGTTGACAGATTTGTTAGCAGACGGCAGAACAGGAGAAAGCCAGGCTGATGATGGGCCTGGAAGGTGAGCACAAAAAGCCTAAAAAGCTGGTACAGCCAGTGAATGAGAAATGAATGCCAGTGATAATAAGATAAGTATCGCTGCCAAAAAGGCATTTTTTTAGCAACTGTTCATTAGAAAGACTGAAAATGATCAGTATCAGCTACTGGAGGCATTCTAAATGAATCATGATATACCACAAGTCCACATAGATTAATTTTTTTTAACATTCAAGACAAAGGTGCAGAAAGGAACTATTTAGACAATAACCTGGATACAGAAAGAAAATCTGAGAAGGAAGGTAAATAGCAGAGACCGCAAATGCAAGCACTGAAGATAGTCAGGATTTTCTAGTGATGATAAAAGGGAAAAAGCTTTTAACAGGGTAGCTGCAAGACCTCAGTTTTTATTATCCAAGATTTTAAAAAATGAATAAACTTTTTCTCATGCCTCAGAATAAAATCCACAGGATGCAAGATGGATAGATGCTGGAGGGTAGATATTCATTGATTTCTCAACTATTTTTTTTTTATTTGCAAGCCTGTTAAATAAATGCATTTCAAAATGTGGATACTCCTCAAACTTTCAGCAAATGCTGGTTTTACGCCACCATCTCTATAAGATGTAAATTATTACAGTAGTGCATACTGCCTGCTCAGAATGGGGATGTATTGGACAGGATTGTTTACAAATATAGAAATAACAAAACCACTTACTATTTAAGAGCATGGAAAAAGTATGAGAGATATGAATATGAAGGCTAACTTGGCCATCTTTGATGAGCTAGGTAGAAGGACGTTTATGTTTTCAGAATAGGAAATAGTATATATTTGTATATAATCTGTGGGGGGTTGCAGTCTGAAACAGAGGTATGTGCCAAGTTTGATCTCCTTCACCTTTTAGAGCTTCAGTTAACAGGGCATCAGCCTCCACCCACAACAGAATTAGATGTGTTCTGTTTCTTAGGCCAAACTCATTCAATTTACAGATTTCCACTGTGTTTAAAATTGAATTTTACATACATACAGTTTTGTGAAAAATAGCATCAGTATAAAAGCTAGCTCAACCAAAAAGTAAATAATATATCTTTTCCTTGCTGTTTTCACTATGAATCAATGTTTAAATAGTGGAGAAACTGTTTTTTCAAAGCTTCCTGGGATTTTGTTTTGAAAGGTGCACTGTTTTAATTTATCATTTTAAATGTGCTGACAATAAGCACATTTCAAAACCTTATGGCACAATGTGTCAGGTTACCTAATATTAATTTACTTTTTATAGTTTATTTAATATAGTATTGATTGCATTAGCATTTCGATTAATGACCTTTTAAATGCCCAAAGACTAAAGCAGTTGTCTAGTAAGATGAGGAGATAGTCATGAGGCTGAAATAGTTGGCCAATCAGGTTTTTTAAAATAAATTAAAGACTGTGTAAACCAAAGCAATGTTGAGAATTAGGGCTCTCTAATGAGATCATCAGTTCTAAATCAATACCAACAGGGTACAAACTTTTGTTTGATGTTCACTTTGTGCTTGAGAGAATTTCAGTAATCAATCACTGGCATTATGACTTGAAGATGCAAAGTCCACCTCAGTGAAATGTTTCAGACTGTAAAGTAGGACTATGCACAAGTACAGGAAATGTAAATTGGCGTCTTTCCAAAATGGAATAGCTGAACTTCCATCATCATATGTTAAACTCGCTGAAAATCATACAGTGGATTGAATTTGAAGCTGATCCTTTGTAAAAATAAGAGGATGCATAATTTGCCTAATCTAAACTTACTCATGAGAAGAATCTCAGCTGCCATTTTCTCTGCTGAGCTCAATATAAATTAAGGGGATAAAAAATGCAGTTGTGATGATGGCAGGGAACTCAGGAGAGAGCAAACAGTAAAACATTTTCCACTCTAAGTATGGAAGTTGACTCCAGTACTGCCGTCTTCAATTGCTTTTGCTGTATCTGCACATCCATTTCTTTTCATGGTTATTTCTCTTTGTTTCTTTTTTCTTCCCTTCCTCTCCCTATCACTATAAAGACTTTCAAGTACTGACTGACAAAAACCTGTGAGCAATTAAGAATATAAAATCAACAGTGGGGTAATCACTGCTCTTTATTATCTCACTCTTTATTTTTCAGTATGTCGAATAACTTTTTGCACCTGTGCTCCTTAGAAATACATTACTATTACTTTAAAAAAAAAAAAAACCCAAAACCAAAAACCAACAAACAAACAAAACAAAACAAAAAAACCCACCATAAACCAGTTAAAGTACATAGTGAATCCCTTGAGTAACTTTATCAGTGAGGAAGTCCAGTCCTGACTACTGGATTCTCTGATTGTATGAGACTGATGGATTTGCAGTCCATGTGTAAAAGAGAAACAGTGAGGAATCAGGCTATCATGGCTCTGTGCCTCATGTAAATCCAGTTAGTACAATCTGTGGGGTTTTCATTTAGTTTTCTTGAAATAAGACTCCTTATTCTTTTGTTCTCTGTTGGATATCCCAAATAGCTTTTTTAGTGGAGTTACTGTTGTTATCCATAGACAAACTGAAACTGTAATTCATCCAAAGCACAAGAATTTGTAGAAAGTTATTGGCTGTTCTCTTAAGCACTGGGAGTGGAAGGGAATTATGTGCTGTACCTCCAGCTGGCAGCACACTGCACAGAGGACAAGGTAGCTTTGAGCCACCTTTGCACTGTCTGGTCTGTGTGTGCAATCCTACATAGCTTAAGCAACTATAGGGATTTTTACCAAATGCACCAAATGTAGAAAGGACACAGATAAATGCTGTCTTCAGCTTATTAACGATTCCCTTATGAAGTTTCTGCTGTGTTTGTGAAATTATGGGAAACAGTCTTTTGCTAAAACACCATTAATTTTTAAGTATGGTTTCCAATATGAAATATTTTTATTTTGGCTATTCATTTTTAATGACTGCATAATGCAATTCAGCAAAACTATACAAAGCAAACCAAGAAAAAAGATGCAGCTATTAACATCAAATATTTGCATAAAAGCCGTGAAATACTGAAGCAAAGACTTTGTAGGTAACTGGCAGTTCATGCAATGAAGACAAAATGTACAGAAACTGCCATTAAATCATCAATTTATCAGAACAAACTTACCGTGCTACATTTACTGCATATCCCCTTCTGGCAGAAAAGTTATTTGTACTTTTAGTTTGGGCGATATAATAATGGAGGTTATTACTAATTTATCGTGTCTTGGAGCCATGTTCATCAGTGTCCCATTCAGTGGATGATCATACCTGCAGTCTTCCTGCACACTTTTGCCAGTAGCTATGGATGATAGCATTCAGTATGAGTTGCCTGTCCTACCAAGCCCATCAGCTTTAAGTTACTAAATCTCTCACATGCTTTATCCTAGCCAGGAAATCTCTGCCTTCAAAACACAGATTTGTGCTTTTGTCTATCTATAAACCATACAAATGACCAATTTCACTTTATAACTTTTCAGTGGTCAGTTAGTAAACACAATGAAATGTTAAAATAAGGTGTTTTACTTGTACTGTCTGTACATCAAGGCAAATGCAAGATCTTATGGAATATCTTTTCAGATGGTCAAAATATATCAAAAACAGCAACACATGCATCTGTGGGAGTGTGATTATTTGAAGAGTAGAAGTGTCACAAGGATAGCTTCCAAAAACTGGTGAAAGAGCAGAACATCTGTAGCTGAAGTATGAAAAGAAGTTAGCAATCAATATAAACATGTTTTACTGCCTTGTTTTAGGCTACAGTTCAACAATTGGGGGGATTAAATATTTCAAATTATTTTTTAAAGATCTTTGAGATTTTGACAATTCCTTTTTACCTTCACCCAAGTCAATAGAACTGAGTAAGGAAAAGAGAATGTAACACAAAATTACATTAGAAAGGACTCACAATGTTAACCCAACTAGTCAGGGAAGTCAGGAAACTTATTAATGTACGTGCGTTATATACATATACACATAATAGTAAAGCAGCATTTGAAGATTTATTATTATTAACTATCTAAATGTTCAAGTATGCAAATTGTTATTTTCCTTTACTAAAGTACTCCAGTTGGCTGTTATTCCAGGCACCCAGAAGACCTTAAAACTTGAGTGAAGGTGATAGCACAATGTAAAGTCGAGTCCTGAGCTGCAAAATGAGGGATATATTCATAAATTAGTTTTGTATGTCTCAGGCCTTTGAATGAACTCTACAAGTGTCATATTATTTAATGATACTACTGGAAATCAGCTTGATACTTCAAATGAACTGTACCATGAGAATATATTCATTCCAGGACCGCAGTGATTTAAGTTTGTATTCCTTTGATCTTTGCGTTTAACTAATGTAGAAGGTTTAACATGAGAATTGTTTTCCTGTTGTTTTATAAAAAGAGAAAGAGTTGGAGGCAGAAGGTGTCTGTGCACTGATAGACATAGTAATAAGCATGCGTATGTGTGCCTCTGTGTGTGGATATGTGTGCACAAATATACGTGTATGTAGATAGTGGATGTTTATTGTCATCACCTATTTAAGGGTTCACGGATAAGCGTCAAACTTAAGTACTAATCTTGGATCTGTTTTTCTCCTCATTGTCACCAAGTGCACAGCCCTCATCACCTTCAAGGGGGACCTGTGATAGGCTAATCCTAAAGGCTTGTGAAATACAGATTTCCGAATGGTTCAAATGGGACTCTGTGCACTAATTAACATTTTATTTTATGGCAGCCCTTTCTCCTGTCCTACGCCTGTATGCTCCCTTAGTGGAGTGAACAGATGTAGTCACACATCTCTTATGCTTGGCAGAAGACGGATGTCACTCTTTAGAATAAATGTACTTAGTCAACATCAACATCTGTTTGTATGGCTGCCTTCCATGTATGGGGTATGATAATGTCGTCTGGAGAGATTTCTGATTAGTCATTGCAGGACTTTGCTTACTTCTGTGTTGTCCAGGCAACAACTTTTTCCTACCTTTTCTTTGATCTTCACATTCTTTATTTAAGTTTGAAATGTATAAAGTATTTCAGCTTCTAGCTCCTAAAACATTTTTTCAGGAAATATAATGAAGGAGCATTATGTGAGGGAATAGTACCAGAAGCTAAAATTTGTCCTATTATAATAACTGAATTTTCTGATTTATAAAACTCAGTTACTTGAAAAAAGACTCAATATTTTGCCTTCAACTTCTCAACCTTTGATAGTGTTATCTTCCTTAATTATAGTACACCAGAGTCATTACATTCACTTTTAAGTGACCTGAGAAGGTGCTATACACTTCTCATGATAACTAATTGGTGACTTTTGTCAATATAGATACATATTAAGGAAAATAACGTGGGTTTTTTGTATGACTCAAGGACATCACTCCATTTTTCTTCAAATGATTCAGATACATTTACTGAAGATTTTGCATGATTATTTGAAAATATTGTATGCATTAATAATGGGTCTGTGTCATTACAGGCATTGACGGAAACCCTTCTCATGGCCCTGTGCCCTGGGGCACACAAATTTTTTATTCTATATTTAACTTCTTTCAGCAGTTTTCTGCACACTCAAACATCTAATCTGTGCTGCATTCTGTCAAAGTTCCCTTTTATTCTATGTTATATACATGTACATATGCATGCCGGCACATCTCTCTCTGCTCAAACAACCACACCCCCCCCCACTTCTAATTCTCATCTTAACCTCTTCAGTGAACCAATGGGCCTTTTTCACTGAAAACTTTGCAGAATGCATGTGTAATAAATAAATGGGGCGAAATAACAAGAAAGGTGACTAAGATCATCTGGTTTCTCCACAGAACAAATCTACTAGGTGTTACTGCAAATTAAAATTCTCACGTAATATTTCCCATGTGTGGCTCAGGGTGCAGTTCCCATAGAGTCAAGAGCTGCATTCAGTTTCCGTGCCGATTAAATCTTTGTTATCTGATAAACCTGTCATCATATATGTCAAAGAGTGACAGCTCTGACAGTATCCTGGTGCTAGCACCTGACCACTGGGAAGTAGAGTGAGACCATCAGCTTATTTCATGTAGGCCACAAAGTAACTTTCAGAATAGTAGAATTTTAGCTACCAGTCATGCAAAAGAAAGACAGTAATGATATTTCACATGAGATCAGGGCCTATACCTGTCTATGTTAGATCATTAAATTACCTTTTCCACCTGCTTTTCGGAAAGAAACTAATTAATGCTCTTTTCTTACATGGCTTCAGTCTGATATTAAGAAGCTCAACATTCCCATTGATGACTAAAATTAAATAATCAGTCTCTCATAAAAAAGGATATGATTAATTAATAAACTTTGAAGAAAATAATTAATTTTCACTTTTAGAAAGCATTTTACTGGTAGGTATTATAAAGGCAAAGGACATGATGATACATGCAATAAAATGCTGTTAAATTCCATTTCCTCATTTATCTTTTTCCCTCTCTTTTGTACTCATTGTAGTAAATTCCTCAAAGATCATTTAATTTAATTAAAGTTGAGAAAAGTACCTAATTCAAATAGGTAGGCTAGAGGGGCCTTCTCCTCCACTGTGAAATACCAGTGCGAATCCGGTGTCAGTTGCCACCTTTCACTTTCAGAAGAAGTAGGAATGGCTTCTACCTGGACATTGCAAACCCTGTATTTATATTTCTGTGTAACCAGGGTTTATGTGTTATACTTTACATAAATGCATACGTATAGATTGTATAGATAATTTTTAATACCATATATGGTCCTTTACTTATATTAAAAATAAACCCATGAAATTTGATCTGTACTGTTATGCTTGTTGGCAAACCTAGCAAAAGAAATTGGCTTATCTGTCTTTGGAAGAAAATATCTTGTTTCCTCCCACACTAGAAATGGTCCCCTTGACTTAAAAATTGATGCAGTAGGTAGTGCTGCGGTGTATTTTGTACCAATTCTGTCACTCAGTAACATTTAGGCCTGTCGGTTGAGTACCATGTACAAATGCTAAATATGATGGATTTGTTTTCAAAACATTTTTAAAAATAAGGAAGAGGAGGAGTGTGCTCTTCACGGAGGCTTCCCTGTGAATTTTAACACGCAGTGATGTAAATGCAATAAGCTTTTATGCCAAGGGGCTAAATAGAAGCTCTTGTACTCAGTATAGGTTATTTGCACTAAACAGTCAAATTTTTAAATTCACTAAAACTATGAAGATAAAGAGAAAAATGTGAATTATATGTGTATTTAATAGATTTTACTATTTGGCTTGTGGCTTAGGAACCACTACAGGACTTTTTCATTTGATCTTTCCACATGGCATCAGTACTTCCAATACTACACAGTGTTTTTATCAGACATATTTCTTACAGCATCTCTAACATTGGAAATAAGATTTTTAGATCTAGATTGTTACCTATATCATGTGACCATTTCAATCACAATTTTAAGGACAGATAGTCACTGGACAAGTTGCAGAGAGGTATTAGTAGATGCAAAGGATTACAATACATTTGAATTGCTGCTTATAATATGTTTGCAACTTCTGGAACTGCTCTGATTTCAGTGTATATGCAGTTACTTCTGACACTGAAGGGAGAAACTGCCCTTCATGAATTTTAATCCAGTAGCCTTTTGGATTCTCTTGAGCAGCTTTTTCCTGTCTTTTGTTGTTAAAGCAATGCAGACATTTTAAAAGAATGTACTTCTTGAAAAGTTTACTAGAAAGTTTAATTTACATTTTGAAAGCTAAACAAAGAACAGTTAAAAAATTACTGTTGTAAATTGTACATGACATTAAAATGTCTCACTTTTGGCAGTAACTCACTGATCCACCACTGATTAATTTAACTGAAACTATTGTAATAATGCTAGCAAAAAATTACAATTAATCGGATTTTTTGTCATGTTTTATGCCTATGGCTGAAGTCCTGGCTAGTAGAAAAGGGCTTAGTGCTGTCGGTAAGATGCTGTGGTAACTTATGCGACTACTCATGTTGTCATGCAAACAATACATCACACATTCCACTAATTTCAGCAGCTGAAAGCAGCAAGGTCTAAGATTTGAGTTTTTATCTCACTTCAGATCAAAAAGGGTGTGGTGGTTTGACTTCTGCTAAATGCCAGGTATCCACCAAGTCGCTCTATCACTTCCCCCCCTTTCCCCTTGTTTTCTTAACAGGGCAAAGAAGGGAAATAAGATAGATCAACCCTTGTGGGTAAAACAAAAGCAGTTTTAATATAAGCAAAGCGAAGCAAAGGTCCACATGCGGAAGCAAAAAAAGCAAACAGATTTATTCTCTACTTCCCATGGACAGGCGATGTGGGGCCTTCTCAGGAAGCAGGGCTGCCATACGTGGAGTGGTTGCCTCGGAGGACCAAGGGTGACCCCACCCCCTTCCTCCTTTCTCCCAGCTTTATCCTGAGCAGACATCATATGGTATGGAATATCCCCTTGGTTAGTTCAGGTCAGCTGTCCTGGTTGTGTCCCCTCCCAAGATCAGTCCCACTACAGGGAGGAAAATGTTGGGAAGAGCCTTGGTGCTGTGTAAGCACTGCTCAGCAGTAGCCCCAGCACCATGGGGCTATCAACACCCTGCCAGCTCCCAGCATAAACCACAGCTCCATGAGGGCTGCTGCAGGGGAAAACCAATTCCAATTCAGCCAGACCCAAGTACAAAGGGTTACCAAGATATCCTCTAATCATCTATGAAGGTAAATAGCTGCTATCAGAAAAGCAGTATGATCAGTGTGTTTTGCAAAAAATTATGTGTTCCAAAAACCAAGACAATCAAAAATACTTTTATTTCAGGAAACAGATAAGAAAACTTTCAGGTATGTACTTTGAAGTGTTCAGCAGACCAGACATCTTCTATTTATTGATACATATTTTCCTGCATCATGATGAAGCTCACAATATAAAATAAAGATTTTGATATATTTGTTAATGTAAAGGTGGTTGTGGGTAGTCTAGTAAGCTTACCATTCTGTTCCTTACAGAAAATATTTCCTGGGAATTGGCACTGCATGTTTCATTTTCTGCAAAGTACATCGTAGTGCTGTTTACTGACTCTGCAGGCAAGAGTACACAGGTCATGGCTGCTCTCACATCTTCTCCCCTACCTCATCCTGCCAAAGAGGTATGCGTCTCATTGCTGGAAATTCATAGCGATGTCTCTTAAGCCTTGCTCACTGTAATCCCTCCAACTCCCCTTGGTTAGCACTGCTGGAGCATGCCGTAAAGTTGTTTACAACCCATGTGTAACAGGCACATGTTTAAATCAGCATATGATTTAAATGACACATCTCTGTGGCCTACATCTGTATTTCATCATCTGTTTCTTCAGTGAGAACACAGACACTGTGAGGCTGATATATCATATGTGTCTGTATTATAATACTGTAAAACATGTGGCCACCACCATCTTGACAGAAATCTCAGGTTTTTCATGCAAATCTTGGAACCCTTAGTGTAAAACTCATACTAAAAGGAAAGAACATCATGGTCAAGATGATATGGTCAGTCTCCTAAAACCATAAGCTTCATCAAGAAGATTCCTATTCATTTTTTTCTCCCGCTTTGGTAGTAGTGGTCGGTTGAGTAGATTAGTATAATTTCAAATTCTAAATAGATTGTTAAGATCACTGTTCTGGTGCATCTTTTGAAGATACAGCCTAAATGTCATCACACATTTGGGCCTGGGTCTGATCTTCACATAACAAAGATGTAGGTTAAATACCATGAAGTTTATTAAACCTAGTCTATATCAAGTTTAGAAGACGTAATCCTCTTTTTTTGCAAATTTTAACAAGCATGTTTCTCATGCACAAATTCAGGAACAAGCATTTGACTCCCACTGGTTTCAAAGCCATGGGAATTAAGCTGGTGCTTAAAGTTAATGAGGTACTTAATTGCTTTGTAGAACCAAGTTGGACTGTTGAATTGCAGGTACAAGAAATTGTCCCTGATTTCCTTTCTGAGTGAGGACATTTTTAAGGATCGAGATCCTCAGTTGCAGTCCATCTTTTTACCATTCATGCATAATTTGATGGTTGAAAATGGTAATGTTCTGTTGCAATCTGGGTGGATTCAGTTATAGCATCATTAAACCCATTCAAGCTTAATCAAAATATTTTATAAATATTCTAAACAGTATGACTGAAACCATGGAGGCCTGAGTAATGGCATTTTATACCACCATTGTTTTAGGAAAATAACATCCATGCCAGATCATACAGACCAAAAAGGTCTACAGCAGTGAGGTGAATGGATCACAAGAACAGACTTTCATCTTGACATATTGTCTTGGGACTGGACCAAAGAAAAACACCGATGGCTAGAAACATGTGTGTATTTTTATTGGAAGGAGTAATTTTATCATAGAAGGTAACTTACATCTGGAAATGTTACACCAGATTTTAGCTCTCAGTTGCGTTGGTGAAGATCCAGTAATACGCTGGCTGACCACTGTCATTCCATGTGAGAGAGGATTCAAGCAACCTTACCAGCTATTTTGTTAGAGCCAATACGATCAGATACAAAGCAGGTTGAGTGTTTATTTCTGTCAGAAAACAACATGGTTGTAGTTGTGTTTGGTCACTGTGAAAACAGCAGAGCACTTGGAAGTACTACGAAAATTCACCTTGAATCATTAATACTGCATTTATGCACTAAATCTTACTCTAATGGAAATCGTTTACTATACACATATGCTCTTTAATTAGCATGGCCAACATCTGTTACATTTTCCCCATCTTTAAAGCACAGAGTAATATTTTACTTTTCCATGCTAATGTTTGTTATGGCAACAAAGAATCCTCTTCAAGAGGAAAAGCAATTTTTACATTTCTGTCTCAGAGTAACTTTAAACCGTTTATGGTATTTCTATTTAGAATAATTCCAGAGGTGTGTCTATTTATCTTCCGCATTAAAATTCAAGAAAAAGGTTTAGCTTTTGGCTTGCCTTCAGGGCTAAGCTGTGCAGCAGACATGCTTCTCTGAGATAATTTGTTTTCTAATTGCCATTCGTTTGCTGAAATACAATTAAAGTTATTGCTCTAATATTAACATCAACATCTTGATTGCCTTATCAGAATATGAATATGTATTTTTCTTACTCTGCTTAGAGACATCTTTCACTAACTTTCTCTGAACATGTAGCTCTTAATTAAAGAGAATTTTTAATTCATCTGTAACAGCACTTTTTGAGCAACTGTTGCCAGTTTGTTGGAGGGTCACATCTTATATCCATGTCCAGGCTGACTTCACATACTGCCATTACACCAAGGCACATGTTAACCTTGAATAACTGTGCCTTTGAATCAGCTCATACAATTCAGTTGGTCTTTGTGTAATTGTCAAAATTAAGTTTGAAAGCAGGGAAATCTAAGTCAAACACAGATTTCAGTAAGAACTGGAATATGACAAGCAGCTGTGTGAACACATTGACCAGCCAGTTCATCTAAAGTGCACCAAATGAAAAGGGGCACTCAGGCTGCAAGATGAGATGAGAAAGATATTATTCAGTTTACTTAAAAATAATGAGGGAGTGTTACTTAGAAGTACAGCTGTGTGCTCCCCTTATTTCACTTATGGTTTAGAGAACCATTTATTTACTATAGGCAAGACAGAATTACCAAAAGAAAATGAGCACAGTTTTATTTTTAAACTGATCTTGATAAACTTCTTTACTTCGGCTTTTTTTAACACTACTTTACAGAGATGTTTAATGAACAGGATTCTTTCAATCAGTAAAAGAAGGAGAATGTTCCACAATAGTTACATAAATGAACAGGCTACTTGGGATAGCAAAAAACAGAGATATAGTGAAGGAGTCCCATTTGGTGACAAAATTGTTCTTTTCATTCTAAGAGATCCTTTTAAAATCTTTTTTTCTCACTTAGTAATTTTCCTTTTATGATCGTGTATCTATTTCCCATACCTCATTAGTTCCTGAGCACATATGAATATTCCACTGAGTTACACAGAAAATTATTTTTTTGGAATATGATAGAAATACAAAATTGAATCCTAGTTTTTAAAAAAAATAATGAAATTGACATTTATGCTCTAGTGAGTTGTTCTCTAAAATGAATTCAGTGTATAATAATCAGAAAAAATTAATTTGTAATTTATATCATGTAAGGGGGTAATTGTTTCATGTTACAGAACGTTGTATTTAAAACTGAAATAGCAGCCTTTATTGACCTTTCAAGTGACTTAAGATAGCAGGAATCAAGTGTGTGTTTATTTTCTCTGGGGGAAAACATTTTTACATATTATTACAGGTTTTTGAAAAATACTGAGATCTTTGCTTTTCAGTCCTTTTGTTAGCATAAGTAAAATTCATGAGTGTTCTATACTGCCCCTTTAATGTCATAATGGAGGGTCACCTGGCTTTTTAGCCCTTATCATTCAAATTTTCTTCTGTCTTTGATCGTACTGCTATGAACTATCCAGTAGTTATTATCTGGACAGTTAGTCATGTCAAAACTGAATATAATTATATGGTTGTGGTTGCACAACACATAATAAATGCAAATGTGAGAACCTACCATAGATTCAGGGGTGGGGAGAAATCTGTAAATGTCTGAGGAAAGGAAAAAAATAAAGAATAAAAGAGATTGCTGGAATTCATTATACTAAATGTGTGTCTGCAAAGGAGGACAAACATTTGACTAGCCAGCTAATTGTTTTTCCCCAGATAAGAATTTCCTTGTTGATTTCAAACCTACATATAGGTTAGATTTTAGTTTTCACACTGTCTTTCATACCTTCATGAGACTTTCATTCAGGCCACACTCGATCCACTCTGCAGATTATAACATCCACGAATTCTTAATCTGTCTGTATACTGACACACTTCAATATGGTGTTTTATTCCTTGAATAGATAATCATCAGAATTAATAAATGTTCAATAACTGTATCGGTGATTTTGCTTTTTGGTGAAGAGTGGCTTTAAGTGACAGAGAAGAATCAACCTACAGGAAAAAAAACATGATGGTTAAAAGATGTGCTTCCAGACCACACATTAATTGTGTGGTCTGGATTTGGATTTCTAAGCTCTAAATTCAGAGTTTTAAATTAATAATATTAGCCTATCATAGTAGGCTTCAGCTGTGCTTTTATAAAAACAAGTCCATTTAGCAGTAGTTGTTGGCTTCAAAAAATCTATGCTGATAGTCCTTGGAGAGATTTTTCAATTAAAAAAATATCAAAACTGCTAGAAATACTCTGCTGTGATGAAGCTCTTAGGATCACTAAATCTCCTTATTAGTGCAGCGATCATGGAAGTTTTTATGAGTCCTGCTATGATAAAATGTATAATACTTGTTTAGAAGTTTATACAGAAGTAACTGCAAGCCTTGTAGAGTGTACAAGCTCTTTCATGTTTCAAGAAACCAGTGTTTCCTATTGTTATGCTGTCTCATGTTTGGAATTGCCTAAAGTGCCTTTTTAGTGCATAGATGCTGCATAAAAATGAACTTGCCTCATTGATTTCAATGAGCAGTTCCAAGGTCAAATGTTATTCAGCTGTAAAATTATCTATTAAATTTTTTTACTGAGGGAAACCATCTGAGTATTGAAGGACAAGATAATAGCCCATTTACAGAATACAAAAGAATGCATTTTGTTTGTTCAGCACATCACAACAATAGGGATGTGCTTTGCTTCTCAACTTCTATTTATGGCATTACAAACCTTAGGATGATCACCAGTTGTGAACAACATATAGTTAGAAACAGAGAACTGTAGAAATGTAGTTCTAGATATATCACAAGCGTATGCAGAATAATTAGACCTGGAGAAGGGAGGAAAGCTTAAGATTCCTTGGAAACTGCCTAGAACAAGAAATAAAATCGACCAACCAAAGAAAAAGCCATTAAAAATGACTAGAAGATAATTTTGGAAGTTGTTTTTCTGAGCATTAGATTTGTATGTGGGGGACAGATAGTAAATTAAACTCCTTTGATTCTACCTAGAGATAACTGACATTTGCCAACAGATCTTTTTCAGAAGAATGTCTGAGCTGTTGCATTTTTATTTTTGAAATTATTTTTCAAATTATCTTTTCTATTTTGCTTGGGAGGAAAAAGAACATTTTTTTTTCAAAATGTTTTAGCAACAAGCCATTTTTCTTTGAAGTTTTTAGCTTTTAGTTTTATATTAGAATATTTTCCATAGGAAAATTCAGTCAGTCCTACAAATAAAGATGTGATCCTCCATGTATATGAGTTCAGGCAGTAAAACCTTAGGCAGAGCATGCTACCTCTTGAAGCCAAGTGCTAATGGTCTGTAAGCATGTTATGTTAAGATGTAAGAAAGAGTAAGTTAACTCCTTCTCCTACTTTATACCTCATAGCTGGGAGCCATAAGAAGACTGTTCAGTTCAGAGAGTGAGACCAAGAGTGCCAAACCCTCCCAGGTAGATCAGCAGGGGGTAGAAAAAGCTCCTCAAAGTCTAAAAAGTATTTGCTGTATTATACTACTTTTTCCAAAGTCATGAATTATATCTTGCTTTTGACAGAAAAACTCCTCTCCATGTTCCTGTACTCTTGCCTCCCCTCATTAAGGGACACTTGGCTTCCCTCAATCTCTCTCATTAAATCCCAGTTTTCATCAGAAGATTATGGTAATTTAGATTACAACCTTTAGAAATGTTGTTAAATGTGAAGAGTCCTGATTCTGCAGTTAGTGTAGTCAGGCTCTAGCAGAGCTCACCTGATACAAGGTTAAGCATAAATCACTTCTGCCTCCCCTATGTACAAAGCCGTGGTCAACATCAGATAATTGAACTAAATATTTCAGAATCAGCTGCTCACAATGCCATTTCCTAGTGAATTTACCAGCTTGCCTCAAATATGAACACTCCCATTTCCATTACTTATTTCATTTAGCTAGTTATTTAGCTAGATGTGCCAAAGCAAGTCGATAGCAGTTACGGATATTCTGTGCAGACACAGTAATCTCCATCTTTGAGATAATGCACTGAGATAACCATTTTCATGTGAGCAATTACTTGCTCACCTGGTGATTGTAAAAATGCTTCCAAACAAATTGTAACATATTCCCTTCTATTGCATGAGTATTTCCCATGGGACTGTGCAGCTAACACAAATGTGTCAGGAATAACTGGCATTCTTTTATAATGTAGTAAAATAGATTGTGTTTTTATAGGATGGCCTTAATGTACAGTAACACAAACTTCTTCAGAGAGGCATCAACAGTAAACTGAAGTTAAAAGGAAGATTTTACAGACGAGTTGCAAAGAGGTTGTTGAGTTTTCAGGGAATGATGAGGTGTGTGACTGAACTACCAACATGAGTTAGGACAAATGAAAGAGTAACATAATTATGAAGCATCTTAGCTAAACTGAATGATTTTCTTGCCCTTATTTCTGTGATTAAGATTTTATCCATTAGCATACAATTTGTCAGCCTAGACAGACCTAATAGAATAATAGTTACAGCTCTGTATGTTCAGTAAGATTTGGAGAATGGATTGTATCATTTATCTAGTTCTTTCTTGACAACAGCTTAACATTTATTAAAGTAGTGTGCACTGCAGTATTTCTGTCTGACATTAAAATTATTACTTCCGTAATTTTATCATAATTGTTCTTAACTTTTTCTCTGAGAAGTAATCAGCAGCACCAAATCAGAGCAGAAGTGAGGTAGGGAGAGAGAGCTTTTATTGGCTTATCAGAATACTAGCAATAGTAAACTATTACTTTTTTCCTATGACTTTATCACACTTACATCCTTTGAGCAGCATGGCCACAACAACTAACTGCAATTAGTAGTACAGCAGTCTCTAGGACAGATAGACAGATCACTCCTGTTCTCAGTATTTCCCTATTAGGTCGTTTTAATCAGTTGTGTATCTCTGTCAGTGTGCTAGCTGAATTGTCATTATAACACTGTCTGAAAATTGGAATTTCGAAATAACATGATCTAATATCTGTGTTCCCTGTTGCTGTTGCAGAGCACTGTCACTCTGTCTCTACATAATTTGAGGCTTTTATGCGTAGAAAATATTTGATAATTAAAAAGAAAAGTTATTTACAGAATTCTGGTATAATGAAGAGCTTAAGTAGGCTTTTAATATAGCTGCGTTATCTACTGTATTACGTGCGGTGTGTCACCTTAACCAGAGGAAGACATTCTCAAACAGTCTGTGTACTGAAAAGCTGATCAGTAATTTTGCTCGAACTGCTAACCCAAAAGAATAACAAATTATAATTTCACAAAGGGAGTATCTCGTAGGCTTCAATGGAAACTTGGAAATTCTGTTTATGTTTAGTTACTGATTTTTCTTACCTGATTCTAATAGTGCCTCTTTGGTGATATCAGAGCTCTGGATATGTCTACAAGATAATTATACTCATTATCAATGCCATTATCAGGGGCTCTTCTTATTATTCACACCATTTTCCCAGCTCAGGGAGGAGTTGCATACCACAATAAGGAACAAGTAAGAAATTCCCAAGTAGGTAATACCCAGTTTGAAAGAGACTTTGGGGAGACAGAATGTGATTTACATAGTTGCTTACAAGTGCCAAAATAGGAAAACCAGTCCCAAAATTCAATGGAATCTTTTTAAGGCTAAGGTAAGCAGAGAGAGGAACATAATCTTGTGGGCAGTGGCCTAAGTATAGTGGTGAAAAGGGCAACTTCATGGCCTTAGATGAAGACAAAGGCTGTGGCTTCCTCTTCTGACGGTACCTCTCTCCAGTCTCAGAAGATGGATGTCAGTGGATGGATGTCAGTGAAGGCCTTTAATTTGGTGAATTGTGTCCAGAACTTGGAGCCATAGATGATCATTTCTTCCTGTCTTTGGTTTTGCTACTGGCAAGTTTTGCATAGCCAGGTATCCTGCATGGATTCCAGCCAGGGAACAGAATTAGCTCCACTAAAATTTTCCTGTAATTCATTGCAGCCTACTAGTTTCACAGGCTTACTGGGCAACAGTATCTGCATTTCAGCAACAAGTGTAGAATTCATGCTTGGATTAGTCTTGTTTCTTCAGAGACCTTCTGGTTTTCAGTTGTTTTTTTCCTTCTTTGAAACCTTTGTAAGTAGCATAGGCCTTTAGATGAAGAGCTGTCCTTCATAACTTTCAGTTAATATCTTTACTATTATTATTTGAAGAAAGGAATGTTTTTACAGTTAAATCAATATGCCTGTAAGATCAGAACATAGTGAGGACTCTAATGCCTGCAAAGATTTGGAAGTAGTTTTAATGAACACTCAGCAGGCAAGAAAATAAGCTTTTATGTTCACTCCAAACAAAAATATACAAGCTGAGGAGAAGAAAGACAGGCTGTAGCCAACCTTATTAAATGAGAAGTGGCTGTGAAATTATTTATTTCATCTAAACTAAATAAGGCCAATTATTGGCTCTCCATATGAAACACAAGAGAAGTTTTCAGTGTGCTTATGAAACAAGGACCTAGTTTGATAAAGAATTACACAGAGCTAGCTTACAATTAAGTCATGCTTTAAAAAAAAAAAGCTATTCTTTTCCTCATAGGTAGATTAATTGCAACCCATAACTTTAGGATCTGAGATCTTGTTCTATTTAGATTTTCGTATATGTATTTCTGTAATGCTATATATTGTTTGTAATGTAATCTAATACTGTATTAATCGTATTTTATTATATTTATTGATATTTACCCAAGTGTAGAACATTAATGTCTTTCACTGAAAAAAGTGCTCCAGCTTGAATCAGGTCACGTGGTTCCAGGAGACACAGCTGAAAGCATCCACCATATTCCCAGGAATACACTGTTTAGCTCTGTGAAGGTCCAAAAAGAGCCTAAAAAATGCTCTGTGACACTTCTGTAATCCATTTCTGGAATTTGTTTTTTTCCTTCTAGTCCACTTTGCATGGACCCTCTAAGAAGCTGAGTGTCTCACAGGCTGGTTTGTCAGGAATAGATGTATGCATAATGTGTGTTCCTACATTTAGCTTTCTGTGAAGTCTCAGATAATCTAAATGATTTAGTTGGCCTCATGCCCAGAAGGGAATGAGATGGAGTACATGGTGGAGCAGAGTCTGCGGTGGCTGTGGAAAGGGGGCACAGAGCTCGCTGAGTAAGAGAAAGGACTGTGCAGTACCTCAGCCAGAAGTTCAAGCCCTGTAATTTGAAAGGTGATTTCAAGTCCCTGTTCTGCTATACACTGTGTGTGAACTTAGACAAATCATTTAGTCCCTATGTGCTTCAGCTCTCTGGCTGTAAAATGGATATGATAGCATTTACCTACCCATGGGTTTACTGTGAGGACAGCTTCATTAAAAGGTGTGAGCAACTCGCAAACTATTACAATAGATGCACGTAAGAACAGAAGCATAAAGCTGGGGTCACCTCTGGATTCGGCAAAACAAACACACAGGCATTTTAGGTGTGGTGTTGGGGGTTTTTTCCCTAGCAAAAATGTGGAACTTTTGATCAAAAATTAACACATGAACATGGAAAAGAAGTTCTTAAACTATAGTCAGGAAAATAATTTCGAGACCACTTTAGAAAGCTTAAACAGACACTATGACATCAGTTTCCTGAGTTATTATTGATGGAGTCTGTCATCAGGCTGATGTCTTTCTTTCAGTATCTTCCAAAACTATCTCTTTCTGGGTGGTTTCAGAAGTCAAAGGAAAACTGTCTAATCATTCTGGAAAGAAAGTATACCGTTTAACATAAAGCTTGTATGTGGCATAACTATAAAGCAAATAATAAGGACCTTGTGTTATAGCATTCAAATGCTGCTAACCAAGATGTAAAATTTCTTGTGTTATTTATTAGCACTAGCAATAGCCTTTCCATACCTTCATTTAGTATAGCAGAAGAAAGATTTCAAACTACTGTTATTTTAAATGGCAAAGACTGAAACTAAGCATTTAACAAAGGAGAAATGTTCATTGCTTTCAGTATTATTGCCTATAAGTAAGCGGGCACCAAGACTTACTGCCTGTGGTCTGGTATAAACACATTAACTAACTAATTATGCTTCTCACTGAGAGTTATTTTATTTACAGTGATCTTTATATGAGCCTATCACTTCCTAAAGCATGACTATCTCTGAAGTTGTCTGCAGCAGCCTGCCTGCTAACATCTTACCCATAGTATTAATTATCTGGAAATGTTACTGTGCCGTTGCTCAAGCCAGACAGAGAGTTCCTTGAAGAGCAAAAAGGAAAAATGTAACCCTCATCTTTTTTCTCTCCATAATCTGAGGAATGTGGTATAGGAGATGGGGATCAAGTGCTACTTTCTCATCTAAAAACAGTCTGGTATTTTTAGAGTCACTTTAACAGGCCTGTTCTGATAAAATTTAATTTGAACTGGGTGGTAAAATCAAATTGATAGCTGGAAAAAGAAACTGGAGCTTGGAGAGATGTGGGTTCAAAGTGTCTGTGCTGTTCTAGTATTTCTGTAGGAATCCGGACAAATCAGTCAGGGCTAAATTCATCAAAGTCCAAACTTTAGATACTCAAAATTCTTAACTAAAGCCTAAGTCTGCAAGCACCTAACATCCAATGTGTTAATGTTTCTAGTAGTGATGTTCTCTAGGGACCTTTAGATTTTCGAAATGTTTAGCAGGCAGGAGATGGTTGATACAGTCTCTTGGTATTCACGAACAAGCCAGTCTGTGAAACAAAAGCCAAAGCTCAGATTTTTCCTACCAGCTTAGGTCTCAGGCAAAATATATCATGAGGAATAGAAGGCGCTTTTTTTTTTTTTTTTTTTTTTTTTTTTTTAATAAGGCTTATATCTAGCACTATAGGGTTTAAATCATTCCACTGACATAGGAAAAAATCTCTCCTCTGCTTTAGTAGATTTGACTCTCTCATCTTCCACCCCTTATGTTCACCTTAGGAGAAGTTCTTTTGGTTTCTCTTTATTGAAGCTGCTCTACTTCATATTCCTAATCAAATACTGATGCATGGGTAAGGAGGAGGATGCGTTCCCAGACTGACTGCTCATACAAAGAGAAGGCTTGAACCTGTTGAAACTTGCTTTTTCTTTTTTTTTTTTTTTTTTAACAAATACAGTTACGAAACCTGAAACACTTCCAAAAGGCTAATTTTGATATGGACCAAAGTTCTGAGAAAGCTGTGAAACACTGCTTTTTCTCCACAATAAAAGATGTCATTTCAAAATATGTTCTAGTGTTTCCTTGTGTCTCTTAGTGGCTCCTTGTGTCAGATACACAACCCAATCTGATTATATTGAATACTACTAATGTTAGCTGTCAGCTGCTTTATACCATCTCAGTGCACTGAGCTTGGTGACAGGATAAAAAGGTTTTCCTATAATGGTAAAAGAGAGAATTGCAGTCATTTGGAAGCTGCAGACTGTTCCTTCAGCAAAAGACTGGATGCTCAATTTAATTGGTTGTGCTTCACTAGAAAAAATAGTGCACTCATTAAAACATCAAAACTCCAAGTTTGAAGATACCTGTTTTTTTGAATTACAGCATGTGCAGAATATGAGATTTAATAATATTTCACCCTGATTATACTTGTGTAACCACCATTTATAATTTGCAGACAATCTGTGGGGGACAGGGAAGCTCTGGGTATTATTGATTTATACTGTTGAGATCAATGTTATAAGCATATTTGCATTTGTAAAATAGATGGAATAGCTTTATTCTTCTCCCTGAAGTCCTAAATCAATGTGCAGCTTGTTTTCTTCTTTGCTTCTTTTTGCTCTTTATTACAAAACTTGAAAAACTCTAAATAATATATTAAGATATGCATACAGACTAGACTGCCACTGCTTAAGCTGTACTGTGAGTAAGGACCACCATACAGGTGTTTCATTTCAGCAATATATTTATAATCCCATTCTCTGTAGGACAATATTCCAGAGTGTTATATGACAAATCATAAAATACTGCAAAGACAATGACTGAAGTGGGGGAGGGAGGATTATTTAGAGAAGCAAAACCTTCATTTTGTTTTCCAAAGCATTCTGTTGCTCAGTAAATTAAATATCAGATGCAAGAGTTTCACATGGCAGTCACAGTACCCTCCAGTGCCCTCGTGCACCACAGAGGGTGAAGTGCCTGTAGAGCACGCTCACCAGCCAAGGAGCCTTTATGGTAATAAGCACCGACAGCTTTTTCACCATTAATTCTTCCTTTTCAGAATACAACCCTTTCAATATTACAGATATCTTCAGTTTACTCTCCCTTCTTGGATTTTATCAGCAACATTGTGTGCAATACTGTATTCAACTTTGTTAAGAGAGAGCTCTGTTTTGTCTTCCAAGGGCCCCACTCAGGCAACTCTGAGGGTACAGATGTTTACAGCCAAGCTGCATTTGGATATTCTGTTTGCAGTACACTGCGCTGATGAACATTGTTCCCATGAAAGACTTGTTGGCTTGCAAGTACCTTGCTTTCTAAGAGGTTCTTGAGCTTTAATTAGATGGTCTGTTGTGTAATTACAGATCTAGTTTCATGGGATAGCATTCTAGCAACCGCCTTGACTTACTGTGTCCTTGCTGCTTTTTATGCTTCTTACGACTTAGTTCCTCACATCTGAGGAACTCTGAAGGCTATCTGTAATGTTTAGAGAATGAAGAATAAGTAAACAGTGAGATGGCTTATCTGCCTAGATATTTGTTTTTGCTGTCACCTCCCCTTCCCTTTTCCCCCGCTTTCTAGCATGCAACTGGATACAAAATTCCTCTGACCAAATCATATTAATCTCATAACAAAATAATTTTGTAAGAAAGACTGGCAATGATCATAAATAAATGTGCACACTTAGCTACATATCTCTACAGCTCTTCAGTCTCTCTTAATATGCAACAATTTGGAGAGACCATAGAAATGTTCTTCTCTCTGCTTTGTACTAAGGTTCCATTGGAGAGTCCAAAAATTCATAGAATCATAGAATGGTTTGGGTTAGGAGGGAGCTTAAAGCTCATCTAGTTCCAACTTCCCTGCCACCTTCCACTAGCCCAGGTTGCTCAAAGCCCCGTCCAACACTGCCAGGGAGGGGGCAGCCACAGCTGCTCTATGAGATTCTTTTTCCTCTTTATTGTAAGAAGTTCATTTAGAATTTAGGAATGAACAACAGATGCTTAAATAAATTTTTCCCACACTGTGTCACTGAACTTTGTCTTGTGTTGTGTGCCTTCATTCAGCTTTGCATAATCACCCTCCCTGAAATTGTTTCTCAGCTTGTACAACCTAAGAAATTGTGTTGTCTTTGCAAATTTTATCTCCTCGCTGTTCATCTTATTTACCAGTTGTTCTCAGTTCTACTATGACAGTTTGGGAACTCTAACTGTTAAACCTGAAATCTTAAATACTGCAAGGAACTTGCAAAGATCCTCCATACAGGAGTGAATTTCACCATACTGTCTTTTAGAATATAGGTGTTGGGTTCCTTATAATTATTTCCTAAAGCGTTTCATCTGTGCATCTTTCTGAGAGGCTTACTTGACCGACTGTCATTTTATTTGGAATTCTGGGACAGCTCTCAGCTCACACTAAAGCTGTGTCAATCTTCAGGTACTGTTATTTCTTGATCCTCTTTCATATGAAACTGATTCCCTTTGATACCTATCTAGCATTTTTTTTATATAGGTTTATTTTCTTTTGGTGTCATTCCCTGGCAAAAAATATTTTATGTTCTATATCTCTTTTTCCCACTATAGTACTCCTTTCAGCTCTTACAAACCTTTTCTTATGCATATTATAAAAACAATCTCAAATACCATTTCAGCCTCTCTCTTTTCCTCTTATCATTGTTATAGTCTTTAAACCTCATTTACTCCTATGTACCACTGTGTTTGTGACTACTTTCACTCCTTAACCTTTGATTACTTTTTACAGTTACATATTTTATTGTGGTATTTGCTGCTGGATATCATGCTGTGTACTACCCTCTAGGACATAACGTTAATGTCCAGAAACAATTTTTCTTCTATATTTTATTCCTTCATTTCTTTATCCCATTTCCTTTTACCCAACACTTACATGACTTTTCTAAAGCTCCAGTTCAATGTCCTCAGTCACAAGTCTTCCACTTTTAGATGAAATATTAAAATAATGGGGCTGGTTTTGAACTAGCAACTTCATCACATCTGGATTTCTGCCAAATCTCATTGATTCTCTTTTAGTTTTTCTTTTCTGTTATATTGTGTGCAAAATCTACTTACTATGCCATACTTTAATGACTCCTTCCTCTTCAGAATTTATATCAAATGGACTGAAAACTGTGATCACTAACTGTACTTTCACATCCATGTTGTTAGGTTTCGATTAACATTTGGACAAATGTCTCTTTCAAATCATTGGTTCTTCCTGAAAAATTTTTTCTTCATTACCTTTACTTCTGTATTATAATGGTATCTCCACAGTGCACATAATGATAGACATTACCTGGTGTACATTTATAACATAAACCTTTTTCCTTGCATCTTACAGTATTTTCATTCAACATCTTAAAATTTGTACAAGACCATTAACTTCAGAACATAGTACCAGTGTCTTTATTCCAGGCATGAAGGCAACACTATATCAGGTACATCTTTGTCTGAGTCACTGTAACTAATAAGGTTTTTTTAAAGTCAGCAAAAGGAAAAATGCTGAAAAAAAATTTGGCCCAGTATCTTGAAAACTTATTAATACAAGTCTAAGTGTCATTCAGCTAATGCACATACATTCAGTGCATAGTTAAATGTCCAGTCATGTAGGGTTGAAATAACGAATATTAACTTTATGTTTTTGTTTCAGTAACTTAAAAATTTCAGGTGGTGATGTCCAGATTAAACTAGATTTCTTATGCCTTATATGTGTCAGCTCTGGCTGCTGAATCTTGCTTAAGGTCTTTGATTAACATGGATTTAAAAATCTAGGAATGTTTCTCTGGAAAATAATTTTAAACAAATGATAAATTTGTACACGCATTAACAGAGAGCCTTTGATGGCAGTTCAGCAATCTGGAAGTTAAGATCTAACAAGCACTTCTAAGTAAGCACCATATTTTGCATTTGGTAAAGGACGGGCTGACATCTCTTGTATACTGTTGTAGTTGTTCTAGTATGTTTTTGCCACAGCTTTAAAAAACAAGCAGACCAAGATGATAAGCAGTATTTTCTGAGTTGTAAGAGATTATACAAGGTATAGGTATGTATCTGCATGTTCTGCACATTGACCCCTAGGGAACCGGAGATATACTTAACCTCTTGCCTTATATGAAGTTTTCTGAACACAGATAAGAAAAACAGCAGGTTACTGTGTGAAAGAGACTTATATTTCATTGTTATAAAGTCTGTTCAGGAGATTACAAATTCTGAAACAAAACCTCTTCATTTAAAAAATTCTCTGTGGGAAACTAATAGGGAATAAAGAACACTTTGTGAGAAAGGAAAATAAAGGCAAATTTAAATTTGTCTGTCATCCTAATTAAAAGCAGGTTATGAAACAATTTAGAAAAGAATTATCATTAAACATAAAATATACTTGCAAATTAAAATTATATTAATAGGCTGCTGATAAATCAAAAAGAAAATACTATATATCTACCTGCATTTTGTGTTTAGGTGAAAAAATGTCCCATTAAGACCATGAGCAAAACAGGCATTCATTTCAAATTCTCAAGGTGAATAAATATTTCAGCAGTATAATACATACTGACTTAGAAAATTTAAATTTACATTTTATCTATTAACTACTCACAATTTCATTGACAAATTGATGTAACTTTTCAGCAGTCATAGTTACAGGAATTATGATTCAAAAAGTCAAGACTTGCACAGTGTGACAGTCAGTTACTAGTTAAATCCTATATTTAAATACAGGGAAAAAAACACATAATTTCTTTCTTAGACTTAGGAGCTTTGGAGCAATTGTTGGAACATGAGCATTTTCGGGGATGATAATTACTACTGCATACAGAAGACATCTTCCTGTACCCTGCCTCTTGTAGGAAACTACAAGAAAGCATAATTGGCATTTTACTGATAATTGCAAAGGAAGTAAGATGAGCTGTTGGCTGGGGGAATCATCTTTGCCAAATGATCACTCATGTAAAGATGAATTACAGCAGGATACCACCATTCTGGGTCCTGGACTGAGTCCGTGTTTGTATCTGCGTGAAAGGTCTTACTAAGTTAGTAATAGAATGACTCCTGTAAATTTGAATAGGGTCAACCCAAAGGGCTTTTTGGTTTTTGCTTTTTTTGTTTGGGGGGGGGGGGGGGGGGGTGGGGGGTGTTAGGATCCCCTGGATGGTAGGATGGAGACCCAAGACAGTCAGGGACTGAAGAGTGACCAGTCATTCTTGGGATTCTTGTCCCCGAAAAGTTTGATTTTTATAGTTACGAGATTTTTTGTTATTTCTGAGATTGTTCAGAGCATGTCTGGTCTGCAAACTTCTAATTTTCATGGTAGTATATGGGAATTTTATCCTGTCATAAGGGCACACAATTACCAGCAGTTATCCGTTTCAGATGATAATCTGAGTCTAGCGGTTGAAAGGCAGCTGCTTAAAGTGCCCGTGTGTCCATCCCCAGGATAGGCTTTGCTTGGGAGAGATCCTCAGCGCCTCATAAGACTCACGCACAGTCAAAGCCATAGTCTTGCTCTGCTCCAATTTGCTGCTTTTTGAGAGTTGTGTTTCAAACGATATGTGCGTTAGAGTGATTTCCATGAAGATGTCATGTTTATCAGAATGAGAGCAAGCATGCTGTCCTCACTCTGATTGTACTTGGAAGCAACAGGTGCTCTGGCTTTTTTATGAGTCCGAGTGCTGATGGCAGAGTGCCAGCAAATGGAGAAGAGAAAAACAGCCACCCACTTCACTGTCTCATGGCAGTGGACTCTACCCCCTCCCTATCCATTTTGCTCATCAAATATACCAGCAAAGGAGGATCTGGTTAATCAAAGGAGAAATAGCTGCTCAGGCCACAGCCAATCCAGAGAGATCACTTCTCTTTGTTATTTACAGCATGGGGAGTCCCTGCTTGTCCTGACTACATTCTCATTTCAGGGTATAAAAAGAAGGGGGGAGAGAAAATAAAAATTGAGATCTTAACAGGACAGAGGAGGTTGAGGAATGGAAAGATAGTAGGTTGTAGGGAGCCAAGCATTCATGATGGAGGTGGAAAAGTTGAAGGTGAAGAGGTCCATTGGCCTCGCAGAGAAGGTTGCACAACACTGGAGAATTGTTTTGCCTTGCCATTGGAAACAGCAAGAAATAGCATCCCCAGTGATGTCAAATACCAGCAATTCAAGTGTTGTTGCTATAGTAATGTGCTAGAGGAAGCCACCTAATATGCATATTTGAGATTTGCTGTAGGGTACAATCTATCAGTGTTGACCCATGGTAACAGACAAACTGGCTGAAAAATCCAGTCTTGCCTAAATCTGCGAACCCACACGGAACTACTGTTTCTTGTGTGGTTGTGTATAGCTTACCATTTATCCACGTTATCAGAGGAGAGGTAAGAAAGTAGGAGAGACACCGACACGGGCCTTGGGGAAACTCACTCTTGTGTTTGTAGCACCAGTAACACACATTGTTTTCACCTTGTTCCTCTCCTGTCATCCTCTTCACTTTGCAGTCTCACTGCTATCAGCCTGTTATTCTCCAGCCTATCTCTGATTGAGTGTATTTTACCTCTTTGCTATGGAGCCACTTTTATCACACCCTTTATCCTCCTAATCAACTCCTCCATTTTTCATAGTCTTTCTCACATTTTCTAAATTTCATTTTTCCTACTGATTGACTCCCTCTTTCTCCTCCAACTAATCTTGTTTCATTTTTTCCTTCAGTGTGAAGAAGACATTGCCAAAATGTCACCTCTAATCTTGTTTCCCATTTCTAGCATGTAATTTATTAATCCTCTCTCTCCCATTTTTTCCCTTTTATTGAGCAGCCTACATGCTAATACAGCTTAAGTTTTATTTTCAGATTGTCAAATAAATAATTTCACAAGTCTTAAGAGTAGGAGAAAAATAAAAAAGAGCTTTGAAATAATGATCACCCCTGTCTTTCCGCCGAGGCGTTTGCTTTTAGATCTACACAAATCACTTTATTCAGGGATGATATAGCTGTCCAATATCAGTTAAATTAATTATTGGATAGGGTATTTAAGGAGCTAAGGTGAAAAGCCTGCCTTTGTCTGATTGAAAAAGAACCACTACATAAAACCCTCATATTACTACATCTTGTATCTTAAAAATAATATTTCTTCCCTGCTGCTAAGTCTGTATTGTTGCAGGGTTGTATTTTGGGGGAGATTCCTCCCCACCTTCATCAGTTTGTTTTTAATGAGAATTTTAATTGGCATCTTGCATTAGTAAGCTGATAGCCTTTTTCTGCCTCTTGTGAACACTTTTACTGGATCTTGAAGTCAAAAGGAAAGAGAAAACTATCAGTTCTTTTTGACCAGAGATGAGTGACTATAAAATACAAGCACAGTTTGGTCTTGGTCCAAGGCCTGCTTTAAAGTGTAATATTATTTTTACTGATAGATTTTTTGCCACTGCTATGTTCAATGGGAAAAGAATCGTTACTCCCCAATTTAACAGCCATGCTGTCCTCACAGAGACTAAGACAATGCATATGCCCTTCTCATTTTTTGGCATGTTTCTTGTGATTATTAGTGTTTTTATCAGAGGTGCTAACTTTGCTATAGGAGACCAAGAAACACATAGAAAAGATGCTGTGCAACCTTTTTCAAATTAGATATCTAGTTCATCCTTCTGTGACTGCAGGGTAGTTTCTTACACTGCACCAATCTGATAGCATAAATGCAAGCATTTAGTCAAATGTTTAATGTCATATTCAATAATGAATGTAGGTAGGTCCATGCTAACATCTTCTAAGCATTACCTAACCCTAAACCTGGTTCCTTGCCTGAGATTTTCACCTCCCAAGATAGGTATCCATGTTCCTCAAAAATGTACGGACTCATAATGCACAGGGAAGGCCTGTTCAGGAGACTGTTTGGAGTTTCTATGCTAGCCTAGCGTGTAATGAGGAGGCAGGCAGGTAGAACTGCAGCCCTGTGATCGGAGATAGATGTCATCCTCTGCCCTAGGATTATCAGTGCTAAACCTTGCCACAGAGTTTGGCACTCAATCAGGATTAGCTGCTTTTCTAACCCAGGTTGCATTAGTTTCCATGGAATAAATGGGTTTAGAATGCAAATGGTGTAAATATGACTATCACTGAGACAATTAAGCAGCTACACACATTTAGTATCTGTTACTGTCCAGCTTTTGCAGAAGTATTAATATCACTGATGGGCAGCTGTGCGTGTGCGTCTGCATCTGCAATAGCCACAGATACAGGAAAATACCATGCCAGGCAGGTAAGTCCAGTATTTAAGTACCTTTGAGACTGTAAATATGCTTCCTGCTTGCCAATTAACTCTGTAGGCACTTAAATTCTTGAAAAGTTTGTACACAATCCTCTACACACAAATTTGAGCTTACTCTGCTTTCACTCAGGACAACTCGTGTAAGCTTCAGTTAGCACAGTGCCAAGGTGAGCTACTAGGCTTGAGACAGAGTTTACTGGCTGAGGTTCAATGCTGCACCCCTGTGACTGCGTTACATCTGGTGGCCTTCGAGTAAGGGCAGAGCAGGTTCCTCTCTGCAGGGAAGTTACTCTATAGATACAGAATCTCTCTCCACCCATTACACTCTCTAGGTATCTTTTTCTACTTCTGGGCACATCCAAAGATGTTTCATTTTTGACAGTGCTAAATTTCTGGTTATTTCCCTCTTGTTTAATCCTGTTAACAGTTTACACTGCCTGACTGTCCTTGCTTGCATGGGCCTCACTGGACAGTGAGTCTTGGAAGGAACCTTCAGCATTAATGTACTGGCCTGACACAAAAGGGGTAGGCTAGAAGACTGGTAGGAGAAGCAGCTTTTGCCATCCAGCCTAGAATATTTGTTGTTTTGGAGACTGAGTTTCTAGGACTGGGATTAGAAGGGAGTAGGTTAGCTTTGTGTTACATACGAGAATGTCTGAAACATCAAGTATAGCACCTTTTGGGGCAGGACTTCATCTCAAGGTGCTTAAGCTATAATACATTAATCATATTTACCTTACTATATTTACATAAACTAAAAAGCATTTAAAAATTAACTGGGGCAGCACATGTGAGCTAACCTTTCCCTTACTCATGTTAGTGCTCTGCTCATTAGTGTCAGTCACTCGCTTATGCTCTTTCCACTGATTCGGTGATCAGGGAAGTACTTCCTACAAAATGGATCACCTTTGACAGGAGCCACAGAGCTGCAGTTTGATGCAGCAGTCAGTGCTCACGAGAAGAGCAAGGACAGCAGGGGAAACTTCATGTTTTGTGTACAACCCAATATAGCAGACATGGTCTTAGAATGATGCCTCCCTTGGTCCTGCATGTGAGAAAACAGATAGCACACGTACGTGCACATCCCAGCATGCTGAGATGTGAGCTGTGTGCCTAATTACTTGATATTTGCAATATTCAGTCAAACATTCTCAAAAACAGTCAGTTGGTTAAGGACTTGGTGAAAATCTAAAGGATTTAGATTCTTCCTGGTGAATGCAGGTTTTAATTTACAATTTTGTGGCTAAAATGCCAAGGTCTTTTTGTAGCTCTGCTGCAGGTGTTTAACAAGGGTACAGTTCAGTCCACATTTCACTCCTTGGGATTTCCAAGTGACAGTGCCAGTTCACGCCCAAGGCTGGTGGCTTAGATATGTCAGAGCTTTTTCATTCCAGTGGGCTGGAAGCCTCAGTCAGTGCTCTACTCAGAACTGTAGTTTGCACTAGACAGCAGGTCACTTGGGAATTAAGTACTAATTATTAAAGTCTTTCTGCCTTCCTAAAGTAATTTGTTTTTTCATCCCACATGTGGGTGGAGATGCAGTGTGAAATTTTTCAGACTGAAGATATTCTAAAGTAATCCCTCCTGGAGTATGACAGATCACATGGAGCTGGGAAATGACTGCAGATCATAGACAAACAACATATTTAAATATGAGCAATCAGAAATTCATGGACACTGCTAGAGATGTTTTGCTTTTGGGAACAACAGTAAGGAGGACTGCTACTTAAAGGAAACGCAAGTGTGCTCCGGTGCCAGAAAAGTAAAAATCAACATCACAACGTGGTATATCTATCTGCTGCATTACTGACATGTACAAATAATGAAGAGCTCAAATGCTCACTATCAATATCCGTTACCTCCTTGCAAATGTGACAGTTTTCCCTGCCAGTGTTTGTCAAGCTACCATGAGTTGCATTCCTATTCCATATGGACACGTATTTTTTCTTTGTTTTCCTATGACATTAATGCTCTGGCAGAGCTTTCTAAGTAGTAAAGTAAGGAAATTAACTTACATTTGCTGGCTTGCTAAAGTAAATTAGCTACACTTTTGACTTTCTGTGGTTTTACTCTGAATGGGAGAAGCAATAAAAATGAAATAAGGCTAATCACTGTTGTTCTATGGTTTTCTCTGTGGTGTGTTAAGAGGAGAAGAATCCATAATGAAAACTCATGAGTTCATATCTGCTTAAAACAGGTCTCTAATTAGCTTCTATAATCGATCTCCCTGCTCTAGCAGGTGAACCAGGTAATTATCTTGTTTATACTGTAGGTGAGTCACAAAATGCTAGATAGCTTTCTCTGTATCTTTAAAAGATAATGCATTGTAACAAGTGTTCCCAATATGAATGAACCGCTGTCATAACCCATACCATCTGTTTCACACACAGCGATGTGAGATCTCATTTTATTCTTTGCTACAAAGAGCTCCAGACATCAAAGAACTGTCCCTTTGACCGCTGTCTCAATCAAAGGATTTTACCTAGACAAATCTTTACTTCCCATTACGATTTCAATGCTGCAGAATATCAGGTGTTTCCTAGTATGAAGAAGAAGAATCCAGTCATCGATGCTTTTTTTAAGGGCCAAATCTTGTCACTGTTCACTTCCCATGGGCCTTTTGAGTAGCACAGAAACTCCAAACTCAGCAGTTAATTAGGGGTTAGTTACTTAGGGCCTGAGGCTTTAGAGACAGACTGTGGTGCACTACACAATGTATGTCTTTTATTCAATATGATGTGTCTATCTGTTACCTTCCGGAAGGTGAAGTAGAGATATGTTGGCTAAATGCATGGTTAGGATTAAGTTGATGTATAGAGAGCACTATCTCAGTATGTTTAATTGCTCATAGAAAAATCTCTGAATCTGATGTATTTTGAGTCTTGTCTATTCTCATGTTATTCAGTCTGTGCTTTATTTACATAATACAGATATTTCTCTTTCTTGCAGGTTGTCTCACAGTAAATTCTACAAAGGAATAATCCCTTCTGACAACCTTTAAAGGGTCACAGCTGTATCTGAAGCCATGACCAGTAGCACTAATAACGGTGTTTTTGCAAAGAGAGGACTTACAGAGCAGTTCTTCCTAGTATAATGTGGAAGTGTTTCATCTCTTTTCTACTAGAGAAGAGGCTTCTTGCTTGTGGTGAATGGCTGAAATATGAGACTACGTGTTTTTCCATAATCATTAAAACAAGTGTACCAGCTTTTCCCCAACAGGGCATGCCCCTTTTCCTCTTCTCCTTGATAACTGAATTCAAAATTCCCATAAATAAGAGGGTTTTTTTTTTCATTTTTCATAGACCTGTCCCTAGCAAATGTAGTTTCAAGGTCTTTTATTTCTGTTTCTAAAGTAATTATCCTCTGGGCCTCTTCCTTTCTTCCTGGTATGATGCTAGACTAATTATTCTTCTCCTAATGAATGCCTGAAATGGATCCCATATGGTGGCATATGTGCCTTCAGATGGAAGCTTCGTTTGAATAAAATAAGAAAATTCTTCTCTTGGGGCTTTCTTAAATTTTTCATTCTGTAACAATGATGAGTGAAATCTCTGTCTTGGGGATAGATGCAGCCAACTTGCTTTCTATTACACTTCGAGCTTTCTCTGAACTGGCGATTTCCTTGTCTCTCTCTCTCTTGCTATGGCCATCTGCAGCTCTTGCTCCGCATTGTCACAGTGACTACTTGAATGAGTTAAAGTATCATTATAATTGATCTGAAAGCCATTTTTTTTCCTTAAAAAATACTATGAATACCATTATTTCTCTCACAGTTGTCACCTTTCTCTAGACCTACCCTACAGCATTTAATGCCCTTTTTTATCACCTCTAGGGCTCAATTCACACAGTGACTTTTTTGTACAGTTACCTAAGTAAGAAGAGACTCATTTCAGTTTATTTCTTTGCATGCGATGACTTAAACTCACAGATCCCAGCAGAATGCTTTATCTACCAAATTACTGAGTATTCTATGGTGCATGTCAGTCTTTGTATCTATAGGAGAACAAGTACATTCAATGCATAACTGTGAAATTAAGGTCTTCAGGTCTCAGCACTGTGAGCACTGCACTGGCACTGACAGGACCAGAAGGAACGGTTGCTACCTATTTTTGGAAAAGCAGCATAAATTTACACTGCACTTGGTTGCTCATCACCTTTACGAAGTATTGCTAAAACATCCAGTGAAACGTAGTGCTGCCTCTTTACCTTTCTGCAACATGACAGAAAAGTTACAATTACAATGTATGGTTTATATTGTGGTAGACTGTACAAGTCCTGGCCATAGATATGTACAACCTTGTACAGAGCTGTGCAGTGGAGAGTATTTTCAACAACTTTAAAAACATGTAAAAATAGGGTCATTGATACTATTTTTTGCAAGCATATGTAAGTAAAATAAGTCACACTGATCCATTAAGCTTACATAAGCAAACATTAAAATATGTGAGACATTCCAACTCAGCTGTCCAAACAAATTCAGGCTTTTTATTAAGAGCCATAACTTTTCCATAGATTTAACTTTATTTCTGTTGTGGATTCTGTATGATTTAGTATTTTATTTATGGAATTCTCTGTCATTTTGTTCTTAAAACATTTTTCTATATACTTATCACTGAAGTAGACACGGGGAAATCTGTGTTCTGAACTTTCAGCTACCACAATACACTGTGCTTGAGTCTACTAAGCAATACTATAGTGAATGAGTAAGACTGCATCTTCTAATTACGGAGGTGATGCCAATATCCTGATCAGTCTGAAGCAGGGCTGTAATTGATACTGCTACATAAAAGATATGCCAAAATGGAAATATTTATAGAGAAATGAAAGAGAAAGTGAAATGCTGTTTTAAAGAACACTGATTCTGCATAAAGTTATTTTAGTAGTGTATCACTTGAATCATGCTAATTGCTTGTGGAAACATAATCATTTTATCTGTTGGTATGTATTTGTTCTTGATTTCAGCAACACAATGGGGAAATTATTGATTTTCATTAGAATATTTGATCCCAAGTTGATAAATAAAGGACAGTAACTAAATGTGTCACTACTAATATCTTGGGTTTATAAAAGACCTTCAGCAATGTGTGAATCTGCAATCAGGGAGAATGTTAGGATAGGAAAAATGCCTGAATTTAAGAAGTGCTATGAGGTGTTAGTTTCTGTTTAAATGGAAAGAATGTTTGCCTCTGGATGGTCTCAGCCTGAGAATACCGAGCCAACAGCTTTGCAAAATGCATACTGTACTTTTGTGAATAAGCTTATTTTTACTTGCTGGCAGTTTCTTGTTTTGTTTTCTCTTCTATGAATGAGTAATTGTTAGCATTCCAATAACCCAGCTCAGGCTTTAAAATAACAAACCACAAAACAGATTTTAGCTCCTCTAACAATCTTTAAGCTTGCACATTCTTGTAAGGCATAATCCTTGATTTGGATTTGTTATATTTTTCTCCATTTTGTCCTATTCTTCACAGAATTTTCTGATTTACTTGCGAAGATTTTTAGCAGACCAAACCTGGAAGAGTCCCCAGTGATCTGTTCAATAGCTTGTGTCCTCTACCTGACTTTCAATCACTTGCTACAAATAACCAAGGGAACATAAACCATTTTAGGGGATAATAATTTATCTTTTGCAGAACAGTTGGTTTCTTTTCTTTCACTGACTCAATGCAGTGACCATACAGAATGCTTAATTCATAGTTCAGACAGCAGTTTCTTGTTCAGCTTTCTTATTAAAGTCACAGTGTCATTTTCTGACAGGGCAGTATTTGCACATACAAGCTTGATGAAAGACCAGTAACCAACCGGGATAGGGGAAAAGGTAATTTCTTATCTGTATCTCAGTACTGGTTGTTTTCCCTGCTAGAAGTTGTTTCTGAACACCCTCTTTAACGAGATATGCTGCTGAAGGTAATAAATAACTATGAGAATCTGGTCAGCAGTAGCTTTTCTTAGAAAACCAAAGCTTTCAATGTCGGCTACATAAAGTTAGGCCCCTAAATTCATTGGTTAGTATCCTAAACAAATTGCTATGATGATGAAAAATTCCACTTAGCCACAAATCTAATTTTGACAACATGAGCTGTGAATACTCAGAGCTTTGTAGAAGCAGACCGCTTTGATCTACGTAATCAGATTTGGCATTTTGTCTCTACTTACATCTATCTAGGAGCAATGTTTCAGGAATATTGTTCAGGCAATATCGTTCAGGCAATATCAAGCGCAGGACACTGTCATTTTCTTGACAAGCTTAGAAACTTTCTACTCTCTTCCCAAGTTGGAGTTTTTTTCACTCATTGAGCCTTAGAGCTAAGAATTCCAGTAGTTTGCCATATCAAGAGAACAGGTGCAAACTCAGCAATACTCACATGCTTCATGGTACCAGTTCTGACCCAACATCTTGGGACCAGAATAAGGGAACTATGGCAGCATTCAAAGTGCACGGAGATGTCTGGTGTGTTCTACAGTACTACTTGAGCACAGTGTAAACCAGGGAGTAGGATTCTACTGCCTTTCAGCAGGAGTGAATTGCCTAGTCTGCTCTATCCATCTTGAAAACGCTGTGGGGCAAGAATCAGAAGGTAATGTAATATTCATACCTTTGATACATCTGATATTGCAGGAGTAATATTCAAAACTCGATCAGGTTCCCTTGAAAACTAGGTACCAGTTTTACCTGCTGTCAGGAACCCATGTTAGTTACTTAAATAAATTTCTTCCTGTGGATTTGGCATAACCTTGCTGCTAGATAGAAACTTTCTACCATCCAGCCTAAAGTTATTTACTAGCATTTGAGCAGGGTCTATCTGCATCATTATATACCTAAATCCCTTTAGGAATCTTGACTTTTGTGCTTTCTATCATAAAAAAATCACAGACTACATACTAGAGTGGCTTTGCCAACTACAGGTGTGACAGATCACTGAGGAACAATGTAATCACCTGCATTGAATAAAACTCCAACATGATATGATAAAGGAAAAACTGTTCATGTGCTGGGTGTCACAAGCCCAGGGAGAGAATGAAATGCAGAGGGTCCTACTGTTTACCAATCCTACTTCATTTAATAACAATCTAATGTAGTGACATAATTATACCATACTAATAAATCTGCAGCGTCAGGAGCTCTTTTGCAGCTCCATAGCTATGATATAGTCTTCCCATTACTGGTCATCTGCTGCATCTTGTCACCTGCTAAGAAGCATAACAAGACAATAAATAGAAAGAAGCAAAGAAATTTGAAAAGCCCCAAGCAGTACTCTCAAGAACCCTTGCAGATTTTCTTTGTCTGACACTTCATATTTAAAAATTAATCCAGAGCACCCCCACAAAAAATCTATTTTACTTGTTTAACAAAATGGAGTATTGATTTGCCAAAGCCTAAACAAAGCAGCCTACATGATTCATTGATCAAGAATTTGGGCTCCATCCATGTGATCATTAACTTCTTTGTCAGGTGCATTCATTTATTCATAAGCTTTGTTTATGGCAGGCCCTTTCACTGGCTCTTTTCAAAGTAACAAAAAGCAAGTGCCTTCTCTACCTTCCATTTCAGTGAATAAAGAAGACAAAACAGAAGGTGCTACCAACTTCAAAGATTATAGAAGCCTTTTGAAGAATCCAGGAACTCCGGAGTCTTTCATATAAGCCCAGGCTTTAGTATTATTTTGGTACTATACATCACGAGTATAAAATTCTCCAGAGAAAGCAAGCCCTTGTGTTGCCATGTGGGGCACCTAACCAAATTTGACAAAGTCAGTAGTGACAGTATTAGGAGGTCCACACACCTTTGTACCGTTGTTCAGGAAATGCTGGTTGTGTGACGTAAAGCCGTTCTTTTGATGGTTGCAATAAAATATATTTGTTGGAAACTTCTCATACACAGGTTAAAGGATTATAACATGGGATCTGGTTAAAACCCATGGTTTAATCACAAATGAAAACCTTTTAGCTTTTTCTCAGTACACTGTCTGTGGTTTAAAGCAAGCAAAGCAACAAGGAGCAGAAGAGTTCTGAATTGTGTTTTTTTTGAACGTGGTAACTGGTTTAAATTCCAGGCTTTACTGTGTTGTATAGCTTAACAGTAGGCAGGAGATACTAACAATGAAAAATTAGTCCTTATAATCAATATATGCGTTTTTGCTGCACTCCACTGTATCAAAAAGTAACATCACAGTCATGAAGAAGTTGTGACAGGGTAAAGCAGGGTATGATCTTCCATCGAGTTAAACAGCCTGTGATAACAGACTGGGTTCAGCATCTTCCCTGGGGCACAGGAATGTTAGGTAACCCCTCGGAGGAAGCTGGATAAGCTCTGCTGCCTTTCCCTTGAGGGGCTGTGGGTTAAAGGCATACTCGGAGACAGTCACCTCAAAAGAGCTGGCATGTTCACTCACATACCTTGTCATAATTCCACTGTAAGGCTATCTCCCTAGCATGCAGCTGTCAACCTTTTAACATCAAAAATGAAAATAGAGGGAAAAGAAGATGAAACAGTTTGTGATATTTTGGGGTCTTGTTTAAAGAAAGAATAAAGTGGTCTCACTCTCAGTAATTTATACAACCGAAGACTAATTTGCATGCTGGATGGGCTACAATGCAAACTATAGACTACAGTCTGACTTTGGGAGCCTAGGTTTCTCTGAGGATGTGAAATTACACCTTTCCATATATCCTCTAATTCTCGCAAAGACAGTAATGGAAATCCATCTATATGAATCAGGATATTCCTGAATAAATAGCATAAAGTGCTGCTGCAGCAGGAAATACAGGCCTCATCCAGAACTGTGAGGAAGTTTTTCCACAAATTGTATGCAGTGGGTTTTGAAATAGACACCACGTCTGTAGTTGGTACAAGGCTGTGGTGATATGAGCAAAGAATTTACTAGCTCAATTTTTATGTGTTTGGGTGGGAGAAATGAACTTTATCCTGACCAAACTCAGTGTGGATAACTTGGTCAAAACTCCTGAATGGTGTACCTCAGTGCTGGGTAGCCATGTGAATCTTCAGTGACACATTCTCTCAGAAAATTTTGGGGTCCCTTCTTAAAAATGGTGAGTTTGTAAACATCTTATGCTGAACTCAAGCGTTCTTTATCAGAGATAGGCTGATCTTAGACTTAACTCTGGTGTAACTGCTGATTTTGTGACAACAATGGAACAGAAAACAGAATCACACTTTGCCCAAGGCAAAGTTCTTGCAGTCTGTTCTATTATCAAGTCACAAACATTTTCTGCAGTGACAACTCATTACAAATATTTCTATGCTCTGCAACATTTATTTGATTTAACCTTTCTTCTTAAATTTCAACTATTTACATTTGGATAGAGACAGTCATGTATTACGAGCAATAGAAAGTAAGACATCGTCAGTATGTATTATTAGTAGTATTCTCTGCATAAACAAAATGTGTACACACGTGAATGTATTAACTGCTCAAGCAGTTTCAGAGAACAAAAAAAGAAATTAGAACGTTTGCTTAATACTAATGCTATATATGTATATATACATTTTTCTTTTAGCAGCATATTTGCACTATGCTTTCTTTCAGTTAAAGACTGAATACGTGCCTTAAGAAATAGGCTTTAAATGGATGCACAATAGCTGGCTACAATGGGTAATTTCATTTAGGCACAGAATTACAAAGTAGCCATTTTTAACTTCAACTAGATTACACATTTACTAAACCTTCCATAAATTCATCATTTGGCTGAGTCACATTGAGAATTGTTTTAAATAAATCTATGTGAAAATTAAATTTAAGTTGAAAAGCAGCAGGAAAAAGATGTATAGTAAGTACTTCATTTGTTGTAATAGGACTATTTGGAAGGAATACAAATGCACTTCACATTGTAAAAAGCATAATTATTTTTCTCCAGAAGCTGAATGAAATAGAACAGCTTCTGTCTATATAATATTTGATATGAATTATCCTCTTAAAATTCAAATTGTATTTTTAAAAGTTAGTGGTTTTCTTTGTGTATAGGAAATTTTCAAATGAGTTGTCCATTTCTTTATTAAAATAGCCAAAAAGAACAGAGGAATTTTCTTAGATGGTTGGACCTGTAGTTCAGCTTCTCTGTTATACTACCTCTGGCAGTGGGCACTATCAGGTACTTCACAGAAATTCAAAACCCCATTTATTATAGAAACCAGGGTGGGGGCAATGGGGATGGATGACACATAAAGGCCATGGGCAAAGCCCTAAACCTGAAAAGACTTTAAAGAGGTCACCTAGTCCATCACCCTGCCCTAATAATCCACAGAGAGGGGAAGTTGCATTCTAACCCCTGACAATGAGTCTTGGTTTCAGGGTCTCTTTCTCTCGTATCTAACAAAACTGCAAATGTGCATATTATCCATACGCTGTCTAAGCCTTTTCAAGTGCTATACGGGATCAGTGTATTGTAGATAGATGACTGCAAAAGATGTGGAGTGCCATGTAATAATTTATTGCTAATAGATGACTGCTGGGATTCTGAGACATTTTGTATCGCTTGGGTTTGGTCGGGAATATCAGCAGGAAGGAGGATATTGTTCCAGACAGCCATCCATCAAGTGACACTTAGGAGCTGTTAAAAAACAACGTCAGAACTGTTAGATTTAATGACTCTACCTCCTTTTCCAGACAGCCTACCAAACTTGTTCTGACAAGAAATGATTAAGGGACTCCCCCTCATAAAAAAAAACAAACCACCAAACCAAAACAAACCCAAACAAACAAGAAACCAAACCAAAACAAAGTGGCAAGATTTAAAGTAGGAGTTTTTTAACAAGAAAGAGAGGCAGTCTTTGCTGCACGATGGAGCACTGAGCAACTATGCAGGAGCTGCTTCCAGAACTTAAAGCAGTGTGTTTACATCAACATGGTGCTGGGCTGCCTAATGTGTGCCGCTGAGAGGCAGATGGTCTTAGCTGAGAGCTAGCTCTGTGCTACCACAGCAATAAGCCGTTTGGAGTCTGAACTAGATCCTCCACAGTGCAACACAGTGCCAGCCCAGGTTAATGTTTCTTCATCTGCCTGTTGGCTCTCCTTGTGAAGCCTGCCGCAGGGGAAGCAGGATAATGAATTTAGGGTATCTACAAAAGCTACCCCTACTTAGTATACCTACCCCCTACCAATGCTTAAGCCAGTGTTTAAAAATCTTCCCTCCAATTTTCTGCCTTTTCTGCCCTTTTTTTAATTTCTTTTTGTCTTTAAAGATTTATGCCCACAGCCAAATGCCAAATAAAGAACACTTCTTCTAAAAATGTTATTCTGGCACTGACCCTCCTCCATGCATTGACTTCTTTATGGAGTTTAACCTCCAGGGTAAGAATGATTGATATGCTGAGTATTGCAGCCCAGGGCCTGGTCTAAAAATGAAAAAAATCTAAATTCCCCTTGAAGGAGCCCTGTGAGCCAGGGATATGCACTGGACAAGGGAGACACGGATGTAGCTGTTTAGCCACAACAATACATCGTGAATGACCACCATTAGACAGTATAAACAAGAATTTTTGTTTCACTATGTCTGTGTCACCTGCAATTTTGTACACTTCCATCATCTTCACTTTTCTTTATCACAATTACGTTATTTACCCTTTTTGAGACAGTTCTGATCTCTACAGTGTGTGTGGATGATGACATTTCTCTGGTTTGATACTGTATTAAATACTAGTTGGGTTCTTTTCTTGAGAGACAACACTAATCTCTTTAGAGATTTTGGCTTTAAAATAAAATCATGCCAAAGAAACTGCATGCATTAAATGCCTACTTTATAAATTAAGTAACTGCCTTTGGAAAAGAAACAAATGCAAATTCTAGTTTCTGTGCTTCAAAGAGGTGACAAGAAGAAGTGCCAGCATCTTGGCTCCTGTCGCTGCTTTATTGTCACAAATTGTTAGTTACATTTGAAAATTATGGATCTCTCTCATTGTGAAAGTTGTGTCTGCCAGTTGGTGCCTGTACACTAGAGTGGGTTTACCCAATTAGCAGAATTTCCCATGCAGGACCCAGAATAGCTGTGCATGCAGCCTAAATGTTACCACAGCTGAGGCTCATCCTGGAACGCTGGTGGTCTGAAAACAACTGATTTACCAGGTGAGGTCAATGCAGGAGAAGCTGTACAAAGCATGTCTCAGTGGCAGTCAGCCTTGGCACATCTAATCTAGCTATATTTGTCTATGGTTCTCTCTCTCTGACAGATATAGTCTGCCCCAATCACAAACACACCATACAGCAGACAGCATAATATTTTTAACCCCAGTGCACTCATGAAATGAAACAGGTCATGGAAACAAGGACATTTAAGTGCTACTTGTAATCTTTATCATAGGCTATCTCAAGCTATTTGCATCTCTCTTCTGGCACTCAACCAAGTGAAACACACCCTGTGCAGGGCTGTGTACTATTCAAGCCACATTGAAGGTTCATACTAAGATGATGGGAGTGCCACCAGGAAGAGCGTCCAAGGGACTTAAGAGACTGATTTCATGTAAGAGTTCAAAGTAAAAGTGCAGAAATAGTAGTCTGAGAAAACATGAGTGTAACAGCAGTTCTTCACCTGCCAGTGGACTGAATTGCATGTTCCCTGTTTTGGGTTTTACTAAACAGTGGAATCCTAGCACTGTAAAGTATCCCTTCAGTAATGTAGGGCCATGGACCTTTCCCTGTCTTTTTGCTCTGTTCCTGTATATAGATTTCTGCAGGTGAGATACCACATTTCCAATTGAGTCACAACCTAGAGAGCTGAACTTCAACTAAAAGCTATTATGATAGAACACACAGAATAATATATAAAGATGGACTATAACAAAACTATGAAGTATATGCCACCTTTATAATTAGATGGACAGAATTAATCATTAAAAAAAAGAAATAAAGAAAAAAAGATCTTCCCCCAACTGTAGTTAGCAATTCACATCTTTTCCTTTCCTTTAAAGAGTAGATAGGGTTTGTAGGTAAGTTTTTGTTTCTCTAGAAGGAAGGGGAAATGATCACTTATTTATACACAGAAATGAAGCTGCTGTAGCCCTCCTAATCAGTGTTTTGATGATCTACAGATCATGGCAGCACTGCTTTATTAATTGGTCCCAAGTTAACAAAACCAGCTTTGTTCACAGAGCCATTCCAGTAGTAAGTAAGTGCTGGAAAATGCTAAATTTATCAATAGGTGTCACTTATTTTAATGGCTTGAGGAGCATCCAAATATATCTAGATTATCTTGAAAAAAATGTGAATAATTTTATTCTAGTTGATCTTGACCACTATAAGGCTGTCACGTTCTAAATATTTAATAACTCTGCTTTTTTAATATTTTGTCTTTCATTAAAGTAATTTCTAATTTCTCAAAGTATATATAGTATGATGTAAGTCCTATCCTATAATGATCATCTTAATGCTAGGCAGTACAAAATGTTAATGTAGTCTACTTAGAAAGAATATATTTTGTAGTGTGTGCACATCTCTTCAAATTTCCTTTTTTTTTTTTTTTTTCCTTTAAAAATATATCTAGTTCATTCTGATATTTGGGTTCCTAAAAACCACTAAGTAAAATTTTTCCTTTAAAAATAAACATAACAGAAAAACAGTTTTAATGGACATAAGTATAAAATAGGATATAAAACATTTGGATTGAACAATATGACATACAATGTGATGATTATTATGAAGGCATTCTGGGAGGAGGAGAAAGGTTTTCCTGCTCAAAACATTACCCTTTCGTACCTCCCTAACCTGTGTTTTTCTCTGGAATGTTTCTGTGGTTAAGATATTCATTATTCATCCACATCTTCGTAAGGATGCTCTGGATGCAAGCTGGGACCCCCAGTTTAAACAGATCTTAACTGGTCTATACTTTTCATTATTGAGCAGTTCCATTTGTTATGTTTTGAAGAGTCACTGTTAACTTTTACATGCCCCATGCCTCATTTTATGTAGTTAAATGTGGGCTCTAAATGAGCACTTCCATTTGTGGCATCTGTTGTGTTTCCCTCTCCAGCCACCCTGTATGTCCCTCCTGCTGGGAAAACCTGAGCTGACACAGTTGCTGCTGGCAGTGTCACTGTCTGCTTTTCATCCAGAAAAATGAGTTCTGTGTCTTAAACATCCTAAAGGAGGCTGAATTGGATGCTTTATGTCATTCTGCATTTCACTCAAGCAGCAAAGGTTACTCCTTCTCTATTCCCTTCATAGTTGCGATCATGTTACTCAATAGCAGTATTTCAGAAAGGCTCTCATGGGAAACGGGGTGAATGAGATCAATGCAAAATTGCAGAACCCTGGGATTCAGCATTCTAGAAGCATTGATTGTACTAGGAAAACTGTGAGCTGAGTTACATGTCATTTTTAGCATCAAGGACCCTCCTTCCTGTGGTAAACAGAGTTCTAATTTTCGAGGATGTAAGATAAAAAGGGCTTCTGGATGCATTTCATTTGGGTATATAAGAAAACAAGGCATATTTAAGCACTGACCTCAGCAAAACAATGATTACCTGTGTTTCTTGGAGGCAAGCAAACCTTTATTGTGGTCAGATATTACAGACCAAAACAGAACAGCAGAAATTTTATGTTGTGCTCCTTCATGCACAGTGTGAATCTGAGGATCCATGGATCCACTTGAATTTTAAAAGCATCTTTATGTCAGATGTAAAATCTTCTTTATGTAAGAACTCAGCGAGCTGTCTGACCATAGTTTGTTCAACAGTATGTGCTGTGGTTGGGGATACTTCCCTCCTGCTTGGGGTCTGTGAAAGGATAGCAGGGATCAGGGTATTAACGACCGGGTAACAGAAGCTTAATAAATTACTTCCCATCAGCTGAGCTGCCCTCACAGAACAGTTCATGTGCTACTCTAGCCTGTCCCCTCCCCAAGTAAAACGCAACAGTCTGCTACTCTGAGCTTTCCCTAAGTTGTATTAGCTCAGAAGCAGGCAAGGCTATTAGTGAGCACACGAGCTGTTACTAACAGCTAGGAGATTCAGTTGGTACACAGTAACTTCTTAGACCAGTGTAGCTCTCACTTAAATGTGTAAGCCCCATGTCTTGTTCTGGAAATCAATGTCTTACTCACTTTGGTAACCTGCTCTCCCCTTGACAAAAAATCCCCTAAGTTCAAGTTTCTCAAACCTATTAAATGCTGTTGTTCTCAGTTTATTGAAATTAATGCGAGGCAGCTTGGCACATTTTAAAGGAAATAAAATGAGGTTGGAGGTTTGAGCTCTGATACACTTGACATATTTTGCTATGATAGGGAGGTTTTGCTTCACAGAAGTTTAATTGCCCCTCATGCAACAGTGAAGATAGACTTTCTAGGTCAAGGTCAAGATTCATAGGTGGCAAATTAAAGAGCCTTTCTCTGAACTAGTTCTTGCTCTAAAGACAATAAAACATATTTCTGGAGTCCACATGGGAATGCTACTTGCAAAGACCAGATTTTCTCCATTACTACTAAAGAGCAAAACTTTTCCAGCACAAAATCCTCATTTTTAATTTCCTGAGAACTTTAAAATGTGGTATTAGAAGAATAAAAGAATGGTAACTGGCAGTAACTTTTTATATCCAGTTCTCAGAACACAGCGGAGTGCAGCAGGTCTGTTTTGAATTACCTCCCATGTTTTAGGGATTCTGAACCTACATTTTTTTTCCCTCCCAGGAAAGCATTCTAACCAAAAGATTAGACTGTAAAGGAGTGCATCTGCTCCCTAATTAGTATGTCATGCAAAATAAACTGCTTCCCTAAAAAAATGAGAAAAATGCTCTCTTGCATACTTACAGATATACACATGGTGCAACATACAGTGGTGATGAAGCACTCTCCAGAAAGAGAGATAAGGATTTAAATTTGAATTTCAATTCCCTGGATAGAAGAAGCTGTGAACTGAAGTACTCCACCTCTTCAGCGAGTAGTTTAGCTACTGAGATAAATGAAGGTAGAAGAGGAAACATCTATTTTTTAGCCATCTGTCTAAAAGAAGGAAATTTTCCATATTTTTTCAAAAGAAACCCTGAACAACAGTTAGCATTTCCCCCCACCTTAAGTCCAGAGAAGGAGGTGTTATTTAAGACATACCTGATTCTTCAGGTTTCCAAATGGGTACTTTAACTCTGTTCTTTATTTCCACCATAAAAGCTAGATTGAAAAGCAAAAAGAGAAAGAAAAAAGCCCTAAGATTTCTTTGTTCAGAATTCTTCATTAAAAAAAGTTTGGTTTTGACCAATACTAATATGGAATATGGTGAAGTGTGTGGAAAGAAGGTGGCTCAAAGTCATTTGAACATTAGTTACTAGCCACTGCCAATGAAAATACAGACATGCTGGCTGATTCAGGAGGAAAGTTCATTTTCCATATTAGGGTCTAAATTCTAAAAATGCATAAATTTTGATGTTGCCCTGCACCTATACAGAGCCCCAGTTCCAGGGTCACTATGCATATGGGATTACCCACATGACACTATGTAGTACATTTATTCATCATCATTCCTCTTGCATAGCAGATTTATGACACTTAAGACCAAATAAGATTTTTTTCTTCTCTCAGTGTAATTCCTTAAACTATCAGTATTCACAATATTCATTATTTATTATATTTGTGTAAAACACTGAATCATTATTGTCACAGAACAAAAATATCAACTTAAGTAATTGCATAACCTTTGAATAAACACAAAGCTTGCCATTCTCTCTTATCACTTAGTATTACTAACTGTTGATTCTCCTTAGCTAGAAGCAGAAGGTAAATGCTTATGAAGCCCTACTACAGTCTTACTGAAAAAAGCACTCCCTCTCAGGTTGATGTATTCTTAGTTTTCCATAAAAAGTCACGTAAGTGTATATAAAAAGAACTTGTATTTTGGCTGGATTTGCCAAAAGCGTTTTCCTGAAAAATCTAAGAGAATGTCTTCTGTCTAAGTACCCTTGGTGCTCATGAAAAGGTAGTGTGGTGTACAGGGCTGGAAGGCTTCTGTCATGTCTGGAAGGTCACTGGTTCCCACTGACCTCAGCACTTGTGACTCAGTTCCAAACTGAAAGCTGAAGGATAAGAGCTAAATGCATTCTGACACTGCTGGTTGAACTAGTTACTTGCTGCAAAAACCGCTCCCACCCCCAAACAAACCACACTACTTTAGGGTTTTTTTTCAGAGCACCATATAAATCCATTTAGAAATATTAATAACACTAAACTTATTCCTTTGTTTCAGGTGAAGACTCTTAGACATTTTATGGAGATAGCACAGCTGTAAGTTGCTATCAATTCAGCCAGAAGTCAAGCAAGGAATGGAGCTCAGTTCTTCAGTTTATCCAGTAATGTACCTGCTAGATTGCTTTACCTCTGAAGGAGAAGCCTACCTTGATTTTCTCACTAATATTTGACCTGATACCAACTAGCAACTGCAGCAATTTCCAACAGGTATTTTTTTGACCAGATTAGAGTCAATGACTTACAAATGAGAACTTCTTTATTCCACAGAAGAGCAAAAGACATTATTTCCTGGGAATTGCAATCTGCCCATTTATCTATTTAGTTTACTTGGGGTTTCTATTTAGATAGAAGAGGCATTTCAATTTTATGGCATATCTGTGGCATGTTATGTTGAACTCTCAAAAATTATTTAATCATTTACTAGTCATGCTTTGTGTCTAGTTAAAGATGACAAGTTTTAATAGTTTATAATTAGAGGACAGAAATTAAGTTATTTCTTGATAGTTTCTTGGCACCATAAGATCTCTACCTATTGAAGAAACATTTTGAATATTCAGTGGAATCTCAGTACCTTGCCCTAATGGTTGGAAGATTACTGAGAAAAAGCTGTTCGCTTGGGAAGACATTTTAAAAGGTACAAATTGGGAGACTGCTATCTCTTTTCTTCTTCTTTCCCAGTGTCTTCATGGACAGATAATCTCAAATGGACTTTGTATGACAGCATTTCAACTATAGTAATTATTACTTGGCATATGCCATGAAAGTCACTTTTTTACTTTGCTAAGAGGTAGGTAAGCACAGATTTTTTGTGTGCATGTTCACAGGGATTATGCAAAAATAATATTATCAGGCTTCCTTTCAGTGTTTTAGTAAATGCTGTACAGCAGCTACTGGAATACTCAAATTGGACCAGATGTCATAATGCCAAACTCTCATCCCAGCAGAGTACAACATTAAAAAAACTGTTACTTTTGTTTTTAATTTACTACTCTATGGATGAGAGAAGTCCCATCTGCTTACTTTATTTTTAAATGAAAACATAAATGTTGTCCTGCGGTGACATTAGACTAGATATTACATAGAGACAGAGACCCCAAGCAGCTAAAATTTACATCTAACAAATATGTTTTCTTACATACAACCATCTGCATGATAAAAGCAATGAGTAAGTTTGTGAAGCTAGTGTAAACAGGATTCAAAGTGTGACCCATTTTGGTGCCACTGGGAGTAAGCATTACAGAATTTTAGGAAAGCCAGAACCATAATTTCTCCTATGGGAGATGTCTGGTCACACAGGATAAAGGGAAAATCAACTGCTGGAAAGATCAGATCTGAAGACAGTAGCAATTCAGCACAGCTAAAAGCATACAGCTTTTGAAGGATTTCTTAGGACTTCAGAACCACCTCTAAAATATTAAGCCTGTCTCTGATCCTATGACAGTGGGAGTTCTGGTTTCACAACCCACTGTTGTAAAAGAGTAGCTGAACACAACAGAGAAATGAAGAGATGTACTCTTTTCATTTTGAAAGGAAAGGGGAAAAGATGATGGGGATATTAGAATGTTCTTTCCCTCACAAGCACAGTTCTTTGATTGCCAATGGAAGAAAATAAAAATGAGCATGTCAGAATGGTTTTCAGGGATTACTATTAATGAAAGCATCCATTTTTTTCTGTGGGGAGGTAGTCCAGCATGGACAGTTTTGATAACTTGCTAATGCTTAACTTTTCAGAAGAATGTGTTCATGACTCAGAGAGTAAATTTCAGACAATTTGATTTTTTGCATTTTCTTCCCACTGGAGCTACCTTTCTAATACCTAAACTTTATGGCTTCAAGCCTACAACTTCCTTCAAATCAAGCCTGCTGAGATCTGGTGTAAGAACCTGGCAAATTCTGCCTAAGTAGGACATTCAGGAGTTGAACTGCTCTGTCTCCCCTTACAGAAACATGGAGAGTGTTTCGGTGTTTTATTTGCCAGTGATAATGAATACACTTGCAGGATGAACAGTGGCTTTTTTATGGTCTAAGATTTTTCGATGCTGGTGCTTTCTTCTATTTAGAATAACTGCCAGACTCAACTGAAGGTGTTCAGTAGTACTCTTTCTTTTCCAACATATAAGTAAATTAAAATGAGTTTGTGCTTTGTGTGTTGTGTCATGGAATCATAGAATCATTTAGACTGGAAAAGATCATCGAGTCCAAACACCTAACACTGCCAAGTCCACCACTAAACCGTGTCACTAAGCACCACATCTACACGTCTTCTAAATACCTCCAGGGATGGTGTCAGGTAAAGACCCTGCACGTCAAATGCTTCTGATTTTGCATCCGTATACAAACTTCATCATGCATATATGTCAAGAGCCTCATTTTGTATTCCTCACTGGTTCCAAATTTTCCCTCCCAGCTGGCGGGAGCTGTCTGCATTCCAAGTGTATGGCTCTGGGTAGGCGCCTTCGGCGGTTGTGTGTGAGGCCTGAGATACGGGAAGAGCAGCCGTGGCCTGAACCGGGCTCTGGCAGGGGGAGACCCGTGATGAGCAGAGTCAGAGACATCACCTGCTCGGCTATCATGGAACAGTTTAAAACTAGAAAAAAAAAACCAAAAAACTATAGTACAAACTAGAGGATTAACCACAGCATGGGAGTCTAGTTAACTCAAAGGGATTCTTGACACATTCCATTCAGGAGCGCAGACAACAATTTAGGTATAAATCCCCCTTTTATTTTGCCTTTGGAACCCAGTGTTAAATGGATGACTTGATAAGGGACTGACTGCTGCCATAATTGAAGACCCCACACATCTGGGCTGAAAATGAACATCTGATACACTGAACTATTTTGTAAAACCTTGTATTTAAGATGTAAAACAGAAAACAAGGGGAAGATCAACAATCAGATCCCATCAAGAGGAAGTACCTGGTGAAAAAGGAGGATGATCTCATGAAAGTATTCTGCTGCTCAGGCATTGTGGCCAGGCTAGAACAAGCCATATGGGAAGATTTGGGAATTCAAGGAGACTTAGTGCCATTCCAAAGCATTCGAATGATATCTCACTAAGGAATAAATTAACAAGGCATTTCTTCAACCTCTATCAGTACTTCTGCAACGCTCCCCCATGTATGAAACAGCAATTTACATAAAGAAGCACAGAAAAGCCAAGACCATAGCTAATGCACTTACTACTTCTACAGTTTGGGGGGAAGAAAAAGAGAATTATTACCTTTTTTCACATAGTTAAATAAAAGGAATGGTTTGATGCCTTTGCAAGATAAAGATAAATATAATTTAAAATAGGAAGTGCTTGATGGGTCCTAGGTTTTAGCTCTTGGTGAATGACTGTACTCTTTAAAGCACTTCTGAAATGTGTCTTTCACATTTGAAAAGGTTCTTCAAAGTTCCTACTGTAGAGAAAAGTAAGAAAATATAATTATTTACTTCCACTCTGAATTAGTTTTAAAGCATTCTGACTTTTCAGAGTCTGAGAGCACAACTGCCAGTCACACTTTTTATCAGTCCGGATCTGAATAGAAGCCTTTTTGTCTTTAGTGAGTTTTTAGCAGATGCTCAGAGATTAGGAATCAGGAATTTGCAACATATAATCCGGCTGTGACTAGTTCCAGCTGTGGCTTTAGCAGGTCTTCTTGACTTTCTGATTCAGTAAAATTAATAGGGATTCTGCTATTTACCTTCTGGGCATATTGTAAAAATTAATTCTTTGATGCCCCTTGTAGATGGACAGAACTGTAACTGCTGATTATTAATATCCTTACATTCAGGGAATATTCAAAGACTCCCTTTCATGGAGCTATAGATTTCAAGGCCAGGAGGGCCTTGATCTTGTCTCTGATTAGCTCAATTAGTCTGCTTCCTTTTATATAATTTTCAGACCTTTTAATTGCACTTAACAATTGTTGTGAAACACAACAGTTAGAGATGCTTACTGAAACATTTTAAAATCATGTATATTAATGTAAATGCATACATTTTCATATATATGTTATGTATATATGGGCAAATGAGTGAAATTCCTAGTTTAGTGATTTAGCAATAAATTAGTGAAATCATTAGTATTTTTTGTGATTGGTAGGCTGCATTGCAAAACAAAGATTAAAGGACTTGGCAGAAGTCTTGCTCTCTCATATCCTTCCACTTCCATTTCCTTTCTCCTTGGAGATTGCCATAATGCAGCTCTGTGCATTTTCAGCTAGACTTTGCCAGATGTCTACTTCTTGCATATATTTGGAAGAAGTTAACTTTAATTTAATTGTGCCCCAATTGAAGAGAGTATCCCTATGCTGGCAAGTTGATTAAGCATGGTGGTAATTTTAATTATCTTCTTAGCTCTCACTGGAGTGCAGTTAGTGAAGCTGATGAAGTTAACCCCATAGATAAATATCCTTTTTAAACTGGGGCCTCAGACAAGAAGGATGAAGCTTTCTTTTCAACATCAGAAATTAGCCTTCACCTGTCTGAAGCCATTTCTTCTCCACTTCTCTATCCATCTGCAGATCAGTTGAATCACCTTTATTACTGGCTTTTTTTCCCTGGATAGGTTTGCACTTGCCTGTGATTCATTGCTGTCTTTTACCTGTGACAATGCTTTTTTTTTTTTTTTTTTTTTTTTTTGCCAGCTGTTCCCCTCTCCACATGACTAATTCTATTGTGTAGGTTCAACAGAAATGGCACAAGGCCAGCATTTAAAGGATGCAAGTTAGTGCACTGAAGATTTGAGGCGATACAGTGACAGTTTTACATGTCACATTCATGGTAAAATCATAGAGATACACAGGGCTAACATTTCGTTTAAGAATCAAACACATGAAGATACCGTTTTCAAGCATTGCATTTAAGTGCCTTGTAACTCATTTAATTTTCTTTCTGAAAATACCCCGTCAGAAGCCTGTAGGAGAAACACCAGCATAATTTAAATGTCACTTTGCTTCCCAATAATGAATTTTATATTCAGTCATTCTACTCCTGACAAGGCTCGCATCTCTGCTAGAATCTTTGTGGTCATTTGGCCCTGTTTTCAGCTTGGGTGTGCACAGAAGCTTGAGTGCACTTTTGTCTACTTAATCGTCTGGGTTTTAATTAACACAAAAGAACGATAGCTTGGAGAGAAGAACAAAGAGGGACTCCATAAATGAGAAAGTCATTCACAAAACAAAGGCAAGAGGTCCTTACTGTAATGGAATTGTAACATCCCAGTATGCAGCATCTGAACTTTTCTGACGTTTTATGAATACCAAGCTGTCTGCAGACTTTCTGTGCATCTCAGATTATTAATAAATACAACAGGATTCCTGCTCGCCTTATAAATACACACACTCAGCATTCAGCTGAGACATTCAACTTGCCCTGCGTCTCCACCCTGGCAAAACATCTGAGAACAGTTCAATTTAAGGTGGTACAAAAAACAGCCCCTGATATACATAGATATATGCGTATATTTACATAGTGCCTCATGCCCTGAGGGACAGAAAGCTTGCTGTGGCGGTCCAGCAGCATAATCCTGACTCATTTTCTTATAAAACTATCAAATGGACACAGGAAAGCTCAGCATGTTCACGTTCAAGAACAGTGTGGGAGAGAGCAAAATATCTGCGTACATTTGTAGGTCTTGAAACTGCTCATTTCACCCCAAAACACTGTATAAAAATTATTCTCTTTAATCCAAACCATAATTCGGGCATACCTAGGGTGACACACAGCCTCTGCTTATACAGTAAAAGGAAACAACATATACCAGCTAAGAGGGGTGAGTAAAGGAGAGTTTTTCCTCCAATGGCAATTTAGGCAGGAAGAATATGATTACTGACAGCACAATCTCACCTCTGGGATCAAACTTACAGTCATGCCCAGCACTGAAACTACCACATGAATTTCCCAAATTCCTCCATTTTGTATCTCATTTGCAGAAAACCACCTCCAGTTATACAAAGACACAAACATACTCTGAGAGGCTGCATCAGGCCTGTGAGAGATTTGTTCTCGTTATTGATTCCTCATTACAATTTCTGCAGCCCCTGAGATATCCTTTGAGATCTAACATTAGTACTGGCCAGGCCAAATCTTGCTTCACTTATAAAAGCTGATGCATTTACATCTTAAGGGAATATTGATCTATTGAAAATAATTTCTGTTTTGTTTTGAGCAAGCTGAAATTCCAGGGGAGAGAGACAGGACAGCAAAATCCTTTGCCAGTGCTTATGAAAAACATCACAATAGAATAGTATCGCTCTGAAAACTTGCAAAGTGAATTGAAAACTTTATGGCAAATGTAATATGCAGGGGAAGCTCACACATAAAGAGTGCAATTTATATATGGCACCTCTTCTTAAGTGAGCTTGAGCAATGCCTGGCACAACTAACCCTTCACGATATCGTTGCTGTTTATTTGTTTACAAAGGACTTAAGAGGCTGGAAAAGAAAGGGGAGATGCAAAAGGATAAACCCACTGAAAAGCATCTTTCCCTCTTGCTGGTAAAGAATTCAGAACAGGTGCTGTCAGCCTGTTACTGTTTCTATCAGCCAATATCAAAAGCAGTTGGCAATGCTCTCATCATGCAAAAATTCCAATCAGATTTCTCAGTATATTCTAATTACTGTACTGACACTTGTTGTGGGCCTAAATGACTACCTTATCACGGCAGATTTCTATTTAGGGTTTATTTGGTCTTAAATTTCTGCTTCCTCTAATTGCACATCTATCTTACCAAACAAATTTAGAAGTCTGCATTTACTCTTTGCCACCTCATGCTTTAATCTTTTGCATGTTAAGGGTTATCAGTCATCTCTCACCTACATTTTGATTATGTCCACCCCAGCTTCACCCCAAGAAAACAAACTTGATTTTCCTTTCTGCACAGATTATCACTTTGCCAAGGGATTAATCCAGATACTGGTTGTGCTGCGGGCTTTGCTGATGGTACCCATATACAGGTACTTATTGGGAGCTCTAGCACAGGAATGTCACTTTGAAAAACCTGTTTCTTTGCTATTGTGCCCCATATGAAAACATATATTTTTTAATATATAACAGCTAAAGACTGCACGTGCTTTTCCACCCTGAAGGTCTTAATTTCATTCATACCTATCAAAAGCAACTGGCAATCACTTTGCAAAGAAGCCGCCAAGAACTAACTGTGGCACAGTTAATTGATGCATATTACTTCACTCAGAAACACTGAATGTATCGCTTATTTTCCTGATCTGGACCTGTTTCAAATAAGCTGGAGAGCAATACAGACTTCTGATTTCAGCAGATATTGGATCATATCCCTAAAATGCATATTATTACTACTTAGAAACAAGCATTTATATACAGCAATATATGCATAAAAGCAAACTACATTTTGCATTCACAAGCATACTGGTCAACATGAGTAAATGAATAAATTTAGGAAAATATAATAAGTGGGAGTATATTGCTGTAATTTCCATTCCTCATTTTGCTGTGCTGCAGTTGAATTTTACTTCAGAGATTTTAATTGTTTGCTGATCAGACCATGGATTACCTTTCCAAATTAATACCCGTGTACCTCTGTGCTCGCATGGTCCAACCGATGCAGGACTGCTCTCTGCAACAGTACCTAACTTAACACAAACAGCCTTTTCACACCATGAACCTGAAATCTGGAAGTTTTTCCCATTGCTTGGTCATGATAAAAATCTGATGCTCTGGTAGACATTGTATCTCAAGTTTTAGCTAATCTCAGTTTCATGAAGTTAACCATGTATACAGATTTTTGTAAGTACAAACTCAGTTAAATTCTGTTAGTATGAAACTGAGTTTCAGGATGCCTTGAAAGTCACCAAAGGACACTAGGAAATTATGGAAGTTTCAGAACAGGTGGTTGTGCCTCAAGAAAAAACACCTAAAAAAACCCTTCTGAAAAAATCTGAGAGCAACAGGATCATTGATTTTTGTCCTCCATAAATAGAGTTCTTTTCCAGAGTGTGAAACCTCTAGTTGCAAAATCCCGTGATTTAAACATGAGATTGACTATAAGCAAACATAAAGGTTGAATCATTGTCATCATCCAAGCTGAGAAAACTGCAGAAACTGAGAAAGCAAACAGTATGAGGGGTTTATAAATTTATCTCACAAATATAATCTACATTATTATTATGTTTATAGGGGAAAAAAAATATGGTCCCATTCTGATTTTAGAGTGTACCTTACTCCTGCAGTCCATTTTCTGTTATCTAATTAAACGTTTATACTTTTTAAAAAAATAAACTGGTAAGTTGCATGTCCTTCCTTGTTCCTAGAGATAAAAGTAAATCTACAGTCATAATGTATGATCGTTTCTCAAGAACAACTTGTGTTTTGGACCACAGATGGAGAAAGCGTTAATTGCTTAATGATAATTTACACAGTTAGAAGACTCTATCCCTCTTCTCTCTCTTTATTCTCAAAACAAACTGTTCTGTCACAACATTTATTTAACATATTTTCCACTTACGGTATCCATTTATGCCACTGAGTGAAGTCTCCTTGTATGAGTGCTTTTCTGTATGCTCAGCTACTCTCTTTCATCTCATGCTGACTTAATGACAGACCCAACACTACTATTACAGCTGAGCTCATTGACCAGTGGTTTTACTATGAATTATGGCAGAAGATGAAACAAGGAGATGATGCAGGCCGCATCCCATGTACCACCAGATCTGCATAATAAAATGATACAGAAATAGATGAGGTATCACATAGCTTCTGTGCTCTGGGATCTGTAACCATGAGTTCAGAAGGAAGTAGTAATTCATATAATTACTACTACTATTTGAGATGGGGAAGCAGAGGAAAATAAACTGAAAATTCTCTGTAACATGTAAGTTGCATATGAGTCATTAAATTTAGGTTCGAGACTTCTTGGTTAGTAATAATATTGGTGCTGATCATCACTCAAGTTGCTGTTTTATTTTGGATTGTTATGATTCTTCTCCTACATTAATTTTTAATTTTGTTGTCATGATGGCCCAGCGACTACAGTTCTAGTTGTGGGCAATGCCATGCACACACTTAAACTGGGGGACCTAAGACTGCTTTCTAGAACCAAGTTAACCAGCCCTAGTGCATCCTGTCTGTGTTGAAATCAGACCCGGGGCACATCACTCTGGCCTAGCTGCCACTGGCAAGAAAGCCTCGGGCAGATGGGGAGGAGCACCAGCAGATCCCTTGCTCTGGATGACTGGTAGCCAGAACTATAACATGCATTTTGGAGCACACTGTCCGGCAATTTAGGCACAAATACTAAGTGCCAAACAGAATAAGTTCAAAAATCAGTGTTATCAAACATATTACAGCTTGGAAGAAAGACAGTCTTCCATAGCAGAAGTAAGACTACACTTCTGTCTATTATCAACTTTATTTGTAGATGTCCAGACTGAATTTAATTGAAGCTATCGAAGCTCTCAATGTGAAGAATTCAGAGGAGGTTTTTTATAGATTCATACACAAAAGCACAATTGCTCCCCTGGAGCAGGAATTTCCCCCCACCCCCCCCCCCCC